>NC_090441.1:22421952-23148618 GCF_031143425.1 Pleurodeles waltl | reverse complement strand
TCTGATGCGCTAGTGGTGGGTGGTGACTACGTCTTTGTAGGCTGTGCAGTTTGCGGTTGTTTTGCTGTTCCTCCATTATTGTTCCATTCGTCTGCAGGTGCGTTTGGATTCTTGGAGTTCTGTCATGAACCAGTTCGGTTTCCTAAGGTGCTGATTTCCGGCCGGTTTTCTGATGGGGGCTATGGTGTTGACACATTCTGTGATCCAGCAGTGCAGGTTGCGCGCTGGGTCATTTGCGTTTGTGGCATCCAGTAGGGGGGAATAGCTGAGGGCATCGGTTAGCTGAGCTTCAGTGACTTTGCTCCAGTTTCTGCCTGGGGGCATGGTTGCGTGCAATGGTCTTCGTAAAGGTGAAGTGGACGCATCGGTGGTTGGTTCGGTGGTGTTCAGAGGTGTGCAAGATGGTGATGTTGTTTCCAGCGGAGAAGACGGGGTCAAGGGTGTGACTTGCTGAGTGGGTGGAGAGTTTGACTGGTTTCTTGAGACCGAGGGTGGCGAGGTTGTCCAGGAGGGATGTGGTGTTAGGGTTGTTGCTGTTTTGAAGGTGAAAGTTGAGGTCATCAAGTAGGATGTAGTCAGTGGAGGTGAGTGTGCGGGGGGTGAGATGAGATCAGCAAAGGTTAAGCTGAACTGGGGCCTGGGTCCGGATGGTCTGTAGATGAGCATACCACAAAGTTAGGTGTTCGGGTTGGTCTGAATTTGGAAGTGTAAGTGTTTGGTGGTGGTTGGCTGATTCTGCGTTTTGATGGTGGTTTAGAGACAAAGGGTGTTCCTGTAGACTATGGCAATGCCTCCTCCTGGTCGATTGATTCTGTCTTTGTGGACAATTTTGTAGCCATTGGAAATGGTGGTGGCGATCTCCGGGGATGAGGTGGGGGTGATCCAGGTCTATGTGATAAAGGCGATGTCAGGGGCGATCGAGCCGAGGATGTCCCAGACTTCTACTGCATGTCTGGAGTGGGTGTTAATGAGTAAGAACTTGAGGTGTCCTTCTGGGCTGTGGGCAGGGCAGTGTGGCGTACGCGGCAGGTATGGGAGCGGAAGTGGCAAGAGAATGGTCCATGAGTGTTCTTTGGATCGGCTTGGCGGCAGGCTGAGGATCTTCCAAGGCTGAGGGCATGCACAGCGTTGGTTTCATGCCAGTGGGTGGTGCAGGAACCAGGGTCTGTGGCACTGGGCGTGGTCTGGGCGCAGACAGGCATGCCTTTGATGTGGCCAACTTTGGAGTGGCCGCGCAGCAGCCGCCATTAAGAAGGGGAGGGAGGTGGGAGGGTCCAGTCTGCAGGGAGGGGAGTGGGGCCACAGGGGCAGCAGCGGCAGGGCTGGAGCGCGGGTGAAAAACGCAAAAGAGTGGAAAAGGAGAAAAAGGAGACAAGAAGAGAAAAAACATGACAAAAAGGCAAAGAGACATACACAGACAGGTACATATGGCCACTAGGCCACCAGGGATGAGGCGCAGGCCGATGCCTACGAGTGAAGGTGGGCCTCGATCTGAGTGTCAGGCAGGCTGTCACTCGGAGCAGCAGCAGTAACAGGTGGAGCTACGCAGAGGTGGGCAAGCAGACACAGACCAGAGGTCAGAGGAGTCACCCTCTCACTGCGCAGCGGGCGTCATTAAGAAGGGGAGGGAAGTGGGATGGTCCGGTCAGCTGGGAGGCGGGGGCGCAGGAAAGCACTTCGCAGGGAGTGGGCGAGGCAGCAGCTGCAGGGACAGAGCACGGGGGAAAAGCACAAAGGAGTGGGTAAAAAGGAGAAAAAAAGACAAGAAGAGAAAAAAGATGACAAAAAAGGCAAAAAGACACACACACAGACAGCTACAGATGGCCACCAGCCACCCAGGGATGAGGCGCAGGCAGGCTCTCACTTGGACCAGCAGCAGCAGCAACAGGTCGAGCTTCGCAGAGGGGGGCGAGCAGAGGCTGACCAGAATGGTTTGTTTTGCCAGGCCCACTAGGGTCTTATAAGTAAATTAAATATGTCAATCTGGAACAAGCCAATGTTACCATGATTTAAGTGGTGAGCACACACATTTTAGCACTGGTTAGCAGTGGTAAAGTGCACAGAACCCTAAGACCAACAACAGCGAGATCAGAAAAATACAGATGAGTAAGGCAAAAAGTTTAGGGGAAGACCACACTAAGGCTGACAGGGCTAACACCAATTGTAACAAATAATAATAATGACAAATGGACAGAGTCGGGTAAATTCACAGCACATGGGCAGTGTTAGGAGAGACAGACAGTGTATGGAATTTGGGGCAAAGGACAGACATAAGGCTGCTCCCATTCCATGGATGACTTTAGTTTCCAGTTCCATCAAACTGTCATCTTTCAGGTTAAGCAATGCCCAATTGCCATTGAGGCGAATTAGCAACAGTGGGGGTCATTCCAACCTCGGCGGTAAAAGGCGCTTACAGCCAGACAGAAGACCGCCATAACACCGCCGCGGGCGCGGTAAACCGCCACGGTCATTCTGACCCACAACAGGCAAACCGCCAAAATCCCGACATCCACAAAAGTCCGCCACACCAAAGGGCAGCGAGAAACTGGCGATGACCAAACCTCCACTGTCACGCCAACAGAAATACGCCCACACTATCACGACACACGAATCCACGCGGCGGTCTTTCAACCACGGTATTCCATTGGCGGTACACACCGCCGCGGTCGAAATACACATACTTGTACAAAACACTACCACATTGGACAATTCAAAATACACACACCTGATACACATACACACACCACTCCCACACACCCAATACAATATAAAACACACACCTACATCACCAACAAACTTCCACTCCTACAGATTGGTGAACACGCACGAGAAAAGACATCCGAGCACCCAGATGCCCAATTCACTGTCACCCAGCAATATTAGCACGCACTTTACACAACACAACAATACACATCACCACACTTAGCACCACACAATCCACCCTACACATCACCCACACCACCCCATGGCACCTCAAAGACACCCCAGGTTCTCAGATGATGAACTCAGGGTCATGGTGGAGGAAATTGTACGAGTAGAGCCACAGCTGTTCGGGACACAGGTGCAGCACACCACCATTGCCAGGAAGATGGAGTTATGGAGCAGAATAGTCAACAGGGTCAACGCTGTGGGACAGCACCCAAGAAATAGGGACGACATCAGGAAGAGGTGGAACGACCTACGGGGGAAGGTGCGTTCCATGGTATCCAGGCACAACATCGCGGTGCAGCGGACTGGCGGCGGACCCCCACCTCCTCCCCCAGAATTTACAGCATGGGAGGAGCAGGTCTTGAACATCCTGCATCCTGAGGGCCTCGCAGGAGTAGCTGGAGGAATGGACTTTGGTAAGTCTCATCTTCACTATTTCATCCCCCCCCACCCCACCAGCATGCCAAATCATACCCCCACCCCCATCACACCTACTCCTTGCAAATGTCTCACCATCACAACCCACCCATCCCAAAACCTAGGCCTGCATGCGACCACAAAGCATGGACACCCATCACCAAAGCATGCCCACTGCACATCCCCATCCCCCCCCAAACCACCGTCACAACAGCCCCCACAAAGGAATGCCAGCACTGGGGTACACGGGCACCCACCCATTGCACGCCATTGGCACACACAGAAGCAATAACCATACTTTTGTACCCCTGCAGGACCCGAACGCCAGGTCACCGCGCAGGAGGGTCCACAAATGTCCACTCCACCCCCAGAAGAGGCCCACAGTGAGGACAGTAGCTCTTTTGACCTGGATCTAGATGACCAGCCCGGTCCATCGGGGACCTCGGGACAGTTGGTTCCCCTCAGTCAGCCACAGGCCACAGCAGACCTTCCCCCCTCTGGGAACACCAGCACAGCACCCACCCAGCGGGCCCATACCTCTGTCCCCAGGACACGTCAATCAGCGGTGTGTCCACCACTACAGGGAACCCAGGATAACCCACCACCCCAACAACAACAGGGACCTGGGGGCAGTGGTAGTGGGCACACAGTCCAGGGGACAGAGGCCCAGGGAAACAGGGGAACTGGGAGGGCTGCTGTGCGACAGGGGGGAGACAGGCCCAGGGAACCCACTCTCCACGAGGCCCTCTCCTCCATCATGGGAGCATACCACCACTCCCAGGAGACAATGGCGACGGTCCTGGCCAGGTTTCAGGAGATCCAGCTTCTGCAGGAGGAACAGTATATGGGGTTCAGGGAGGAACTAAGAAACATCAGTTCCGCCATGGGTACCATCGTAGTGGCCCTGAATCAGGTAGTCACCACATTGCGGGACACTGTGGCACCTCAAAGGGCCCCTGTCACTAGCATGGACCAAGAACTGCCTACCACCTCCGCCGGCGCCAGTGGACAGGAGGCCCCGCCACAGGACCAACAGGCCACCAGAACCCCACCCCCTGCAGAAGGAGAACCACCCCGCAAGTGGGCCCTGAGATCCAGGAAGAAGACAGAGTAAGATGTCAAGACCCCCGCCAGCAAAGGATACCGCCCTGATTGTCATCCCACTGTCCCACATTGTCACCCTGTCCAACTTTAAACTGCCCCTGCTCCACTTTCCACAGGCATTTGGACAAAGCACCTGTGATACTGATAGTCTGGACTCTGCCATGGACAATCCTCCACCATCACCCCTCACCGATTTGCAACCACCCATCCAATTTAGAGCACTTGAATAAACACACTTATTGCACATAAACAATCTGGAGTCTGTCTGTGATTTTAACAAATGTATTAGACATGACCGTGCCAAAATGTTCATTCACATTGTGATGCCAACAAACCGCTGTCACACAGCTGTAGTCCATGGGGAAACAAAGCAGATGTTACGCTGTGGGGCCCACATCTCTGAAAACGGAAGGGAAAGTCACAACACAGTTACCATACACTGGGGGAAAAAGTCAGACAGTAGAGAGGTACAAGTCTTTAAGTAAATGTAATATGCCGGTGTGTACTCTTACCTGTGTGTCATTGAAAATACTGCTGTATTACTGTGTTCCTGTTCTCTATGTCGTCCTCTTCGCCTTCCTCCTCTTCACTCACCACAGGCTCCACAGCTGCTACAACACCACCATCTGGACCATCCTCCTGCAGAAAAGGCACCTGGCGTCGCAAAGCCAGGTTGTGAAGCATACAGCAGGCCACGATGATCTGGCACACCTTCTTTGGTGAGTACATTAGGGATCCACCTGTCATATGGAGGCACCTGAAGCTGGCCTTCAGGAGGCCAAAGGTTCGCTCGATCACCCTCCTAGTCCGCCCATGGGCCTCATTGTACCGTTCCTCTGCCCTGGTCCTGGGATTCCTCACTGGGGTCAGTAGCCATGACAGGTTGGGGTAACCAGAGTCCCCTAATAGCCACACACGGTGCCTCTGGAGTTAACCCATCACATACGGGATGCTGCTATTCCGCAGGATGTAGGCATCATGCACTGAGCCAGGGAACTTGGCATTAACATGGGAGATGTACTGGTCTGCCAAACACACCATCTGTACATTCATGGAATAATAACTCTTCCTGTTCCTGTACACCTGTTCACTCCTGCTGGGGGGGACCAAAGCAACATGTGTCCCATCAATGGCACCAATGATGTTGGGAATATGTCCAAGGGCATAGAAATCACCCTTCACTGTAACCAAATCCCCCACCTCAGGGAAAATGATGTAGCTCTGCATGTGTTTGAGCAGGGCAGACAACACTCTGGACAACACCTTGGAAAACATGGGCTGGGACATCCCTGATGATATGGCCACTGTTGTTTGAAATGACCCACTTGCTAAGAAATGGAGTACTGACAGCACCTGCACTAGAGGGGGGTTCCCTGTGGGTTGGTGGATGGGTGACATCAGGTCTGGCTCCAGCGGGGCACACAGTTCCTGTATAGTGGCTCGGTCAAGCCTGTATGTCAGTATGACATGACGTCCCTCCATTGTCGACAGGTCCACCAGCGGTCTGTACACGGGAAGATTCCTCCATCTCCTCGCATGTCCCAGCGGACAGTGCCTATGAAGGACAACAGCGAGCACAGAGTCAATCAACCCACAGGTACATTCCCACAGCTTGCACATAACACGATTCACTATGCATTGAATGGCTTGTATGAGTGTTGATGCAAGGCCTAGGTATGTGTGACGCAGTAGTAATTAAGCCATGTGGGCCCTTGAAATGGCGACTGCCTGACCTGTGAAGTGCGACAGTGGGATGTGAGGTCAATGCGCTGGCGTGGCACACCGTGGCGGTAGGCGGTCGAAGACCGCGGCGCAAAGTCGCATTGGTTAACATTGAACCCTATGGGTTTCACGAGCCAATGACGATGTGCGCCGGCGGTCGCGGTATGCACCGCCGCGGGCGTGTCCGCCATTTTCTATCTGCTTAATCACTCGATACCTGATCATCCACAGGAGAGGACCTACACTGCAAGTGCTGCTGTGACCTCGGTCTGGAAGAGACAATGGCTCATGCGACTGGGGAAAGGCCCCCTGCCTTCACTTCTGAAGAATTGGAGAAACTCGTGGATGGGGTCCTCCCCCAGTATGCGCTACTCTACGGTCCTCCAGACCAACAGGCAAGTACACTGGGACCATGCTTTGTGGGCAATGCCTGTGTTGAGTGGGGTGGATGAAAGATGGTGGGGAGGGGAGCGATTGAGGCATGCATCAAACGACAGATGAGAGCATGTGCCACATGGCAAGGGTGAGGATGGGGGGCCACTCACATCGAGCATGCAGAAGGTGATGATTTTTTTTCTCCCCCTGTACATGTCACATAGGTCAGCGCCCACCAGAAAGTCGCTATTTGGCATGCCATCGCCAAGGACGTCCGGACCCTGGGGGTCCACAACAGACGGGGCACCCACTGCCGGAAGAGGTGGGAGGACATCCGACGCTGGAGCAGGAAGACGGCGGAGGCTCAGCTGGGGATGGCCTCCCAACGTAGGAGGGCTGCCAGTCGTACTTTGACCCCCCTGATGTCCCGGATCCTGGCGGTGGCCTACCCCGATTTAGATAGGCGTGTGAGGACATCACAGCAGACACATGGGGGTGAGTACAAGCACATTCTGCTGACTTTGCGCGCAGTGGAGGTGTCTGGGTGGGGGAGGAGGTCTGTGGGTATCCCTAGGCCAGGGCGATTTCTTTAGGCTAGGCCCCTCCGTAAGGCATGGCCCTGTGCCCCCGCCCACCACCTCTGTAGGGTGCCAAGTACAGGTATCCATGGCCCTGTGTCATCTATGTGTGCAGTTGTCGTCCATAGGCTTTAGGCCATGTCCCACTGATTGAGTAGTGGACCCCAAGTGCGCGTCGTAGTGCAGGGGGCTTCTGTGTCTGTCCTCTCCACCAACGGTGTCGCCTTTGCATGCACTCAACATGTCTTTATTTCTCCCTCCCCCCTTTTTTTTGGTCTTCCTGTTCATGTGTGTATTAGCATCATCAGGCGGAGGAGAAGTGGCATCGGAGCACGAGGGAGCTGCATCCCACATGGCCCTTGAGGGCCATGCAACGGACTCTGAGTACACCAGTGGGACGGAGGGCGAGGGGAGCTCCACAGCGGGGACTCGTGCTGATGTCAGTGACAGCGACTCGTCCTCTGAAGGGAGCTCCCTTGTGGTGGCGGCAACATCCGTGCCCCCCGCAACAACAGGTACAGCCGCCACCCAGCGCACCAGCACCGCCCTCCCAGCAGCCCCTCAGCATTTGCCCCGTGCCCGCTCACCCAGGAAGGTGGGCATCTCCTTCGCCCCAGGCACCTCAGGCCCTGCCCCTGTCACCCCTGCTGCCCTCAGTGAGGAGGTCATTGACCTCCTGAGGACCATCATTGTTGGGCAGTCTACCCTTTTGAATGCCATCCAGGGTGTAGAAAGGGAGGTGCACCGGAGTAATGCATACCTGGAGGGCATTCATTCTGGTCAGGCTGCCCATCAGCGATCATTCAACGCTCTGGCCTCAGCACTGACGGCAGCCATTGTCCCTGTCTCTAGCCTCCCCCCTCCAACTTCCTCCACCCAGACCCAATCCCCTGTACCTCTGCCTATCCCAGACACACCATCAGACCAGCCTGCACACACCTCAACACCCAAGGGAAGCTCATCCAGACATAAGCACCACACATCACACAAGCATTCACACAATCAACATCCACATGCAGACATACCAACAGCCACTGCCTCCTCTGTTCCCCCCTCCTCCTCGTCTCCCTCCTCCCTCCCTGTGACATCTCCACTCACACTTGCATGCACAACAGCTTCAGCCACTACGTCCATCACCAGCACACCCACCAGAACACTCCGCACACGTGCAGTCACCACCCCCACTACCATTTACAAGTCCCCTGTGTCCTCTCCCAGTGTGTCTGTCACCCCCTCTTCCAAACCACACAAACGCAGGCAGCCACCCACCCAACAGCCATCTACCTCCAGCCCAAGCACCTGCACCCAAAGACACCAGACTTCACTCTCCTACAACCACATCCTCTTCCTCCACTCCCATACCCACTACACCTACCCGTCCCTCTCTTTCAAAATTGCTTTTCCTTTCCAAACTTGACCTCTTTCCAACAACTCCCCCACCCCGTCCATCTCATAAGACTCCAATCAGCACCTCAGCCACCACAAAACCAGGACCTATCAAAACTATTTGCCAAGGACTGTGGAGTCCCCTACCCTCAAGGGCAGCTAGTTCTGCTAGGAGCCAAGGCACGGCCAGCCCACCCCCGGAAAAGCACCCAAAGATTGCAAGAGCCCGGCGCGAGAGGCCAAAGACACCAGGGACCAAAATCCCTACCCTGGCTCCGTCAGGAAGTGGGGTGCCACCTGGCACACCGCCAAAGGTGGGAAAGGGCCACAGACGACCAGGGAAGGGTGGGAAGGGCAGCACGCCCGACAAGTCCGGCAGCAGGCCAGCTGCCCAGGAGGGCCCCACCAGCCCCATCCCAGGTGTGCAGGAGGACACCCACAGGCCCGGTACTGCAGCCCAGGAGGGCCCCACAAGTCAACAGACAGATGGGCAGGTTAGGCCCTGCCAGCCACATGTCAGGTGGCGAGTGACATCCATGCCATGGCTGGATCCGCTGACCTGGACACTCATCTCAAGCACCGCTGCACTGGGCCCTTCATCTCAAGCACCGCTGCACTGGGCACCGCCGTCTCAAGCACCGCTGAACAGGGCCCTTCATCTCAAGCACCGCTGCACTGGGCACCGCCGTCTCAAGCACCGCTGAACAGGGCCCTTCATCTCAAGCACCGCTGCACTGGGCACCGCCGTCTCAAGAACCGCTGAACTGGGCCCTTTATCTCAAGCACCGCTGCACTGGGCCCTTCATCTCAAGCACCGCTGGTCCATTGGCAGAAGGGGCAGGCCCTCATCTGTGTCGGGCAGGGCTGCACGAAGCACTCTGGGCACCAGTCCCCCTCCAGAACCAGTGGAGACTGTCATCCACTTGAGAGACTGTGGCTTTGCACTCCCCAGGATGTAACAGTGGGCAGCCCACCCACTGTAGAGACTTGTGAGACTGTGGCTTTCCACTCCCCAGGATGCAGCAGTGGGCAGTCCACCCACTGTATGGACTTGAGAGACTGTGGCTTTGCACTCCCCAGGATGTGACAGTGGGCAGCCCACCCACTGTATGGACTTGAGAGACTGTGGCTTTGCACTCCCCAGGATGTGACAGTGGGCATACCACCCACTGTATGGACTTGAGAGACTGTGGCTTTGCACTCCCCAGGATGTAACAGTGGGCAGCCCACCCACTTTATGGACTTGAGAGACTGTGGCTTTGCACTCCCCAGGATGGCATAGTGGCCATGGAGGCCCCTTGTGGATCTGGCGTCGTGGACTCATGTGGCTGAGGTGCCCCCCTTCCCTTCCCCCTGAGGTGCCTGTAGTTTTGCTATCTGATGCCCCTGCAGTGTTCTCTCCGTTGGTGTCAGGTATCCTGTGTGGGCTTTGCCCATGTGATTTGGGCCCAGTGGTCCACAGACAATGCCTGCAAAAATTATCGGACTTTTAATATTTATATATATAATAGTTTTAAATGAGTGATATTTTTATAAGCCAGTAATACAATATATTCGACTGTTTATGATCATTTCCTTTGGTCTTTGCATTCTTCTGGGGGGGTTGGGGGGGGGGGTAACTGTGATGTATTGCTATGCATTGATGTGTGTGTTGTAGTGGGTGAGGGTGGGGGTGGGTGTGTTGCGTATGTGTGTGCCCGTAATATTTTCTCCTCCCCCCTCCCCTGTGTCGTAGGTGCAGTACTCACCGTTGTCTTCAGCGCCGGCGTTCATGCTCCTGGTAGAGGAGCAGGAATACAATAGCTGGGAGGATGTGTAGTTCGGGTTCCATGCTGTCCAGATTCCTCGTGGGGTGTATGGAGGTGAGCGTTTTCTGTTTGAAATGGCTGTTTCCGCCGTGTTTTTATCGGCGGGTCTACCGCCCCGGAAAAGGTGGCGGATTGGTGGGTTGTGATAGGGTGGGCGGTACATTGTCTCCCGCCTGTCTGTTGCCGGTGACCGCCGCGCTGTTTGTTTGTCCCGCCGTGGCGGTCGGAGTGTTAAAGTGGCGGTCTCTGTTGGCGGTTTCCGCCAGGGTCAGAATTCCATTTTTTTTACCGCCAGCCTGTTGGCGGGTTAGCTGCCGCTTTAACACCGACCGCCAGGGTTGGAATGACCCCCAGTAGTAAGTATATTCCTACATGATGCATTTGTTACTTTTATGTTATAGTAAAATATACTCCTTTGAAGTGCCATTGTTCCAAATTAGGCGAAGATGATTTTTGCCCAGTATCGACATTGCAAGATATGCAACTAAGAATTTCCAACCTACGCGAAAAATTAGCGAGAAAAAGGGAAAATTTCCAAGATCGCAGGATATCCCTCATTCCAACCAGGGCAACTTGTCAAAGGAAGGTGTGGCTGCAAAGGGGCTATGCCACATCACACTGTGCAGGTATTTTCCCTGGTAGTTTTACCACACACACAATTGGTTCAGTGAGAGCTTGGGTGTTAATTTCACAAATGATTGTAGATTGTTATAGACGCCCTAAAAGCAAAGCAAAATGAAAGTCCAGGTATCACGATGTTAAAGGAGATGCCTCTGGCAGTGAACAGGGGAGGGCGGGGACTGAATTCCTTCTTTTTAGAATGATTTTTATCTTTTTCAGAACGTCTAGCAAATCCTGTATTTAGGGCCATGGGGCAGTTCGTTAGTGAACAGGAGCTATAGTTAGAACCATGCTCCCGAGGCCCTAGCTAGGTCGTAGGTCGGGGATAACGCCACGAGATAACGCGATTTAGGAGCCCTGATCCTCGCCAGGAAGTTCCAGCAGCGGGTGCTGAGGAGGTGGACTGCCAATCATCCTGACACCACACGGCCTAAAATAGACGCTTCGTGTTCAAGATGAGATGGGCTCACGTCATCGGGTGCTGTAGACTCTGAGAAGAACACTACAGATGGCGCCGGGCAGTAGGGCCCATCTTCTATACTACAGATACACGGGCTAAGAACTTCGTGTCGCGCAGGATTCTTTTCTGCTTTACAAGTTTTTGTGTGTTTCAGTCGCCAGAGTACAGCATCTGGAACCCAGGTCTTCTAATGATTATTTGTAAACCTTGTTGCAGCTCTTTGTGGGGGCGAAGGAGCACTGAACAAGTGCGGGAGCCTTGAGATGTGACTCAGGGTGTTGCCTATGGTGTGGAGATGTGGATCCATATATAGGATGCATGTGGATCCATTTGGAAAAGCACATATGGTAATAACCTGTATACAATGTTTGGAATATCTAGCCACGTGAACATTAACATTCCTCAGGCAAAAACATACTACCTAGATGGGAATTTGGTGTGACCAGTTAATGTACCAAAAATGTGAAATATCTCCTTTAAAATGGGTGTAGCACAGTCGCGGCTGGCTACTGGGCAAAGTGGTGGGACAGGGGTGAGGGGAATAAAACAAAAATTAAAAAAAATCTAAAATAAAAAAAACTTACCTAAACCGCACCGCCGCTCTCCAGGATCCAAGCCTGCCATGCGGCCAATCATGACACTGGTCAGAGCAGCGTTATGATTGGCTGGAGCACCCTTGTTGGGTGCTCCAAGGCAGACTAGGAACCTTGGCCTGCTCTCTCCAACCCGGGTTGGAGAGAGCCCTGTGTGCATGTGTGTTTAGCCAGTGAAACATACATGTGCACTGAGGGGAGTGCTCTGTACACTCCCCTTGATGCTCGTCACCCCCATGGCCCCGTCCCTTTAAAAATAAAATGATAATAAACATTGTTTATTATTGTTTTACTTTTAAAGGTATGCAGCTCCTGCTGCTGGCCGCCCCTAGCGTAGCAAGAGGAACAAGCATTGCAAAAGCCAAAAGGTCTCGCCAATGTGAGAGCTATTGGCTTTGCCGATGTCTTTTAGCCATTTTGTACAGAAGCCTTTCAGCATGGCTACAACTTTGTGGTGTTGCATGGGATGGTGTGGAGGAGAGGAGCACAGAGGTGATTGGAGCAGAGTGGCATAGAGTGGCATGGAGTGGCATAGAGTAGCAAGGAATGGCGTACAGTGGTGTGGCATAAAGTGAAGTGGAATGGAGTGGAGTAGAGTACTGTACAGTAGCAATGAGTGGAGTGGTGTAGATTAGAGTGCCGTAGACTGGAGAATGGTGTAGTGGTGTGGAGTGGCATTGAGTAGAGTGGCGTAGATTAGCTTGGTATAGAGTGGAGTGGCACAGAGTAAAGTGGCATAGATTGGGGTGGGGTGGAGTAGAGTGGTGTGGAGTAGAGTGGAGTGGTGTAGAGTGGAGTGGTGTAGAGTGGCATAGAGCAGAGTGGCATAGAGTGGAGTGGTATAGAGCGGAATAGCATTGAGTAGAGAGGAGTGGCCTAGAGTGCCATACAGTAGAGAAGAGTGGCATGGAGTGTGTAGAGTACAGTGGCTTAAAGTGGAATGGCATAGTGTGGAGTGGGTAGAGTGCTGTAGAGTAGAGTGGCCTAGAATAGAGTGGTGTAGAGTAGAATGGCAGAGAGTGGGGTGGAGTGGAGCTGAGTGCATAGAGTAGAGTGGCATGGAGTGGCATAGAGAGCAGTGGCATGGAGTGGAGTAGAATGGAGTAGAGTCTACTTGCCTAGAGTGTCGCAAAGTTGCATTGTGTGGAGTGGCCACAAGTGGCATAAAGTAGAGTCACACACAGTAGAGTGGAGTGGCATAGAGTAGAGTGGAATGGAGTGGCATGGTGTAGAGTAGAATGGCATAGATTGGCATGGAGTTGAGTGGTGTAGAGTGGAATGGTGTAGAGTGGCATAGAGTAGCGTGGAATGGTGTAGAGTAGCATGGGGTAGAACAGAGTGGCGTAGAATGGAGTGGCATAAAGTGAAGGGGCACAGAGTGGAGTGGCATACAATGGAGTGAAGTGGCATAGAGTAGAGTGGCATTGAGTACAGTGGCATAGAGTGGCATGAAGTGGCATAAAGTGGCACAGAGTAGAGTGGCCTAAAGTGTGTAGATTCGAGTGGCTTAGAGTGCTGTAGAGTTTCACTGCGAGAAATGGAGTGCATAGAGGAGAGTGCCATAGAGTGGTGTAGATTGGACTGGCACAGAGAGGCATGGAGTGGCTTACAGTAGTGTGGAGCAGCGCAGAGAAGACTAGAGTGGCAAAAAAAAGTGAAGTGGAGTAGAGTGGCATCAAATGGAGTGGCATAGAGTGGAGTGGCCTAGAGTGGAGTAGCATAGAGTAGAGGGGCATAGAGTAGCACAGTTGTGGGTGTAAGTAATTAAAGCTTCAATAGAGACAGCAGATAGGATGGAAGCAACATAAACAAGAAGCCATATGTCCGTGTTGAAGTGTAGGAAAAGCATACTGCACGCCCAGGAATTATACTGAAAATTAAAAAAATGCTTTGCAAAAGGACGAGGAAGTACACAGGTACTTGGTCTATGCTCCAGTGAAGAGCTAACACAAGAAAGGAAGGGAAGCCTACGGGAGTTGAGCAGTCGAAAGATTGAAAATGCGAGTGAATATGAAAACAACTAATGGTATGATGTGGGTGGGTAGTAAGTCCCCTGAATTGTAAACAATATGTCTCGCAGCACAGCACAAGCGCTTTGTAGGCAAGACATTAAAACAGAAGAGCAGAGGGTGTTCCATGAACATTTACCAACACACCTACAAAAGTGTAAATCAGGACCAATTTGCTAAAGTGACTCTCACTTCTACTCTTTTAGTACTACTGGCCAAGCAGACAAAAAGTTCCATCTACTCAGCCTTGACATAAATCACACACAGACCACTCCCGATGTTGCAAAGGAATCAGACAGAAACCAATGGAGATAGGGAAGAACACTATCACAACAAAGGAATAAAAAACAGTATAAAAGGCTTTTGTTGCAACATTTCACTTACAACCTTAGTGAGCACAATAGCAACAGAAACAAACAAGGTGGTCAAGAAAAAGAAAAATATTTCACAATTGCATGACAGCCTCACATGAAAAAATATGTGTATCAAGTTCCACTTTAATGCACAAAACAGATAAACCATGGCCACACACATATTAGCACTGCTAAGTATATGTACATGTAACAAAAACAAAACTGAAAAGGCATTTGTCAAGGTACATACATAAATCTGCCAGTCCAAGGAGGGGCCCATTGACAATACCTGAACTACACCTGCAGCTGCCCCTTCTGAAATTTACTTTTGGCGTACATACTGTGAAACTAGTATGTTGAATGTGTGTGATTTTACTTTACCACAACTGTATGAGAGGCCCGTACTTCACCTGATCTAGAGTGCCCACTGGGTGATCAGGCAATCTGTCGCAAAGATGTACACAGCAGCGAGGGCTTCCACCAGAAGGGAGGATCCACCAGCACTAGAAGGATCTTTGTTGCTTGTCCAAGATAAACATCTGGACATCCTGGTGGAGGTGCTCTTGGCAACTCATGAAACATTATTTCCGGCTTGCGCCACTGCCAGGGATGGCCTAGGCGAAAGCTTGGCTGGACCTGCTCACTCAGTTATAGACACATCAGCAGAGGCATGGTGACAAGAAAATTTCCATTATATTTCCAAGCAAACGAAAGTGTGCCATGGCCTTTAATGTCATGTGATGTCTTAAAACTTATGTCATGTTTATCTTGGTATATGCTTTATCTCTTACCATCAGTTGGCATGGAGCACCTACCTATGCCAGCAGGACTAGTGTTAGGCAATCATATATGTCTGGGACACATACAAAATGGTACTGACACATGACTTGGGTAAGTGAAGCCATTGCACATCGGACCTTTGGATGTTGACCTCAACTCATTTATACTGTTAGCTGTTGGCACAGTAGGAATACACATATACACCTTATGCCAAGTCAATCGATAGATTCTGTAACCCTTGTGATAATGTTAATGTGAAGTGTGGATTTTGACTAAAGCATACATATGTTGTGCATTGTTTAAGAGAGAAGTGCTTTTCATACTTTATCACATGGGATTTGCATCATAAACCGATGTATGGATGGGCGTTTTTATTTCTCTCTTCTATTCACCTAAACCAGCAGCACCAAGATACTTGAAGAACAGCAAAGCTCAGAGCACTCACCTTTCTTCAGTGAGAGAGCTTCACCCATCTGTTGTTTATCAGTGAGCACCCTGTCAAAGTGGATAGCAATTAGCAAAGGCAGACATAGCACTAGTTGGGTTACTTCAATTGACTTCATCCAGAGTTCTGTCGATTCTGGACCAGCTGCCATGCGTGTAATTGACACATGTGCCCTGCCTATCCCCTCCATGCCTTGCCCTCCACAGGTCCACCAAAGCTCCCTCAGCCATGATATGTGACAGTGCCCTCACAGCTGCCACATGTTGGGGTCTGGCCCGGCTCTCACGATCCGCCTCCGGGTCCAAGACCGCATTAAAATCACCACCCCATAGTAGAGAACCAGGGCCCAGCGAACCAACCAGTCTCCAGACTTCCCCCAAAATCTCAGGGTCATCAACATTAGGGCCATAGATGGACATCAGGCAGAACGGCCTATCGTACAAAGTACCCTTCAGCATGACATAGCGACCCTGCTGGTCCGCAAGCCCCCTGCCTGTGCGCCATGGCAATCCCTTCCTAATCAAAATCGCCACACCCCGCGCATAGCCTGAGTACACTGCCATGTGACTCTCGCCAATCCAGCCAGTCTTCACCCTTGCTCTCGTTCCCTCAACCAGGTGAGTCTCCTGCAACACACATATATCAATAGCATGGCACTGCACATAGGCTAACAGCAATCTCATCTTGCGTCCATCATTCAGCCCCCTGACGATCTAGGTGAGGCACCGAACAGCAGTCACACTTGTATTTGCCATCTCAACAATCCCCCAAATCGCATGGCGTCCCCAGCCCCCAAACAGAAAGCAACAGCTGCAAAGGAAAGGGGAAAAGAGAGACAGAGGAAAAAATACAGCACTATCAACCCCAACAGAAAACATTGCACGTCCCCACCCACGTTAGCCCCCCAATCGGGCCAGCCAGTAAACCCACCCACACCCAACAAATGTCTCAGTCGGACTCATCCAGCGGGGCATCAGCAAGGCCATCCAGAAACTGCCCCTATTGGGATGGGTGGGCAGGAGCATCAGGATACCATCCACAGCCCAAGACCAGCCCCGTCAGAGCAAGCCCAAGGCAGATCTAATCCAATACCAACCTGCGGCATGGGGGCCCACAGTCCTCAACAACAGAACAAATTTTAATCATTGTCGCTGTCAACTGGGGCATCATCACCTGCCCCATCCACCTGTGCGCAGGCCGTAGGTGCTTTTTTATGAATAGTATTGGCGTATTTGGTTGCCTGTTTCAGATCCATAAAGAAGTGCAGCCTGCCTTTATGTAGTACACGCAACTTGTCAGGATAAATGAGAGAGAACTTAGCGTCCGTCTGACTCAAGGTGCGTTTGACGAGAGAAACGCCCTGCGGGCAGCCTGCACCCCGGGAGTATTTTCCGGAAAATTGCTGAGCTCGTTGTTATATACATCACTGGATGACGTGCCCGGGCTAGCTGAAGTATGGTATCCCTGTCCCGGTAGTTCAATAATCGCACAATGATTGGATGTACCGGCGTTCCCGGCAGGGGCCGCAGACCAAGCGACCTGTGAGCCCACTCCACCACCACCACCTGAGAGAGCTCTCCAGGGAAAAGTGTTGTAAGCACAGTCTTCCATCCGTCCCTTGGGGCAAAAAAGACAACGTCAGAACACAGGCCCTCATTATGACATTGTTGGTAAATATCACTTACCGCCATGCTGATTGCCGCCAACTAACCGCCGCCGCAGTGGATTACCGCCACCCATATTATGACACACACATAGCAATCCGTCACTAAGCAGCCACAAACACAAGTCCGTCAGTGATAAACTGGTGGTATCCAAACCCATACTGTTACGCCAAAAGAACTATGCCCACAGCATTATGACTGACGAATCACCACGGCGGACATTCAATGGCGGTAAACCATTGGCACTGCATACCGCTGTGCTCAAAATACACACACACTAACAAAACAACACTACATTGGACAATTCAAATAACACACACCTGACACCCATACACACACCACACCCACACCACTATAAAACACACACCCTCGTTACCCACAACCCTTTACCAATACAAACAAGTGCCACAAGAGAGATAGCAAGACCACAGACAAGACCACATCCACACACCACCATCACATAAACACCATCCACGCACCTTACATCACACACCCCAACACATCACCCCACACACCCTCACCCACACCACTCACACTACACCCATGGCACCACAATGACAGCCCAGGTTCTCAGAGGTGGTGTTAAGAGTCATGGTGGAGGAAATCATCCGGGTAGAGCCACAGCTATTCGGATCACAGGTGTAGCAGACATCCATTGCAAGGAAGATGGATCTATGGAGGAAAATCGTGGACAGGGTCAACGGTGTGGGACAGCACCCCAGAACAAGGGATGACATCAGGAAGAGGTGGACGACCTACGGGGGAAGGTGCGTTCCGTGGCAGCAAGACACCAAATAGCTGTACAGAGGACTGGCGGTGGACTCCCACCTCCTCCACTATAACTAACAACATGGGAGGAGCAAGTCTTGACAATCATGCATCCTGAGGGCCTGGCAGGAGTAGCAAGAGGACTGAGTCAAATCTCTATTACTATCACCCACCCTACCTGCATGCCATCACATACCCCCCACCCTTACCCTCACACCCATCACTCCACCACCTCCCACACACTCCACCATCACAACCCACCCCTCCCAATATGAAGCCCTGCATGTAACACCAATGCATCAATGCATGGACCCCCATCACAGACCTGCATGGACACCCATAACTAAAGCATGCACACTAGAGAGAATCACCTAGCCCACCAAATAACTACTCACACAAGACAAAGCTGCCTGGGCAATAATGATCATAGAGGGCTACACACCCATGCACAAGACGTCACACGCAGAAACAATAACACTGCATTTACATCCCCACAGGTCCCCTAACCAATGTCACCAGAGAGGAGGTGCCAGCAACATCCAGCCCCCCCCCCACACAGAAGAGGCCCACAGTGATGACAGCAGCTCTAGACGCCTGGATCTAGATGACCAACCTGGCCCATCAGGGATCTCCGGACAGTCGGTTACCCAGACACAGTCCCATACCACCACAGAGCCTTCCTCCTCAGGAAATACCAGCACAGTACCCACCCAGGGGCCCGGGGGGGCCATACCTCTGTCCCCAGGACACGTCAATCAGCAGTGTGTCCACCACTACAGGGACCCCAGGCCACCCCACAAACACAGGACGATCAGGGACCTGGGGTCAGTGGGCACACGGTTCAGGGGACAGAGACACAGGACAACAGGGAAGCTGGGAGGACTACTGTGCGACAGGGGGAGGACAGGCCCAAGGAACCGACTCTCCAGGAGGCACTCACCAAGATCCTGGGAGCATACCACCATTCCCAGGAGACGATGGGGCAGATACTGGACAAAATGCAGGAGAACCAGCGGCTGCAGGAGGGACAGTACCTGGGGATCAAAGAGGACTTGAAGAACATCAACTCCATCCTGGTCACCATAGCAGGGGTGCTGGCAGACATGGCCAACACCATGAGGGAGGCAGTGGCACACCACCGGGCCCCTACCACTAGCCAAACCGATGAACAGCCCTCCACCTCCGCTGCCACTAGTGGACAGGAGGCCCCGCCACAGGACCAACAGGCCATATGCACCCATCCCCCTGCAGAAGGAGAACCACCCCACAAACAGACCCTGCGATCCAGGCAGAAGCCAGAGACTATTGCCAAGACCCCCCCAGGAAATAAGACTCTCCTGATTGTCACCCTTGTGCCCCACCCTGTCACCCTGTCCACCTTGAACTGCCATTGCTCCCCTTCCTATGCCCCCTTGGACAATGCACCTGTGATCCACATAGACTTGTCCCTCATGAAGAGTGTGTCAGGCTGAACAAAGGTCAGCCTGACAGACACTCTTCATGTTCAGGTCAGGCAGCCAGGAGCAGACATGCACGATTTGCGCAGACTCCTGGCAGCCTGAGCTGAACTTTGCTGGGCTGAGGAGGTCACAGCTCCTATGGGCGTGACCTCCTCGGCTCAGCAAAGGTGCCTCGAGGCCCTCCACTGGGTGACGAAGAAAGCGTCACCCATTGACTTCGCCCTCGCCCTGGGTGCTTCAGATTTAAGCCCTGAAGCGCCCAGGGCGCGTGTCAATCAGTGACACTTCATCACAGAGTGAGGTGGGATCAGCAGTCTCACTGACCCCATCCCACTCTTTGACGAGGCTGGGACTGCTGCCTTCCCTCATTGGCTGACCTAAGGTCAGCCAATGAGGGATGGTAGCAGTCCCAACCCTCCTGGGACCTCTGAGGCTGAAGGTGAGTGTGTGTGTGTGTGTGTGTGTGTGATGTTTTAAAAGGAATGTTTGGTGCGTGCGTGCATGTTTGAATGTTATGAGTGTTGTTAATGGATGTGCGTGCGTGTGAAAGAATGAGTGTGTGTAATCTTTTAAAATGAATGTTTGGTGCGTGCGTGCATGTTTGAATGTTATGAGTGTTGTTAATGGATGTGCGTGCATGCGTGTGTGAAAGAATGAGTGTGTGTGTGATGTTTTAAAATGAATGTTTGGTGCCTGCGTGCATGCATGTTTGAATGTTATGAGTGTTGTCAATGGATGTGCGTGCGTGTGTGTGTGAAAGAATGAGTGTGTGTGTGTGTGTGCCCCCCTCCTTCCTAAAGCTGCTGGCCGCCACTGCTTAAATAAACACCATTTGAAAAAATACAAGTCTGGAGTCTGTCAAATGCTTGAACTATGAATTTGTATAACAAGCTTTAAACACTGCAATACAACCGTACAGTAATGTATACATAGGAATGACCTGTAGTTGGCTGCAGTCAACACACCAGGAGCCATAGTGGGGCACAAATATCTGAAATAGAGATGCCAAAGGGTACAGTGAGTGGCCATAGAAGTGGGAAAATCAGCCTGCCAGTGACAATGTCAAACACAAAACTGTCAATTAAAAGTGAAGTAACACTGTCTTACCTGTGTGTCATAGGAATTACTGTCCAATTATTGCACTTCTGTTGCCCTCATCCTCATCCTCTGCCTCCTCATCTTCACTGTCCACAGGGTCCACTGCTGCCACATGCCCATCTCCAACCTCATCTTCCTGCAGAAAAGGCACCTCGCGTCGTAAGGCAAGGTTGTGCAACATACCGCATGCCACGATGACCCGGCAGACCTTCTTGGGTGAGTAGCACAGAGATCCACCTGTTAGATGGAGGCAACAAAACCTGGCCTTCAGGAGGCCAAATGTCCTCTCGATGATTCTTCTTGTTCACCCATGTGCCTCATTGTAACGTTCCTCTGCCCTGGTCCTGGGATTCCGCACAGGGGTCATTAGCCATGAGAGGTTGGGGGTAACCAGAGTCACCTGCAGATATTGAGGGACAACTGTTAGACACACACTAACCCTTAGGGCCCATACCATACCCATACACCAACATCCACTGGTTGGGAACCAGGGCTCACCTATTAGCCGCACCCGGTGTCTCTGGAGTTGAGACATCACATATGGGATGCTGCTATTCTTCAGGATAAAGGCATCATGCACAGACCCAGGATACTTTGCATTGGCAAGGGAGATTTACTGGTCCACCAGGCACACTATCTGCACATTAGTTGAGTGAAAGCTCTTTCGATTTCTGAACACCTGTTCATTTCTCCGGGGGCAGGGGGGGACAAATGCAATATGTGTACCATTAATAGCCCCAATGATGTTGGGGATATGCCCCATTGGATAGAAATCAGCTTTCACTGCAGTCAAATGCTCCACATATGGGAAAACGATGTGGCTGCGCATGTGTTTAATCAGGGCAGATAACACTCTGGTCAGCACTATTGAGAACATTGGCTGCGACATTCCTGCTGCCAACCCACTGTCACTTGGAAGGAGCCAGTTGCCAGAAAATGGAGCACAGATAGGACTTGCACAAGAGGGGGGATCCCGGTGGGCTGACGGATATCAGATATCAGGTGAGGCTCTAATTGGGCACACAGTTCTGTGATTGTGGCCCTGTCCAGTCTATAGGTGAGGATAATGTGCCTGTCCTCCATTGTTGCCAAGTCCACCAGGGATCTGTACACGGGGGATGTCTCCATCTCCTACTCTTCCGCAGCGGTTGCAATCTATGTGGCAAAACGGTGAGCAGCTGGTCAATATCTCATATGTCCAACCACTACACTTCATTGCATGTTGTGATTGTAACAGTATATTGTTGGATAGTTCCAAATGGTGCTTATGTGTACTGTGACGCAGTTAGGTGCCATGGCCTGCCCCCCCCTCGAAATAGCATCCGCCTGTCCTGTTAGGAGGGATGTGTGGAAATGAGGTAATTCCGCTGACGTTGTGCACCGTTGCGGGAGGCGGTTGAGAACCGCAGTGCAGCTCCTCATTGGTTACCATTGGGCCCCAATGGGTTACAGTGGCCCATGGTGATCTACGCCGGTGGTGACGGTACGCACTCCCGCAGACATGACCACCATTTTCTATATGTTCACTCACTTGCTACCTGACCTTCAACAGGTGAGGACATACACTGCAAGTGTTACTGTGACCTGTGTCTGGAACCAATCATGGCTCGTGTCACTGGGGAAAGGGCCCCTGCCTTTACCGCAGTGAAGTTGGAGAGACTGGTGGATGGGGTCCTACCCCAGTACTGAATGCTGTATGGGCCTCCAGACCAACAGGTGAGTACATTGTGAGCACGATGCATGAGGCATGAATGCATGGAGTGGTGTGTGTGAGGGCCTCGTGTGGGGGGCTATGAGTGTAACAGGCAGGACGGTCTTACTGATACCTTTTTTCATATGTATTTCTCTGCAGGTCAGCACCCATCAGAAAAAGGGTATATGGCATGCCATCGCCAAGGATGTGCGGACCCTTGGGGTCTACGGCAGGCAGAGCACCCACTGTCGCAAACGGTGGGAGGAACTGAGACACTTGGCACGGAAGACGGCAGAGGCCCAGCTAGGGATGGCCCCCCAACGAGGAAGGGGTGCCCGTCGAAACCTGACCCCCCTGGTGGCCCGCATACTGGTGGTGGCCTATCCGGGGCTGGATGGGCGCTTGGGGGCATCACAGCAGCCACAAGGGGGTGAGTACAGTGCCCCAATATACAACTTGCGCGTGGCGGGGTGGCATCCGGGTGGGGGATGTGGGCCTGTGGGTGCTCCTAGGCCAGGCCAGACATTGCCGGGTAGGTCCCATGTAGGGCAGGGTCTGATGTAAACTTCCTCCAACCAAGCTAATAGGCATCCACCACTGGGCAGGGGTCTGTGGGTCTCAGGTATACTGCAATTGGCATTAGGTATCCCTGTCCATGAGCTGGTGATTAGCATTGTGACTGTTAGTGCATTGCCTAGGCTGTTCCCTGAGTGTGTGTGTTGTGTACACCAACGGTGCTGTTGTTGCTGCCATTGACCAGGTGTATCCTTTGTCTCTCTCCCCCCCATTTTTGTTTTGTCACCCTGTCCTTATGTCCATTAGCATCATCTGGTGGAGGAGCAGAGGCACCGGCGATGGGGAGAGCTGCATCCCACGAGGCCCAGGAAACCAAATCAACCTAGGGTGAGGGCACCAGTGGGATGGAGGGGGAGGGGAGCACCACGGCAGAGACTGGAGGGTACAGTTCGGACAGTGATACCTTCTCCAATGGAAGCTCCTTGGTGGTGGCGGACACCTCTGTTCCCACCCCAACTACAGGTACAGCCGCCACCCCAATACCAGCACCGCCCTCCCAGCAGCCCCACAGCGTGTTTTCCGTGCCCGCTTACCCAGGAGGGTGGGCATCTCCTTCCCCCCAGGCACCTCAGGCCCTGCCCCAGTTAGCCCTGCTGCCCTGAGTGAGGAGTCTATTGACCTCCTGCGATCCATCTCTGTTGGGCAGTCATTTGCAACCTGCAAAAATGCATTCCTGAAAAGCATTCACTCTGGTATGGCGGCCCAACAGAGATCAATCCAGGCTCTGGCCTCCTCCCTGATGGCAGCCATTGTCCCTGTTTCTAGCCTCCCCCCCTCCAACTTCCTCTACCCAATCCCATTCCCCTCAACCCCAACCTGTCCCAAGCACACAGGCAGATGAGCATGCACACAGGAAAACACACAGGAGTGGTTCAGGCAAACACAAGCACCACACATCATCCCACAGGCACACACACAAACACCATCCAAATGCAGACATACCAACATCCACTGCCTCCACTGTGTCCCCCTCCTCCTCCTCGTCCACCTCCCTCCTAGTAGCATCTCCGCACACACCTGCATGCACTACATCCTTATCCACTACCACCATCAGGCCTATCAGTACACGCCCCTCCCTGGCAGTCACCACCCCCACATCCATGCACAAGTCCCCTGTGTCCTCTCCCACTGTGTCTGTGCCACCTCCTCCCAAAGTACCCAAACGCAAGCACTCAGACGCCCAACAGCCATCCACCTCATAAAAGCATCCAGTCCATGCACCTGCAACCAAAATCAGCAGACAGACACCTCCTACAACCACTTCCTCCACCTCCACTCCGAAACCTTCACCATCTTCCCTTCCCAATGTCCCTACGAAGCTTTTCCTTTCCACCGTTGACCTCTTCCCTACCACTCCCCCCCCGTCCTTCACATCGGGCCAGGGTGGTCATAACCCAGGCGTGCACCTCAGCCGCCCAGTCCACGGCCACAGTACTGTTGACAGCTACTGCAGGTGGGAGCGGATCCCAGCCACACTGAAAGGGTGCCTGCACCAGGTGCTTCAAGGAAGGGCAAGGAGGCTCCACCAGCTGCGTCTAGGATGGGCAAGGAGGCACCACCAGCTGTTACAGGAAGGGCAAGGAGGCACCTCCAGCTGCTACAGGGAAGGGCAAGGAGGCACCCCCAGCTGCTACAGGGAAGGGCAAAGGGCAAACCCCAGCTGCTGACAGGAAGGGCAAGGGGCCTGCACCAGCAGGCAGGAACGACAGGAGGCATGGTTCTGGGACTCATTCGGAGCCCCCACCACTGACCAGGGGGGTTCAGCCATCCGAGGTTGCAGGGGAAGGGCTGAACCCCCATGGCCTCCCCCCACCACTGACAGCACCACCACCAGCACCACTGCCAGCAGCAGCAGCCCCAGTGGGCAGCCAACCGAGGCTGCAGGGGAAGGTTTGAGCCTCCCCCACCACTGCCAGCAGTGCCACCAGCACTGCCACCACTAAGAAGCCATCACTGCCAGCGGGCCGTGTGTAGTCCTGCATCCATGGGCTGTTATGCAGCCTGGGCCCTGCAGATCATGTGGGTCTGACAGCCAGGTGAGAGACTGTGACCTTGCACTCCCCAAGATCTGCATCACAGGGCACAAAGCCCCCTCCAGAACCAGTGGAAGAAGCCATCCACTCACCCCATCCTTACCAGGATGAAGCTCACTGGGCACAAGGCCCCCTCCAGAACCAGAGGAAGAAGCTATCCACTCACCCCATCCTTCCCAGGCTGAAGCTCACTGGGCACAAAGACCCCTCCAGAACCATTCACTTGAGAGACTGTGGCCTTGCACTCCCAGGACCAAGCAGTGGGCAAGCCATCCACTTCAGAGACTGCAGCCTTGCACTCCCCAGGACCAAGCAGTGGGCAAACCACCCACTTGAGAGACTGTGGCCTTGCACTCCCCAGGATTAAGCAGTGGGCAAACCCCCCACTTAAGAGACTGTGGCCTTGCACTCCCCAGGACCAAGCAGTGGGCAAACCACAGACTTGAGAGACTGTGGCCTTGCACTCCCCAGGACAGAGTAATGGTGTTGTACCATCTTCTGGCTGAGGTGCCTCCCCATTCCCTGTCCCCCTAAGGTGCCTGTTTATATTGGACCTGATGCCCCTGCAGTGTTCTCTCTGTGTTGTTGCAGGAGTGAGGTGGAGCCTTGGCCTATGTGTTGTGGCCCTGTGGCCCACGGTCATTGAGGACTTGGCAGTGTCCCTACATTTGTAAATGTGTATATACGTTTGTATTTTGATTCACTTATTCATATTAATTTATCGTATCACACTGACTTTCTACAAATCATTTTGTCCTTGCATTATTCCTGAGGAGTACGGGGTGAATATGTAATGTTATTGCATCTGGTTGTGTGTATGGTGTTGGGGGTGAGGGTGGGGGTGTTGCGTGTGTGTGTCACTCACTTTTTCCTCCCCCCTCCATTGTGTGCTAGGCGGCAGTACTCACCGTGGTCATCTTCGCCGGCGTTGATGTTCATAATGCAGCAGAAGGTAGAAGAGCATGGGGAATATGTGCTGCTCGGGCTCCATGGCGTGGTGGTTGTTCCCAGAGTCTCCAGAGGTGAGTCCTTTGACTTCTGAGTTCTGTTTCCACCATGCTTTTGATGTCGTTGGTACCACCCCGGAAAAGGTGGCGGATAGGCCGGTCATAATAGAGTGGGTGGTACATTGTCTTCCGCCTGGCTGTTGGCGGTTACCGCTGTGGTGCTTGTTGATTCCGCTGTGGCGGTCAGTGTGTTAAAGTGGCTGCTTGTCTGAGCGGTTTCCGCCGTGGTCATAATTCCATTTTTGTTACCGCCAGCCTGTTGGTGGTATTACCGCCGATTTATCACCGACCGCTAGGGTTGTAATGAGGGCCATAGTACTTTAACCAGGGAAAGCATGAAGATCTTAAAGAAAAGTTTGGCAAGGGATGACCCCTGTTGCTCTCTGCATGCAACACAATGAGGATGAAAGACTCATTTTAACCATGTGCGTTGGCTTTGGTTGAGGTGAAAATAATAAATGCATGCATTGGCCATTCCTGGGCACAAAGACCCCTCCAGAACCATTCACTTGAGAGACTGTGGCCTTGCACTCCCAGGACCAAGCAGTGGGCAAGCCATCCACTTGAGAGACTGCTGCCTTGCACTCCCCAGGACCAAGCAGTGGGCAAACCATCCACTTGAGAGACTGTGGCCTTGCACTCCCCAGGACCAAGCAGTGGGCAAACCCCCCACTTAAGAGACTGTGGCCTTGCACTCCCCAGGACCAAGCAGTGGGCAAACCACCGACTTGAGAGACTGTGGCCTTGCACTCCCCAGGACAGAGTAATGGTGTTGTACCATCTTCTGGCTGAGGTGCCTCCCCATTCCCCGTCCCCCTGAGGTGCCTGTTTATATTCGACCTGATGCCCCTGCAGTGTTCTCTCCGTGTTGTTGCAGGAGCGAGGTGGAGCCTTGGCCTATGTGTTGTGGCCCTGTGGCCCACGGACATTGAGGACTTGGCAGTGTCCCTACATTTGTAAATGTGTATATACATTTGTATTTTGATTCACTTATTCATATTAATTTATCGTATCACACTGACTTTCTACAAATCATTTTGTCCTTGCATTATTCCTGAGGAGTACGGGGTGAATATGTAATGTTATTGCATCTGGTTGTGTGTATGGTGTTGGGGGTGGGGGTGTTGCGTGTTGCGTGTGTGTGTCACTCACTTTTTCCTCCTCCCCTCCATTGTGTACTAGGTGGCAGTACTCACCGTGGTCATCTTCACCGGCGTTGATGTTCATAATGCAGCACAAGGTAGAAGAGCATGGGGAATATGTGCTGCTCGGGCTCCATGGAGTCTTGGTTGCTCCCAGAGTCTCCAGAGGTGAGTCCTTTGACTTCTGAGTTCTGTTTCCACCATGCTTTTATGTCGTTGGTACCACCCCGGAAAAGGTGGCGGATAGGCCGGTCATAATAGAGTGGGTGGTACATTGTCTTTCGCCTGGCTGTTGGCGGTTACCGCCGTGGTACTTGTTGATTCTGCCGCTGGCAGTCAGTGTGTTAAAGTGGCTGTTTGTCTGAGCGGTTTCCGCCGTGGTCATAATTCCATTTTTGTTACCGCCAGCCTGTTGGTGGTATTACCACCAGGGTTGTAATGAGGGCCATAGTACTTTAACAAGGGAAAGCATGAAGATCTTAAAGAAAAGTTTGGCAAGGGATGACCCCTGTCGCTCTCTGCATGCAACACAGGGAGGATGAAAGACTCATTTTAACCATGTGCGTTGGCTTTGGTTGAGGTGAAAATAATAAATGCATGCATTGGCCATTCCTGGTACCCCCATACATTCCTTATGTCTGCTCAGCAGGGTGTGTGATCAACCAAGACCTAGGCAACTGAAACAATCAGAGCTGCTCACTCGACTTCGTCAAGGGTGACAAACATCTATTTCGTATATTTGCCAGAACTGTTTCTGTGTCTTGGGAAGATCTGAAGCCAGACTGTCCATTGTTTGGGAATAGGTTCTTGCAGTTGCCTTGTGACTTCTATTCTAAGATTTTGCTTGGCTGGGGAAGATTTATTATTTTAAACCAGATTTTATTGATTTTAAGTCAATACATTAGCACTTATACATTTTTATTCTCTTAGCGTTACTATGTTTACCACAGTGTATCTTAGTCACATACGTACTTAATCTGGTTAATGGTACTTATTTAGAATATAACATAAACTCTTGCAATAACAAAATCCTCCTCCCTCCCCCTCGTCCCTCCCTAACCCTTCTATCCGAGATCCTTGTTTCAGCATTGAGATTTCTTCAGCAGAGTAACTAGTCACGTTTAGTTAGCCCTTATAGGCCCTTGGCAGCAGTCTGAATTGTTATGTATTTCTGCACAGGGACAAGAGTGTATTTCGACCTATGACTGGGTGCAGTATTCTATTGTGTTTTGTTGTTTGTTGCATGGTCCTAGTTATTGTATATTAGGAGGGATCTGCTGTGTGAACTCTGACCTGAGTGTATCCATAATTAATTCCCAGCTTTCTGAAACTTCCGGGGGTCTGGTCCCATTCCTGGCCTCTCTTTGAAGTAGTGTACCTTCTGCTGTTGCCCACTTGAGTAATTCGTTTTTCCAGGTTATTACTCTAGGGCCCTTAGGGTTTTTCCAATTGCTTGCTATTTCCCTTTTAGCTAGTGTTAAGGCCAAGTCTAGGAATCTATCTGAGGCTTTGTGTTTAGTTGAGTGAGTGAAGGCGTGTAATAGGCAAATATCCACCGAACATGTCGTGGTCTTGTTCAGTAGTTGGGACAATTTTTGGCAGATCTCAGTCCAATAGGGTGTCAGTATGGGGCATTCCCAGAACATGTGAATAAACTCTGCATCTACTAATCCGCATCTTGGGCAGCTCTCCGTGGATTTACTGAAATATTTATTAATGCGGGCAGGTGTTAAATAGGCTTGGTGTAGGATATAGAAATTGATAAGTTTAAACCTAGCATTCCGTGAAGCCTTAGGTAGGTTCTGCAGTATATGTCCCCATTCTACTTCTGAGAAGTCTCGATTGGTAGCTTCTTCCCATTGTTGTTTAAGGTAGGGTAGAGGGTCTGTAATGTCTGCTCGTATTAAAGCATACAGCGTTGATATTGCCTTAGTTTTGATATTTGGGGTTGTTAGGTATGTGCATATTGCTTGTGCCGAGGGTTCATTGCCCTTTGTTCGCCAATGAATGTCTATGCTGGCTTTTATGATCCCAAATGTTAAAAAATGTTTCGCCGGAATGTCGTATTCTGCTCTAATGGCCTCAAAGGTCTTCAATTTATTGTCCCTAAAAAGTAAGCATACCGTTGTAAATCCGGCCTCTACCCATTCCCCCAATTCAAGTACAGTCTTCTTCCGCGTTATTGCATGTAACGAGCAAATGAGGAGCTCCGCCGAGAAGGGAGTCTTAGTTTTAATCTTGCGTAGATAGGTTTTCCAACATTTAGATCGTATTTTTAGTTCTGGTCTGTCTTGCTTCTGGTCTCTAGGAGATCCCAATAGTATCTCAAATAGTCTGGTCCTCTGTGGGGTCGATGTTTGTGCATTTGGTGAAGTCAGCAAACTGTTCGAGATCCAGAGTGCCAGCCATTGTAATTGTGCTGCAAGATAGTGGGACTCGAAATCTGGTGTTGCTAATCCCCCATCTGTCGACTGTCTTTGTAGCTTTGTCAAGGCCACTCTTTTCCTGCCTTTACCCCAAACAAATGAGCTTACTATTGTATTCAGTTCCCTAAAGAAAGACTTAGGGATCCAAATCGGGAGAGCTGAGAAATGATATAACAATCTCGGCAGCACAATCATTTTGAGAATCGCAATTCGCCCTGTCACTGATAGTGACAGAGTTTGCCAGAATGTCATGCAGGTTTTTATGGACCAGATTGCGCCGCCTAGATTTCCATCAAGAATGTCCCTGGGCTCGTGGTAAACTTTCACTCTCATGTATGGGAGCTGTCAGGTATCCATCTTACCAGTCCCAGATTCAGGGGTGGTGGATGGTGGTTTGTAAGAGGGAACAATCCTGTCTTATCCCAGTTTACTTTTAGGCCTGAGTGGTTCTCAAAGTTAGTTAGCATTAGTTGTGCTAGGGGTAAATCCCTTTGGATGTCCTCTAAGAAAATTAGGAGGTCGTCCGTGTACAGGGCTAAATGATGTCTCTCGTTTCTGACAAAAATAACTGGTGCCCCCTGACCCGCCCTGGCCGCCGTGGCCAGTGGCTCCATCGCCAGAGCGAATAGCGGGGGAAAAGGGGGCAACGCTGTCTCGTACCACGTTCCACTTTGTATCTGTGCGATATTATGCACCCCGTGCGGACTCTAGCTGAGGGGTCAGTACATAACAATTTCACCCATGCAATGTATCCTGTCCTATTCCGAGCTTGGACATAACTTTATAGAGGAAGTCCCAGTCCAAGCTATCAAAGGCTTTTTCGATATCGACTGCCAGGATACCCGGGATTCCAGCGGAGGGTGCTATGTCCCTCATGATGGCAATTAGTCTACGAATATTCCCGGCTGTATTTCGACCTGGTATGAACTCTGCTTGGTCTGGGTGTACTAACAAGGGCATCATTGGGAAAAGTGCCAGGGTCTTGCTAAGGATTTTATAGTCGGGGTTCAGCATAGAGAGGGGTCTATATGCTCCCACTCCTGTGGGGTCTTTGCCGTGCTTAAGAAGGGGGATTATGATTGCTTCCCGAGATGTTTCAGGTAGAAGGCCTTTGTCTCTGGCGCATTTAAACATTTTCTCTAGTCTGGGTGTGAGGATTCCAGCAAAGGTTTTGTAAAACTCTGCAGGAAGGCCGTCAGTCCCGGGTGATTTTCCCCCTGCAAGTCTCCTCATGGCTTCATTGATTTCTTCCAGTGTGAAGCTTCCCTCTAGGTTGTCTGTGGAAATTGGTTCCCAGGGTTTCAGGTTTAGTGCTACTAAGTAGTTTTCAGTTAGATATCTGTTTAAATTGAGTCTTTTTTTATAAAGTTTCTCATAAAAAGACAAGAACTGGGCATTAATCTGTTCTGGCTCATGCAATTGGGTCCCTGCCTGTGAGATCAGGTTCATTATGAAGGGGGATCTTTCAGATTGCGAAACCACCCAGGCAAGTAATTTACCCGCTTTATCTCTCTCACCATGCACTCTTGTGAGGTAGTTTTATGGTCAAAGCATCTAAGGAGTTCGACACAGTATGCTACTTCTGATCTGAGTTCTTGCATTGGAGATTGTAGTTGTGGATTTCCAGGCCTATTCCTCTCAGCCTCTCTCAGTTTAGCCTCAGCTCGCTCAGTCTCACCCAGTAAGGTTCTACGTATTCCTACTGTTTCAGCTGTGCACCTTCCCATTATTACTGCCTTAAAAGCGTCCCATTCTATCATTGCGTTAGATGCCGTAGCGTCATTGTCTTCAAAATATTGCTGCATGTACTGACGGAGTTTGGTTTAGAAGGGAGGATCTTCCATTAATTCTGGCCTGAGTCTCCACGTAGGTATACAGGGGGCGGAGGACCCCCATTTCAGAGATAACAGCAGGGGGTTATGGTCCGATATTGTGCGAGACAAATACTCCATATTTGATATAAGTGTGTGTATATCTGGAGAGCATAGAAAGGAGTCTAATCGTACATGCAATTCATGGAGGCTAGAAAAAAAGGAGTAGTCCCTGACATTAGGGTGTAGTTTATGCCAGGCATCTGTAAGGCCCCAGTTCGCTTGCCAGTTGGAGAACTGTCTTGCCGTCCTCAGTAGTGGGGAGTGTGGCAGGGGGGATGTGATCTATCCTCATTAAGGTCGCTTACACAATTAAAATCACCCCCCATTATGACTGGTAACTGTAAGTATGACTCTAAGAAGCTGGATAACCGTGTAAAGAATTCACCTTGTTCTGTGTTGGGAGCATAAACATTGATCAGAGCCAGTTCTCTCCCCTGTAGTCTGCCCTTGATCGCCATGAACCTCCCCTCGGGGTCTATTAGGTTATCCGTCATTTGGAAAGGGACCCATGCCCGGATCCAGATCAGGGTGCCCCTCGCGTATGCCGAATAGGTGGTGAAGAATGCCTGCCCTTTCCATCTTTTCTGTAGGGCCTTGCCCTCTGCCAATGTTAAGAGGGTTTCTTGTAGCATGGCTATTTGAATACCCCTCCTTTGCAAGTATGTAGATACCTTATATCTCTTGACCATTGAGTGCATTCCTCTGATGTTCCACGTAAGGAACTTATATGGTTTTGGTGTTGTCATGGCGATGCGTTTGATACTCTAACCAGGTAATGTTTCTGATAACCCTGCTTCATAGCGTGCCCCTTTGTGGCCCCATTATCGCTGTACAGCTCTGCATTTTTCGTGATGGATCTTGGTGTAGTACTTACCCCCAATTGATTCCCCAACCAAATAATTACCCAACTCCCCATCCCCAGGAAAAAAGTCAAACCTCTCTCGCCAAAACATGTGTAAGAACGTTAACCTGTCCAACAACGTGGGGGGTGCTCCGGGGTGGAAACCGAAGATCAGCAAGGCGGCCCTTCCTCGACCCCCGGGAGATAAGCATACTGGGGTTACATGTCTCCAAAATTTCGATCAGTACAGGTATGGGTTATTGGACGGGTTCCCCCACGACCCATCTGTTTAGTGTGGTACCTGGCGTGGCCAATGTATTTTGATTACTAATGTTGTGTACAGGAAAATACAATTCCGTGTTTGTAGATCAGGTTTGTATGTCAGATAATATTGTCTGATGTTCCTGGGGTCACGTCCGGGCCCCTCTTGTCGGATGTGAGTGAGTGGTCTGATTCTTGTTCTGAATCCGATTGATCCATATCGATTTGGGATTGCTTAGGTGAGCCCTGCTCTGAGCAGCTGAGGGACGCAGCGGCCTCTACTGCTTTTTGATGATTGTTTAGAATTTCTAGTGGAGATGGGCTGGTGCGTCTAAGAGGTTTACTGAAATTGGTCCTTTGCGGTTTAGCTGGCACTTTTCTGGGCTGTGATTTGTTTCTCCGGATGGTTGTTTATCAATCCAGTTCCATATTTCCTCTGCTGTGTTGACAAACTGTGTGCCTGCTGCGGTCCCTATTCGTAGTTTGGCTGGGAAAAGCATCCCATATTATACACCCATTTTGCGGAGTCTCTGTTTGGCTTCCCTAAAGGAGGCTCTCTGTCTCTGTACCTCTCGGGAGAAGTCCGGGAAAATTCGGATCACTTGGTTGTCGAGCGTGCAGTCTCCTTTTTTTCTGCTTTGGGTTAGTAGATGGTCCCTGCCCCTGTAATGTAGCAGTCTAGCTATTATTGGTCTGGCAGGAGCGCCCGGTGGGGGCGGACGTGCAGGAATTCTGTGTGGCCTCTCCACTGCGAAGAACTGGTAAAGGCCTTCATCTGCCACGTTTTCCTTCAGCCATTTTTCAAGAAAGTCTACCATGTTGGTTCCCTCAGACCATTCCGGAAGTCCTATAATTCTGAAATTATTTTGCTGCGATCTATTTTCAACGTCTTCAGCCCTTAATTCTAATTCCTTAATCCGTTTTTCCATCTGACGAGATATTCTGGAATTGTCTTTTATCTCAGGTCTTAGTTCCTCCATCTGTTTTTCTGTGGTGGTCACCCTCTCTGCTAGACGGCGATGGTCGTCCCTTAGTACTGAGAAATCAGACGCCAGGGAGTCTATTTTCTCCTCAAGAGCAATTCTGGAGGCAATGAGGGCTTGCATTACGTCCTGCAGGGTGGGTTCTCCTGACTCTCTTCCCTCTCTTGAAGGAGATTTCCTCATGTTCTCTTGTTCTGGAGGTGCCCTGTCTGGAAGATCTCTGGTGCTGTCGATGTCCCAACGTCTGCCTGTTTTGCCCATTGTGGAAGATAGTAGGTGTGCTTGCTGTCTGCCGTTTACCTCTTGGTGGTCACAAGCTACTTGTTAGAGGAAGAGCAATTTGTCTCTGATGTTACTGGTTAACTATCTGCTTTTTGCCTTTCTTTTGGCGTGGGAGGGCGGTGGATATTCCGGTAAGGAGATGGAGATTTGATCCTGTGTCAGGACTAAAGTTCTGTATCTTTTTATGGGCCAACAGCCAGTGCTTCTGAGTGTTTTCCTGCTGCACCAGCGACCATTTAGGTGTTGATTTGTCGTTTTTGGGCCGTAGGTTGGCCTCTTCGGTGGGCGGGGTTGTCTATCTTTGTTGGGTTGCAGCTATCATCCGGACATCGGGTGTTGCGGGCCCCAGAGTTCTTAGGTACGAAGTTATGTCTCCTAGTGCCTCTCAGGTAGGGGCAGCCGGATCGTAGGCGCTGGGCTACCAATGCAGCCCTCCTAATGGGACAGAGCGGGCGTCTCTGGTGGAAGTTCCTCAACCTCCGCTTTATTACTGGGGTTCTGCCATCCCTCCTGATGCGTTGGTCGCAGGGTAGGGGCTGTTCACCTCGCTTTGGGTCAGTTTACCTTTCAATATTCACTTATTATTCTCTGCTATCCCCATACGCTCTGTTGCAGAGCCTCCGTTAGCCCAAGCCCGGGTCGCCAACCGTGGACAAATTTTTCGTGAGGAGAGCAGGGGGTCTAATGCGCTGCCGGGGCCCAGAGCCCTCGCTAATCACCCTCCTCCTCGGGTCGCCCCCTTCACTCCAATACCTGGGGGCGTCACCAGTGGGGCTTCAGTAGGCCACCTCCGAGCCCCCAGGGCGACCCCCTGTGCTCAGGTGCTGGGCGTCGATAGGCCCGCGGCCCCGCGGCACCAGGTCTCGTCTCATCTCGATTTCCAGGAGTTGTTGATTGGGCCCGCAGGTTTCGGCCCGCCGGATCAGCTCTCCTGCGAAACTGAGTGTGTGTGTGTCGGGGGCGATAAAGCTGCTACCTGGCCTCTGGTCCAGCACCGGGCCTCTCCTCCGACTTGCGTCGCCCCCGTCTCAGGGCCGGGCCACTCGCTCTGGCACGGTCAGACCCGCCTCGTTCCGACTTCCAGCCACTCGCTCAGTGCTGCAATAAGCGACATGGGCTGCCACCGGTCTTCGCGCCGGTCTACAGCATCAGGCGGGGCGCTCAGCAGTAAGGATCCGGAGGGGGCCCTACCCCTATACAGCGGCTCCGTGCGACTAAGTTGTAGAGTGCCCGCGGCCGCCATCTTGTTGTTTCAGTTTCTTTGCATTGCCTTTTCGAGCCCGCTCGCGTCGGGGCCCAAATCGGTCGCCATCCGGGGTCTGGATCTGTCCAGTGATAGCCGGGGAGGTCACCGCACCCCGCCTCAATATTGGTGGGTTTGGAGCCTTTCGGGGTACTATAACGGAAGGATGGAAGCCTCAGAAAGAAGCTTCGACCACCATTGGCGCCAAGCCACGCCCCCCTTGGCTGGAGAAGATTTATGTAAGAAAATGCCCCTCTTTGCATGATTTGCCCCAAAGTTGTTCATTGATGCTGCTGGTGTTGTGACTCTGAGAGCCTACTGAAGCCTGCTTACCAGACCTCAGTGCCAGTGTTCTAGCCCCTTACAAAACGTATGTTAAATTAGCTACCCCCAATTGGCATACGCTGACTTAATATAGGTCTGTAGCATATAGTACCAAGAGTGCCAAGGGCATGTCAGTTAGAGTGTTCACCCAGGGCTGCAGCACTAATTGTGCCACCCTGCATGTGACATCATACAAAATAGCTCACAGCCTGCCACTGCAGCCTAGAAGAGCAGTTTAAACTGCTAGTTTAACTTTGTCATTTAAACTAATGGCAAAGCCCCCCATTCCCCTAAAAATATATATGTCTTCCTTAAGGAGACCTAATACTGTAAGGTACACTGTTCCAAGGAGTGAAGTCCTTCTCGAACACAAGAGGAGAGTGACCCGGTCATCTAAGAACTCATTTGTTAGAAGCAAGAGCCCTCAGCCACCAATAGGTGGTATGCTTCATCATCGGGCCTCCTTCTCGTCGGGCCGGCACTGCCCGCAGGAGGCTCTTTGCCGGAGATCTTTTCGTTGAAAAATGCTGATGCAGACTACAGGGATTGACTCAGACCTGCAGTTGTGTGGTGTGGAGGACTGGAAAGAGTGGGGCTAAAATTGACTATAGGCCATAAGTACGAATAATTTGTTGCTACCTACAGAGCCTATGCCAAGGTTAAAAACAACGGGAAAGTGACAAGGAAATTAATGTTTCCATTTTCTCTAAATGGAGCTATGTAGAAAAACTCTCTCTATTCCAGTGTAAAGGTCGACATGTTTCAGAAGGTTAAAGATAGAGCTGGGGAAGACTCAAATGAGAAAGGGCCATGCAGTGATTGCTCGCAATAATGTTGCAGCCTGGGCGCCAGGATTGAGACTAGGAGGACTGGGATACAAAGGATGGAAGGACTGACCTGCTGACAACCACAAAGTGGGTGGCTAGCTGTGGCTGCAGGTGGAAGGAGTGTGAGCGAGGGAGAATGAGTGTGAGCGACTGAATATAAGTAAACATGAGTGAAAATGTGGTGTTATACTGTAGGTGTGCCTTTGGTGATGGCATCCAGAAGAAATTGCTAGCTTTTAGAGGCAAAGTGCTAGTGTTGGAATACTAGAGGCAATTCTTAGAATCACAGGCACTTATAACAAATTACAAGCACTGGCATACCAAATGTAATACTTGGCATATGGGACACCCATGGCAAAATGCCTTTACACTGGAGGTAATACTTGGCATGGGGCACCCATAGAAAAATGCTTGGTCTAGCATATTAGAGACAATTCTTGGCATAGGTGGTTCCAGTTGAAAAATGCTGGCCCTGACGTATTACAGGTAATTGTTGACATAAGGGTCACCAATAGTAAATAGATTACACTAATGGCAAAAGTCTGCCAATTGCATGGTGTATGTAAGATTTTACCCAACGGTCACTCAGGGCACTTGAGGTCATCTATGGCAAAATCCTGACTCTAGCACATTGGAGGTAATGTTTGAAAAATCAGTGTATCCATAGCATATTTTGAAAAATAAATGAGTTAACTGCTGTGGACCATCAGCATTCACTGGTCGTGCACTTATATATTTCATGACTGCCCTTTCAGGTCGTGTGGCTTTTTGTGCAAATGAATGTGAAAATTGTGCTTAAAAACACATTATTTTACTCTGTTTTTTTCCAACCTTTTTTGTCTTAAAGAGGAAAGTACTCCTCCCATGCCCCAGACCCCACACTCTCCCAATAAAAGGTCAGGTTCACTTACTTTGCTCACATGCTGCAATTCAGGGCAAGTAATCTATTCCACTGCTTTCAAAACTCATCATCTGGCACTGCAAGAATAGGATGTAAATAGTGTCTTGATGAGCACTGGCTACTCTCTGTAGTTTCCACAAGGGCCCAAACATGGTGCTTTAGGTTATGTAAAATAAATTCAGCAGTACAATGAACACTATTATGTTTAAATACAAAAAAGAACTATAAAGCAACTTGTTGCATGCATGATAAGTGAATGATTTAATTAGAAACTTCACCACTGCATTTTGTACTCCTGATAATGCTTTGAGAATGATCATAAATCAAAATGCGCTAACAATATGGAGGAAATTGAACCAATAACACAGTTCATTTACGGACTATATCACCTAATGCATGTGCACATTGTTTTTTTAATTTATTAATTCCCTGTTCCTATCAATACGTTTCTCATTGCAGTATACACAAGGAAAACTATAACGTAATCATGACAATTTGCAGTATAAATAATTAAGCTCTCAGATCTGTTTTGTGTCACAATATCTTCTTTAAAAAAAATAATGTTACATGTAGTCCGAAGAGAAATGAGTAACGTTCACCTAAAATATGTCAATATTCTAATGTAAGTGAAGTTTTAGTGGACACACCACTTCCTGGGAAGATTCAGGGTCAATCACCACATGATGTCATCTCCACATGATGTCATCTCTTGCAATGTCATTATGGTCAGAGAGTGTGCAATGCCACTCCCGTTACTCAAGGCCTTTTGGTGAATGAATGTCCCTGACTACCCTGCAAATAATGGTCTGAAAAGCACAGGACTGTGTCAGTCTTTGGTAATCAATCAGTCATGGATTTTTAAAGCGCAGTTAATCACCCATGGGGTCTCAAGGTGCTGAGGTCTCTGGTAGAAGGTGGTCCCTCTGTGGAAGCATGGCCGCTCCCCCATCAGTAAGAATTTGTTTACCAGGTCAATTTGTTTCTTTTTTCATAGCACTAACGTAGTCCAGGAGGACTTTGGAGAGCTCTACATATTCTAAGAGACTGAAATGGAAAACATGGTAATAATTACCATCACATTCATCATTAGTAAATGTAATGGTAGCTACTAACAATACAATAGTACAGAGTGATTCTACTAGTAAAAACACAGTGATATAGAGGATAGAAACATATAGTTACTGCGAAATTGTCAAAATACGCTTTACTGCACCATCTTTCTGCTAAAGGCCTAAAGGTTTCAGGGTTCTACAAGTGGCTTGGAGTCTAAGGCAAAGCGTCAAATTTCAACTACAGGTCATTTGAGCTAACAATATCTCCAGAAGATAGTATAGAAATAAAAAACAAAACGGATGAGCAAATGAGATACATACACATAATATAGTAATAAAGAACTTAGGAACCAAGGACGTACCTAATAATCACTAAGGGGAAGTATTATGTATTCCTTTCAAGTGGACAGGAGAAGCTATGGGAAAGTTTGCTGGGGTGGGAGGGGGAGCTAGAGTAGGTGTATTGAAAGCCAAAGTTTAAGAGATAAACGATTTGATGTTGTGGTGTTTTGGAAGCAGATGCTCTTTCAGTCTGTTTTTGAAAGAGGAGAATTAAGAGCTTTATTCATTTCTCGGGTATATTGTTACAATCTGTAAAGAATCGGGTTAAAGTGGAGTGATTTCCCAGACATCTTCTGATAGAATCACGATCGGCCCACTGTTTTCGCGCCCAGTGTTCCTTGATACGGAGATACGGGGCCCAATTGTACTGACTAGAAAAATCGCTTGAAGCTTCGACTGCAACAGCAGCCTCGTCCCTTGACCACACCCTGACCCACTGCCGGGACACTTCCTCCTTCTCTTTTATGTCCTCCAGCTCTTGTTCCGCCCCACAGAGAAGCCCCTACTCATTAGGGTTGAGCCTGCGTCGCATGCGCTTGTGCATGCGTTTCGCTAAGCGAGACGCTTTAGTAATTAAAAAGGGCTCGGAGCCTCGTCCAAGTCACGTCAGTGTTTGTCATTGGCTTGTGGGCTTGCCTGTTAGAATCAGCTTGATTCCATTAGTGGAAGGCATGCATACGTCATGCCTTTTCCGACTGATAGCCCTCTTCGAGCGCATCGACCAAGTACAGAAAACATGCGAGGCTCGCTGTTTTCTGTCCGGCTCGTGGACTACTTTTTCTCTATTTTCGCAGCGCGATCTCGCTTGGCAGAAGTCGAGCGCTTTACATAATATCGACCCTGTTACACAGTTAATTGCACTTTTTTCAGTTAGGACATAAATGCACTTTTGCCGATAGGTTTCATTACCAGTGAAAAGTCGGGTTAGGATTCACAACGCTATCAGCTCTAACACGAGCAAACGCGAGACCCGTTGCATTGCAAATGCTTGTTTTTACCTCCTGTGGTAAATGTGGGCCTCGGAGTTTGGCAGTCTCTTTTGATGTGTGACTAAACTTGCGGTTCTCCCTTCCGCTCTATCCAGTGATGGAAGCACATTGTGTACACCACCCGACCTTCCACTAGCTGCATCAGTGTAAACCTCTGACCTCGTGCTCCATCGGCCAAAGGGCTACCAGGCCACAATGACGGCTGCAGTGGCCTATCTAAGGGTGAGGTGACCCTTACTAATTTTAACGCTTGTGTCTGGAACTCAAGATATGGCACAGAGGAGCAGGTAAAATGTAAAATAAAACCTGCACGCAGGGATAAAACTCCCTGCAGGTCGGACACATTTAGAGGCAGATTGACAATAAAGTGATGCATCATAGATGATGCACCACTTTTCTTGCACCCCCTCCCCACCAGAACCTAACGACACTGTGTTTGCGCTGTATTTACAACGCACCATGGTGGTTGTTAGCACAATAGCGTCCACATTTTTGACGGTATTGTGGTGCTTTGCTATACTAGCAGCACAAATGTTGACACTAGTGCAGCAAATTACAGGGAGGCCCATTGCGTCATTTTAACACCTGCTCTGAGCAGGCGTTAAAAATGACGGAAAAAATGGCGCAGTGAAATGTTTTACATTTCACTGTGCCATTTTTTCGGGCCTCACTGCGCCGGAACGCCAACCTTGCATACATTATGACTGACACAGGCTTACACCCAGATTTAAGAGAGCTTAGAGCCTCCTTGCACCACATTAGCGTCATTCTTTTTTAATGGTAATGTGGCCCAACGAGGCTAAAATCGCTGCACCAGATTTACAAAGTGGTACAATGCATGCATTGCGTCACTTTGTAACCCCTTGCGCCTATATGCCTGTGCCAGGCATAATGTAAGCAAGGGGGCATTCCCCCATTAGGAGGCCAAAAAAATGGCACAAAGAAATCTAAAAGATTTCTTTGTTGCCTTTTTAATGCCTGCTCAGAGCAGTCGTTAAAAGGGGACACACCACTGGTTACAATGGGCCCCTGTATACCGTTCAGGGTTAGCGACAAAATTCTGGAGCTAACCGTGAACAGTACAACAATAGTGTCAAAAATATTGATGCTTATTGCCCCCTACCCTGCGCCATGGTGCACTGGATTTTAAATATTGCACACACATGGTGGCAGTAGGGGGGCAAAAAAGACTGGCAAAAACTGAGACTAAGTCAACACTGATTAATTTTGCCTGTGATGAAAAGGGAGTGGCAAAGTTGTATTCTACATTCCTTGTGGCTTGCAAGTAAGTGCAACAACGCCTTGTGAGTGCTTCATCACTGAAAGTTTAGTAAGTGCCCTTTTCAGTCGGGAGCAGTTCTCACAGTGAAGGCTGTCTCTGAGGGACAAGCTCTATTGAGCGACTGACAGATGTGAGCATCGAGAAACGCTGCATGCTTTTCCCACGTCGATTTTGAAACGTGACACTTTTGGGTTATGCTGGAATAAAACATCGGGCGTGGTGCGAAGATCTGGCCAGTGCATCGAGGGAAGGCTGTGCAGATTCAGTGCTATTGCTAAGACCTGGCCAACGCTGCGTTTTGGAACCGGGTGAGTTGTGATGTTAAGTGCAGGACTGTGGAACTGGCTGGAAGCTGAAGGTCGCCTACACTTCAGAAGGTAAGTACCCCAAAACAGCGCATGTTCACATTCGCTTAGTATGAGCAGGAGGTCGAGAAGCCCGCCCACGTACCACCAAAGCGGGTTTAGTTACCTTGAACCAGACCAGGCTCCTGGTGTGACTGTGGTTGGGGACACTGCAAGGGAAGGCGGGCAAGGAGAATGGAGAACCTTATGAATAAGGTGACTGACCTCATGGATGGAAATGCTTTCTCAGGTATGCAAGGACAGGGTGAGAAAAGGGATGAGGAGACAATCTTTGTTTAAATTGTAAACTGTTCCCCTTCAAATTAGAGTTCGAAACGTGAGCTTCTCACTTCGATTCCCCTTTCTGCCCGAAGTGGGAGTGCTTAAAATGCAAATTGCTAATCCCCAATCAGCAGTGTCCCACGTGGCTCTTGTTATTCCACGTGTCCCTGAAATCATGGTTTAGCCACCGTCCCTTAAAGTGCTTATCTGTCGCTCAGATGTCCCACGTACAGCAAGCACATCCTGTCGAAATGCTCAGGAATCAAATAAAACTAAATGCCAATTACAAATCAAATGCTATTGAAGAAAAGCTAGATATATGCAAAGCAAATGCAGTCCAGTGCCAGACTTGTAGAAAAAACAACCCCAGCAGATACAGACAGCCGTGTTTTAAACTTAAGAAAGTGTTTTAAGTGCTTAACAAGAAAGGAGTACCCAGAATAATAAACTACCTGGCACTTTGAACCATACTCACATGCAACTGAGCGAGCGAATACGATAGTCGTTCAGGGGACTGCCCCCTAGAGAGATATGGCATTTTCTTTCCTTTCTTCCATCCTTTCAGTCTTTTTACCTTATTTTATTCCTTCTCTCATTCATATTTCTGTGTTTTTCCAACTTTCTTTCATATGTCCCATCGTTGTCCTGTCATCCATTTATCTCGTAATCATTCCTTTCATCACTCCATCATTCTTTCTGTCTTCTTCATTTATCCATCACCCATTCTTTCTTACTTCCCTCTGTCCTTCCATCCGTCTTTCCTTCTTTAAATTTAACCATCTAACCCTGACTTCAGCAATGCATCCTGCTCTCCATTCATTTTCACTTCTTTCCGTCAATCTCTCAGCCCTACCTCGCTTCTTTCCACGGCTTCTTGTTCCATTTGTTGCACCACCTCACAGCTCCATCATATTATTCTCTCACAGTGGTATTTATGATCTTGTTCTAAGACTAACAGTCTCCAATCAAAGTGAAAGACGGTGTAAACCAAAATGTAATCTGAACCGCTTAGTGGCACCACCCCCCTCGGGCTGCTAAAGACGCGGGGGGTCCATGATCCCTCTGTTTACAATATTTTACCTTTCATTTTGGATGTCGATGGGCTGGCAGGAAGCTATTTGTATTTTTCCCTAAAAACTCACTGAAGCAAACCTTGGCAAAGCCGAGAGATCTGGAGTTTTGCAAAACTTTGTGGCAGGTCACAGGTCCTAAAAAAAAGAAGCTGGGGGGGGCTAACCAAGTCAGACAGTATACAAGTGACATCATGACGCATATCACAGCACTTGACACCATGGCGCAGCATTGCATGTGGGATCACAAGAAGTGACATCACAGGAAATGGCATTATAACCCATAACCGCACAAGAAGTGCCATCTGATCTTAAGACCACACACATATGTTTAGCAGGCCTATAAGGAGTACAGTTGAGCGAATTATCAGATTTAACAAATGAAAATTTGCTTTGGGCCTGCCTCGATTTCAACATTTATTTTTTAAAATCTCTGCCATGAAGAAATTGACACAAGGAGAAACTTAACAATGCAATCTGTTCTTCCTAATCGGTTGCAAAGACTTCATTTAAAAAGATATTATGGGGTTAAGTAACCTGCTGCAGAGAGCTTCGTATACTCCATAAATCTCAGGCACTAATAGTAATATGGTAAAATAACCCTGGTGGTTAACACATTTTCTGGAGTGGTATGTGTCTTGTCTAGTTCCGGTATTGAATCAAAGTAGCATAGAGGGTTAACATATCTCCTGCAAAGTACATCATGACAGATTTTTGTTTTATGTAGCTAGGTAAATGGGCTACAGCTTTTAACACAGAGATCCTTTTGTTACTTGCAGTTCATAAATTGTAATCCTTCTAATATAGCACAGTGAGCTATGAAGGACATGAGGCTCCTACACCTTGTAACCCTTACTATCCTATGTAACACATGTTGTACATAGATTTACACATATGATTTGTTGCCAATGAATAATGTGTACATGTGATGTTAAGCGGTCTGGCACCCTGCACTGAGATAAGCAGCACTATAAAAGAAATACAAAAAAATAGTGATATTTAATTTGGTATTTGTGTAAAATACAGGATCAGACCAACAAGTCTGGGATTCTTACAGTGCATTCATGTGTCTTATATACGGGGATAGACCAAAGTAAAAATCATGCCTCTCTTAAGTACCTGTGAAGTGAAAACACGCTGTGTGACTTTGGTTCCCCTCCATTGCATTTGTGGGTACGTGTGAGGCTCCAGATAGCCCCAGCGAGAACAAAAGGAGGCCGATTGGCCACCTAGTTTTGGCCTTTGTTCTGGAACCAGCTCAAATTTAAACCAAAAAAGCCCTCTCACTGCCACCTATACATTGCTGCTCAGAAGGAAAGCATACAACGTGCAGGAGCTGCTGAATGAGTTGCGGTGTTTAAACACTACTTGGCAGGGTGGACATCGTCCACCTTGTGAAAATAGTGGGTGGACACCATGTACCCGCATGAATCCCCGACTTGTGCCCTGGTTTTTGGGCAAGCTACAGGACCCTCGTCAATCGAAAAATTTAATATTGGATAATGAAGAGTCTAAGATGAATTCTAGGTTGCGTGCGTGGTCGGTGGGAGTCAGAGCGGCTCCGAGCGTGGCAGGCCACCAGGAGTCATCCCATGCGGAGGGTGTGGAGCCGAAGATGAGGACTTCAGTCTTCTCGGAATTGAGTTTGAGGCAGCTACTCTTCATCCATTTGGCAATGGCCTTCATTCCTTCGTGGAGGTTGGTCTTGGCGGAGTCCTTGGTGAGGAAGCGGATCAGCTGGGTGTCGTTGGCGTATGAGATGATGTTGAGGTTGTGGGATCGGGCTATGTTAGCGAGCGGGCCATGTAGATGTTGAAGAGGGTCTGGCTGAGGGACGAACCCTGGGGTACACCTCAGATGATTTTGGTAACCTCCGAGCGGAATGGGGGAGGTGGACTCTCTGAGTTCTGCCAGTGAGAAAGGAGGTGACCCAGTCCAGGGCTCTGTCGCGGATTCCTGCATTGCTGAGGCGTGAGCCTAGGGTGTGGTGGCAGACGGTGTTGAACATGGCCGAGAGGTCCAGGAGGATGAGGGCTGCGGTTTCGCCGTTGTCCATTATGGTTCTGATATCGTCAGTGGCCACGATGAGGGCGGTTTCGGTACTGTGGTAGCTGCGGAATCCGAATTGGGAGGGTCCAGGGTGCAGTTCTCCTCGAGGAAGCGGGTTAGTTGTCTGTTGACACCCTTCTCGATGACTTCTGCTGGGAAGGGGAGCAGGAAGATAGGCCGGAAGTTCTTGAGGTCCTTCGGGTCCGTCTTGGGTTTTTTGAGGAGGGTGTTGATCTCGGCATGTTTCCAGCTCTCCGGGAAGGTGGTGGCCTCGAAGGAGCTGTTGATAATCTTCTGTAGTTGGGGTTTGTTGAGGATGTGGTGAGGGCAGGGGTCAGATGGAGAGCCAGAGTAGATGGTGTTCATGATTTCAATGGTGTCGTTGTCATTGACGGGGGTCCAGGAGAGCACAAGATTGGTCAGTGGTTAATCTGTGGTGTTGGTGGTTGCCAGGGGGGTCTGGGTGCTGAAACTGTTTTGGATGTCTGTAATCTTGCGGTGGAGGTAGGAGGCTAGGGAGTCGCAGAGGTCTTGGGATGGCGGGATGTCGTTGGCGTTGGAGCTGGGGTTGGAGAGTTCCTTCACAACGTTGAAGAGCTCCTTGTGGCTGCGAGCATTGTTGTTGATTCCGTCTTTGAAGGCGGTTCTCTTGGCAGCTCGGATGAGTTGTAGTGTCTGCGGATGGTGTTTTTGAAGGCTGTGTAGTTGTCCAGAGTCTGATCTTGGCGCCACTTTCTTTTGAGTCTTCGGCATGTTTGCTTTAATTCATGGAGGTCGGCGGTAAACCAGAAGGCCTTTCTGTTGGTGCATCTTTGGAGAGATTCTTGATTGGGGCGAGTGTAATGGCACAGGTGTCGACCCATTGCCTGAAGTTGCGGGCAGCTGCATCAGTGTCTGTGGTGTCGATGGGTGGGTTCCAGGAGAGGGTCACGATAAGCTGGTCTTCGGTGACCTTGTTCCAACTGCAGTGGGGGATCCGTTGTGGGTGGTGGTGTGTTGTGGGTTTCTTGATGGAGAAGTGGATGCAGCGGTGATCTGTCCAGTGGAGTTCGGTGGTGTGGTTGAAGGAGACGTGATTGCTGGTGGAGAAAGTAGGGTTGAGTGTGTGTCCTGCGGAGTGGATTGGTGTTGTGACGAGCTGTTTGAGGCCAAGGTTGGAGAGGTTGTCGAGCAGGGTAGTGGTGTTGCTGTCATTGGTGTTCTCGAGGTGGAAGTTTAAGTCCCCGAGGAGTATGTAGTCAGTGGATGCAAGAGTGTGTGTGCTGATGATGTCAGTGATGGAGTCGCTGAACTTCTGTCGGGGGCTGGAGGGCCTGTAGACGAGGGTCCCTCGGAGGGTGGTGTTTGGGTCAGTGTGGATCTGGAAGTGCAAGTGTTCGGCGGTGCTGAGGGTGTCTTCGGTGCTGGACGTGATCCTGAGGGTGATTTGTGGATGATGGCGATGCCTCCCCCTGGTTTGTTGGAGCGGTCCCAGCGGGTGATCTTGCAGCCGCCTGGGATAGCTATGGCAATGTTAGGCGCTGAGGAGGTGTCCATCTAGGTCTCGGTCAGGAAGGTGACATCTGGGGAGGCTGAATCAAGTAGATTCCATAGCTCTACTTCATGCTTGTCGATGGAGCGGATGTTGAGGAGGATACATCTGAGATGGTTGCGCCGTTCCCTTGGTGGGTGCGTCGTTGGTGTGGAGGCTGGTGGAGGTGCAGTTCCAGCAGGAGAAGGGTCTGCGGGGAGGCTTGAAGGTAGGCGGGTCAGTGGCCGGTGTTGAAGGTGCAGAGGGTGGCGTCGTTGTAGTGAAGACGTGCGTGGCGGCGGTGAGGGGGACGGGAGCCAGAGGTTCTGGCGCTGGGCGCGGATGGGTGCAGATGGGCTTGCCTTTAGCACGCCAGCGGCCCCAATTAAGTAGGGAGGTGGGGGAGGAAAGGACTGCTGGGAGGCGGGGGCGAAAAATGGTGCGAAAAAGGGGGCAGGCCGCAAAAAAGGAGGCAGGGTGCAGGGGCAGCAGCAGCGGGAGTGCAGCGCGAGAGAGAGAGGAGGGGGGCGTGGCGGCAGGGGCAGCAGCGGTGGGGAGAGAGAAAGAGGGGAGGGCAAAAGTGGGAGAGAGAGCGGAGTGACAGAAAAATGAAGAAGAGTGTAGCACGAAGTGTAGCACGAAGCAAAAGGAGCACAAAGGGATAGAAGTGAAGCGTGAAGCAAAAGGAGCACAAAGAGACAGAAGTGAAGCGCGAAGCAAAAGGAGCACAAAGGGACAGAAGTGAAGCAGAACAGAGAGCAAAGCAAAGAAAAGGAGGGGAGAGGCAGTAGGTAGCCTATCAGGAAAGCAGAGCTCTCCCACTAGACACCAGGGACGAAGCACAGGCAGAATCTTGCAGGTGGAGGAGGGTCTCTAACTCCTGACAGGGGTCAAGAGTTCAGAGGAGCCAAGGAAAGGGCTCTACTTACAAGGTGGGGCCACGGGAGGCAGAGCAGTGCACTGACCAGGTCAATTATATTGCTCCAATTGCTGGTAATGAATCTGCACCTAGATAGACTCTCTACTAGATAAGACCTTACCGAAGGTATGTAACTTATTCATCTGATAGAGACTCCTAGCCACAGATTCCATGCAATACCTCCCTTGAGTAGGGTCTGCATACCAGATTTAAACCAGATGCACCTGATTGCCCAGGCAGAAGTGCTTGGAGAACGTGTGCAATGGAGCCCACATTGCTTCCTGGCAGATGTCCAGTACCGGAACTTCACATGCTAATGCAGTGGTCTCAGCCTTTGCTATGGTGGAGTGAGCATGCAAACCCTCTGGGGTTTGCTTCTTGGCCAATGCATACCAGACCTTAATTAAGAGTACAATCCATTGGGAGATGGTTTGTTTCAGTACGGCCTTCTCTTCCATGGCCCGACATACCCCACAAAGAGTTGATCGTCCACCTGGAATGGTTTTGTGCCATCAAGGTAGAACAACAATGCTCTTTTTTGGAGTATCTCCTCTTCCTTAGAGGGATGAGGCAGAGAATAAACAAAAGGCAAAGTGATGGAGTGGTCGGAGGGATGTTTGAGTCCGGAGGAGCAGTTTGTCTGGGAAAAAAGAGATGTATAGAGGTCGAGATGATAGCACCTGCAGTTCATTGACCCTCTGGGCAAATGTAATTGCCACCAGAAAGGCTGTCTTGATGGAGAGGAGCCTAACAGGGCAGGTATGAAGTGGCTCAGAGGGAGCACACATTAGAAAGGTAAGAACCAAGGTAAGTTCCCATTGAGACATAACGAATGGAGCTGGAGGAAACGTGTTGCAGACCTATGAGGAACCTATTTACAATAGGGGACTTGAGGGGGGAGCTGATCTGGCAGCCATAGAAAGGCGGAGACAGCAGATAAATAACCCTTCAAGATTCTGAATGTAGAGCCCTGCAGGACAAGGGTAAGGATGAACAAAAGAACTTGGGAAAGGAGTGCAGATAAGGGGTCAACCCTATTTTCTGTACAATATAAGGGGGCAACCTTCTTTTCTGTACTCCCTGCCACAAATGTTTTTGATCAGCCAACATCTATGTCTTGATGGAGGGACGACGAGCTACCAAAATAACATTACAGATCTTGGGACGGAAGGTCAAAAGTGGTCAACTGTCGGTGCTCAAACTCAACATATGAAGGGGGAGGGTTGACAAGTTTAGGTGTAGAACCTTTCCCTGGTGCTACAAAAGAAGATCCTCATGAAAGGGCAGCTGATCAGAGGACAGATGGACATGCTCAATAGCTCAGGATACCAGACTCTCCGAGCCCAGCCTGGAACTACAAGAATCATTTGGGCCCGGTCATTCCTGATCTTCTTGAGAACTCAAGGCAGAAGTGGCATTTGTGGAAAGGCATACAGGATACCAGAGCTCCACTCGAGACGCAAAGCGTCTTTGAGCAAGAGCCGGCTTGGAAATTCCAGTGCGTAGAACTGCTTACATTGCATGCTCTTGGTAGTGGTGAACTGATCTATCCAAAGCTTCCTCACTGCTGAAAGAGACCTTGCCCCAACCGTTTGGAGACACCATTTGTGATTTGCTAGGCTTTTTCAGCTGAGTTCATCTGTTTTGACGTTCAAAAAGCCTGCCAGGTGTTGAACCACTGTGGAAAAACTATGACATTCCAGCGACGTCCAGAGATGCAGGGCCTTTTGAGTGTCCACGACCCCACCCAGTTTGCTGCAGTACCACATGGCGGTGGTGTTGCCCATGAACACCTGCACCAGCCTTTCCTTCATGAAGGGTAAAAAGGCTTTTAATGCCAATTGGATTGCACAGAGCTCCAACAGGTTGATGTGGAGTCCAGATTCAGCCAGAAACCAGAGTCCTCTGATCTCCACCTCTCCCAGGTGGCCGGTCCATCCCAGGAGTGACGCATTTGTCACTACCATCAGTTTTGGTCCGGGAATGGAGAGTAGTCTGCTTCTGACCCAATCACAGTCTGTAAGCCACCACTGCAGATGTTTTGGAGTGCCCTCCGAGATCAAGACCATTTGGTAGAGATTCCCTTGATGCTGTAACCAATGGAACTTCAGATCCCACGGCAGAGCCCACATATATCACCAGGCATGCTTTACTATCAGGGTGCAGAAGGCCTTGAGGCCCAGCTGCCTCACAGTCAGTCTCACCTAAACCCAGGATAGAGGCTAAATTATTGGTATTATAGACTGAATATGCTGGACTCACTGTTTGGTAGGATAAGCTTGAAACTACACTGTGTCCAAAACAGCTCAGATGAAAGGAAGCATCTGTGAAGGGATACAGTGTGACTTCGGCATGTTTAAAATGAATCCCAACAAGAGCAAGAGATCCACTGTAGTCTGGAAGTGGGAGATGACCACCTGGGGTGAGCTAGTCCTCAAAAGCCAGTCTTCAAGATAGGGGAAGACTGGACCCCTGATTTCCGCAGATGAGCTGCAACCACCGGCATCACCTTGGTGAACACCTGAGGGGCGCTGGTAAGGCCAAAGGGAGGCACATAAACTGAAAGTGCTCATGGCTCACCATGAACCGTAGGTAATGCCTGTGGGCAGACAGGAAAGGGATGTGGAAGTATGCCTCCTCCAAGTCCAACTCTATCATCCAGTCTCCCAAGCAGACTGGACATGAGTGAGGGCAGACTGGACTTGAGCGAGCATGAGCATTTTGGATTTCTCCTTTTTCAGGAAGATATTGAGAGGGCACAGGTGTAGGATAGGATGAAGGCATCCATCCTTCTTGGGCACCAGAAAGCAGCAGGAATAACAACCACAACCTACTTCTGATGCTGTCATCCTCTCTATGGCTCTCTTGGCCAAGAGAACCACCACTTCCTGGTGGAGTAATGAGAGGTGGTCCTCCAACACCCTGTCACAAGTGGGTGGCATGGGTGGCGAGGTAGTCACAAAGAAGAGGGAGTAGCCCCTTTGGATAATCTGGAGAACCTAGCAGCCAGAGGTTATCGACCTCCAGTGGTGCAGGTGATGGTGTATCCTGCCTCCCACTGGATGCTTGGAGGCTGTCAGGCGTGGTGGACTGACCCAACTTCTGGCTACCTGCCTCACAAAATCTGTGGATACCGCATCCTCAGCAACACAAGGGCCGGGGAGCCAGAGGGCGGTGGTGGCTGGGCAGGTAGAAATGTGGCTGGAACATCAAGTGAGGTAGTTGAATTTCACTTTTCTTCACATCTGACAGACAGATGTGGATCCAGTGTCTGTAGCTGTACACCTGGTCTTGGTTGGTATTCAATTCAAGTGTACTTTCCAGTGATGCTACTTACAGTAGGGTAATTTCACCCCTGAAGCACACACAACAGAGGCACAAACAGGTGTGAAGTTTCTGCACTTGGCTGTCAGCAGCCCAACTGAAGGGGTAATAAAGGAAGGACTATAGGCTTCCTCACCTTTCAAAACAGAGTCTATAGTTCCACTCCTCACTCCACCAACTAATAGTGTTAGAAATGGGGTCTTTGGTTGACAGTCAGGTTACCCCCTGTTCAAGCAAGGACCCTCACTCTAGTCAGGGTAAAATAGAATCACCCTTAGCTAACCCCTGCTTTCCTCCTTGGTAGCTTGGCAGAGCAGCAGGCTTAAGTTCAGAGTGCTAGGTGTGACGTATTTGTACCAACATACACAGTAACTTAATGAAAACACTACAAAATGACACAACACCAGTTCAGATAAATAGAAAATATTTTTCTAAACAAAAGAAGACCAAAACGACAAAAATCCACAACACACAAGTCATGTTATCAATTAAAAATTAAAAAGAAGCTGTAAGTACTTTTAAACACACACTAACACTGTTAGTGTGAAAATGTACCTTAGGTGCGTCAGAAATGACCGGCACAGGCGAGTGTGCGTCAAAAAGGGCTTGCGATGCGTTGATTTCACTCACAAGTGGGACTTTGCGTCGTTTCTCCTTTCATCAGGTTGGGTGCGTCGTTCCTTTTCTCCACAGGAGAGCGATGCGTCGATCCGGGCAGCACTCTTGGGCCCGGACAGGTTTTGCGTTGGTCGGGGCTTGCGTCAGAAATTCAGCCGCACGATGATCCGAAAACCACGCAGCGTGGGTTGCGATCTCCCAGCCTCCGTCAGCAATGCTGCGCGTCGCTCCTCCAGCTCCATGTGTCGATTCTTCGGTCGCGTTGCAGGTGAGCGTTGATTTTCGGCCACGAAGCCGGCGGTGCGTCGATTTTTCAGCCGCAGATCAGAGTTGCGTCGATCTGTTCCCCGCAGGGCGTTCTGTGCGTGGATTTCTTCCTCTTAGGCTGCCAGCTTCTCCTTTCAGGGTCCTAGGAACTGGATGGGACCGCCCTCATCGCCTGCACTGATGATATCAGGACCAGACTTGACAAGAGCGAAACTGTTGCCCTCATCCTTCTAGACCTCTCCACAGCCATTGACACCGTATGCAAACAAACCCTACGCACACGCCTCTTCAATGCCGGAATTCGCCACAAATCCGTGGACTGGCTCACCTCCTTCCTCTCCAAAAGAACCCAAAGAGTTCACCTCCATCCATTCCGGTCTAAAGCCACCAAGAACATATGTGGAGTCCCCGAAAGATCCTCACTCAGCCCCACCCTCTTCAATGTCTACATGGCTCCACTCACCAGCATCCTCCGCCACCACGGCCTCAACATAATTTCTTACGCTGACGACACCCAGCTCATCCTCTCCCTCACGAGGAACGAATCTACTGCCAAGAACAACCTCCACGCCGAACTCTTCGCCATCACTAATTGGATGACAGCAAGCCACCTCAAACTGAACTCATGAAGAACCGAGATCATTATCTTCGGACCCAACAAGACAGCATGGAACGACTCATGGTGGCTTGCCACCCTAGGACCACAACCCCGACACCCACCACCCACGCACGCAATCTCGGCTTCATACTAGACTCGTCTCTCTCCATGACTCAGCAAGTCAACGCCATATCATACTCCTGCTTCAACACCCTCTGCATGCTACGCAAGACCTTCAAGTGGATTCCGATAGAAACCAGAAGAACGGTCACCCACGCCCTCGTCAGCAGCAGACTGGACTACGGCAACACCCTCTACGTAGGGACCACAGCCAAGCTTCAGAGAAAACTCCAGCGCAACCAGAACGCCGCAGCACGTCTCATCCTCAGCCTCCCTCGCCACAAGCACATCTCTGCCCACCTCAGATCCCTTCACTGGCTGCCCATCAACAAAAGCATAGTCTTCAAAATCCTAATCCACGCTCACAAAGCCCTCCACAACACCAGACCAGCCTACCTCAAGGAACGACTTAACTTCCACATCCCAACCCGCCAGCTCCACTCCGCCGACCTCCCCCTCGCAACACTCCCCTTCATCCTACGCTCCACCTCCGGTGGCAGATCCTTCTCCAACCTCGCCGCCAAAACCTGGAACTCCCTCCCCACCAACCTACGCAAGACCCAGGACCTCCTAGCCTTCAGAAAGTGCCTCAAAACATGGCTCTTTGAGCAGTAACACCCCCACCGCCCTAAAACCCTACCGGGTGAGTAGCACGCTCAATAAATTATTGATTGATTGATTGATGGGCACCACAGGGCAGAGTAGGAGTCTCTCCAGAGACTCCAGGTGCTGGCAGAGAGAAGTCTTTGCTGTCCCTGAGACTTCAAACAACAGGAGGCAAGCTCTAAATTAAGCCCTTGGAGATTTCTTCTCAAGATGGAAGGCACACAAAGTCCAGTCTTTGCCCTCCTACTCTGGCAGAAGCAGCAACTGCAGGATAGCTCCACAAAGCACAGTCTCAGGCAGGGCAGCTCTTCTTCCTCAGCTCTTCAGCTCTTCTCCAGGCAGAGGTTCCTCTTGGTTTCCAGAAGTGTTCTAAAGTCTGTGGTTTTGGGTGCCCTTCTTATACCCAATTTCTCATTTGAAGTAGGCCTACTTCAAAGTAAAGTCTCTTTTGAATGCGAAATCCTGCCTTGCCCAGGCCAGACACCAGACAGTCACCAGGGGGTTGGAGACTGCATTGTGTGAGGGCAGGCACAGTCCTTTCAGGTGTGAGTGACCACTCCTCCCCTCCCTCCTAGCACAGATGGCTCATCAGGAAATGCATACTACATCCCGGCTCCCTTTGTGTCACTGTCTAGTTTGAGGTGCAACCAGCCCAACTGTCAAACTGACCCAGACAGGGAATCCACAAACAGGCAGAGTCACATAAATTGTATAAGCTAAAAAATGCTCACTTTCTAAAGTGGCATTTTCAAACACACAGTCTTAAAATCAACTTTAGTAAAAGATGTATTTTTAAATTGTGAGCTCAGAGACCCCAAACTCCACATGTCCATCTGCTCCCAAAGGTAATCTACAGTTTAATCAGATTTAAAGGTAGCCCCCATGTTAACCTATGAGAGGGACAGGCCTTACAACAATGAAAAACTAATTTAGCAATATTTCACTCTCAGGACATATAAAACACATTACTATATATGTCTTACCTTAACCAGACACTGCACCCTGACCTTGGGGCTACCTAGGGCCTACCTTAGGGGTGCCTGACATGTAAGAAAAGGGAAGGTTTAAGCCTGGCAAGTTGGTACACTTGCCAAGTCAAATTTACAGTTACAACTGCACACACAGACACTGCAATAGCAGGTCTGAGACACGATTACAGAGCTACTTATGGGGGTGGCACAAACAGTGCTGCAGGCCCGCCAGTAGCATTTGATTTACAGGCCCTGGCACCTCTAGTGCACTTTACTAGTGACTTACTAGTGAATCAAATATGCCAATCATGGATAAGCCAATTACATACACATTTTGTAAAGAAGCACTTGCACTTTAGCACTGGTTAGCTGTAGTAAAGTGCCCAGAGTAACAAAAACAGTAAAATCAGAGTCCAGCACACATTAACAACCTGGGGAATAGAGGCAAAAGTTAAGGGAGACCACGCCAAGGATGAAAAGTCTAACACGTGTCCCCCTCAGCTGAAAGTGGGGAGCAACTACCCAACCTCATGGGAGTTCTCATCACTAAGGCGGAAGAACCTGGACAGACCATCAGCATTGGCGTGCTCTGTACTAGGACGGTGTTTCACCGTAAAGTCCATACCCCGTAGGGAAATGGACAACCTCAACAGTTTTGGATTCTCATCTGCATTAACCATCCGAGGGGCCTGTGGTCGAACTGAACTTGGAAGTGAGTCCCAAACAAGTATGGTCTTAGCATCTTCAGTGCCCAGACCACAGCAAACGCTTCATGTTCTATGGCACTCCACCTACGTTCCCTGGGTAGTAACCTCCTGCTAATGAAGGCTATGGGTTGATCTAGGCCCTCTTCATTAAGCTGTGAGAGACTGCTCCAATATCATGCTCAGAGGCGTCTGTTTGCACAACAAACTCCATCGAGTAGTCAGGTGCCTTCAGCACAGGTGCTGTGCACATGGCAGCCTTCAGGGCATCAAAAGTGTTCTGGCAAGCCTCTGTCCAGATCACTTTCCTGGGCTGCTTCTTCGAAGTCAACTCAGTTAAGGGGGTACAAATGGTACCATATCCCTTAACAAACATCCTGTAGTATCCTGTGAGACCTAAAAAGGCTCTCACTTCAGTCTGGTTCTTGGGAGGCTCCCAAGCCAGAATTGTGTCAATCTTAGGCTGCAGGGGTGCCACCTGGCCACTCCCCACCTGGTGTCTTAAGTACACCACAGAACCCTGCCCTATTTGGCACTTGCTCGCCTTAATAGTGAGGCCTGCCTTCTGCAGGGCCTCTAACACTCTCCAGAGGTGTTGCATGTGTCCCTCCCCTGTGGAACTAAACACAGCAATGTCATCCAGGTAGGCAGCACTGAACTCATCCAGCCCAGCCAACACCTGGTTGAACAACCTCTGAAAGGTGGCAGGGGCATTCTTCACCCCGAATGGCATCACTTTAAATTGAAAGTGTCCATCTGGGGTAGAGAATGCTGACCTCTCCTTGGCCCCCTCAGTTAAGGCAATCTGCCAGTACCCAGATGTTAAATCAAACATACTGTGGTACTTGGCAGCTCCCAATCGGTCAATGAGCTCATCAGCTCGGGGGATGGGGTGTGCATCAGTCTTGCTGACCGCATTGAGTCCCCAGTAGTCCACACAGAACCTGGGTTCTGGAGTGGAACCAGGTGCAGCAGCCTTTGGGACCAATACCACTGGGATGGCCCAAGGACTGCTGGAGTGCTCAATAACCCCTAGGTCAAGCATTTTGGATACCTCATCCTTAATGCATGCCCTGACCCTGTCAGTCACCTTGTAAACCTTCTGTTTAATGGGTGTACTCTCCCCAGTGTACACATCATGGGTGCACAAGTGTGTGACTCCTGGGATCAGGGAAAACAGTGAGGAAAACTGTCCGAACATGTGGCGACAGTCACCTTGCTGCTCCTCAGTCATGGAGGGGGCGAGGATCACTCCCTCCCTCCACTGACCCATCTTTTTCTCCTGCAGACAGGAGGTCAGGAAGAGGCTCACTCTCCTCCTCTACCCCATCATCTGTCACGAGGAGCATGGACAGTTCAATCCGCTCAAAGTGAGGTTTGAGGCTGTTGACATGCAGGACCCTTAAAGGGTTCCTTGGAGACCGCAAGTCCACCAGGTAGGTAGGTGACTTCACTCTTGCACTCCATCATCTCAAATGGCCCAGTCCACTTATCCTGGAGCACCCTAGGCTCCACTGGTGCCATCACCCACACTTTTTGTCCAGGTTGAAACTCGACCAGAGTGGCATTCTGGTCATACCAGTGTTTCATGTCCTCCTGGCTTGCTTCCAGGTTCTCCTGAGCGAGACTCCTGAAGCGGGCAGCCTGGTTTCTCAAAGCCAGCATATAACTGAATACATCCTAGGGGGGTTTACTAGGAGCCTTCTCCAAAGCTTCCTTAACCAGACTCAAAGGTCCCCTCACAGGGTGGCCATAAATCAGCTCAAAGGGACTAAATCCAAGACCCTCTTGAGGCACCTCCCTGTAGGCGAACAAAAGACATGGCAAGAGGACATCCCACTTCTGCCTCAAGGACTCTGACAGGCCCATGATCATGCCTTTTAAGGTACGGTTGAATCTCTCAACCAGACCATTACTTTGGGGGTGGTAAGGGATGGTGAACTTGTAGGTTACCCCACACTTCTTCATATACGTGGATATGAAGTTGGTACCCCTATCAGATACCACTTCCTTGGGGAACCCCATGCGGGTAAAACCCCCCATAAAAGCACAACCCACCACAGGGGAAGTAATTGATCTCAAAGGAATGGCTTCTGGGTACCGGGTGGCATGGTCCACCAAGACCAGGATAAACTTGTTGCCCGTGGCTGTCTTGGGATCCAGAGGCCCCAAAATGTCAATGCCTACCCTCTCAAAGGTAGTACTGACAACAGGCAAAGGTTGAAGGGGAGCCTTACATTTACCCCCACTCTTGCCACTTGCCTGGCAAGTCTGACAAGACCTGTAATGTGCATCTGAGTGCCTGCACATTAGGGGCCAGTAAAAGTGGGTGACAAGCCTCTCAAAGGTCTTGTCCTGCCCCAAATGTCCAGCTAAAGGCACATCATGAGCCAACCCCAGTAGGAAGGCCCTGAAGCACTGGAGTACCACCAGCACACGGGCTGACCCAGGCTCAGGAACCTTAGGCTCGCTATACAGGAGGACATCCTTCCTATAAATCAGCTGTGATCCTGGCTTCCTGCCAACCGCCTGGTCTGCAGCCTGCTGCCGCAAACCCTACAGAGTAGGGCATGTCTTCTGTGCTGCACAGAAGGCTTCCCTTGTGGGCCCCCTTCCTGCTGCCACTGTGACAGCTCAGGGACCTCCCCCAGTTCAGCCACCTGTTCCCCTGTAGGCTCCAGGGCATCATCCCCAGGCTCTGCCTCCTCCCGGACCGTGGGAACTTCTGGGGCGGGTTTCCCGCACCCCCTGCCCTTCCTCTTCTTGGTGGTCGCCTGGGCCACTGTTTCAGGCTCCAGGGGCTCTTGATTACCCTGATGGGCTGCCATTGACTGGGTGGATACCCATACCCATGCTGGCAGACTCAACATCTCCAAGTGAGACCTATGTTCCACCTCCTTCCAAGGGGAATCCTCCAGGTCATTGCCTAGCAAACAATCAACAGGCATTGTTGGACTCACAGCTACCTTCCAGGAACCTGAGACCCCCTCCCATTCAAAGGGAACCTGCGCCACTCTGCACAAGCACTCTGCGTTGTCCACTGCAACTACTTGGTGAAGTACCCCGGGATCAATCTGCTCTTCAGACACCACCTGACTCTTCACTGTAGTCACACTGGCTCCTGTGTCTCTCAGAGCCTCCACCCTCTGTACATTGATGGTCACCCACTGCCTGTACTTCTTTGTGTTCTCGGGCACAAGGGTTCTCTGGACCATCTCACTGTCCCCTAGTGAGACAAGGGTCATCTCAGCTGGTTCCCACCCACCTGAAACCAACTCCTCCCTAAGCTCTACACTGGCCAAAACCTGGGACAGCGCACCAATGGGTGCCGGTGTACTTTTGGGACATTTGGGGTCCCCCCTCACATGACCCACCTAGTCATATGCATAGCACTTACGTGGGAGACCACCTGTCACTGTCTTCCCTTTGGAGAACCATGGCTTCTTCTCACTGGGGTGTTGGGAATCCTTACCCTGGGAATCGGTTTGGGGCCCTTTAGAGAACTCCCCCTGTTTACCCTTACCCCCCTTTCTTCTAAGAGTGACCCTGCTCACCCTTGGCCTAGTCTAACCATACCTCTTTTGAACCCTGGTGCTCTACCAGTGGTCCGCTTCCTGTGCAAGCTTCCTGGGGTCAGTCAGCTTGCTGTCAATCAGGTGCTGGCGCAGCTCTGGAAAATATAAACTGTACAATTGCTCCCAAGCAATCAGATTGTAAAACCCCTCATACGTAGTTACCTTCCTGCCCTTCACCCAACCATCCAGTGATCTGCAATAAGAATCAACACATTCCAACCATGCTTGGGATTCCTTCTTCTTAGATGGGCCTAAACTTGTCCTTATACTGCTCAGGGGTGAGACCATACCTTGTGAGTAGGGCATCCTTCCTGATAGTGTAGATGAGACTCTGAGCATCCCCTAAGGCTTACAGTGTATCCCTCCCCTCAACCTAAAAGTGCTCCCACAGAGCTGCCCCCCCAATGAGCTTCAGGGACCAGATTCATGTGGAGAGCAGACTCATATCCCTTGAACCACAAGTATATGTCATCCTCCCTCTTGTAATCCTTCACAAGGTCTTTAGGAATGTGCACCCACCTCTCAGGCTGCACTGTAGGATTCCTACCACCATTTCTACTGGACTGGCTTCTATGATCCATCTCTCTCAAACTAAGCTCATGAGCCATCGCTAACTTCCTCACCTCAATGGCCAGCCTTCTCTGCCCCAATTGGTACACCCTTTCTGCCTGTCTGTCCTCTAACTCTTCAGGTGTTAGACCCTTAGATGAAAGTCAGCTGGGACATGATGAAGATTCAAAAACAAGTGCAAAGTTCCAAAGACAGAAAAATAAGTTCCCAAATGAAGTTTCAAAGAAAGTCAATCATGGAGTCAGCGAAAAAATGGAAGTAAAACAAAAACAGTCCCAAAGAGAAAAACAAGAATCACAAGACAAGTAGTATGTGGTCACGTAGTGGTCTGCACTCAAACAGTAGTGTACACTTAATCACTGTATGTCAAGTACAAATACAAGTCCAAATCCCAACCGCTGATCACCAATGTTAGAAATGGGGTCTTTGGTTGACAGTCAGGTTACCCCCTGTTCAAGCAAGGACCCTCACTCTAGTCAGGGTAAAAGAGAATCACCCTCAGCTAACCCCTGCTTACACCCTTGGTAGCTTGGCAGAGCAGTAGGCTTAACTTCAGAGTGCTAGGTGTAAAGTATTTGTACCAACACACACAGTAACTTAATGAAAACACTACAAAATGACACAACACCAGTTTAGAAAAATAGAAAATATTTATCTAAACAAAACAAGACCAAAAGAACAAAAATCCACAATAAACAAGTCAAGTTATCAATTAAAAATCAAAAAGAGTCTTTAAGTAGTTTTAAACACACACTAACACTGTTAGCGTGAAAATGTACCTTGGGTGCATCAAAAATAACCCCGCACCGGCGAGTGTGTGCCAAAAAGGGCTTGTGATGCGTCGATCTCACTCACGAGCAAGACCTTGCGTTGTTTCTCCTTTCGTCGGGTCGGTGCGCATCGTTCCTTCTCTCCGCAGGAGAGCGATGCGTCGATCGGGTCAGCACTCTCGGGTCCGGGCAGGCCTTGTGTTGTTTTTACACGCCCAGCGGTGCTTGTGTCGGAAATCCAGCCGCACGATGATCGGAAAACCATGCAGCGCGGCTTGCGATCTCCCAGCCTCCGTCAGCGATGCTGCGTGTCGTTTCTCCAGCTCTGTGCGTCGATTCTTCGTTGCGTTGCAGGCGAGCATCGATTTTCAGCCACGCAGCAGGCGGCGTGTCGATTTTTCACCCGCAGATCGGAGTTGCGTCGATCTTTTCCCTGCACGGCGTTCTGTGCGTGGATTTCTTCCTCTTAGGCTGCCAGCTTCTCCTTTCAGGGTCCCAGGAACTTGATGGGCACTACAGGGCAGAGTAGGAGTCTCTCCAGAGACTCCAGGTGCTGGCAGAGAGAAGTCTTTGCTGTCCCTGAGACTTCAAACAACAGGAGGCAAGCCCTTGGAGATTTCTTCTCAAGATGGAAGGCACACAAAGTCCAGTCTTTGCCCTCCTACTCTGGCAGAAGCAGCAACTGCAGGATAGCTCCACAAAGCACAGTCACAGTCAGGGCAGCTCTTCTTCCTCAGCTCTTCTCCAGACAGAGGTTCCTCTTGGTTTCCAGAAGTGTTCTAAAGTCTGTGGTTTTGGGTGCCCTTCTTATGCCCATTTTCTCCTTTGAAGTAGGCCTACTTCAAAGTAAAGTCTCTTTTGAATGTGAAATCCTCCCTTGCCCAGGCCAGGCCCCAGACACTCACCAGGGGGTTGGAGACTGCACTGTGTGAGGGCAGGCACTGCCCTTTCAGATGTGTGTGACCACTCCTCACCTCCCTCCTCGCACAGATGGCTCATCAGGAAATGCAGACTACACCCCAGCTCCCTTTGTGTCACTGTCTAGTGTGAGGTGCAATCAGCCCAACTTTCAAACTGACCCAGACAGGGAATCCACAAACAGGCCGACTCACCGAAATGGTATAAGCAAGAAAATGCTCACTTTCTGAAAGTGGCATTTTCAAACACACAATCTTAAAATCAACTTTACTAAAAGATGTTTTTTTAAATTGTGAGCTCAGAGACCCCAAACTCCATATGTCCATCCGATCCCAAAGGGAATCTACAGTTTAACCAGATTTAAAGGTAGCCCCCATGTTAACCTATGAGAGGGACAGGCCTTGCAACAATGAAAAACAAATTTAGCAATATTTCACTGTCAGGACATATAAAACACATTACTATGGCCCTCATTACAACATTGGTGGTAAGTGCCGCTAACCGCCATGCTGACTGACGGCAACATACCATGACCGCGGCGGTATACCGCTACCCGTATTATGACCCACACATAGAAATCCGCCACTATACAGACACACACACAAGTCCGCCAGACCAAAGGTCAGTGATAAACTGGCGGTACCAAAACCCACACTGTTACGCCAACAGAAATACGCCCACAGCATCATGACCCACGAATCACCGTGGTGGTCATTCGACCACGGTGAACCATTGGCGGTACACACCGCCGCACTCAAAAGACACACAACCTAACAAAACTACACCACATTGGACAATTCAAACTACACACACCTGACACACATACACACACCACACCCACACCAATATAAAACACACACACACACTACCCACAACCCTTTACGACCCAAAGATTTTGGCAAGTGAGGGAGAGACAAGCCAGGATCACCCACTGAATTTGAGCCACAAACACCATCACTTATACACCATCCACGCACCTCACAGCACACATCCCAACACATCACCCCACACACCCCCACACATACCACTCACACTACACCCATGGCACCACAAATACACCCCAGGTTTTCAGAGGAGGAGCTAAGGGTCATGGTGGAGGAAATCATCCGGGTAGAGCTACAGCTATTCGGATCACAGGTGCAGCAGACATCTATTGCAAGGAAGATGGAGCTATGGCAGAGAGTCGTGGACAGGGTCAACGCTGTGGGACAGCACCCAAGAACAAGGGATGACATCAGGAAGAGGTGGAACGACCTACAGGGGAAGGTGCGTTCTGTGGTTGCAAGACACCAGCTAGCTATACAGATGACTGGCCCCACAACTAACAACATGGGAGGAGCAAGTCTTGGCGATCATGCATCCTGAGGGCCTGGCAGGAGTAGCAGGAGGACTGGACTCTGGTAAGTCAACTCTTTACTACTTTATCCCCCACCCTACCTGCATGCCATCACAAACAACAACCCCTACCCACACCCCCATCACCCCACCACCTCACATATACCCCACCATCACAACCCACCCATCCCAATACCAAGCCCTGCATGCAACAACAATGCATGGACACCACTCACAGACCTGCATGGACACCCATCACCACAGCATGCACACTAGTGACAATCACTTAGCCAAGCCAATCACAACTCACACAAGCCAAAGCTGCCTTGCTAAAAACAACCCTAGAGGGAAACATACCCATGCACAAGATGGCACACGCAGAAATAATAACACTGCATTTACATCCCCACAGGACCCCCACAGGACCTCCACTCAACGTCACCGGAGAGGAGGTGCCAGCCACATCCAGTCCCCCCCCCAGAAGAGGCCCACAGTGATGACAGCAGCTCTGCACGCCTGGATCACGATGACCAACCTGGCCCATCAGGGACCTATGGACAGTCGGTTACCCAGGCACAGTCCCAACACACCACAGAGCCTCCCCCTTCAGGAAACACATCCACTGCACCCACCCAGTGGGCTCATCCTCTGTCCCCAGAACAATCAGCAGTGTGTCCACCACTACAGGGACCCCAGGCAGCTCCACAAATACAGGATGATCAGGGACCAGTGGCAGTGGGCAGAGGGAAGCTGGGAGGACTGCTGTGCGACGGGGGGAGGACAGGCCGAGGGAACCGACTCTCCATGAGGCACTCACCAACATCCTGGGGGCATACCACCATTCCCAGGAGACCATGGGCCAGATACTGGCTAAGTTGCAGGAGACCTTGCGACTGCAGGAGGGACAGTACCTGGGGATCAGGGAGGACCTGTGGGATATCCACACCACCCCGGTCACCATCGTAGGGGTGCTGGCAGACATGGCCAACACCATGAGGGAGGCAGTGGCACACCAACGGGCCCCTGACACTAGCCACACCGAAGAACAGCCCTCCATCTCCGCCGACACTAGTGGACAGGAGGCCCTGCCACAGGAACAATAGGCCACCAGCACCCCACCCCCTGCAGAAGGACAACCATCACGCAAACGGTCCCTGCGATCCAGGCAGAAGCCAGAGAACATTGCCAAGACCCCCACCAGGAAATAAGACTCCTGATTGTCACCCTTCTATCCCACTCTGTTACCCTGTCCACCTTGAACTCCCATTGCTCCCCTTCCTATGCCCCCTTGGACAATGCACCTGTGACACAAAGAGACTGGACTCTAACTGAACATTCCCCCACCATCACCCAAGCCCACTGCACATCCCACTTAACCTCTTAGAACTTAATAAACACCCTTGGAACAACATCAAATATGGTGTCTGTCAATTGTTTGACAAATGTATTAGTTTCACAAACTGTAAACATTGCAATTCAAATGTACTGTAATATTTACATAGGTATGATCTGTAGTGGGCAGCAGTAAACACAGTAGGAGCCAGAGAGGGGCACAGAGATCTGAAAATGCCAAAGGGTACAGTAAGTGTCCATAGAAATAGAGAAATCAGGCTGTCATGTTCAATGTCCAACACAAAACTGCAATGGAAGGTAAAGTTACAGTGTCTTACCTGTGTGTCACTGGAAGTACTGTTGAATTAGTTTAGTTCTGTTGTCCACATCTTCTTCCTCTGCCTCCTCTTCGTCACTGTCCACAGGCTCCACCGCTGCCACACGGCCATCCCCAGGCTCATCCTCCTGCAGAAAAGGCACCTGGCGTCTCAAGGCCAGGTTGTGCAACATGAAACGATGATCTGGCACACCTTCTTGGGTGAGTAGTACAGGGATCCACCTGTCAGATGGAGGCACCGGAATCTGGCCTTCAGGAGGCCAAAGGTTGGCTCAATGATAATCCTTGTTGACCCATGTGCCTCACTGTAACGTTCCTCTGCCCTTGTCCTGGCATTTCTTACTGGGGTCAGTAGCCATGACAAGTTGGGGTAACCAGAGTCACCTGCAAATATCGAGGGATACCTGTTAGCCACACACTCACCCTTAGGGCCATACCCACACACCTACATCAACTGGGTGGGGACCATGGGCTCACCTATTAGCCACACACAGTGCCTCTGGAGTTGAGACATCACATATGGGATGCTGCTATTCCTCAAGATAAAGGCATCATGCACAGAGCCAGGATACTTGGCATTGACATGGGAGATGTGCTGGTCCGCCAAACACACCATCTGCACATTCAGAGAGTGAAATCTTTTTCTATTTCTGAAAACTCGTTCATTTCTCTGAGGGGGGGGGGGGGGGGGGGACAAATGCAATATGTGTACCATCAATGGCACCAATGATGTTAGGGATATGTCCCAGTGCATAGAAGTCAACCTTCACTATGGCCAAATCCTCCACCTGGGGGAATACGATGTAGCTGCTCATGTGTTTCAGCAGGGCAGATAATACTCTGGTCAGCACGTTTGAGAACATAGGCTGTGACATCCCTGATGCCATGGCCACTGTCGCTTGGAAGGAACCACTTGCCAGGAAATGGAGCACTGACAGGACCTGCACTAGAGGGGGGATACCTGTGAGGTGGTGGATAGCTGAGATCAGGTCTGGCTCCAATTGGGAACACAGTTCTTGGATAGTGGCCCTATCAAGTCTGTAGGTCAGGATAATGTGCCTGTCCTCCATTGTCGCCAGGTCCACCAGGGGTCTGTACACGGGGAGATGTCTCCATCTCCTATTCACCCTCAGTGGCTGAACTCTAGGGTGAAAAGCGGTGAGCAGAAGGTCATATTCACACATATTTCAACATTAATATGCAATTTTTGCTTTACAGAAACAGTATGTGAACTCGAAAGTCCACATCAACAACAACTCCACCCTCAGAGGTACACTAATCTACAGACCACCCGGACCACGCCCCACCTTCTGCGACACCATCGCCGAAAGCATCAGCCCGTACGCCCTCACCTCCACAGACTACATCATCCTCAGTGATTTAAACTTTCACTTAGAAAACCCACAAGACCACAACACTACCTCCCTCATAGACAACCTCAACAACCAACAACCTCGGACTCAAACAACTGGTCACCGCACCCACCCACTCAGCAGGACACAAGCTGGACGCAATCTTTACCTCAAGCCAACACATAGCCTACACCCACACCACAGAACTCCTCTGGACAGACCACCGCTGCGTCCACTTCTCCTTCACCAAACACCCCACACACTAACATCAACACACCACACCCTACCGCATGTGGGACAAGATCCCCACAGAACGACTAAACTCCCAACTTGCCCGTAACCCCCCCCAAAGCAGGAGCGCACAACCTCTCCAAATGGATCACTACCTGCGCAGACACACTATCACCCCTCAGAAAATACATCACCACCCGCAACATCAAGAACGCCCCAGGGTTCACCCCTGAACTCCAAGCGCAAATGCCGCCAAGCTGAGAAAATATGGAGACTAGAACCCTCCTGAACCAACTTCTCCACCCTCAAAACCAACATTCGCACCCATCACCAACTCATACGCACCGCCAAAAGAGATCACTACAAGACACGCCTTGACAACAACTCCCAAAACCGCAAAGAACTCTTCACCATCATCAACAAACTTGCCAAACCCAAAGCCAGCAACATAGACCCCACCCACACACAGCCCCAATGTGACACCCTTTCCAACCACTTCCTCCACAAAATCCTGGGCATCCACAACAGCTTCATATCACACACACCCACCACACATACCCCTCTCTCACCCAACTCAACCCCCACTCAAGACCCCCCCACCACACTATCCACATGGACCCCTACCACACACGAAGAAACCGAAAAAACCATGAACTCCATCCACTCCGGTTCCCCCTCCGACCCCTGTCCACACCGCATCTACAACAAAGCTAACCCTAGCATCGCCCCCATACTCTACAACATAATCAACTCCTCTTTCGACTCCTCCACCTACCCAGACCCCTGGAAGCATGTGGAAATTACCGCTCTCCTAAAAAAAAAACAAGCCGACCCGGAGATCCTCTCCAACTACCGCCCCATCTCCCTCCTCCCGTTCCCCGCCAAGGTTGCAGAGAAATTAGTCAACACTCGCCTATCCCACTTCCTCGAAGCAACCAACACCCCTGACCCCTCACAATCTGGGTTCCGCAAGAACCACAGCACAGAAACCGCCCTCATCGCATGCACTGACGACATCAGGACCAAAGTCGACACCGTCGCACTCATCCTCCTAGACCTCTCCGCAGCATTTGACACCGTCTGCCACCACACACTCCGCACACGCCTCCACAACATAGGAATCCGCCACAAAGCCTTAGACTGGCTCTCCTCCTTCCTCACCGACCGAACCGAGAGAGTCCGCCTCCCGCCCTTCCACTCCAACACTACCAAGATCACCTGCGGTGTCCCCCAAGGGTCCTCCCTCAGCCCCACACTCTTCAACATCTACATGATCCCCCTAGCCAACATTCTCCGAGCACACGGAATCACCATCCTCTCATATGCAGATGACACCCAATTCATCCTCTCCCTCACCCGCAACCCCACCACCGCCAAAACCAACCTACACGCCGCTCTCCTAGACACCGCCAACTGGATGACCACTAACCATCTCAAGCTCAACTCAAACAAAACCGAAGTCATCATCTTCGGACCCAACAAAACCACATGGGACGACTCCTGATGGCCCAACGTCCTAGGCCCCGCACCCACCCCCGCAACGCACGCACGCACCCTCGGCATCATCCTTGACCCCTCCCTCTCCATGACACAGCAAATCAATGCTCTAACCTCCTCCTGCTTCCACACACTCGGCACCCTAAAAAATATCCTTCAAATGGATCCCCCCAGAAACCAGAAAGACAGTCACCCACTCACTCATCAGCAGCAGACTGGACTACGGCAACGCCCTCTATGCCGGCACCACACTCAAACTCAAACGCAAACTCCAAAGAATCCAGAACACAGCTGCGCGCCTCATCCTTGGCCCCCCCGCCACGAACGAATCTCACCACACCTCAAATCCCTACACTGGCTCCCCATAGACAAGAGAATCACATTCAACATCCACGCACACAAATCCCTCCACAACACCGGCCCAACCTACCTCAATGAAAGAGTAAACTTCCACACTCCCACATGCAACCTCCGATCAGCCGACCTCACCCTAGCCACAGTCCCCCGCATCGAGCACACCACCACAGGAGGCAGGTCTTTCTCCTACCTCGCCCCCAAAACCTGGAACTCCCTCCCTACCGACCTTCGCAAAACCAAAGACCTATTGGTCTTCAGAAAGAACCTCAAGACTTGGCTGTTTGACCGGTGACCCTCCCTGCCCCCCCCAGTCCCCCTGTCCCCCAGCGCCTTGAGACCCTCACGGGTGAGTAGCGCGCTCTACAAATTTCTTTGATTGATTGATTGATTGATTGAAAGTCAGTTAATGTGCCAATGTCTGCTGTGACGCAGTTAGGTGCCATGGCCTGTGCCCCCCTGAAATGGCGGCTGCCTGACCTGTGAGGAGGGACAAGTGGAAATTAGGTAATTCCGCTGGCGTTGTGTGCTGTTGCAGTCGGTGGTCAACGACCGCCGCACAACACCGCATTGGTTATCATTGGGCCCTATGGGAACGCACCGCCGCGGATGTGACCACCATTTTCTATCTGTGCACTCACTTGCTACCTGACCTTCAACAGGAGAGGAACTACACTGCAAGTGCTGCTGTGACCTGTGTCTGAAAGCGACAATGCCTCGAGTGTCTGGGGAAAGGGCCCCTGCCTTCACTTCGGAGGAGTTGGAGAGACTTGTGGATGGGGTCCTACCCCAATACACTTTACTCTATGGTCCTCCAGACAAACAGGTGAGTACACTGTGAGCATGATGTGTGGGCCATGAATTTATGGATTGCTGTGTGTGTAAGCCTCGTGTAGGGGGGTCTGAGGGGTCCTGGGCAGAGTACTGCATGTATGGTGGTCAATGTATGTGCGTAAGGGGATGGGGGATATGTTGGGCCATGAGTATAACAGTCCGGACGATATGACTAATACCTTTTCTGCTGTTTTTTTCCTGCAGGTCAGCGCCCATCAGAAAAAGGGTATTTGGCGTGCCATCACCAAGGAGGTGCGGACCCTGGGGGTCTTTGACAAGCGGAGCACCCACTGCTGCAAACGGTGGGGGGACCTGCGCCGTTGGGCAAGGAAGACGGCGGAGGCCCAGCTGGGGCTGGCCTCCCAACGAGGAAGGGGTGCCCATCCTACCCTGACTCCCCTGATGTTCCGCATCCTGGCGGTGGCCTATCCGAAATTGGATGGGTGTGTGAAGGCATCACAGCAGCCACAAGGGGGTGAGTACAGATTCAGATTCATGACTTTGTGTGCTTTAAGGTATTTCTTGGGTGGGGGGTGTGGGCTGTGGGTGCCTCTAGGTCAGGGCGAACATGGCAGGGTATGTTCAATGATGGGCAAGCTCAGATGCACTCCAACCCCAATAATGTTAGTGGGTATCTACTACTGGGCAGGGTCCTGTGGGTTTCAGGTGTGCAGCTAATGGCATTAAGCATTGTACCCCATGGGCTGGTGACTAGCATTGTAACTGGTAGCGCATGGCCTAGGGCATAGGGCTGTTCCCTGTGTGGTGTGCACGCCAACGGTAGTGTTGTTGCTGGCATTGACCAAGTGTATCCTCTGTCTCTCCCCCCCTTTTTGTTTTGTCACCCTGTCCTTGTGTGCATTAGCATCATCTGGCGGAGGAGCAGGGGCACCGGTGACGGAGGGAGCTGCATCCCACATGGGCCTGGAGGCCGAATCCACCGACGGTGAGAGCAACAGTGGGACGGAGGTGAGGGGAGCACCACAATGAGACAGGTGGGGACAGTACTGACAGCGACACCTCCTCCGATGGCAGCTCCCTGGCGGTGGCGGTCACCTCTGTGCCCACCCCAACCACAGGTACAGCTGCCACCCCCGTACCAGCACCGCCCTCCCAGCAGCCCCTCAGCATGTTTCCCGTGCACGCTCACCCAGGAGGGTGGGCATCTCCTTCGCCCCAGGCACCTCAGGCCTACCCCAGTCAGCCCTTCTGCTCTCAGTGAGGAGGCTATTGACCTCCTGAGATCCCTCTCTGTTGGGCAGTCAACCATACTGAATGCCATCCAGGGGTGTAGCAAGAAACAAATGCATACCTGGAGGGCATTCACTCTGGCGTGGCGGCCTAAAAGAGAGCATTCCAGGCTCTAGCCAACTCACTGATGGCAGCCATTGTCCCTGTCTCCAGCCTCCCCCCTCCAACTTCCTCTACCCAGTCCCAATCCCCTCAACCCCAGCCTATCCCAAGCACACCTTCAGACCAGCAATCACCCAAATCAACACACAGAAGTGGCTCAGGCAAACACAAGCACCACACTTCATCTCACAGGCACTCACACAAACACCAAACACATGCAGACACACCAACATCCACTGCCTCCACTGTGTCTCCCTCCTCCTCCTCGTCCACCTCCCTCCCAGTAGCATCTCCACTCACACCTGCATGCACTACATCCTCATCCACTACCTTCATCACCAGCACGCCTATCACTGCACACCCCTCACTGACAGCCACCACCCCCACATCCATGTACACGTCCCATGTGTCCTCTCCCTCTGTGTCTGTGACCCCTCCTCCCAAAGTACACAAACGCAAGCCCACAGACACCTAACAGCCATCCACCTCACAACAGCATCCAGCCCATGCACCTGCACCCAAACACAGCAGACTGACACCTCCTACAGCGACTCCCTCTTCCTCCACACCCAAACCATCACCCTCTTCCTGCCCCAGTGTCCCTAAGAAGCTTTACCTCACCAACATTGACCTATTCCCTACCCCCCACACCCCCTGTCCTTCACCTCGGGCCAGGGTGGCCAGAACCCAGCCCAGCACCTCAGCCACCCAGTCCACGGCCACTGTGGTTTCTGCAGCAACTGCAGGTGTCAGAGGCTCCAAGGTGTCACCCGTCAGCCCAGCCTGTGTGCCAGCACCACCTGCCAAGGCCAAGAAGGGTCCGCCACCTAGCAAGGGCTAGAAGGGGACACCAGCCAGCAAGGGGAAGGAGGCACCACCTTTCAGCAAGGGCAAGAAAAAGACACCAGCTGGAAGAAGCAAGGAGGCACCACCATCTGCCAAGGGCAGGAAGGGGCACACAACAAAAGCCATGGCACTTCAGCCGTCCGAGGCTGCAGGTGAAGGCCTGGAGGCTACCACCACCACTGCCAGCACCGCCACGTGCACCACGGCCATCACCGCCACATGCACCACCACCAGCAGCACCACTGCCAGCAGCAGCAGCCCCAGTGGGCAGCATTCCGAGGCTGCAGGGAAAGCCTGGAGGCTACAACCACCACTGCCAGCACCGCAACCTGCAGCGCAACTGGCATCCACTGAGCAGCCGTCACTAACAACAAGCAGTGTGTAGTGGTAACTACATGGGCTGCAGTGCGTCCTGGCCCCTGCCTCACCTGTCGGTGTGACGCACAGGTGAGAGACTGTGACCTTGCCCCATCCAGGATGAAGCACACTGGGCACAAGGCCCCCTCCAGAACCAGTGGAAGAAGCCATCCACTCAGCCCCTCCTTGCCAGGATGAAGCACGCTGGGCACAAGGCCCCCTCCAGAACCAGTGGAACAAGGCATCCACTCAGCCCCTCCTTGCCAGGATGAAGCACACTAGGCACACGGCCCCCTCCAGAACCAGTGGAAGAAATCATCCACTAGAGAGATTGTGGATTTGCACTCCCCAGGACCAAGCAGTGGGCAAACCACCCACTTGAGAGACTGTGGCTTTGCACTCCCCAGGACCAAGCAGTGGGCAAACCACCCACTAGAGAGACTGTGGCTTTGCGCTCCTCAGGACCTAGCAGTGGGCAACCCACCCACTCGAGAGACTGTGGCTTTGCACTCCCCAGACCCAAGCAGTGGGCAACCCACCCACTTGAGAGACTGTGGCTTTGCACTCCCCAGGACCAAGCAGTGTGCATGGAGCCCCCTCCAGGCAACTGGCATTGTACCATCTTCCGGCTGAGGTGCCCCCCCATTTCCCGTCCCCCTGAGATGCCTGTGTGTGTTTGTCCTGATGCCCCTAAAGTGTTCTGTCCATATTGAGGCAGGAGTCAAGTGTGGCCTTGGCCCATGTGTTATGGCCCAGTGGGCCACTGACATTTTGGAGTGGGCATTGTCCCTCCTTTTGTATATATTGTATATATTGTACATACTGTTTATTGCTTAAAGATGTATTTATCTAAAATTGTACTATTACACTCATTTTAATCCATTCCTTTTGTCCGTGCGTTATTCCTGAGGGTTATGGGGTGTATATCTAATGTTGTTGCACCTGTTTGTGTGTATGGTGTTGGGGGTGTTGCGTGTTGCGTGCTGCGTGTGTGTGTCACTCTCTTTTTCCTCCCCCCTCCCTTGTGTGCTAGGTGCATCACCGTGGTCGTCTTCGCCGGCGTTCGCGTTCCTGGTGTATGAGAGGGTACACCAGCATTGGAAAAAAGTGCAGCTCGGGCTCCATGGCGTTGTGGTTCTTCCTTGAGTGTCGAAAGGTGAGTTGTTTCCTTCAGAGTACTGTTTCCGCTGTGCTTTTGATGGAGTTGGTACCGCCTCGGAAAAGCTGGCGGATAGGCGTGTTGTAATGCTGTGGGCGGTACATTGTCTTCCGCCTGGCTGTTGGTGGTTACCGCTGAAGTGTTTTGCTACCGCCGTGGCGGACGGTGTGTTAAAGTGGCTGTTTGTGCTGGCGGTTTCTGCCGTGGTCATGATTCCATTTTTTTACCGCCGGCAGGGTTGTAATGAGGGCCTATTTGTCCTACCTTAACCATACACTGCACCCTGCCCTTGGGGCTACCTAGGGCCTACCTTAAGGGTGTCTGACGTGTAAGAAAAGGGAAGGTTTAGGCCTGGCAAGTGGGTACACTTACCAAGTCGAATTTACAGTTAAAACTGCACACACACAGACACTGCAATGGCAGGTCTGAGACATGATTACAGAGTTACCTATGTGGATGGCACAACCAGTTCTGTAGGCCCACTAGTAGCATTTGATTTACAGGCCCTGGCACCTCTAGTGCACTTTACTAGGGACTTACTAGTGTATCAAATATGCCAATCATGGATAAGCCAATTACATACACATGTTGTAAAGGAGCACTTGCACTTTAGCACTGGTTAGCAGTGGCAAAGTGCTCACAGTAACAAAACAGTAAAATCAGAGACCAGCACACATCAACAACCTGGGGAACAGAGGCAAAACGTTAAGGGAGATCACGCAAGGGATGAAAAGTCTAACACTAATCAGCAGTGCCATGCTAACCAAAGGCCTCATAGAGTATCTAAATGTACCCCTGTCTCCTTTCCATTCACTTCAGTGTCTAGGCCTCCTCACGCCAGCTAACGGAATGTGAACAATAGACTTCCACTCCCTTGACATACATCTTCACCTCCATCTTGTTCAAGGGTAGGCCAAGGTTATTCGAAATAGAACCTACAGACATCCATTACTTTGGATCACTCACTCACATACACTGTGCACGTACCACGCAGACTACTCACATCAACACGCTTAATACACACTGAGGATGTTAGTGCTCAGGACTGCGGAAGCAACAGGCCTCCAATATAGTGTTTCAGCTAAAAGGGTCTGCTCACGCTATTAATTTAAAAAACATTATGCTGGCACTACTATTCTATCGACTAAATCCATGACAGGGACAGTAACCCACTGTCACCAATGATGGCATATTTTGTGCACCCCTCCTGGTCACAAGACAAGACCAGGCCCTACTCATGTCAGAGACATGAATAGGGCCTGAACTATTACACACATGCTACATTAGCAGGACTTCACAGCCAATATCCAAAGACAGGATACCAGATACCTGCAGTTGATAGTCAGAGCAGGGCAACACACCCACATAACAAACAGGGGACATTCCGATCTCAATGATTGGTCTTTTGGGATGGGCTTCCTTTGTTGTTTCGAGGTATGGTTCTGATGTAGTGAATGTTATGGGGAGAGTGAGAAGGAACATAGCTGACATTTTACCAAGTATTGAAGCTTTAATAACAAGCTCATCACAGACAGTGCAGGCATCAGGGGTTGATTTTTGTGATGAAGGTAGTTTATTGCTTCATTTGTGCACGTGCGAACCAGTGCTGAGGATGTGTGGTTCATATTGAAAATAGGGAAGAGAGGGTGGTTGTGGGGAATGATCTCTTGAATCTATTCCTCTCCTCCTCATAATGTTACTGTCTCCCTGACATCTCTGCACTGTCCTACTGGTTTAGTGGCTTCAGGCAGTTCATCTGTCAGCTTTATATAGAAGTACAGGGAGGCAGGTCTTGGTTTCCTTTAACAACTTCCATCTTCACCAACTCTATCCCAGGTGAAATGCGAAGTGCTCCGTGGACCATTGATGCTAATTTTTGCCATTGGTGCAGTTTTAGAGAGCCATAATTGGGACCTACAAAAATGAAAATTGGGGCTGTTGTCTCCACTTATGCAAGAGGCAGCAGAATGACTGCAATACTAGGCTGCAGGCCCTTAAGAATCGCCATCCACAGTACATATATTTCCCCATCTCTCTAATTGACTTGCCTTGTGGTCTAGTTCCTTTGCTGCCAAGGTCCAGTGACGACCATGTGCCCTCGATTCCCCCACATCCGGTCCCACAGCTCTAGGACAGCTCCAGCCCTAGCATATCATGTGCCCCATTCCTCGGATTGTCCCCTGCTAAGTTGTGTGTTCCCTCCCTACCTCCTAAACCTGCTATATGCCAAATCCCCCATCACCCCATGCATGGTCCCAATGTTCCAGTAAACCTCCCATGTCCAGGCCACTCTGTGTTATGTGCCCTTCCCTCTTCTATACCCGCTGAATGGTCAGCTGTTTTGTAGTCACAGGGTTTATTGATCTTCACTGGGGGGGGCATCTTGTGTCAGGGAATTATGAGAGTTGTGAACTGCTGGGGTGCAGAAACTGTAATGGTGAAGACAGTGAAAATTGGAAAACTCCCCTTGGCATCACTGATGCAGAGTTTCGTGGACTTCCTAGGTGAAGATTCACTCCTACTGAGAAAGCTTCAGTTGATTCCAGTTACATCTAAATTTGTCAGTAGGGTTTGGCTGCTCTTTTTAATTAGCCATTTAAAAAAATCTTATTTTTCTTCTGGACTAACTGACCAGTAAGTACCATGTGTACCTAGTCAACTGGAATTTCCTTCAGGGAAGATGAGGACAGACCTTTTCAGGGGAATGCCCCACTATAATAAGTGCAAGTATGTATGGACGGGGTTTATATAGCAGTATGTGTATATAGCATGAACCTAGCCGCAAAGCCATAGAGCACTGCCTTAAAAACCGGATTTTTAACAGGAAGTTAGAGGAGCGTGTAAGAGGCTCTCGAAGAGAATGAGTCGGGTACAAGTAATTAAGAGTGTTTACGGGGGTACTGCTATACAGAGGGCCTCCTCGTGGAGCAGGTATGTAGGGAGTTGTGGGTCTAACACAGAACGCAATCATCTCTTATCCGCAGGCCTTGGGATGCTGAACGGCAAAACAACTGGAGGGTAGGGCCAGATGTAGCAAAGGGTTTTACCCATTCTGTGTCTATGGGAAAATGTGTTCGTACATATGGCCCTAAAAGTGGTCGCAAGTGATCGCTGCGGCAGAGAAGCAGAAAAAAGGGAGAGTCACAAAAAGTTACCAAGACTGTAGAGAGAATGATAATGTCAAACCCTGAGAGCAAAGTCCACCTACGAGTGGGCAGATAAATGGCATAACTAAATGACAGTTTAAAAACGCCCATCTCGGAGCGGACAGGAAATTTTAATAGAACTGCGGCCATTTATCCCAATGACGTGCCAGCGTATATTTTCAATCTAAAGGGCGAAAGTGACCATAGCGCATGGGTTTAGGTTGCACAATGGGGACGGCAAAGATGGGTGGGGTGGTAATACTGGGAATGGCAAAGTTAATAGGAGGGGATTCGTGAGAGCATGAGAACTTGACTAGAGGTATCGCTGCTCGCTTGGGTTGAATCGTTACGAGGTGAGATAACTGATAAACACCCTGAGACAGGAGATGGGCAAATTCCATTTATTTTATTAAAAATTGAGTTTCAGATTGAGAAAGCAATGAGCTTGTTATTTTAATTTGACCAATCTTCTCTCTGGACAGGTGACTCTGTGGTACTAAACCTTGACAGTCGGGTGCTAGAGCATCCATCTCCCAAGCGTTGAATGTTTTCCCTCTGCACCTAGCACGATCCGATCACGCTCGCGTCCCTTCTGTGACGTCATCAAGCCATCGCCAGAACAAAGGATCACTGGGCTAGTGAACCTGAGGCAGCATCAAAGAGGGTAGGCCTCCTGTCAAGAGCACATTAAGGTTTCAAAAGATTGCATGCCACGGAGAGGTCTAATCCCACGCATTCTCCATTTAGTTTCATTCAGCGGTGCTGCTGTTTTTTTGCTTGCGATAATCTTTTGTTGTGAGAACAGATGCCTCTTATTTTCTCCTGGGGAACAATTCTCCAGTTAGACAAACAGGCACTCTGTAATGTTGTTGATAGCAAAGCAGAACAGAAATGAGCAGGCTGCCTAGTTGAGTGCAGCAACACAGTACCGAGACTGCTGTGTGTTCTGAAAATGCTCTCACCGATTTCTACCCAGGGGTAAGGCATTCAGAGCACCTTGAGTTCATATTGCTCTAGGTTGTAGCGGTACACCTGTCAAGCAATGATGAAATACGAATAAATGAAGAGATTGTTTTAAGGAGCTATACGCCCTGTTGTGCCATTTATATTTCAAAGTCATATATATGATGCCAGGGATACATGTGCAGGCGTATGACATTGTACATTAGACTCCTGAACGTGTGTTTTTTTAGCAACTTCTTGACTGCCTGAGCTCTATATGAAAGCAGTAAATATAGTAAATAATATTGAATGCGTACTTAAGGGGGACATTTGTTCGAGAAGGTCTGCATGCCATTGTAGGTAATATCTGGGGTTGCCCAGTTGTAGGGGCAGCCCTATACAAATTTACACCCACAGCACCAAGAGATCAGATGATTCTTCACTAAGTTCACTGATCTAAACGACCTCACTACCAGACATGAATGCTGGGAGAAAGGAGGCACACAAGGACGTAACAATGACACGCAGGTGACAAAGCAATATGTATGATCATGTGCAGTGCCATAAAAGCCTCTGGCACACAGAAAAAAAGAAAATTGTGTGACTCAAAATAACAAACACTGGGAAGCCAATAGATGTGGCGTTGGCTGCCTGTGTTTGGCTTTCCAATGTTTGTGAATTTGTTTTTGTAAAACTGTACATGGGACCTCTTTGTTGGTGTGTAAGTGCACATTGTGCAGGAGCAGAATGCCTTCACTCACAGAGATAAGCCCATATTTGAAGTGGGGTGACCCTCTCCCCCGTGCTGTCTGTTGTGGACGGCGGAACAAAAATTAGAACTGAGACTGACTGGCCAATGGATACAAAGTGCTGACTGAAAGCCCCAATAATTATATTATAAATAGATATATTTTTAAAAATCAAATATTCTTGGCTAACGCAAGACCTAAAACAGTACAAAACATTCAGCATAATGGTTCATTAAGTACCTTCATACTTAGCCTCAAAACATTCCTTATGGACTTAAAAGCACCGACGACCTACCATTACTGCAGATGCTGCCATCTCTTGGCACTACTGTCCACACCGTAGGTACATACTTGTCAACGCTCACTGTCACTTTTATCAGTGACAATCTTAGCAGCAGTCTCTGTTCAACTCGGGCTTCTGTCCAGCAGCACAGGGCTGGTACAGCATAGGGAAAGGAGACAATGTAGATTTTCCTAGTACATTATGACGGAAAGTCTTAATTTTATTAAAGATACGGAGGCGAGTATTATGCTTCTCTTACTTGCTTTAATTTCAATAGCAGCAGTCAAGAAAACTACAACTCCCAAAAGGCTTAGAATAACCAAAGCCAATGGGAGCGAAAAACGTAATAACAGATGCACCAATCACAATCCTGACAGCTAACATACATCACACTTGACTGCGACCAGCCCTCTTTCTTGATGCGAGAAGGCTAGGAGTTACGAGAAAACAATGGAAAAATGGCAAAAATTATAGCAATTGCTAAAGTCAGAGAACCAAAGTCCTGGATCAATGCTAGGCAAAACCGTATCGAAGCAGGAATCCGGAGAGGAGAAGAAGGGATGCTTCGGAAAGAAACAGGACATCCAGTCGATGTGATGGCATCCGACAAATACCTCCGTTGATCAGGTAGAGGCTTGAGCTGGAGTGGAAATAGCTGCAAGGGAGGGAAGAAACAAGACAAATCAGAAATATCTCCTTGTTGAGGCGGGATAATACTCGCCTCCGTATCTTTAATAAAATTAAGACTTTCCGTCGTAATGTACTAGGAAAATCTACATTTTATGGCAAGAACGGAGGCTCATATTATGCTATTTTAAAGCATATTAATCACTATTGAAGTAGCCGTGTGCACTGGTTTACAATAAAACGTCCTAAATACATTATCATTGGACCAATCAGCCGATCTCAGAATGTCCTCTAGCCTGGATCCAACCCAGAAGGCCTTGGAAGCCATAGCACCCCTGACTGAGTGAGCTCCAAATATGGAAGTATCTATACCCGCCAGGGACATAACCCAACAAACCCATCTGGCTAGAGTTGCAGCAGCTACCGGATTATGTGGTTTTTGGAAACAGATTAGTAGTTGGGAAACCGAGGACTTTCTGAGATTGGCTGTCCGTTCTTCATAACATTTGAGACATTGCCCCACACAGAGCTTAGGTTGATCTGGAAAATATGGATAAAAGACTGTACGTAAATTGGTTTTTGTGCGTTTATTAATGGAAAATAGTACCCCTGTGGGGGCAAATTGTCGAGAAGTAACGTCCAGTGCTCTAACGTCAGATAAACGTTTGATAGAAACTAAGCAAAGCAACATAGTAAGTTTCGCTGAAAGCATTTTCAAAGACAAATCAGCATTGTCCTGCCAGGAAAGGAACAAATTCAAAACCAAATTGACATCCCATAACTTTGAATATTTAGGTAATGGAGGAACTGAAAATCTTACTCCCTTCAACAGGCAACAGAGTAGGGGGTGTTCTCCTACCGGTTTGCCGTTGACGTGTTCGTGATGCATGGAAATAGCAGACCTATATAAGTTAATTGTTCTATAAGACTTACCTGCGCTAGCTTGCGCCGCCAGAAAATTAATTACATAATTTATATCTGCTGAAAGGGGATTGAGGTCCCTTCCCATGCACCAGCTAGACCAAAGGGACCAGGCGGAAGAATATGCTTTACTGGTACCGGGGGCCCATGCCTTATTGATGAAGTCAGTAGCTTCTTCCGAAATTGGAATGGTAGATGAGGTATTCCTGATACCTTCCAAGCTGATAGGGTGAGCGTATTGTTGAGCACCAAGGGATGGGGATTCCCCAAGGGATCTAGCAGAAGGGATGGAAAAGAGGGTAAAAGGGAGGGAAAATCGATCGCCAATTCTAGAAGGGGGGGAAACCAAATCTGGGATTGCCAAAAGGGTACTACGAGAACCAGCGTTGCTCTCTGGCACCTGACTTGGGCCAGGACTCTGGTAATCATAATAAAAGGAGGAAAGGCGTAATTGGTCGATTGGGACCAATCCTGAAGGAAAGCATCTGAAGCCAACGCTGAAGGATCCGGGCGCCAACTGAAGAAGAGAGGAAGTTGGGCGTTGAGGCGGGAGGCAAACAGGTCTATATGGAAGGGACCCCATTTGTGGAGGATAGATTGAAAAGTTGAGGGGTGAAGTTTCCAATCGCTGTAGTCCCTGAGGAAGCGGGAATGCCAGTCCGCTGTCTGATTGAGGGAGCCGGGAAGATATTCCGCAGTGAGCAAAATCTGGTTGCTCAAACAATATTCCCACAGGCTTTTTGCCAAGTCCGCCAACAGCTTCGATCTGGTTCCTCCCAGATGGTTTATGTATCGGACAGCGTAAAAATTGTCCATACGGAGGAGGATGGTACACTGAACCCTGCCTTTTGCCAGACTCTTTATTGCAAAGGAACCTGCAAGCATCTCTAAATAATTGATGTGCAATCTGGACTCCCGTAACGACCATGTACCGCCAGTCGAGATTGGTCCACAGCGGGCGCCCCAGCCTGTCAGGCTTGCATCAGATTCTAACACAAGATCTGGGGCTGATGGAAAGATAGTTCTGCCATTCCAGGCATCTAAATGGTCTATCCACCATTGGAGTTCGAGGCGGGATTCCTGATCCATAAAGACCATGTCTGAATAAGCTAAGCCTTTCCTGAGATGACGGATTTTTAGTCTTCGAAGAGCCCGATAATGTAATGGGCCGGGAAATATGGCTTGAATTGAAGAGGATAAGAGGCCCACTACCCTGGCTAGGGATCTTATGGAAATCTGGGTTTTCCGAAGCGTTCTGCGAATCTCTGACTTGATGGAGTTCACTTTTTGAAGAGGAAGATGCAGAGTAGAGGAAGAGGAATCTATTTCAAAACCCAAAAATTTAATTCTTTGGGAAGGAATCGTGCCTGATTTCTCTTCGTTCACTAGAAAGCCTAGTTGGGAGAGAAGAGAACAAGTTAGCTGTAGGTGAGAAAGAAGCGTTTCGCGATTCTGATGTAGGATAAGAATATCGTCGAGATAAATCAGCAGTCTGATGCCCAAAGATATGAGATGTGTCGTTACTGGTTTCATCAGCTTTGTGAAGCACCAGGGTGCTGACGACAGACCGAACGGCAGGGAAGAAAACAGGTATGTCAAACCGAGCCACTGAAACTGAAGGTATTTGCGGTGACCTTTGTGAATGGGAACTGAGAGGTATGCATCCTGCAGATCTAATCGGACCATGAAGTTGAGCGGGAGGAGAATATCCCTTAAGTGAAGAATTGTCTCCATTTTGAAGTGTCGGTAGACGACAAACTGGTTGAAATACTTTAAATTTATGACTGGTCTGAATTTTTTGTTTTTCTTCTGGACTAGGAATAACGAACTGAGGAAGCCTGAGGGATCTGGAGCTGAGATTTGGATGGCGTTTTTGGAAAGGAGAGACTTTACCTCTTCTGAAATAAGAAAAGACATTTCCGTCGAGAAAATTGGCGGAGGAGGGAAATAAACTTGGAGAGGTTGCGCATAAAATCCTATTTGGTATCCCTGAATAGTATTTAGAACCCATGGATCGGAAGTTAAAGAGCACCATTTTTGAAGGAAAGAACTGAGTCTGCCCCCAACTGGAGGAGGACCAGAGGAAAGGCTTACCTTGGGTTTTGGTGGATCTGAATTCCCGTTGTCCACGGCCCCTGTAGCCTCTGCCTCTCTGAGGGTAGAACTGGGGCTTGTATGATTGGTATCCGTAATTGGAATACGCGAATGAGGAGCCTCTGAATCCTTGCGGATGAGAGAAACGGCCGGTAGAGCGGCTCCTGCCTGTACCGGCCCTGGTGAAAACCTGTTGATTAAATACTTTTTTAATATTCTGCTGAGCTTTATCAATAGAGGAAAAAGTTGCCACAAACTTTCCTAAATCCTTGATAAAAGAGTCTCCGAAGAGACGGCCTTCAGCTTTGACTCCAGGATCCATGGACGCCAAATTAGAGAGTTTGGGATCTAACTTAAGTAGCAATCCCTTCCTTCTTTCATGCGTAATGGCTGCATTCGCGTTACCCAGCAAACAGAAAGCTCTCTGAGACCAGAGGGAGAGTTCTGAAGGGTCAATATCCGCATTGTCTGTTTTTGCTGATTCTGCCAGATCCAAAATACGAGCCAGAGGCCCCACCAAATCCAGGAGTTTATCCTGGCAGTTCGACCAGGCTTTATCTACCCCTTTACGGGGATCCTTGCCAAATTTTGAAAAGAACGTCAGAAGTGATTCGTCAATCACTGGAGTGGTAGTGATATTGGAAGAGAGAGAGGGTCTGGGGCATTCAGACGTTAACTTAGCTCTCGTCTGTTTAGCCAGGGGAAGCCTTAACCTGGAATCTATGTATTGTCCAACGTGACCCGCAGGAGACCACTCAGTAGAGTTAGGATGATGGAGGTAAGAGGGATCGAACATGGGGTTACCTTCAGAGTCTAAAATAATTTTTGCAGAAAAAGGGGGTAGAAATCTCAAGTTTAGTCTTTTTAGGGGACGAAACCTGTGAGAGCGAGCCCCATACGTCAGAATCATCGTCATCCTCATCAATATCCCCGATGTCCTCATCGGTATCAGAAATATGAGTGATTACCACTTGTTTTGGCGCTGGAACAGTATTTTTTACTTTAGACTTACACTTTCCGGAAGCGTTAACAATATTCCCCTCCTTTGAAGGTGGCCTGGGAGGCATATCATCCTCAGTCAGGGGTGAAGAAACTTCACCAACCAAAGCGCCATCTTTTTGTTTGACCAAATCCTTATTTTTTCTCTTTCTGCTATCCCCCACAGACTGGGCCAAAAAGGATTGGAAAACCATATTTTGCACTGAATTTTCAAAGTTCTTTGACATTTTACTCATGGAGGCTGACACAGCCTTAGTCACAGACTCGTTAATAAAGGCTCCAATTTCATCACTGGTGGAAAAATCGGAAAAAGGGGTTTGCCCTTCCATATTATAGAGAAAAAACCAGGATAGCAAGGGTTAAATATGTGCAAAGCTGAAGGAGAGGATAAAACATGCCCAAAAGGCGTGGCCCAGCAAGAAAACCGAGAGGAGGGAGGATACCGGAAATTCCACAGTTTACACGCGAGGTCCGGCACGAGGAATGGCAAGCCGGCACCGAAAACGGAAAGGATTAACAGCCTGGAGCGGTAAGAGATAAATGCCGAACCGCGCTGTGGAGCGGACGCTCTTCAAGTGGAGAGCGCTTCCGATAGAACGTTGAAGGCAGAAGCACTGCCTCGGACGCGCTCGAGCGTGTCGTGCCAAACCGGGCTCTGAAACCGGAACAAAGCCTCGCGCGCTGCACGCAGCGAAAACGCCAAAATTCAACCACGAATATGAGCACAACTATAAACCATTCGAGACATATAACAAGAGGTACAGTAAACATGCATTAAGTATAAATATGTAACAGTGAAAAATAACGTGACTTATCTTGACTGCGAGCAGCAAGAAAGAGGGCTGGTCGCAGTCAAGTGTGATGTATGTTAGCTGTCAGGATTGTGATTGGTGCATCTGTTATTACGTTTTTCGCTCCCATTGGCTTTGGTTATTCTAAGCCTTTTGGGAGTTGTAGTTTTCTTGACTGCTGCTATTGAAATTAAAGCAAGTAAGAGAAGCATAATATGAGCCTCCGTTCTTGCCATAAAATGAGCTGGTAGGTCAGCTAGACTCTTTGCTGAACTGGAAAGCACTACTCTGAACTGTATCTATTTACTACTGTGTGCTGTAGCAGGCGCTGGTTTGCAATCTGGATGTCAATTCACCAAAATGCCATGATTAGAGGAAGTGACATCACACAGTTGACTACGTATTCCACCTTTTGCAGCACCTCAGAAGCCCCATATTTGCTTGTAAAAGGCTAGGGAAGGTCTAAGTGGAAACTACAGAGGGTAAACAAAGACTCTTGAACCTAACTCCATTTACGTTTTGATACTGCCAGTGACTTCATGACATATGACATCAGGCATAGCACAGGGAGTGCCAGGAGTGCCAAGGGTAAGATCAAAGTAGCAGCTAGAAGCAGCACCTGCTGCTCCTGGTAACCACTAATCAACAGTGCCAATGTAAAACCGTACAAAATGTTTAACAGCCCCTAATTACACTTGCATTACACTAAGCAAATCTAATTCTCTTCAAGAAGCCTAGGAGGTGTTTAGTCTTTCCTTTTTATTATTCTCTAGAATACTATGAAAAATATAGATACATACATAGAGAGGGTCTTTGGGTCAGCCGTCTCGATTCCTTTCTATCCACTGGTCTTTTCGTGTCATTCCTCTTTTGCTTCCATCCTCGAGAGCATATGACACGAAGCAGTTGGGTAGCACACCACAGCTACTGGCTCTCTTACATTGTGACATTTTCTGTGATACTTGTCCACATCCAACTAAGTGCTAAGGCTGGTGGTCCAATATTTTAATTTAACAATGCTTTTTTTCTTTCCCCCTTTTCACATACCTTTTTTTGCTTCTTTTTTTTTATTTTTCGGACATGTGCCTTGCCTGCAATAAAAAATAACAGAATCATCACATCACATTTTGCCATTTGCCAGTAGTCTTATATTTTATGCTACCGGTTTCCTCAGGCCTGCTATCTAAGATCAAAACTATAAAATAGTGATCTGACCAAAGACACAGAATAACAGTAAAAATGGCTAATTCTGTATTAAAGGTCCACACAAAATCCACAGGGATTTGGGGTCAGATGTATGAACGTTTGGAATTGTGATTTCTGAATTGCGATTCCATGCGTATCGCAATAAGGAAATCGCAATTCAAAATGTACAAAATTCCATTGAGTTTCTTTTGCAATTCCAAGTGGGTCGCAAAAAGACCTACCTCATTAATATTGATGAGGTAGGTCGCAATTTGGGAACCACTAGGAATCTAAAAAATCACAGGGATGGTGGCCTGCTGGAATCATCAGACCACAACTTCTGTAATTGCTTTTCAATAAAGCGATATTTTTTTTTTTTACTGCAAACAGTTTCCCTTAAAGGGAAACAGGATGCATTTAATAAGCAAAAAGGAAACATTTCAGTTTCATTTTTTAAGTGTAGGAAGTGGTCCGTGGGCCAGATATATAAAAGGATTTTGCATTTGCAAATGGTGCGAATCGGTAAATTTCACGGATTGCAAATGCAAAATAGCCTTTCACAATGTACAAAAGGCATTGCAGTCCCATTTTAGGGAATCACATTTTTTTCTCATTCCCTAAAAACGGCACTTGAAATAGGGAATCACAATTTGCGATTTCCTCAAAAGGAAATCGCAAATAGAGAATTCCTGTTTGCACATGTAACAAGCATTTCCTAAATGTTAACTGGGCTTTTAGGAAGTGCTATTACCATCAACTCCAAGTTGATGGTAACCATGTGCAATTAAAAAAAAAACATTAATATGCATTTTCAAAAGTGCCATATAGCGCAGACATGCCCTTAGGGCATGTGTGTGCGTTACATGTGCACAATGTAACAAAATAGTGATTCCCTAATAGCGATTGCTACAGAATGTGCACAATGTTTTTGTGGTGCATCAAAGGGGGCCTTAGGCCCCCTGCATCCTTGGTTTCGCCTTCAGGACCACAGGGACGAAAGGAGTCACAATCCCTAATAGCGATTCTCTAATAGCAATTGCGATTCTGTAGCAATCGCTATTAGCGAATCACTATTTTGTTACATAGCATTTTGCATTCCCTAAATAGCGATTTCTTAAAATGTGCTATTTAGGGAATGTAAAATATGATTTTGATAATTTGGCCCTTGGTCTTTTAGGCTTATACTTTGGTCATTAGCCCAATATTTGAATTTGCCCACTATTAACAATTAAGAGTAATCTGCAAATATATATATATTATATTTATATTTAAGTATTCCATCTACATGCTCAAAAGTTCAAAAGTGAATATATGAATGGGATAGTGACCAAATGCCATCTGACACGTGTAACACCTTCAGCCAGTTTTGGGTTTTCAGCTGACATGATTTTGCACCCTACTACTGTTATTTCCTTTTACCATTGTACTGTAAATATGAAAATATGAAAATACCCAGACCTGCAGAATATGACATTCATAAAATTCTGCAACTGGGATAGATATATATATATCTGTGTGTGCAAGGACTTCCTTCTTGCAAGCTTGCATTTTGTGTCCATGTACTATACAATCTATTGACTTTTGCCTGCTTGCTTCACCTAACATTTGAATCGTACCAACAGCAGCTAGCTTCCTTGTCCACCCACATACTGGAAACCTGCTTGCCTTCCTCTGTTCATCCTTGACTCTAACAACTCTCATTTGCAAAAGTACTCTGAAATGCCTCAAAGGTGCCATAATCACCATGCAAGAAAAACAAACACATACTATGCAAATGGAGTAAGGGGTAAAAAGGTATTTACACCGAATCCTACCTGCATTCTTTTCAAACTTGTGATATTGCTAAATGGCAGAAATCTGTATTATGTAGGGAAGGCACAGATGCTTTTTACTGCTTACACTAAGATCCCTGTTCATTTAACTATCCTGTGAAGAAGTGTCAACACTCAGAGAGATTCATTTTAGTGGGCTATTTTAGCACATAGACTTAGTGTGGCAGGTCCTACCAAAGGTATGCCCCGGCAAACCCTATGCCATACACTATTTCATTGTTTCTGGTGTCTCTTCTGGTGTCAGCTCCATCTCAGGTGGATGGGATGCGCGGCTCCCTTGGTGCTGGGAAGGCTCTATAGGTGCCACCTGTGGAGTCATCCTCGCTCATCTCTGTGGGGTGTTCCTGTAAGGAGTCTCCTTCAGTGCATGTATTGCCTGATGACTTCTTCCCAAAGCCCTCTAGTGAAGTCTTCTGGGATATATATCTACTCTGTTGCACAATGGCCACCACACAAGTAATCCTTTAGGAGGCTTTCCGAAACTAATATGGTGGTGTAGGAACTTTGGAGGAAGGAGCAAGGAAATTTCTCCTATTCCTTGAGTCACAATGCTTCGAGCAGTGAATTTGTTGTGTTTCTTGCACCTGGCTTAGTCCTTTTGCTTCCCTAATGACTTTGTGTCAGTTCACCTCTGCATTCGTCCTTGTTTTCCTCAGACTGCCTCCTGATTCCTGCATTATTTTTGCTGCCGCCTTGTGGACCCTTCTGAAAGCCAGGGAGAATGAGTTTGACTCCTTTTCTACACGGTACTCCCCACAGACTCCAGTCCAACTACTCAGATCGGTGGAGGGTTTTTGCCTTTCTGGTTTTCCTCCTTAGGCTCTTTCCAGAAGGCACTACCTCCTAGGCACCTTCTGTGTCAGTGGCGTCATGAGCTACTGGAAGAGATTGCCCTTACGTCGGCAGACCATGTCTGTGAAAACTAAACCACCAAGAACCAAAGGCAGTCCCAGCGGCCTAACCAAGCACCGCCCAAATGACCGTTTGCGACACCCAAGTTTTCGTCCAGATGAATTTGAGATGGATCAGGATCTTACTCAAACAACCCAGCAGCAGACATAACAGCTTCAGCAGCTACAGAATGAAATCCCGGATCTACTACCAAGCCCTTGCCTTTCTGCCAGAAGCACTGACATGTCTGTGATTTAATCAACCACTCCTCAATACTCTGGTGACAGAATAAGCTGAAGGAGTTATTTGTCTTTCACCCAGGTCAGTTTTTGCAAGACTGGGCTAAGGTGAGGAAATCTCATTATGTCTTGTGTGGGCCAGCACTAGCTTGGGCAAACCCTTTAGTAGTGGCAAAGGAGCCTTGCCTATCAAACTATTCAGCTTTCCAGACCACCTTTAAACTGATGTTTAAAATATCAGGCCTTGAATTCTCGGCTGAGGAGGCTCTCTGCCATATTCAGTAGTGGAACCTATTTAGTTTTAGTAGGAATCGGGAGTTTAGCTTAGCCTTCAGGCTTGCAGGCCTGTGCCCCCGTCACCTAGTGACTTTTAATCTACTTAGCTTGCTCTGTTTGAGCACATTTATTTAATTATTTCTTCCAAGATGGCTGCCATGTTTATAGTTAGGAAGATGTTTCAGTTTCACGTTATCAGTGCCACTCTGTAAAGGTGTCACGATCAGCGTCAAAGATAAATGAGATACGTAGGTATTCACGTCATGCACTTTCCAACTTTCGTGTTACAGTAACATAGTGTACCTTTTTAGGGAATTGTTTATATACTTGCCGCCCCAAGCATGCTATCTTATCTATTGTTTGGGAACATACCTGCGTCAGGGATCCTACAAGATCTGTATAAATACATCTCACACAGACATTATTATCAGAGGGATTCCTACCAGATGCCATCAACGCTATCTATGCTACACGTCGCCTTGCTGCAGACCTAGCCTTTGTATCCCCACAGAATCTGATCTAGAGACCTCATTCCAAGGTAATGAGGGTTGGGAGGCTCTTCTAATGGACATGATACTGGCAGATTAGGTTTAATTTACCTAGCTCTCTTTAGGTTAGAGATTAGGTTCATCATGCTGGGGCAGTAGGGTTTATTTCACATCTGCTTTACATCTTATGTTATTGCAAGATGGCGGGGGTCTTTGCATTCATGCATCTCGTTTTTACCATTCTGTTTCTTACATTGTTCATTTTCCTAATCATTGCAGCCTATGCAATTTACAGTAGATTGCAGTCTTGGTAATAAAACCTATTGAAAACTTTACTGCATCTCCTTCATTGCCTGTGTGTGACTGAGAAATGTTGCTCATGTGAGAAAAGGGTAATCTCCCTTTAACCACGACTCCCCTGAGATGATGCACTCTTGAGTCCGTGCGTAAAGGCTGCCACAAATCACCTTTTACTGTTTGGGCTTTTGGTGAGGTACTGCTTGTGAGCCGGGAGGGTTGGGCGGACAGTTGCAACTTGTTGTAGGACTGGCCTAGTCACCTACAAACAAAAGTGTTGTCATACCTAAACCAGCAGTCTTGCCTGCAGCAAGAGTCCAACTACTGCAGAGAGCAAGATGTCTTGACTTAGATTACCTGGTTCCACCAACTAGCAGACCACATGGGTAGAAGGAACCTTGATAAAAGTCTTCTGCAGGGGTCTTTGAGAGGAGATTAAGGACAAGTTGGTCCACTCAATTCGGCTGGTATTATTTCTTGAGCTCATGGAGCAAGACTAACTGGGCATCGTCTGTGGGAACACAAATCTGAAAGGCGAAGGGCCAGGGTATCTTCAGCAGTTTAAGGTTCTTGATACATCGTTCGGAAGACTGAACCTTCTCCTAAAGAGATATCCACTTTGTCCAATGAAGAATCCATGCAGATTGGCAAGGCCCCTGGTTCTTTTTCTGACACAGAGAGGGGGCATCGTCATAAGCATGGGTTGTGCATGTATTGCGGGTCTCCTAAACATCTGATCCGTACTTGTCCAATTCATCCACAGAAGCCTTCGGAAAACACCAAGCATTGTCCCTTCTGAAAGGGGAAAGGACAAGGGAGCCTCAAATTCCTTGACGGTGTTCTTTGTCTTTCATCCAGGTCAGTTTTTGCAAGACTGGGCTAAGATGGGAATATCTCATTTGTTTCTTGACTCTGTGAGAAGCAACTTTTCTAAAAACCTGAAAAGTGTGAGTTTGACCAGTCAGGAGGTGGAATATCTAGGTTTCAGCTTGAACAGCACAGTAATTTTGTTGGACCTGCAAATGGTTTCCAACATTCTGGATTGACTGACCCAGTGTTTTCATGGGTTTGCCAATTGCTATTGGTACGTCATCTGTTACCTCACTCAACTAATTTGTAACACCGCCCACATTCTTAATAAGGAAATGCTTTGCCACCGTTTCTGGTGGAGCCCTCTAGGTAAAGAAGCTTTCAAAGAGTTGAAACAAGCTTTTACCCAATCCCCAAACCTACTGCAGTAAGAAATTCATAGTTAAGAATGATGCCTCAGACCTAGCCATTCTTGCAGCCTCAGAAAGAGGATGGGCTAGAATATCTCATTTTCTATCTGTCTCACTTCCTATCAAATTCTGAAATAAATTATTCCATCCTGCAAAGGGGACTGTTAGCTATGAAGATGGCTTGTGGAGTGGAGACATTTTTCTGATGGGGGCTTGTGATCCTTTTGAGATCCGTACAGACATTTACACCCTGCAGTGTCTCAGGATTATGCAATGTAGGAAAAGTTGACAAGTCAGTGGGCTTTTTGTCAAGTCAGTACAACCTCTTTATTATCCATATTCTTAAAACAACTTGAGAATGCCCTTTCACGTACATATCATGAGTCCCCACCAACCTTTGGTCAAAATATCGTTGTTGCACAAAGAATGCATGGATGAAACAATCCTTTCTTGAAAACAATACAAACTAACTATTCTAAGGTCACCAGAAAGGAACGAGATGCCTTACAAGGACAAGTGCTCAAACAGGGAAACTTTGTGTTTAAGGGAAAAGCCTTACTCATTTCTTCCAAGGAATTAAGAGTTTACGTTTTTATAATATGCCATGATTCTCTGGTTGCTGGTCACAGGAGTGTAAAATCTACCATTGAACTCATATTTCGTTCCCTTTGGTGGCCATCCTTTCAAGATGACACACAACTTTACATTAGCTCTTCTGCTATATGCACCCAAGGAAACGTACGCTCAGGGCTCTTAAAAACGTTTCCAATACCACTTGAACCATGGCATACGGACTATACTGATTTTCTAGATTCTTTGCTTCTATCGTAAAGAAACCAGGTCATTATGGTCTCCATTGATTCCCTTTTCAAGATGACTCATTATGTAGCCCTTAAAAATTGCCCTCTGTTAAGAACCTTGGGACACATTTTTTAGCCCAAATGTTTTTGTTTCCATGGCCAGGTCCAGAGCATTATTTCACATCACGGCACTCAGTATATCTCCTATTTTTGGGGATCCTTTTTTAAGTTTCTTCAAATTGAAGTGGCCTTAGTCTTCCGGCATTCATCTCCAGACCAATGGTCAACTGAGCAACATAACCAGGGGATGGAACAATACTTTGGGTGTTTTTTGTAATTCCACTCAAAGTCTTAGTTCCTAGCCCTGGCGGAGTTTTCCCATAACATCTATATTCATAGTGCCACTCTGTCTTTGCCATTTTTCTAGCACTATGGTCTTCATCCTAGAACCTTTGCTTCTGGGTTTCAAGGTTCAAACCTGGTGTCTGCGGCCACCAGTTTTGTTAGACAGTTACAACCCATAGATGTAAAATTCTGGTTAATTCAAAAGAATCAATTAAACTATACGCCAATGTCCATTGTAACCGTTTTTCAGATTATAAGCTTAGGGATAAGGTTTTGTTGGCCTCTAAATTTGTGCCTTCTAATCTTTCCTTGAACAAATTTAAGCCTCAATTCTGTGGGCCCTTCAAGATTATCCAAATCATTAATCCAATTGCCTTCAAGATTCAATTAATCGGGTGTTTCAGTCTTCCCAATTGAAACTTATTGAGTGTACTCTTTTGAAGATCTTTTTTCTATGTCTCCACATATTTTGGTGATTAATGAACCAGACTTTGAAGTGCATGTAATTTTTGATTCCCACATTTTTAGAAATAATTTTGATTCATTACAAGGGATTTTAAAAAAATCTTTTTATTGGCAGTTTCAAAATACAGGTATACATGTAATAAGTAGCAGTAGTTTGTACAAACCAAATATTGAGCTCAATTAGGCATCCATGCAGAGAACTAAGGGGGTCATCACGACCGCGGCAGTCGGCAGTAATATGGCAGTAAGTACTGCCAACAGGCTGGCAGTACTTACCGCCATATTATGACATTGGCCAATGTACCACTCTGACCACCATGAGGGTAACAGCCGCCGGGCTGGAGATATCCATCTCTAGCCCGGCAGCCGTCATTGTTCCACCTGCGGGATTATGACCCCACCTTCCGCCAAGGATTTCGTAGCTTCCTTACCGCCACTAAAACCATAGCGGTACGCACTGTCAGTGATAGGGAATTCCTTCACTGTTACTGATAGGGGTCTCCCCCCTTCCTCTCCAGTTACCTCCCCAACCCTGCCTCTCCAAAGCCCCCCCACAACCCCTACATTCACGCCCCCTTCACACACACAAACACACACACACACGCACACACACACATACACACACCCATTCCCACAATCCATGCATGCATATATCCACTCACACACACATCGGCACACACTTTCAAACATACACGCAGACACGCAGTCACATAACACAACATACACGTACTCACACCTCCATACATGCAAACTTGCATCCCCCACGCATCACACACCCTCATCCATGCACACACAAACATTCACACATACACACACACACAACACCCCCCACCCGACTCCCCTGTCGGAGACCCAACTTACCTGTGTTCAGGGGGTCCTCCGGCAGGAGACGCAACAGGGTGCTGGAGCCACCAGCACCGTCCACCAGCAGAACACCGGCAGGCGGTATTACGGGTCATAATACGGCTGGTGGCGGTCTACTGGCGTGGTGCTGCTGGTGGCAGCAGCGCCACCTTACCGCGATCCGCCAGCATGGCCACAGCTGGATTTCTGCCATCCTTCTGGAAGAAATCCAGCTGTAGTCATAATATGGCCGCAGTGACGGTCTTTTGGCGGCCGTCATCGGGGCGGTAGATGTTTTTTACCGCCAAGGTCAAAATGAGGGCCTTAGCCACTTAACTGTCTGGAGTAGACAGGGTTTCACATGCAAGCTGTTGTATTCAAACACTGTGTACATTGACAACACCAAGAGGGAGCACCAATAACAACAGTAACATTCATAACACTAGCTTCTGAGTGGGAGAGACCTCCCTATTGATGCAGGGAGAGTAATACAGGAGGCAACATAAGTAGCAGCAATGATCCAGAGGCAATACGAGGAGGGTGAGGGGGGTCTACCTTGTGGGTCATATGGGGAACGTCCCAGTATTGCTTGTAATATTGGAAGCATCCTGGAACGGGGGTGGGGGAGAAAGTGATAGGACCCAAATGGTTAGTTTATGTGGTCAACAACCATGGGAGGGTCAAAAGGAACATGCATTAATAAGAAGGAGGATGTAGCTTATCGAAAAGCGTTCGGAAATATGTGTCCCCGAGCATAACAGCACTTGCTCCTCCTTGCCTAATGGAAGCAGACGGCAAAGCATCTGCTTCTGCCACTGCCCATTTATGTGTCACACAAAGCCACAATAAAACCTCAGGTGGCTGAGTTGCCATCCAAGACATGGCTATCAACCTTTTAAATAATGTTAACGCTAAGTCTACCAGTGTAAAATAATGTTTAGAGCGTTTTGAATGTTTAGTAACCCCAGTAAGCAAGTAACGGATCAGGGGATAATTGTATGTCAGTCCCTGAGGAGGTGTATTCCAGTACTTGGGTCCAGATACGCACCTGTGGTGGACATTCCCAGACCAGATGCAAATATGTGGTGACAGCATGTCCACATCTGGGACAGGTACGCGGAGTCCCCGAAAACATCACATAGAGTAGGTGTCAGGTTAGGTAAGTCTGATGGAGATAATTAAATTGTGTAAATTTAACGTGCGCATTTCAGGACACCTGTTTGGTGTGACCTAGCACCATTGCCCATTACTTGTCTGCAAAGGTAATGCCCAAATCTGCCTCCCATCTTGATTTGTCCCTAAATTCATTACAAGGGATATCCATCTAGTGAAAGGTTTAGGAGAGTGCAACTTCAGTTCATGACCAAGTTCTGGTAACACAGTTTTTCAGAAAATTCCCAGACAAACCCAGAGCTTCGAGAGGGGTACATACTGTTGCACTACTACTGACGTCCCACCCAATTTCAGCCCCTGAATTTGCCTTGAGAGGGCGGGACCCATGACTTGCTTGGTGCTGGGAAGGCTTCTGGAAGGCAGTAACTGAGTCAGCTGCTTCGTGGTTACCTCAGGCAGCCAAGTCTGTGAAGACAACACCACCAAGAACCAAAAGCAGTCTCAGAGACCCATCCAAATGTCACCAAAGTGACATCGACATCTAGACAAACATTTCCTTTCTCTACATTATTGCTTCACATGCCTGTTAACCAGCAATGACAATGGCAGTGTAAAGTGTCTTCACGGATTCAGCAGTGATGAAACCTGCTGTTGTCACACATATCACGGATTCACACTCAAACATCAGGGATATCTTACTACACCCTGACTGAGCAAACAACTATGTTCTTGATTTAGAGGAGGGTGGGCAGCCAGGTGAATAGATGCTATACTCCCCCCTCCCAGTGGAGGACTAACCTGTCATATTTAGAGATCCCAACCTGCCTGGTGAAGATCTCTAGGCCAACATCACAGCTGTCAGACCAGCCACTTCACTGTAAGGCTAGTCGAAAGTGGAGCAGGTGAAATGTTCTTTTGCTCCTGTTTTGCGTTTCTCTTTGTCACTGTTGGAAATTTGGGTTTTGTTTGGTAGAGGTATTGCACCCTGTCCAAGCAGGAACCACAATCCTAGTGAGGGTAAGTCAGATACACACCATAAAATAACCTGTGCTCAACCTCTGGTAGCTTGGCACAAAGCCAGCAGACTTATTTGTGAAACATTTCAAATAGTAAAACAGTGAAAGCACAAAAATATGAGAGGTCGAACGGAGAGCAAGATGGCGGCCGCGTAACGCAGCCGCGAAGCGTCTGCTCCGACCAAGGAAACCTCCCAGTGTTGCGGCAGCTCTCCCGCGGGTCGGAGCTTCCTTCGGCAGTCGCGCTTAGAGGAAAACAATGTAGCGGCATTTTAGCAACATTGTGCTGACTCGCGTTGCTTCACCTGCTCCCTCTTTTTTTGGGGATGACTGTCCCAGGACTCTCAGGAGGGGCGGCACAGGGGAAATATTGCGGGTGACATTGCTTTTTTAAGGACTGCTTTTCATGTGAGGATTGTTCTAGGCTACTTGGCTCTTGGTTTCTGCGGGGCCTTTTTTTTCCCCTGGGAGAAGTAAAACTACGTGGATTTGCTGACGGAGGTTAAAAGGATTGCAAAGTGTTTTCCCGGGATGCGGTCTGGACTGCTCCTGCTCCTACCTGAAGACAACTACAGGTCTGTGCTCACGGGTCCCAATTGGGGGCAATTTTCGACGTGGACTCAAAAAACGGTCAGAGTTTCTTTATTTTATTACAAGTACTTGACACTGGGCGTATATTATAATAACGCATTTTGCATTAAAAAGCAAAAACAAAAGGTAAAAATGCCACCTAAAGGAGTGAAAAATGTGACTCTGTCTGGACGAGGCAAGCCGGTAAGAGTAAGCCTGTCGGCACGGCAAGGGGGGGGTACGGATATAAAACAAGGTGAGAAGGTTGTCTCCAAAAACAAGAGTGCTTCACTGGACAGGTATTTTGAGAAAGGGAAGGACATACTGGTGGGGGGCATAGATACCACCCCCGCCGCCGTGGAGGAGGCTGATCCTCTAGTAAACGAAGAGATGACGGCTATAGATGTGCCCCCCCCGCATGAAGGTGGGCAGAGTGATGCTGAAGATGTGGCAACTTTACAAAAACAAGCTACCGGGAGTCAGATGGAGCAGAGGGAGCAGAGGGAGGGCACACAAGGCGCTAGGTCATTATTACAGGTGGAGCGGAGGCCAGTGGAATTACGCGATAATGAGACAATACAAGGAGACAAGTTTTTCTCACTATCAGATCATTCAAGTTGGTCAAGCAACGAGCAGCTGGATTTGGAGGCGGATAAAACTTCTTCTGAATTCGAATCTGAGGTGTCCTCTTTGGCACTGGGAAAGGAATTACAGGAGAGTGGCAGGAGTGCCACTGTTAGGAAAAAACAGAGGAAGAGAAGTGAGCAAGTAGGACCTAATAAGCACTCCACTAACCCATTGGACACTAAGGGTCTTCAGGGGCTTCAGTGGGAGTATTCCAAGGATGATTTAACTCTATATGATAATGGTGAAAAACAGCCTAATCCTGTGTCACTGGAAACCATATATCAAAGCATTATGGAACATCGAGAGGAATCTAAATTAGAGAGCCGTAGGACTCAAATGGCTTGCCGCAAGATGCAAATCCAAATTCGTCGAGTAGCTAAGACATGTTCAGAGTTTACTACACGGATGGAAGAAGCAGAGACCCGGATCTCGCGTCTGGAGGATGAGGCTGGAGCTCGCCAGTCATCTCGAGAAATGATGGAGAAACAACTTGAGGACACTCAGTGGAAATTGACAGATTTAGAGGACAGAATGAGGAGGAATAATCTGCGCGTCCTGGGTGTACCAGAAGGACTTGAAGGATCAGATATACATAGCTTTATGGTCGCACTTTTTAAGGAAGCTTTTCCGGACTTACACCAGTGGGACTGGGACAAAGAGGTTCAAAGAGCCCATCGATTTCCTTTTAGCAAAATAGGACCAAACTCAGAAGGAGGAAGTGGTAGACCTAGAGCAATATTAATCTCTTTGCTTAATTATCAGGCAAGGCAGGCTATATACGACCGAGCTCGACCCAATGCTAGAAGTAAGGCTAAGGGATGTGAGTTTTTTGTGAGACCAGACTATTGCCATATTACTGTTGAAAAAAGGTGGAGGCTCCGGCAGTTAATTCAGCCACTTCAAAGTAAGGGGGCACAGGTTTTTTTATTAAATCCGGCTAAACTGAAAGTAGTAATGGATAATAGGACTTACTTCTTCACGACAGAAGAGAAAGCAAGGGCTTTTTTGGGTGGACTTAACGGTCCGGTTCCCTAAGATAGATTTTCTGGATTGGGACATAGGGGTGGGGGTAAAGTAGAGAGGGTTAGGAGTTAAGCCCTGAGAAGTCGAGCCGGGGGTAAGATATTGTTTTGGCTGAAACAGGGTTAGATAGAGAGAGATAAAGACAAAGAAAGGGAGAAAAGGTAAAAGAAAAAAAAAAAGAAAAAGAAAATCATGCACTGGGTAGGGACGGTCGGAGCGGAAGCTTTACCATCATTAGGGACAGTGAGATCCCATACTCTCCATAAATTGGGTGTAAGGGTAGGGGTAAGGGGTGTAGGGGGGTGGGGGGGGGTGGTTGGTAGCAGGGTTGGGGTACAAGGGGTGGGAGGATGGGAGAGGGGGGAGAGGGGGGAGAGGGGTGGTGGGGAGTGGGGGGGGCACTAATATAGGTAGAAATGTTCAGAACAATTTAATGAAGACATATCAAAAGAAGAGGATGTATAGGATTCAATATCAACAAGTTGGTTTCTTTAAGGGAGAAAGTACTGACGTGAGTTTGGTACATCAAACTGAGTGATATGGCAAATAGATTAAGGATTTGTACACTGAATATTTGCAGTCTAAATAGCCCCCAGAAAAGGAAAAGAGTGGCAGCTGGTCTTAAACTAATTAAATCAGATTTATATTGCTTGCAGGAAACACACATTGCATGGAGTAAGCGAGAGCTCATACGAGAGCTTGGGTTGACGCCTCTTGTTTGTACCAGACAGGAGGTTTCGACACGTGGGGTGACGATACTTGCCAGAAATAACAATGTACAAGTTTGTAGATCTCGAGCAAGTAACGATGGGCGGTGGGCTCTCTTAGAATTATCCGTGAATACATTTAAATTTACCCTCTGCACAATATATGGATCAGTTTTGGACGAGGCTGAGCCTCTGGATACGTTGAATATGGAACTAGTTGGATGGCCCTTACCAATAATTATTTGTGGCGACTTAAATATTCATTTAGAGGTAGGTAGCAGGAGCATGGACACCCAGAGTTTATATCAGGGACGAAAGCCTAAAGTATGGAAAGCTCTAAGGAGGTTAGTAAGGGAACATGGGTTGAGAGATGTCTGGGAAAATATTAAAACTGTAGATCCAGGGTATACCTATTACTCGTTCCCACATGCTAAATTGGTAAGGTTGGATTATTTTTTCGTATCACAAAACTTAATCCATGGGGCTGAAATAGAATGCAAACCCAGATTCTTATCAGATCATAATCCATTAATATTGTCCATAACAATTAAGGGACCATCTAATCCGCGTCGTGTATGGACATTTGATAGGAAATTGTTGGTTGACCCAGGATATATATCCCATATGAAAGAGTGGATTCACCACTTTTTTGATATCAATAGGAATACGGCAGATCCGGGGATGGTATGGGATTCATTTAAAGCTGCAGTGAGAGGTGAAACTCTTAGCTATAGTTTGGGAATACAGAAAATTAGGGGGAAGGAAATTGTAGAACTTCAAGAAAGATTAATAACAAAAGAGAGGGAATTAGCTAGTAAAATTACTAGTAGAGAAGACATTACTCTCACTCAGACCCAAATGGTGATTCTTAAGGCTAAAATAAATGCTTACTTGAATAAAACAGTGGCAGCCGTCTATCAAAGTCACCGATTGGAGTGTTATGAATATGGTGAATCCACAGGAAAAGTCTTAGCTAGACGGGTCAGACAAAAGGCAGTTAAACAGAATGTTTTGAATATAATTGATGGTAATGGGCGGAAACATACAGAGTTAGAAGGAATTCTAGAGGTTTTTAAGGGTTACTATCAGGAGCTGTATAGTGAAGATATAGTGTATTCTGAACAGCTACAAAAAAAGGTTAGTGAATTTCTGGGGGGATTAAAGAGTACAAGGCTCTCTTCTGAGGAACAAATTACATTAGATGCACCAATTCGTATTGATGAGATAATTGAGGCAGTAAGCTCCCTGGCAACAGGGAAAGCTACTGGACCGGATGCAATACCACTTGAATTTTACAAGACCTTCCTGATAGACATTAAAAAGGATATGCATAGCATTTTTTGTATAGCGCAGGCAGGTCAGGCACCCTTATCGTGGGAATGTGCAAGTATTATAGTGCTAAAAAAAAAGGATAAATCAACAGAGTTCCCCAGTTCATACAGACCCATATCTTTGTTAAACGTAGATGGAAAGATTTATGCAAAGATTTTGGCCAGTAGATTGGCAAATGTGATAGTCAGGCTGGTTAGAAAACAACAACATGGGTTTATTCCGGGTAGAGATACAATAGATCATATAAGAAGAATAATAGCCATGTTTGATCTTGCAGAACTATATCAAACAAATTTAGGATTATTACTTTTGGATGCCGAGAAGGCATTTGATCGTGTATCGTGGAAGTTTCTATGGGAAGTCATGCGCTGGAAAGGTATAGGGAGTGGATATATCACAGCTATAAAAACTTTATATGTAGCCCCAAAAGCTAGAATTTGCATTGCTGGTTTGGAATCAGATACTATCTTAATCTCTAGGGGGACTAGACAAGGGTGTCCATGTTCCCCCTTGCTCTTTGCTCTATATATTGATTCTTTCTTGCTGAGATTAGAAGAATGCAAAAATATTCAACCTCTATTATATCATGGAGAAACATATAAGGTGTTTGCATATGCTGATGATGTAGCTATAGTGACAAGCAACACGGAGGAAGCTATTAAGGCAATAGAAATAGAGGCAAGAGAGTTCGGAAAATACTCCGGATATAAGCTGAACTCAGATAAAACACAAATAGTATGTTCTGGGCACGTTTCACTAGTAGATAGACGATTGGTATCTGAAGCAGTGTATTTGGGGGTGAAGATTACATCAGTGGTTAATCGGTTGGTGGAAATTAATTTTATCCCATTATTAAATAGAATAAAGAGGGATTTAGACCGAATGCATAATTTGCACTTATCGCTAGAGGGTCGCTGCAATGTATTGAAAATGATGGTTCTGCCAAAAATCCTATATTTATTTCGGGCTATTCCCCTTGAGGTTGATAAAAAATGGCTTAAAAGATTGGAAAAGATGGGGAATAATTTTTTATGGGGATATGCTAAAACGAGAAGGGCAATGAAGTATATGACACTTCCCAAAGATCGAGGCGGGTGGTCAGTCCCTAATTTTACACTGTATTACTACGCCTGTTGCCTTCAACATATGGATGAACTTATAAGGGGAAGTTTTAAGGGTAATGAAGAAGTAAAATCAACCCCTATTTATACTATGATGGCGGGTGGGGAGGCAAGTGGTTGGTTATCAAAATTTGAGGAACCAAGTTACTTTAAAAAAGTAAGATTTAAGCCTTTTTTGTCCGCCTTCAAGGTTTGGGCTCAGATAAAACGGAGTATGGGACTGGGAAAGATTACGGCTTATACACCAGTGAAATTTTCAGCTATCCCAAATCATATCTTTAGGGATCCCATACTAGATTTTTGGCGTTCTAGGGGAATAAATAAAGTCGGAGACTTGTATTGTAAATCCGGTTATAAATCATTTACGGATCTGCAGTCTCAATTTGGCTTACCTAAGACCCATTTTTTTAAATTTTTGCAAATACGAAATTTTTTACAGTCTCAGAAGTGCGTTACAGTACAGTTGTCGGAGATCCCGGTAGTTGAGGCTGTTAAAAATGGGGCAAAGATTGGCAAGTTATATAAGTTACTAACAGAGTTACAAGTAGATGATATGGCACAACAGAATGAGAGATGGATTGCACGATTTGGGGTGGCTGGAGAGTGGGTGGACCAATCCTTAGCCATGGCTGAGACAACATTTCTATCAGCTAATTTGAAAACCCAGCATTACAAAACATTGATGGACTTATATTATACTCCAGCAAAACTGAAAAAGTGGGGGATATCCTCTGGAAGCTGCAATCGATGTGGGGAAGTTGAAGCTGAGATAATACATATGTTTTTTGTATGCCCAATGTTGCAGGGAATATTAAATGAGATAGAGGTATTCCTTAAGAAGATCACGCATTGCAATATTCAGGTTACTGTTATGCTGGTAGTATTGGGAGTCGTGGACTCACCTGAAAGTACGGAACCTGCACTGTATAAAATAAGGCGATTTTTATTTTTGTCCATGGCAATATACCGCTTATGTATTGCTACAGATTGGCTCAAAAAAGAACCCCCTACGTTTGAGAATTGGCGCTCTAGATTACTTACCATCTATAATACTGAATTAAGTCTTTATAAGTTAAAGGGTCATAAGAAGAGACATAGAGGAGAACGAATGTGGGCACCACTGACTAGATGGTTGGAATATCAAGACACAGTTTAAAAAAAAAAAAAAATGCTAATTGTTTCGATATGTGATATATATAACTGAGGTTTTTTTAAAGGTCTTCTTTCTCCCGTTGTTTTGTTTACTTTACTTTCTTCGCACGGATATATTATGTCTTCTTCTTTTTTTTCTCATGTAACCCCGACATATTAAAATAAAATAAAATAAAATAAAAAAAAAAAAAAAAAAGCACAAAAATATACCACATCTGGTTAGAAAAATAGAGCTTAATTCAATTAACAAAATAAGACAGAAATGATGAAAATCCAACAAGTATAAGTCGAGATATGAATTCATAAAGAATAAACTGAATTGCAGTGCTTAAAAGCATAACGTGCCAACCTGAGCTATGTGGTTGCACTAGACCGGGTTAAATGCAAAAGTTTAGGCCAATCACAATGTTTTACGGATTACAGTCCCGGATAAGTCCCACTGAAGTTTTACCTTCTCAAGAATTGAGCTAAGAGTCCCATTCACCGGGAGCAAGGAGAGCGTCATTGGTGGTCACTGCAGGTGTGAAGTCTTGACTAGGTGTCATGGACAGGAGGACTAGAGCCTCGCGGTCCCAAGCCGCAATGCTGGCTGTCCAGAGAGACGAATTTACGGCAGCTCACGTTGAATCCTTGAGTGAGCAGCATGGTTTTAGTGCAGGTGGGCACGGTCACAAAGAGCCCACTAGCTTGAGTTCAGGAGCCAAAAATCACTTCCAAGGGCCCGGGACTGGAAAGGCCCATCTTGGCAGTCAGGAGCTGGTTGATGATGGCTCCAGGAGCTGGGCAGGTGTGTTGGAAGTCTTTTGCGTCCCTGAGACTTCAGAAAAACAGGAGGCAAGCCAGCATGTCACTTCTCACTAGCAGGCAAGGAGGTCAGCACAGCACAGCAGAGCAGGAGTCCAACAGAGTGACAGTCGTTTCAGCAGCACAGCAGTCCTTCTTCCTGGCAAAGTATCCACAGGTCCAGAAGTGTACTGAGTTGGTAGTGTCAGAGATCCAGTACTTATACCAAGTTGTGCTTTTGAAGTTGTTGAAACTTTAAAGAGAGGCATTTGAACTGCATAGAGTCCCTGTACTTCCTGCCCTGGCTCCAGACGCACTACCTTTTGTGTGGGATCAGGACACAGCCTACTAAGGTGTAACTGTCAGTTCGTTCTTCCCATCCTGCCAGGATGGCACATCAGGCAGTGGACAGCCCATCAGTCACACCTAAGCCTCCTTTGTGTGTGGCTGTCTGGGGGAAATAGACAACAGCCCTACTGTCACCCACCCAGATGTGTATTCAGAGACAGGCAGAAAGCACCAGATGGTTAAAGTAATAAAGTGCCAACTTCCTAAAAGTGGCATTTTCAGAAATACAATTTAAAATCTGTCTTCACCATAAGTTGTGATCTTAAATTGTGGTTCCAGAGACACCAACCTTGGGGGAGTCTAATCTCTTCCCAATTGAACGTTACACTTATAAGATGTAATAAGACAATCCCAATGTTATCCTATGAGATAGGCATTGGAGTAGTGAAAACTATTTTAAGAGTTTTTCACTACTCAGACTTGTAAAGCTTAAATGCACATGTCCTACTTTTTAACTACACTGCACCCTGCCTTCAGGCTATCTAAGGTCTACAATTGGAGTGACATATATGTATTAAAAAGGAAGATTGAGGCCTGGCAAAATGGTTATCTTGCCAGGTTGACATGCCAGTTTAAAACTACACACACAGGCTCTGCGATGGCAGTCCTGACACATGTTGAAGGGCTACTAAAGTGGGTGGCATAGTCAGGGCTGCAGACCCACTAGTAGCTTAAAATTACATGCCCTAGGGATATGTAGTGCACTTTACTAGAGACTTATAAGTAAATGAAGTGTGCCAGTTGTGGGTTAGCCAATGTAACCATGTTTTAAGCATAGTGCAAATGCACTTTAGGACTGGATAGCAAAGATAAAGTGCCCAGAGTACTAAAGCCAACAAAAACTAATTCAGAAAAAAAAGGAAGGCAAAAAGTTTGGGGATGATCCTGTAGAAAGGACCAGACCCAACGCACATAATTCTTCAAAGCAGAGGTTTAAGAAAAGGTAAATACAACTATCAATGTCTAAAAAGTACAAGGAGTTTTCTCCCTGTGCATGGGGATACTTATTGATTTTCCCGCCTCAGTTCACCATGCCTCACATGCTGGAAATGGGCAAGCAAATCTAGTGATGGTCATACTCTATAAATAGGTACAGCAACTGTCACTGTGGCCTGGCTGACCAATGACAGGCATCTTCAGGTAAAGGCTTTCTGACAGTGGAGCCAGCTGACCCTTTCCCATTGGAAACCCTGCGATTTCTCCAACTCTAAATGGGGAGGAGGAATGCAAGTCTGACAGGCAGGCTTTCTGCTGTTTTTTGGTGGATGCTGCAAATCCGCCTACTAATATCACCGACAGCATGCAAGTTCCCATCACAAGGTAATTAAAAGAAAGAAGTTAGATGACAGAATGTTGGAATGTTTCAATTTCCTAAGAAAAATAAACAAAAATGTGCATGAAATACCTTAGGGGTGATTTACTTACTGTGCTATAAGACCTATTGTAACATGGTGCTATATGAAAATTAAAGAAATGTAAAATGAAAAAATAATAGCTGCATCATGACACTGAGTTAAATGGAGATCATGCTACATAATTCACATGACAATCATGGCGTCATGGATGGGTATGTATGTGCCACAGGGTCCTTTATGTAGCTAGTATGAAACGGTTTTGAATTCCAGTAGGGGCATCTCAGCCTTTCATCCTTCTGTGATTGATAAAATTATGCATAGCTGAGTTGATTAATGAAAGCAATTATCTCAAAAGCACATTATTTAAGGTGCTTTGTTAAAAAAACGGAATGCTAGGGAAATACTTGACCACTCCAAAATAATTAATGGTGCTTGTGTTTTTTTTTATTTAAAAAAGGCACCTCAGCTGATTTTTTTGGTACCTTTGAGATATATTTTTATGGGTAGCAGTATCCTATTAAAAAGTTGTTAAATGACTGTGACTGGCTAAACAGGTCTGTAGCACGCCTGCAGAGTGTATAGTGTGAATATGTACTCTTGTGGGATGCAAAGCACTCACATGCAATATTTTATTGCTCCTAAATGAACACGGTTTCTTTTGGGGCCCATTTATTTTGTTCACGTTTAGTTAACTCACATAAATGTGATGCACGGATTGTTTGGAAGTATACATTTGTTTCTATGAATGCACATTCAGTGGTGTGAATGTACATTCACTGGTGTAATTGTACCTTTGTTGGTTCAAATGGAAATAAATTACTTAACTGTAAGAAAATGAGCTACTTACCTGTAACTAAAGATCTCCAGTATTGGTATCTTTCATAGATGCACATACTTGAATCATCCACATCGCCTAAGTCCCACGGTATATTAACATAGCAGTATATATCATTACCATAGTCCCTAATGGCAATGAGCATTCTCTTTATTAACATGTCCAGGTCCTTTTTAAAAAGGACCAGACTTGTCTTATGACCAATCAGGTGAGAGCACCCTCTAGAAGACTGATTCCCTTAGATTTTCAAGCACAAGTGGGAATTTTGATAACTAGGTATAAGGGGAGCCTCTTAGGGGAAGAGGGTGGGTTGCATGTGAATCTATGAAAGATACCAATACTGGAGAACTGTAGTTACAGGTAAGTAACTCATTTTCTTCTCCAGTATTGGATCTTTCATAGATTCACATGCTCGAATCAGAATGGCAAGGAGTTTTGCAATATTTACATACTGTGCGTGGAGGACAGTAGTTGTAATTAATTATAATAATAACAATACACATTTTGCAATGTATTAACATGGATATATTATGTGTCATGAAATATTAAACATTGAGTAAATTGACATTGAAGATAATAGAGGCTCACCTTATTGAAACAGATGTCGCAATACAGCCTGCCCGACTGCTGCATCACTGCAGTGTGCCAAATCTAAACAATAATGCTGAGTGAAAGTGTGTATGCTCTTCCACGTTGCAGCACAACAAATCTTTTCCAATCGAACACCTGCAAATGAGGCAGCCAATATGGAGACAGCTCTTGTTGATTGTGCCTTCGCCTTGGAAGAAAGAGGTTTGCCCGCTCTGGAATGGCAAAATTGTATAGTTGCAGAAATCCATGTTGTAATGGTTGCCTTAGTAACAGCTGCACCTGCCGAGATTGTGCGTATGCCACAAATAGTTGTTCTGTTTTTCGAAGGTGTCTGGTGCAATGTAAATAAAACTTAACACATCTTCTTATGTCCAGACTATACAGAGATTGCTCTGCTAGATTAGCTGTAGAACGACAGGTTCATTAAGATGAAACTGTGTAGGTACTTTTGGAATACATTTTGGGTTAGTTCTTAGTATAACTCATTCATCTGTGAATCTGGGAAAAGGTTGTTCAAGTGTGAACCCTTGGATCTCACTCACCCTTCCAGCGAATGTTACCGCCAACAGTGTGGCCACCTTCCACGTGAGGAATTTTAATTCTACCTTGTGAATTGTTTCAAATGGTGGTTTTATTAACTGAGCAAGGATGACTTTCAGATGACATTCTGGAGGAGATGGTCGGACTGGACGGAAAACACAGAAAAGGCCCTTCATGAATTGCTTGACTATCCTTGCAGAGCAAAAAGAAATATCCTGCAAAGAATGTCTATATTTGGATATTGCTGCACGGTGTACATTCACAGATGCATGCATTAAACCTGAGCGAGCCAAGGAAAGGAGACAGGGCAGTATTTGCTCCGGTGATACCTTCAGCAGGTGCAAGTTAGTTTTTTGACTCCATGAGCAGAATATTTTTCCATTTCAGTCTGTAGGATTTGCTGGTTGAGTGTGCTCTTGCAAGGATATCTTTACATTCTTGAGGAATTTTTATATTCTAGGATTCAGGAGCTATGCATATAATCGAAGAGAGCTTAAATCCGGGTAAAGAACTTGGCACTCGTCCGCAGAGTTCGTTTGGTAGGAAGACAAACCAGATTGGTCTCCAACAGCAAAAGGAGTTCTGAGAGCCAGTCCTGCCTGGGCCACTTGGGGGCTTTCAGGATCAGGTGCACTTCTCCGCCTTCATCTTTCTGAGCACTCTCGGTATCATGGGGATGGAGAGAAAAGAGAACGCAAATATCCTGGACCATCTTATTAAAAGGGCATTCCTCAATGATCCTGGTAGTGGGTGCCAACTGGCATAGAACTGGCATTTGTTGTTCTTGTTCGTGGCAAAGAGGTCTAGTTATGGTTTGCCCCAAAGGTGAAAACTGTTGCTCATTTCTTCTTGATTTAGCCCCCATTTGTGGCAAACTTCCTGTGATCAGCTGTGCATGTCCGCCAACGTATTGCTTGTTCCTGCCATATGTTTGGCCTTCAGAGTGATGTTGTGCACTGTCAGCCAGTGCCATAAGTCCTGTGCTTCTTGGGAGAGAGCCAGCCACTTTGTACCTCCCTGTTTGTTTATATAGTGCATGCCTGTGGTGTTGTCCATGCGTACCAGCACTGAAGATGCTTGTAAGTGAGGTAAGGAGGACTGGAGAGTGAGAAAGATGCCCTTGAGTTCTAGGTGGTTTATATGCAGGGACCGTTGAGAGGGGGGCCATTTGCCTTGGATTTGCAGTTCTTGGAGATGACCACCCCAACCTTCCATGTTGTGATGGTGAAGTCTGGTATTAATGGTAGGAACGTGAGTTCCTTGGAGAGTGGAGGGATGTGAGACCACCATTCCAAAGTTTGAATCATTCTTGGGGTTATCTTGATGAAGTCTTTGAAAGTCCCTTGTGACTGAATCCATTGCTTTTGGAGTTTCTCCTGCAAAGGTCTAAATTACAGGCGCGCTCAGGGAATAAGGTTTATAGCTGAAGACACCATCCCTAGTAATGACTTGTACTGATGCACTGAACAGGACTTTTTTCTGGATATTGTGCGGGCTAGAAGTGTTCATTTCTGCTGTCCTTCCAGGGTAATCAAAGCTTTGTCCCACATGGTATCGAGGATGGAGACTAGAAACGTTTTCTTTTGTAGAGGTACAGTAATTGATTTTTAAAGATTTAAAGTAAGTTCCAACCTGTGGAACAGATCCATACAATCCCTTGTCGCTTTGGTCGCTTGCAGGGCCGGCTTTAGTGCTGATGGCACCCGGTGCGCCAATCTTTTTTGGTGTACCCCACCCCATGACCACCTCCTCGGATTTACTCACTACCATCGGGGAAAAGTGCCCCTCATCTTTCCATAGCCCCCCTTTCACATACATAAATGTGTTTTAAAGCACTTGTAAAGGATGGCTTTATGAATCCTCTCATCTATCCATTTAAAATATTGTTCTGTTCTTTGCAGCAGGCATACTAACCCTCTGAGCTACTTTATGGTGAGTAAAAGCTGCCGATAGACAAAACTCTCATCTCTCTCCCTAGCAGGAACATTAATCACAAGAGGTAGCGTGACATTTTAATTGTTTCCTGAAGGATGGACGCACAAGGAACTTTTCAGCAGTTGCTTTTAAATCGCAAGTTTCAAAAGTCATTGCTAAACATAGCACCTCCCTGAGGTCAGCGCCCCCCAATCCAGGTGAGCACCACTCGCACCGCCCTAAAGCCGGCCTTGGTCGCTTGTATAGGGGTTTGCGCCTTTAGCAGCCAATCGTCCAGGTATGGGAAAACGTCATGACCTTGAGTTCTGAGGGCTGCTGCAATAGGGCCATACATTTCGTTAAAATGCTTGGTTCTGATTTCAGGCTAAATAGGAGGACTTTTAACTGGTAATGGGTGCCAGCTATGGTGAATTGAAGGTATTTGCGATGCTTTGGATGTATGGGAATGTGGAAATATGCATCCTGCAAGTCGAGAGAGGTCATAAAATGTCCATGGTTTAGGAGACACAGGAAGTCTTTTAGGGTGACCAATTGGAAATGACTGTTTTTTGAGAAATTTGTTGAGCTTTCTGAGGCTTAAAATGGGCCTCTATTCTCTTGATTTCTTTCTTACTAGGAAAAAATGAGAATTGAAGCCTGTGCCTCTTTGGTTGAATGGTACTTTCTTGATTGCTTCCTTGGCGTGCATTGTGAGAGCTTCTTCCTGCAACAAGTGAAAATGAGTGGGGGGGTCACACCATTTGTTCGCATGTTTGGCAGTTTCTGTATGAATTCCAGGGTATGACCATAGGGGATCAGATCTAGTACCCATTTGTTCGTAGTTATTTCCCGCCATTGTTGGAGATGGTTTGAAATATTTGCGCCCACTGGATATGGTGAAGTAGCACCTGGCTGAAATCATTGTTTACAGGCAGCAGCCCTGGATTGTGTGGATTGTCTTTGTCGCCCTGCCTGCTTGGTGTAGGTCGCTGATGGTGGTGGGTGGTACGGTTGATGCTGATAAGGAGGTCTATCCTGGGAATTAAAGGACTGATGGCAGTGCTGGTAACCTCCCCTGTAGATAGAAAGACCTCTACTGCGGCCCATGGTGGCAAATGAGTTTGCCACACAAATTATGATGACAGACATACTGGAAAAATGCTTTCCGATGTTGTTTAAGCACCTCCCTTCTTTGTCAGGTGGAGTAGAAATTGGCGTGGAAGGATTTTTTTAGTGCCTTTGCACTGCTTGTGAGACCACCAAATCTGCCTTAGGATGTCCTGTAGGGAAGGCGGGAGAATCCTCAGGGGCTTTCTACTTCTTATCGATGCGTGGAACCACAGCTGCCACAGTTGCTGGAGTTCGCATTAGTTTGAGACCATCTTCCCAAACGTAAAGTATCATAGGAATGGCTTGAATAGACTTTCTTGTTTGTTCCTTGAAGTCATAAAGGAAACAATCTGAATGTTTCACCATAACAGGTAGGTCAAATCTTGTTGCAGCTCTTTCCATTAAATTGTGGAAACCCATGATGTCCTCAGGAGGGGAATCTGAGGGAAGTGGCACTGGAGGAAATGGTTTGGGAAAGAGATAATCATCCCATTCTCCTTGAGGTGAATGGGTTTCCTACACCTACTTCCCTGTCACTGTCAGATGACGAAGGATCATCTTGTGTTGGCGCTGCAATTGAAGAAGCGAGAGTCATCCTAGGCATTACTGGTGGAGGAATAGGCCTTGGTGTCTCAGGGACTACTGGTGAAGGAGGAGGAGGTGGTTTCTCTAAAGGTTCTGGAAACCGTCTATGGCAGTCCTGTAGCATTGCCTGTAGATCGTGAAACAGTGAAAGTGGTACTTGTACATCGTCTCATGGATGCTCTGTGTGGGCATGGTAGGTAGGATATCTATGAGTGCCTTGCGGGGTATAATATTGCCCATAATAGGAGTCATCTCCTTCTTCGTCATCCTCCTGATATTTTACTTACAGCTCAGAGGGGGTGTGAGAGGGTCCAAAAGGTCTTTCATCCTCAGAGTCTTCTAGATCAAGCAAGGTATACTTAGAGGATATGGTGACAGCTTGATGGGTGAAGTGTCCTGATGTCTGAGAAAAGTTTTGCTGACTTTAGTGAAGGTTGACGGTGACATTGTCGGCGTCGTTAACGAGGGAATAAGGTGCAATAATGTGGCCAACGTCAACGGTGGTGGCTGTAGGGGGCTGGCTCAGTATATGGTGTACACCTATAGGTGAGGCACCCTGTACTGAGTCCAGGCAACACTTAGTGATAGTGTAAGTGGCTCTAGATAACCAGAACTCTCAAATGGGTAGCTGTGGAGAGGAGCTAAAGCTTATCCAGGAGCGTGTAAAGTGGTTGCAAATACCACACAGGTCAGTCAGTGAAGGGCACACAGGAAAGAACCACACCAGTGTTAGAAAAATCTGTAATATTTATTAGAACACTCACTCTAGAACTAACTTTGGAATATCTCCTAACCAGAGATGTGATCATACAAAAATATACTTAGCAACAGGTAAGCAAAGGCATAAAATAGCATGGGTCTCTATAGGGGGGGGGGCAAGCCATATACTAAAAAAATGAAATGCGAAAGTCACTCCCAAACCACACTACCACCCAAGGACCCTCAGGACTGGGGAAGTACTAAGACCCCAAAGATAAATAGGTAGGTTTCTTCAGGCACCCTTGTGCAGAGTGGAAATCTCGGCTCAGTATCCATAGACTAACATGGGGAAGTCGCTGTTGGAGTTTTCACATTTTAGGACCCTTCCCAGAGGACCCCGAGAAAACCCATTGGGACAAGAGAGGTTGGAGAGTGCCCCACCTGTAAATACCCAAAACTGTGGAGTACCTACACTAGGGAGGCCAGGTGCATGGGGTGAAGTTGTGTTGGAAACACCTGTTGAAGTCAGTGGGGACCTCGGTTGTCCAGCTGCTGTTGTGACCCATGGACCAGGTCGGTGGAAACCAGGAGTGGATTCCATGAGAAGAGGACTTAAGGAAAGAGGGGACAGAGTTCAGACCACCTGGAGGTGCCAAGGCAGTGCAGGAGGGAAATGCCCACCATTCTTGGAGATGCTTTCCTGTAGGATGGTGGACGGAGAAGTGCAGCTGTGGAGTCCAGGTGATGCAGGAAGATCCTAGGAGTAATCTACGAGCTGTCCCATGCTGGTCGTCGAGTTGCAAAGGGGTCAGTGGAACCACAAACAAGCCTTGGCAAATGCAGGGAAGCGTCTTATGTAGGTTGCAGGATTTGTGGGGACCAGTAAGGTCCAGGTGACGGAACCTTGGCAGGTTGGTCAGGGCCAGCCCTCAGCAAGCAGGAGAGCCAGCATGAATCATTGGAGCCCCCAGCAGGACCCTCTGGCAGGAGGCACAGGGAGTCACAGAGAGGCCTCAGCAGCACAGCAAAGAGGGATGCCCATGTGGCAGGATTTGCAGAGAGGGCGTTGATTTTGGAGTTGGAGAGTGCTGGAGGCCGTGGCTTCTTGGTGCAAGTAGGTCTTCAGGTTGAAGAGCCAAGAAGCCTTGACAACGACAAGCAGACACATTGCACAGGGGTTCCAGCCAACCAGCTCCAGCGAGGGACCACAGACTTCCCAGTTGCAAGGAAGATAGGTCAGACCTCTTGATCGCTACAGAACCTGTGTTGCAGAGCCTTGGAGAGTCTATGGAACAGCAGGATCCACAAACTGGTTGTAGTCATTGAGGTGCCTGCGGGTGCCGGGGAGTGACTCCTTCTCTCCAAGGGAGATTCCATATTGCTTTCCTAAGTGTAGGCAGAGTCCTAGTGACTCTGGAGGATGCACGGCCACAGGGTTGCAGAAGTCTTTGCAGAACTTGGAAACAAGGGCCCAGATTTAAGAAAAGTGGCATTACATTACATGTAGTGTAGTGCCACTTTTCTTGCGGGCCCTTGCGCCCCCCCTACCGCCACCATATGTGCGCCGTATTTAATATACGGCGTACCATGACGCAGGGTACGGGCAATAGCGTCAATATTTTTCAGCGCTTTTGAAGCACTGTGCAGGATTAGCACAGGCATTTTGGTGCTAATCCTGCAGAGTACGTAGGGGCCCATTGAAAACAATGGTATGCCACCTTTCAACCTCTGCTCTGTGCAGGTGTGAAAAATAGCTGCTAAAAATGGCGCAGTGGAATCTCTTAGATGGTGCCATGCATTGCACCACTTTGTAAATATAACACAGCGAATTTGGCCTTGTTGGGCCACATTAGCATCATAAAAATTATGCTAATGTGGCGCAAGGAGGCACTAGGCCTTATTAAATCGGGCTAAAGTTGCAGGAGGAGCCCTCTTAATGGTTACTATCTTGCGTTGGTTCCAGCGAAGAACAGCATCGGTTCCAGTTCTAGGTTGCAGAAGTGTCTTACAGAGCAGACCTGCAGATGGTTCCTGAAATCTTGCAGACACATCTAGGGTCCCACCCTCAGGGGAACCCTTAAGTAACCCCAAAAGGGGTTTGGACACTTACTGCAGTGACCCACCTATCAGAGGGGGTCAGGGACGTCACCCAGCTGGACTAACCAGTCAGATGCTCCCATGGGCCTCTGCCCATCTTATTTCCAAGATGGCAGAATCAAGTGGCCATCTAGCAGAGCTCTGTGCACTTCCCTAGCGGAGGAGCTGGACAGAAGGGTGGTCACTCCCCTGTCCTTTGTGTGGTTTTGCACCAGAGCAGGAACTGGGGATCCCAGTTTATGCAAGGAGAGCACCAAATGCGCCCTTCAAAGCAGCCCAGAGACACTTATTTCTAAAGAAGAGGTGGTCACACTTCTATCTTACAAGAAATCATGTGCTCTGCTTTCCCCTGTCAGAGTTAGGCTCAGCATCAGGAGGGCAGAACAATATCTGTGGTCTGCAGCAGCATGGGCTGGCATGCAGATCCTGGAAGGCTGTACAGGCAGACTTTGAGGCATCCCCTAGGGAACCCCCAGGGTACCTGGTATCATGTAGCTAGCACTGGAACCAGTGTAGTTGCATAACTTCAACATGTTTGATACCAAACATGCCTATGTTTGGTGAAGCCATTATGTGGTTGGACAACTCTTGCTGACCAGTGTCCCACTACATTCCTTAAGATGGTTTCCCTGCGCTTACAAAGCACAGGGGATGGAGCCTGGGGTTTGTAGAGTCACCTCTGCTCATGCAGGGGTGCCCTCACACTTAGAACCATGCATTCTGCCCTTGGGGTGGAGGGCCTATCTTAGGGGTGACTTACAGGTTCAGAGTGAAGGGACCATGATATAAGGTAAACCATATATCTGCAGTGAAAGATGCATGCACCATTTCACACAGTCTGCAATGGTAGGCCAGTAGTCCCAGTTTGCATAGGCCCCGATGAGTGGCACAATACATGCTGCAGCCCATGGGGTGCCCCTGGTGTACCAATGCCCTGGGTTCCTAAGTACCATATACTAGGGACTTACATTGGTGCACCAGTATGCCAATTGTGGGGTGAAAAACTTACCATTCACCTAAATTTAGGGGAGAGCGCACTGACACTGGGGTCCTGGTTAGCAGGATCCCAGTATACTACAACCTAAACATACTGACATCAGGCAAAAAGTGGGGGCAACTATGCCAGAAAGATGCAACTTTCCTATGGTGGTATTGACGTTGACATTCTTGTCGACAAAGGATCCGTCGAAGGTAGTGTCAACAATGGTCTCATCAATGGTGGTGTTGACGATAGTCTCATTGACGATGATGTTGTTGACGATGGTCTCGTCAACAGTGGTGTGCTTGTTGACAAGAAGATCTTTGTCAATGGAATAGGAGTGTCGACGGCGGTTGTCGTCATCATAGATGAGGGTCTCGCTGATGACACAGTAGTTATCGTCGTTGTCGTCAATGACAGCGTCATTGATGGAGAAATTCTCATCAACAGTGTGTGGATTTTTTAGATTGACGATGGGTCAGAGGAAGCATGTTTTGTAAATTTCACAGAGGGAGTTGCCGGCTCAGAAGAGACGTTTGAAGCTTTCTCCTTTTTTCCACTTTCTGTGAGAGACCCATGATGAAATCTCTGTAGTGCCTTTCTGGCTGCCTCAGAAGTCCCTTGGTCATGGGGCCTTGACCTCTTGTGAGAGTGAGTTGAGGTGTCGCTCTCTTCTTCTGGGGAAGTATCTTTTTGTGCTTTGTGCTTTTGTATCCACAAAAGAAGCCTTGCTTCCCTGTCCTTTAGAGTTTTAGTAGAAAAAGTTCTGCATACCTTTCAATACTTTCCTTTGTGGTCAGCATAAAGGCTGTATAGGCAGTATGTGGGTCATCCATATGTAATCTTTTCTTCCCACAAGATTTGCAGGATCTAAAGAGCCCTTTTTTTAAATATCCAACATCTTGATGCTTTAGAAGCTGAAGTAAGGAAAAAACTGAGCAGAGCTCAGGGAGTCTCCCTTCGCACAACATGTGGTAGAAGATATGCGGGAAACAGCCTATCTTGGGAATGATCTAGAGGGTATTGTCACCTGATTGGTCATAAGTCAAGTTTGGTCCCTTTTTTAAAAGGACATGGATATGGTATCAAAGAGACTGTTCATTGCCCATAGGGCCTATGGTAATTATATATTCTGCTATGTTATTTTACCAAGGGACTCCTACTTCGACGACAGGGATGATTCAAGCATATGAATCTATGAAAGATCCAATTCTGGAGAACTGTTGTTCTCCATTACTTTATTCTTTCATAGATTCACATGCTTTAGTCATTCTCCATTGTCAAGATGGGAGTCCCACAGTACCTTATAAAAGCAGTGTAATGATAAGCATAGACTGGAAAGGACTGTGGCCCTTCATTTTAGTAACATATCCTAGTCGTTTTTAAAAAAGAGACTAAACTTAAGTTCCAACCAATGAGGTTGCATCACCCTTTGGAACACTTCTGTGAGAAGCTCCAGTCCCTCAGCTTTTAAAGCACGAGAGAGAGAGAGAGAGAGAGAGAGAGAGAGAGAGAGAAGGTGAGCTTCCTAGGGGAGGAGGGTGGATCACGTTACTCTATGAAAGATTCCAATACTGAAGAACTACAGTTACAATAAGTAACATATTTTCTTACTCCAGTATTGGATCTTTCATAGATTCACATGCTTGAATCAGATTAAATAGCAGTTGCATCGCACATTTTTTCATAAAGTCTAAATTATAGGCACCTAGGTATAGAAACTTGTATATAGATATTTATCATACATTCACAGTTATACATAGAAAAACAATGCAAAATGTGCATTACAGATGAGAAGATGGGGGGAACAACTTAGGCGATTGGCTCAACTTCACTGAAAAAGGTGTTGTAATACTGCTTGGCCCACTGCTGCATCTCTGTGAACTGCAGCTTTCAACCAGTAGTGCTGATTAAAAGTATGTCTGCATATTTACAGGAGTGACAGAGCAGCAAACAATGCTGTTGAAATAGACATGATCCTTGTAGAATGAACACGCACTGTTGTCTACAATGGCATGCCAGCTTTCTGGTGACAGAATTGAATGGCGTTGGATCTCGATCAAGCTATGCTCCTTTTCAATAGAGGAAGGCCTTTCCTTTGAGCGCTGTATGCTACAAAGAGTTGATTAGACTTGCAAAAGTGTTTTATTTTGTCTAAGCAGAACTATAAGAACCTTTTCACATCTAAAGAGAATAGTGCCCTTTCTGCTGGTGTCTTTGGATGTGGGAAAAGGTTTTAAGGATCACTGGTTCATTGGGGTGAAAGTCTGATGGCTTTCACAGCAGCTCCCTGCTTGCTGAAGCAAACCTTTCATCTCTGTTCTCTATACGCAATCCTGCATGCAGGGAACAGAGATGAAAGCCCCCCGCAGTAAAATGTAATCAAGCCTCAGGGAGATGGCAATCCCAAGGGCTGTGTGGGAGGCCGACGGGCCTCCCTCACTCCATTAATTATTTTTTGCCTCAGGCAGATGGTGGTCCCTGGGGCGTGGGGAGGCCAGGCGGCACACCCACACTTCATTTTAATAATGTCCCCAGGACTTGGCCCACCCAAGGGCTTAAAGGAAATGAAGCACGGGAGCCTGCGCTTCGTTTTTAATTTTGACAGAAATCAGAGATTCTCTGTCAATCTCAGCAATTTATTTGTTTAAAATGTTTTTTTAGCCCTGAAGTGGGTCCCTCTGGGATTACACCGTCAGAGCTAAGGGGTCAGGGTGTCTGTACCCTGGTCCCTTTTCTTTATTTTTAACTTTTTTATGGAACTCATCTGACACACTTACCTATTGAAGTGTTGTCAGCCAATCAGATCTCGGCACAAGATCGGGAGGGATCACAAATCCTTCACATGTCTAGATCTACAAATTTCAATTTTCCTTAATTTCTCTAAAACTACTGAATAGATTTACACCAGATAACAAAAAAAGGCTCTTTGTGGACCAAGAGCTAACTTTCTGTCAAATTTGGAGTACTTCCATCCAGTGGTTTTGGGCTATTGCTGTTCAATTTTTCCTATGGGAATTAACATTGGAAACGCTCTCAATTTCATCTTCCCTTTCTCGGCCCCCGCTTCAGAGATCACCCTGAAACTTTCCAGACAACAGGCGCCATAGATACAGGCAAATAAAAAACCTGCTCTTTCTATTGAAACTAGGTCCTACCTAGTGCCGACCGCAACTAGATAGTATATATATATACATATATATATATACATGTGTGTATGTGTGTGTAGATAAATAGAGAAAACATACTCTGGAACAGGTAGAACTGAGCAGAACTCAGTGGAGACTCCCTCACACAACGTGCGGTAGAAAGTCTGAGGGACTGGAGCTTCTCACAGGAGTGTTTCAAAGCGTGGTGCAATCTAAATGGTTGGAATTTACGTTTCTCTTTTTTAAAAATGGCTAGGATATGTTGCTAAACTTAAGGACCTTGGGCCTTTCCAGTCTATGCCAATCATTACACTGCTCTTATAAGATACCGTGGGAGTCCCATCTCGAAATCGGGAAATTATTCAAGGATCTGAATCTATGAAAGATCCAATACTGGAGTAATATATGTTATGTTATGTTACTTTATGCCCATTGCTCATAAAGTGCTTATTGCAGCCCTGAGGCAACATCACAGTGCTGGAAAGGGAAGATTGAGGGAGAAGGAATGAAGGAGGAGACATAGGGGGTGATTCTAACCCTGGCGGTCGGTGATAAAGCGGCAGCCAACCCGCCAACAGTCTGGCGGTCCAAAAAATGGAATTCTGACCCTGGCGGGAACCGCCAACACAGCCCGCCACATTAACACTCCGCCCGCCACAGCGGTACAGACAAACAGCGCGGCGGTCACCGCCAACAGACAGGCGGCAGACAATGTACCGCCCACAGTATCATAACTCACCAATCCGCCACCTTTTCCGGGGCGGGAGCCCCGCCGATAAAAACACGGCGGAAACAGACTACGAACGGGAAAACGCTCACCTCTACGCACTCCACGAGGAAGGAGGACAGCATGGAACCCGAATTAAACATCCTACCTGCTCTCGTCTACCTGCTCATCTACCACGAGTACGAACGCCGGCGCAGACGACAACGGTGAGTACTGCACCTACGACACACGGGAGGGGGGAGAAGGAAAGCTTACGGCACACACATATGCGACCCCCACCCCCCCAAACTATGTACACACCAATGCAGAGCAACAAGTCACAGTGACACCACCCAAACCCCCCTGAAAAATGCAAAGACATAATTAAATTGTGAATAAAAATTTATGTACATAATAGGCTCTGAAAAGTAATGGTCAACTAGCCAAAAAATCAATATCAAAATAATTCTATATAAAGTGCAATGGATAACCGAGGCAATTAGTCCTGCACATCAAAAGAAAATCGAAGTGTCCGTGGGCCAAAGTGTAACAACACAAGGGCAAAGCCCACACAGGAGACCTGAGTCCTCTGGAGAGAACACTGCAGGGGCATCTGATGAAAAAACTACAGGCACCTCAGGGGGAAGGGAAGGGGGGGGCACCACAGCCACATGAGTCCACGACGCCAGAACCACGAAGGGGCCACCATGCCTACTGTGCCATCCTGGGGAGTGCAAAGCCACAGTCTCTCAAGTCTCTACAGTAGGTGGGTTGCCCACTGTTCCATCCTGGGGAGTGCAAAGCCACAGTCTCTCAAGTCTCACAAGTGGGTGGGTTGCCCACTGTTCCATCCTGGGGAGTGCAAAGCCACAGTCTCTCAAGTCTCACAAGTGGGAGGGTTACCCACTCTGCCATCCTGGGGAGTGCAAAGCCACAGTCCATCAGGTGGCACCACAGCCACATGAGTCCACGACGCCAGAACCACGAAGGGGCCACCATGCCTACTGTGCCATCCTGGGGAGTGCAAAGCCACAGTCTCTCAAGTCTCTACAGTAGGTGGGTTGCCCACTGTTCCATCCTGGGGAGTGCAAAGCCACAGTCTCTCAAGTCTCACAAGTGGGTGGGTTGCCCACTGTTCCATCCTGGGGAGTGCAAAGCCACAGTCTCTCAAGTCTCACAAGTGGGAGGGTTACCCACTCTGCCATCCTGGGGAGTGCAAAGCCACAGTCCATCAGGTGGATTACAGTCTCCACTGGTCAAGGAGGAGGCATGGTGGGCACAGTGAACCGTTAACTGTGCATGCAGGAAGGGCCCAGCGGAGCGGTGCTTGAGACGGCGGGGCCCAGCAGAGCGGTGCTTGACAGGAAGGGCCCAGCGGAGCGGTGCTTGAGACGGCGGTGCCCAGCGGAGCGGTGCTTGACAGGAAGGGCCCAGCGGAGCGGTGCATGAGACGGCGGGCCCCAGCGGAGCGGTGCTTGACAGGAAGGGCCCAGCGGAGCGGTGCTTGACAGGAAGGGCCCAGCGGAGCGGTGCTTGAGACGGCGGGGCCCAGCGGAGCGGTGCTTGACAGGAAGGGCCCAGCGGAGCGGTGCTTGAGACGGCGGGGCCCAGCGGAGCGGTGCTTGACAGGAAGGGCCCAGCGGAGCGGTGCTTGAGACGGCGGTGCCCAGCGGAGCGGTGCTTGACAGGAAGGGCCCAGCGGAGCGGTGCATGAGACGGCGGGGCCCAGCGGAGCGGTGCTTGAGACGGCGGTGCCCAGCGGAGCGGTGCTTGACAGGAAGGGCCCAGCGGAGCGGTGCATGAGACGGCGGGGCCCAGCGGAGCGGTGCTTGACAGGAAGGGCCCAGCGGAGCGGTGCTTGAGACGGCGGTGCCCAGCGGAGCGGTGCTTGACAGGAAGGGCCCAGCGGAGCGGTGCATGAGACGGCGGGGCCCAGCGGAGCGGTGCTTGACAGGAAGGGCCCAGCGGAGCGGTGCTTGACAGGAAGGGCCCAGCGGAGCGGTGCTTGAGACGGCGGGGCCCAGCGGAGCAGTGCTTGACAGGAAGGGCCCAGCGGAGCGGTGCTTGAGACGGCGGTGCCCAGCGGAGCGGTGCTTGACAGGAAGGGCCCAGCGGAGCGGTGCATGAGACGGCGGGGCCCAACGGAGCGGTGCTTGACAGGAAGGGCCCAGCGGAGCGGTGCTTGACAGGAAGGGCCCAGCGGAGCGGTGCTTGAGACGGCGGTGCCCAGCGGAGCGGTGCTTGACAGGAAGGGCCCAGCGGAGCGGTGCTTGACAGTAAGGGCCCAGCGGAGCGGTGCTTGAGACGGCGGGGCCCTGTTCAGCGGTGCTCTTCTGCACGGCGGGGCCCTGTTCAGCGGTGCTCTTCTGCACGGCGGGGCCCTCTTCTGCACGGCGGGGCCCTGTTCAGCGGTGCTCTTCTGCACGGCGGGGCCCTGTTCAGCTGTGCTCTTCTGAACGGCGGGGCCCTGTTCAGCGGTGCTCTTCTGCACGGCGGGGCCCTCTGCAGCGGTGCTCTTCTGCACGAAGGGGCCCTGTTCAGCGGTGCTCTTCTGCACGGCGGGGCCCTGTTCAGCGGTGCTCTTCTGCACGGCGGGGCCCTCTTCAGCGGTGCTCGTCCAGTAAGTCAAGGGAGCCAGACCTGGCCTGGACTCCCTGCTCAGTCGCCCTCCGACCGTGCTGTTGCTGGACCCTTCGGTGACGGAGTCCTGGGCCCTTTGGTGCCCTCCCTAACACCCGGGATGGGGCTTGTGGGCCCCTCCTGCTCCGCGCTCCTGCTGGCTGACTTCTCCGCCCTGCTGCCCTTTCGCTCCTTAGATGGGGCTCTCGGGCCCTTGCCTCCCCTAGATGTTGTGGCTGGTGAAGTGGGCGAACTTTGCTCCTTGGGGGCAGCCGTGTCAGTCCTCTCACGGCAGCCCTTTAGTTTCCTGGTCCTCTTGCCTGGGGGGGGCTGGCTGTCCCCTTGCTGCTGATTGAAGTTTCACTGCTGGCAAAGGGTGGACTCCAGAACCCATGCACCACAGTGACACTCGAAGCTGGGCTGGTGGTGGCTGAGGTGCTCTTGGGACTCTTTGCAGATGGAGGGGGTGGGTCAGTGGAGGGAAAGAGGTCAAGATTAGCAAGGAAAACTTTTTTAGGACCAAGGTAAAGGGTAGGAGAAGTGGTGATGGGAGTGGAGGAAGAGGATGTGGTTGTAGGAGAGTCAGGTGTGCTGTCTTTGGGTGCAGGTGCTTGTGCTGGAGGCTGTCGTGAGGTGGATGGCTGTTGGGTGGGTGTCTGCCTGCGTTTGTGTGTCTTGGAAGAGGGGGGTCACAGACACAGTGGGAGAGGACACAGGGGACGTGTAAATGGTAGTGGGGGTGGTGACTGCACGTGTGCGGACTGTACTGGAGGGTGTGCTGGTGATGGAAGCACTGGCTGATGGTGGTGTGCATGCAGGTGTGAGTGTAGACGTCACAGGGAGGGAGGAGGGAGACGAGGAGGAGGGGGACACAGAGGTGGTAGTGACTGTTGGAATGTCTGCATCTGGGTGTTGCTTGCGTGAATGCTTGTGGGTTCTGTGGTGCTTGTGTCTGGATGAGCTGCCCTTGGGTGTTGAGGTGTGTGCAGGCTGGTCTGATGGTGTGGATGGGATAGGCTGAGGAACAGGAGACAGAGACAGGGTGGAGGCAGTCAGAAGAGCGAGGCTGGAAACAGGGACAATGGCTGCCGTCAGTGCTGAGGCCAGAGCATTGAACGATCGTTGATGGGCAGCCTGACCCGAATGAATGCCCTCCAGGTAGGCATTGCTCCGATGCACCTCCCTTTCTACCCCCTGGATGGCATTCAAAAGGGTAGTCTGCCCAACAATGATGGTCTGAAGGAGGTCAATGACCTCCTCACTGAGGGCAGCAGGGGTAACAGGGGCAGGGGCTGAGGTGCCTGGGGTGAAGGAGACGCCCGCCTTCCTGGGCGAGCATGCACGGAGCGTAGGCTGAGGGGCTGCTGGGAGGGCGGGGCTGGTGCGCTGGGTGGCGGCTGTACCTGTAGAGGCGGGGGCCCGGATGTTGCCGCCACCGCTAGGGAGCTCCCATCCGAGGACGTGTCAGTGTCGCTGGTGTCACCACTGGTCCCCGTTGTGGTGCTCCCCTCGCCCTCCGGATCACTGGTGCCCTCGGTGTCTGTTCCTGGGCCCACCGGGGCCTTGTGACTTGCAGCTCCCTCGTGCTCCGATGCCAATTCTCCTCCGCCTGATGATGCTAATGCACACATGCACAAGAAGATGAAGAAGAAGGGTGGGGGGAGAAAAACGAAGACCAGGTTGAGTGCATGCAATGTCAACACCGTTGGCGGAGAGGACAGACACAGGAGCCTCATGCACTAAGCCGCGCATTCGGGGTACACTACTCAGTACTTCTGACTAGGACAACAGGTCTAGAGATGACAAAGGCACACATGTGTGATGCTGGACCATCGATAGCTGTACTTGTCACCCTACAGAGGTGGAGGCCGGGAGCACATGGCCATGCCTAAAGGAGAGGACTACACTACAGAAAGCGCCCTGGCCTAATGTCACCCACAACCCTCCTCCCCCACCCAGACGCCTCCACTGCGCAGAGAGATAGCAGATTGTGCTGATACTCACCCCCTTGTGTCTGCTGTGATGTCCTCAAGCGCCCATCCAAATCAGGGTAGGCCACCGCCAGGATCCGGGACATCAGGGGGGTCAGGGTACGACTGGCACCCCTCCTAGGTTGGGAGGCCATCCCCAGCAGTGACTCGGCGGTCTTCCTGGTCCCGCGGCGGATGTCCTCCCACCTCTTGCGGCAGTGGGTGCCCCATCTGACGTGGACCCCCAGGGCCCGGACTTCCTTGGCGATGGCACGCCAAATGTCCACTTTCTGATGGGCGCTGACCTATTTGACATGTACAGGGTGGGAAGGAAAAAATCATCAATTTTCTGCATGTTAGATGCGATTGGCCCCCCCTCCCCAACCTTGCCATATGGCACATGCTCTCATCTGTCGTGCGTTGCACTCCTCATTCGCCCCCCACCCCACCAACTTACATCCACCCCACTCCACACAGGCATAGCCCATTCAATGTGCACCCAGTGTACTTACCTGTTGGTCTGGAGGACCGTAGAGTAACGCATACTGGGGGAGGACCCCATCCACAAGTTTCTCCAACTCCTCAGACGTGAAGGCAGGGGCCCTTTCCCCAGTCGCAGCAGCCATTGTCACTTCCAGACCGAGGTCACAGCAGCACTTGCAGTATAGGTCCTCTCCTGTGGATGATCAGGTCTCGAGTGATTAAGCAGATAGAAAATGGCGGTCACGCCCGCGGCGGTGCGTACCGCGGCGGTGCGTACCGCGACCGCCGGCTCACCTCGTCATTGGCTCCTGAAACCCATAGGCTTCAATGTTAGCCAGTGCGGCTTCGTATAGCGGTCTTCGACCGCCTACCACCACGGTGTGCCACGCCAGCGCATTGACCTCACATCCCATTGTCCCACTTCACAGGTCAGGCAGCCGCCATTTCAAGGGCCCACATGGCATATTTTGTACTGCGTCACACAGGCCTAGGCCTTGCATTGCCACACATACACGCCTTTCAATACATAGATAATCGTGTGCTCGGCATGCTGTGGTGAACGTACCTGTGATTTGCTTGACTCTGTGCTCCATGTTGTCCTTCCTAGGCACCGTCCGCTGGGACTTGCGAGGAGAAGGATGAATCCTCGCGTGTACCGACCGTTGGTGGACCTGTCGACAATGGAAGAACGCCATATCATACTACGATACCGACTTGACCGAGCCACTATACATGAACTGTGTGCCCAGCTGGAGCCAGCCCTGATGTCCCCCATCCGCCAACCCACAGGAATTCCCCCTCTAGTGCAGGTTCTGTCAGTCCTCCATTTTTTGGCAAGTGGCTCATTCCAGACAACAGTGGCCATGTCATCTGGAATGTCTCAGCCTATGTTTTCAAAAGTTTTCTCTAGAGTGTTGTCTGCCCTGACGAAACACATGCGGAGCTACATTGTATTCCCTGAGGAGGTTGATTTGGCCACTGTGAAGGGTGATTTTTATGCCCTTGGACATATCCCCAACATAATTGGTGCCATTGATGGGACCCATGTGTCTTTAGTACCCCCAAAAGACGATGAGCAGGTGTATAGAAACAGGAAAAGTTACCATTCTATGAACGTCCAGGTGGTCTGTTTGGCTGACCAGTACATCTCCCATGTGAATGCCAAGTTCCCTGGGTCAGTGCATGACGCGTATGTGATGCGTAATAGCAGCATCCCTTATGTGATGGAACAGCTACAGAGACAACGTGTGTGGCTAATTGGTGACTCTGGTTACCCCAACCTGCCTTGGCTATTGACCCCAGTGAGGAATCCCGGGACCAGGGCAGAGGAACGGTACAATGAGGCCCATGGGCGAACTAGGAGGATCATAGAAAGAACCTTTGGCCTCCTGAAGGCCAGGTTTAGGTGCCTACATATGACAGGGGGATCCCTGATGTACTCACCAAAGAAGGTGTGCCAGATAATCGTGGCCTGCTGTATGCTTCACAATCTGGCATTGCGACGTCAGGTGCCTTTCCTGCAGGAGGATGGTCCAGATGGTGGTGTTGAAGCAGCTGTGGAGCCTGCGGAGAGTGAAGAGGAGGAAGACGAAGAGGACGACCCAGACAACAGGGACAGAGTTATCCAACAGTATTTTCAGTAGCACACAGGTAAGAATCACCCACGCCATTTAACATTTACTGAAAGCCCCATGCATCTTTACTTTGTGTATTTCCCCCCAGTTCTTTTAAACTGATGTTTGATTTTCCCTTCCCTTTTCAGTGCTGTATGACCCACTGCGTGACTTCTGCTTGGTTAGCCCATGGACTAATGCTTATTGACATCGGTATGTTGTCATCACAAAAATAACAGAACATTATTGATCAGTAATGTGTTATACATTTGTAAATAATACAGGCTGACTCCTGAATGATTTCAGTGCAATGAGTGATTTATTTTTAGTGCTAGATATTGGTACATGATATTAAAACGGTGATGGGTGAGGGTGGAGTTATGTCCATGGCAGAGCCCAGTTCTCAGTTTCACAGGTGCATTTTCCATATGCCTGTGGAAGGATGGAGCAGGGGCAGTTCAAGGTTGGACAGGGTGACACTGTGGGACAGTGGGATGACATCAGGGGGTATCTTATGCTGGCGGGGGTCTTGGCATCCTACTCTGTCTTCCTGTGAGATCTCAGGTTCCTCTTGCGGGGTGGTTGTTCTTCAGCAGGAGGTGGGGTTCTGGTGGCCCGTCGTTCTGTGGGGGCCTCCTGACCACTAGCGCCGGCGGAGGTGGTAGGCTGTTCCTGGCTAGTGACAGGGGCCCTTTGTGGTGCCACATGGTCCCGCAATGTGGTTTCTATCCGGTTGAGGGCCTGGACTATGGTCCCCATAGCGGTAGCGATGTTCCTGAGTTCATTGCTGAACCCCATGTACCGTTTCTCCTGCTGTGCCTGGATCTCGGTGAACCTGGCCAGTACCGTTGCCATCGTCTCCTGGGAGTGATGGTATGCTCCCATGATGGTGGTGAGGGCCTCTTGGAGAGTCGGTTCCCTGGGCCTGTCCTCCCCCCCCTGTCGCACAGCAGCCCTCCCAGTTGCCCTGTTTCCCCGGGCCTCTGTCCCCTGGACGGTGTGCCCACTACCACTGCCCCCAGGTCCCTGTTGTTGTTGGGGTGTTGGGTCAGCCTGGGTGCCCTGTAGTGGCGGACACACCGCTGATTGACGCGTCCGCGAGACAGAGGCATGGGCCCGCTGGGTGGGAGCTGTGCTGGTGTTGCCAGAGGGGGTTGGGTCTGCTGTGGCCTGTGTCTGTGTGTGGGGAACCGACTGTCCAGAGGTCCCCGATGGTCCGGGCTGGTCATCAGGTTCTAGGTCGACAGAGCTGCTGTCCTCGCTGGGGGCCTGTTCTGGGGGTGGGATGGACAAATCTGGACCCTCCGTGGCGGTGTGTTGGCGTTCGGGCCCTGCAGGGGTAAAGGAGTATGGTTATTGTTTCTGTGTGTGCCATGGCGTGCATTTTGAGTGCTCTTGTCCCCCAGTGCTGGCATTCCCTTGTGGGAGGTGTTGTGAGGGTGGGGGGGGGGGGGTGTATGGGTATGTGCAATGGTCATGCTTTGGTGGTGGCTGTCTATGGTTTGTGTTGGCATTCAGGGGTTGGTGTTGTTTAGGGTGGGTTGTGCTGGTGAGACATTGGCAGGGAGGTTGTGTGCTGGGGGGTTGAGATTGGGGGTGAGGGGGGGGGGGTTGGCATGCTGGTGGTTGGGGGGGGGTGAAGTAGTTGAGATTCGACTTACCAGAGTCCATTCCTCCGTGTACTCCAGCGAGGCCATCAGGATGCAGGATGTTTACTACCTCTTGCTCCCATGCTGTGAATTGGGGTGGAGTGGGTGGGGGTCCGCCGCCAGTCTTCTGCACAGTGATGTTGTGTTGCGACACCATCGAGCGCACCTTCCCCCGTAGGTCGTTCCATCGCTTTCTGATATCTTCCCGATTTCTGGGATGCTGTCCCACAGCGTTGACCCTGTCTACGATCCTTTGCCATAGCTCAGCCTTCCTTGCTATAGTGGTGTGCTGCACCTGTGTGCCGAAGAGCTGGGGCTCAACCCTTATAATTTCCTCCACCATGACCCTGAGTTCTTGGTCCGAGAACCTGGGGTGTCTTTGGGGTGGTGTGGATGAGGTGTGGGGTGGTGTTTGTGGTGATGTGCGTGGTGATGTGTGCGTAAATGTGGTGTGGGTGATGAAGTTGGGTTCCTGTGTGTGTTGGGGTTTTCGTTTGCTGTACTCGCTCTCTCTATCTCTATCTCCTTCTCTCCGATTTCCAACTAGTGGGGGTTTGTGGGTGATGTGGGTGTGTGTTTTATAGTTGATTGGATGTGTGGGAGTGTTGTTTGTATGTGTGTCAGGTGTGTGTATTTCAAATTGTCCAATGTGGCTGTGTTTTGGAGCTGGGTGTGTATTTTGACCGCGGCGGTGTGTACCGCCAATGGAATACCGCGGTTGAAAGACCGCCGCGTGGATTCGTGGGTCAGAATGGCATGGGCGTGTTTGTGTTGGCGTGACGGTGGAGGTTTGGTCATCTCCAGTTTTCCGCGGCCCGCTGATGAGGCGGCCTTCCTTGGATGTCGGATTTTTGGCTGTTTCACAGTTGGTGGTCAGAATGACCGTGGCGGTTTACCGCGGGCGCGGCGGTAGAATGGCGGACTTCTGACCGGCGGTAAGGGCCTTTTACCGCCGAGGTCAGAATGACCCCCATAATCAGTAAGAACATCCCCAAATTGCTCAAGCCACTCCCTCTATCAGAGTAGTTGTGCATGAAAGTCACTCACCCTCAAGTGCCTGGTGATCTGGAAAGGAAAGTGACATCAGAAGAGTTATCTCATGACCTGGGTAGAAGCAGAATGGGGTTATCAAGTAGGGGGTGTTAGATGGTGGAAACTGTACTCGGGGAAGGAAGTCCAATGCCTGAGAAACTAATCAGGGCCTGGCAGAAAAGTCATGTCTGCCTGGTCTGTCAGGGGAGCAGAAGACTGACATGTTTATGTGTGAGTTGAAGCACTGCTCCTTCTTGGGCTACTCAAGAAGGCCAGGCCTAGTCTGTCCATACGAGCCACAGAGAAAACCCATTAATGTCTGTTAACAGAGGGTTGCTTTTCTATCCATAACAAATGGAACTGAGCCTATACAATTCACTTCAACAAAAGCTCTTCAGGATGGACGGGTGCACAAATACTGGAGTGAATGAACGTTTGCAGCACCAAGTGTACATTAATAACAGGGCTGTCACAATGAGAAGCAAAACAATAACATTTTAAGAGCTCTGTACTCCTGCTGCCTAATTCATTTACACATTTATACATTTTAAACCTGTTTATTAAGGATGAGGTAGCTAAACACAGCCTTGCCACTAGGCGGCGCCATATAGTTGAGCTGCATTGTTTTCTCTTTCCTTGAAGAAGGCTTTTCCAAGAAGTAGCTTGTGACCTACTGGTAGCTCTCCAGCTACCTATAAGTAGTTCTGCAATGTGCAGCCCGCCTATTAAATTAGAACCTTTTTATTGGGCAAATTCATATATGTATCCCAAAAGGCAAGACAAAAATGTGTGTATTGTCAGAACTCAGTAGCTGATGTTTGGAGAAAAATGGCGGAATTTTCAAGCTGAAGTTGAAGCTGATAATTCAAAGATAAATCAAGATGCGTTGGGGAGACTTACGCACAAACATGTTCAAAATCCACTGACCATTAAAAATACATTGTTCAGAAAATGACAAGACTGCACATGTGCACCACAGAATAGATACGTCCTTCAATAGTCTACTTATTCAGTCACATTCATGCACTTTATAGAAAGTTGAATTTTTTTTTTTTTTAACTATGAATGCCCCATCTATCAGCCTAGCAATTCTCCTAACCCAATTAGAGTTGTGGGCACCACTGGGTTTCGGTGTTGGAATGGCCTTTCAGGCAGTCTGACATGGTCAGATGGGCCAGCTTGAAAGGGCCAGTGTGCAGGACATTTTTTGGTCCCGTGTGCCAAAATCCAGACAACGGGTACATAAACGTGTAAAACTATAGACAAATTTACTTAAGCTAAATACTAAAAGTAAAGTCCAACAGCGTATGTTTGTTAGACCAGTGGTTCCTAACCTGTGGTCCGGGGACCGCTGGGATCCGCGAAGCCTCCTCAGGGGGTCCGCAACTGCTTAGAAAATTAAATACTATTAACAGATTAGGTCCCCAGCTTTCAGTGATGACTCAGTGAGGTGTCCCTGGATTCCAATAAAGATTCAGTGGGGGTCCTCTGGCTCCAGTAATGATAAAGTGGGGGTCCACAGAAGTCAAAAGGTTGGGAACCACTGCATTAGACAGTTGAATGCACACGTTCAGCCTTACTTCAGCTTTCTCATGGGAACACTAGACATATGACTTGTTAAGTGAAAGTCAAATAGTTTTGTTTGGTGTGCAGTCTCTCACTGCACCCAACCTAAGACTAATGCCTTTACTAGAGCACACTCATCTTACTGAAAAGCTTGTCCAAAAAAATTATTAGCATTAAGGAAAAATTTCCTAGCTATTGTAACAGAAAGTTTCAATTCTATCAAGGACATGGAGGCGAGGATTATGCCTTGGTTTCATCACTTTATTTAATTGCAGCAAAGAAAGATAAATAACAAAACTACTGATCCCAAGAGAACTAGGAATCAGGAAATAAAAACAAAGGTACCCTACAACGTGGACTAGAACAGCAACAACCAATCAGCACAATTGAGTCCCAAATTTAGTCTGTCGTCAGTGTCAGCAACTCCTCTTTCATAGCGCGAGACAGGCTGAGAAGAATGTTCAAACATCCTGCTTAATCGTGTCTGATCCTAGGCGAATAGTAGAACAATGCATGTTGGAAATAAATCAATGAATAGAAAAGATCAAATGTCCTGAAAGGAAAAACCATCAGATTATAAACAATGGAACAGGTACAAGATATAAAATGAAAATAATAACACTATGGCCCTCATTACAACATTGGCGGTAAATGCTCCCTACCGCCGTGCTGACGGCCGCCAACATACCGTGTCTGTGGTGGTATACGGCTACGGGTATTATGACCCACACAGAGAAATCCGCCACTATACAGACACCCACACAAGTCCGCCAGACCAAAGGTCAGTGATAAACTGGCAGTACCAAAACCCACACCGTTACGCCAACAGGAATACGCCCACAGTATCAGGACCCACAAATCACTGCAGCGGTCTTTCAAATGCGGAAAACCATTGGTGGTACACACCGCCGCGCTCATAATACACACACACTTACAAAACTCCACCACATTGGACAATTTAAACTACACACACCTGACACACATACACCCACCACATCCACACACCCACACCACTATAAAAGACACACCCACATTACCCACAACCCTTTCAACGAAAAAAAAGATAGGTAACAGTGAGAGAGACAAGCCAGGAGCACCCACTCAATCTGAGCCACAGAACACCATCACCCATACACCATCCACACACCTCACACCACACACCACAACACATCACCCCACACATCCTCACACATACCACTCACACCACATCCATGGCACCCCAAAGACACCCCAGGTTTTCAGAGGAGGAGCTAAGAGTCATGGTGGAGGAAATCATCTGGGTAGAGCCACAGCTATTCAGATCACAGGTGCAGCAGACGTCCATTGCAAGGAAGATGGAGCTATGGCGAAGAGTCATGGACAGGGTCAACGCCATGAGACAGCACCCCTGAATAAGGGATGACATCAGGAAGAGGTGGAACGACCTACGGGGGAAAGGTGTGTTCCGTGGTTGCAAGACACCAGGTAGCCGTACAGAGGACTGGCGGTGGACCCACAAATCCTCCCCCACAACTAACAACATGGGAGGAGCAAGTCTTGGCAATAATGCACCCTGAGGGCCTCGCAGGAGTAGCAGGAGGACTGTACTCTGGTAAGTCAAATCTTTACTACTATATCCCCCACCTCCCCCACCCTACCTGCATGCCATCACAAACTCCTACCCCTACCATCACCCCCATCACTCCACCACCTCACATATACCCCACCATCACAACCCACCAATCCCAATACCAAGCCCCTCATGCAACACCTATACATGGACACCCATCACAGACCTGCATGGACACCCATCACTAAAGCATGCCCATTAGACAAAATCACCTAGCCCACAAAATCACCACACACACAAGGCAAAGCTGGCAGGGTCATTGCAACCATACAGGGAAACACACCCATGCACAAGATGGCACACGCAGATACAATAACACTGCATTTACATCACCACAGGACCCCCACAAAACGTCACCGGAGAAGAGGTGCCACCAACATCCAGTCCCCCCACAGAAGAGGCCCACAGTGATGACAGCAGCTCTGCATGTCTTGATCACGATGACCAACCTGGCCCATCAGGGACCTCTGGATAGTCGGGTACCCAGGCACAGTCCCATACCACCACAGACCCTCCCCCCTCAGGAAACACCAGCACAGAACCCACCCTGTGGGCCCATACCACTGTCCCCAGGACACGACAATCAGCAGTGTGTCCACCACTACAGGGACCCCAGGCAACCCCACAAACCCTAGACAATCAGGGACCTGGGGTCAGTGGCAGTGGGCACACAGTTCAGGGGACAGAGGCACAGGACAACAGGGAAGCTGGGAGGAATGCTGTGCGAGAGGGGGAGGACAGGCCCTGGGAACCCACTCTCCACGAGGCACTTGCAGGGATCCTGGGAGCATACCACCAATCCCAGGAGACCTTGGGCCAGATAGTGGCCAAGTTGCAGGAGACCCACCGGCTGCAGGAGGGACAGGGAGGACCGCAAACACATCCACACCATCCTGGTCACCTTTGCTGGGGTGCTGGCTGACATGACCAACACCATGAGGGAGGCAATGGCACATCAACTGGCCTCTGACACTAGCCACACCGAAGAACAGCCCTCCACCTCCGCTGGCGCTAGTGGACAGAAGGCCCCACCACTGGAATAACAGGCCACCAGCACCCCACCCCCTGCAGAAGTAGAACCACCACGCAAACGGTCCCTGCGATCCAGGCAGAAGCCAGAGAACATTGCCAAGACCCCCACCAGGAAATAAGACTCTCCTGATTGTCACCATTCTGTCCCACTCTGTTACCCTCTCCACCGTGAACTGCTATTGCTCCCCTTCCTATGCCCCCTTGGACAATGCACCTGTGATACAAAGAGACTGGAATCTAACTGGACATTCCTCCACCATCACCCAAGCCCATTGCACATCCCCCTCAACCTCTTAGAACTTAAATAAACACCCTTTAAACAAATACAAGTCTGGAGTCTGTCAATTGATTGAAATATGTATTGGTTCAACAATCTGTAAGCATTGCAATTCATTTGTACAGTTATATATACATTGGTATGACCTGTAGTGGGCAACAGTAAACACGCCAGAGTGGGGCACAGAGATCTGAAAATAGAGATGCCAAAGTGTACAGTAAGTGGCCATAGACATAGGGAAATCATGCAGCCATGTCCAATGTCCAATACAAAACTGCAATGTAAAGTGAAGTTACAGTGTCTTACCTGTGTGTCACTGGACGTACTACTGTATGAGAGAACGTCTGTTGTCCACATCTTCATCCTCTGCCTCCTATTCCTCACTGTCCACAGGCTCCACCGCTGCTACAAGACCAGGCTCATCCTCCTGCAGAAAAGGCACCTGGTGTCTGAAGGCCAGGTTGTGCAACATGCAACGATGATCTGGCACACCTTCAATAGAGGTGGGATACCTGTGGGGTGGCAGATAGCTGAAATCAGGTCTGTCTCCAATTGGGCACACAGTTCTTGGATTGTGCCCGATCAAGTCTGTAGATTAGGATAATGTGTCTGTCCACCAAGGGTCCGTACACTGGAGGATGTCTCCATCTCATATTTATCCTCAGCGGTTGAAGTCTAGGGAGGAAAACAGTGAGCAGAGGGTCATATTCACACATCTATTGTAATAATGATGCATATCTTCATTTACAGAACTAGTATGTGAATCCGAGAGTCAGCTGATGTGCCAATGTCTGCTGTGACGCAGTTAGGTGCCATGGCCTGTGCCCCAGTGAAATGGCGGCTGCCTGACATGTGAGGAGGGACAAGTGGAAATGAGGTAATTCCGCTGGCATTGTGCGCCGTTGCGGTCGGCAGTCAGCGACCGCCGTGCAACTTCGTATTGGTTAACATTAGGCCCTAGCAGTTCCAGGAGCCAATGGCGATGTACGCCTTCGGTGACGGTACGCACCTCCGCGGACGTGACCGCCATTTTCTATCTGTTCACTCACTTGCTATCTGACCTTCAACAGGAGAGGACGTACACTGCAAGTGCTGCTGTGACCTGTGTCTGGAAGCGCCAATGGCTCATGTGTTTGGTGAAAGGGCCCCTGCCTTCAATTCGGAGGAGTTGGAGAGACTGGTGGATGGGGTCCTACCCTAGTACACTTTACTCTATGGTCCTCCAGACGAACAGGTGAGTCCACTGTGAGCATGATGAGTGGGCCATGAATGTATGGATTCCTGTGTGTAAGCCTCATGTATGGGGTGGGAGGCTGATGTGTCCTGGGCAGAGTGCTGCATGTATGGTGGTCAATATATGTGCGTAAGGGGATGGAGGGATATGGTGGGCCATGAGTATGACAGTCCGGACGGTATGACTAATCCCTTTTCTGCTGTCTTTTTCCTGCAGGTCAGCGCCCATCAGAAAAAGGGTATTTGGCGTGCCATCGCCAAGGAGGTGCAGACCCTGGGGGTCTTTGACAGGTGGAGCACCCACTGGCGAAAACGACGGGAGGACCTGTGCCGCTGGGCAAGGAAGACAGTGGAGGCCCAGCTGGGGCTGGCCTCCCCACGAGGAAGAGGCACCGGCGACAGAGGGAGCTGCATCCCACATGGGCCTGGAAGCCGAATCCACCGAGGGTGAGGGCACCAGTGGGACGGAGGGCGAGGGGAGCACCACGACGGAGACAGGAGGGCACACTACAGACAGCGACTCCTCCTCCGATGAAGGAAGCTTCCTGGTGGTGGCGGACATCTCTGTGCCCACCCCAACAACAGGTACAGTCGCTACCTCCTCTACCAGCACCGCCCTCCCAGCAGCCCCTCAGCATGTTTCCCGTGCCCACTCACCCAGAAGGGTGAGCATCTCCTTCACCCCAGCCACCTCAGGCCTGCCCCAGTCAGCCCTGCTGCCCTCAGTGAGGAGGCTATTGACCTCCTGAGATCCCTCACTGTTGGGCAGTCAACCATTCTGAATGCCATCCAGGGTGTCCAGAGGCATTTGCAACAAACAAATGCATACCTTTGAGGGCATTCACTGTGGCGTGGCGGCCCAACAGAGAGCATTTTAGGCTCTGGTCTCCGCACTGATTGCAGCCATTGTCCCTGTATCCAGCCTCCCCCCTCCAACTTCCTCTACCCAGTCACAATCCCCTCAACCCCAGCCTATCCCAAGCACACCTTCAGATCAGCATTCACCCAAATCAACACACAGAAGTGGCTCAGGCAAACACAAGCACCACACTTCATCTCATAGGCACTCACACAAGCACCATCCCCATGCAGACACACCAACATCCACTGCCTCCACTGTGTCCCCCTCCTCCTCCTCGTCCACCTCCCTCCCAGTTACGTCTCCACTCACACCTGCATGCACTACATCCTCATCCACTACCTCCATCACCAGCACGCCCATCACTACACAACCCTCACTGGCAGTCACCGCCCCCACACCCATGCACATGTCCCCTGTGTCCTCGCCCACTGTGTCCGTGACCCCTCCTCCCAGAGTACACAAATGCAAGCACATACCCACCCAACAGCCATCCACCTCCCAACAGCATCCAGCTCATGCACATGCACCCAAACACAGCAGACTGACACGTCCTACAACCAATCTCTCTTCCTCCACTCCCAAACCTTCACCCTCTTCCTGCCCCAATGTCCCTAAGAAGCTCTTCCCGGCAACCATTGACCTCTTCCCCCCCCCGTCCTTCACCTCGGGCCAGGGTGGCCAAAACCCAGCCCAGCACCTCAGCCACCAAATCCAAATCCACTGTGGTGTCTGCAGCTGTCAGAGGCACAAAGGGGGCACCCGTCAGCCCAGCCAGTGTGCCACCAACCTCTGCCAAGGGCAAGAACATTCCACCACCTGGCAAGGTGAAGAAGGGGACAGCATCCAGCATGGGGAAGGAGCCACAACCACCCAGCAAGGTCACCTTAAAGACTCCAGCTGCCAGACCCAAGGTGAAACCACCATCTGCCAAGGGCAGGAAGGGCCACAAAACACCAGCCAAGCCACTTCAGCCGTCCGAGCCTGCAGGTGAAGGCCTGGTGGCTACCAGCACAACCACCAGCACTGGCACCTGCACCGCGGACACCACCTTGTCCAGCACTGCCACCTGCACCGCCGCAAGCACCATTACTGTCAGCAGCAGCAGCCCCAGTGGGCAGCCATCCGAGGCTGCAGGAGAAGGGCTAGAGCCTCCCCCCACCACTGGCAGCACCAGCACCTGCACTGCGGCCAGCACCGCCACCTGCACCGCCGCAAGCACCGCCACCTGCACCGCTGACAGTGGGCAGCCGTCTGAGTCTGCAGGAGAAGGGCTGGAGCCTCCCCCCACCACTGGCAGCACCAGCACCGGCACTACCAACACTGTGAGGCCGTAGCCTCCGGTGGATGGACTGTAGCCCTCCCTCCATGGACTATCATGCATCCTGGCCACTGCAAATCTCGTGGCTCTGACACCCAGGTGAGGGACTGTGATCTGGCACCCCCCATGTGCTGCATCACTGGGCACCAAGCCCCCTCCAGAACCAATGGAGAAAGGCATTACCTTGCCCTATCCTTGGCAGGATGAAGCACACTGGGCATCAAGCCCCCTCCAGAACCAGTGGTGAAAGGCATCCACTCACCCTATCCTTGGCAGGATGAAGCACACTGGGCATCAAGCCCCCTCCAGAACCAGTGGAGAAAGGCATCCACTCACCCTATCCTTGGCAGGATGAAGCATACTGGGCACCAAGCCCCCTCCAGAACCAGTGGAGAAAGGCACCCCCTCATCCTATCCTTGGCAGGATGAAACACACTGGGCACCAAGCCCCCTCCAGAACCAGTGGAGAAAAGCATCCACTCACCCTATCCTTGGCAGGATGAAGCACACTGGGCACAAAGCCCCCTCCAGAACCAGTGGAACATGTCACCCACTTGAGAGACTGTGGCTTTGCACTCCCCAGGACCGAGCAGTGGGCAAACCACCCACTTGAGAGACTTGAGAGACTGTGGCTTTGCACTCCCTAGGACCAAGCAGTGAGCAAACCACCCACTTGAGAGACTTGACAGACTGTGGCTTTGCACTCCCCAGGACCAGGCAGGGCCCACTTGAGAGACTGTGGCTTTGCACTCCCCAGGAACAAACAGTGGGCATGAAGCCCCCTCCAGGAGCAGTGGCGTAGTACCATCTTCCGGTTGAGGTGCCCCCCCCTTCCCCTTCCCCCTAAGGTGCCTGTGTGTTTTGGACCTGATGTCCCTGCAGTGTTCTCTCCGTTTTGAGGCAGGAGTCAAGTGTGGGCTTGGGCTATGTGTTATAGCCCAGTGGACCACGGACTATTTTTGTGTGGACATTGTCCCTCATTTTGTATATAGTGTATATATTGTACACACTGTTTATTTATTTATGAACGTTTTTCTCTAAATTTCTAATATTACACTAATTTGACTCCATTCATTTTGTCCTTGCGTTATTCCTGAAGGTTACGGGGTGTATTTGTAATGTTGTTGCATCTGTTTGTGTGTATGGTGTTGGGGGTGAGGGTGAGGGTGGGGGTGTTGCGTGTGTGGGTCACTCTCTTTTTTCTACCCCCTCCCCTGTGTACTAGGTGCAGTACTCACTGTGGTCGTCGTCGCCGGCGTTGGTACTCCTGGTAGATGAGAAGATACACCAGCATGGGTAACACCTGTAGTTCGGGCTACATTTCGTCATGGTTCTTCCTTGAGGGTCGAGAGGTGAGTGGTTTCCCTTCAAAGTACTGTTTCTGCTGTGCTTTTGATGGCGTTGGTACCACCCCAGAAAAGCTGGCGGATGGGTGGGTTGTAATGGGGTGGGCGGTACATTGTCTTCCACCTGGCTGTTGACGGCGACCGCTGTGGTGTTTGTTGCTACTGCCGTGGCGGTCAGAGTGTTAAAGTGGCTGTATGTGTTGGTGGTTTCCGCCATGGTCATGATTCCATTTTTGTTACCGCCGGCCTGTTGGGGGTATTACCGCCGCTTTAACACCGACCGCCAGGGTTGTAATGAGGGCCTATGATATTACTTACTAGCAACAGAGAAGGGAATGTGTGTAAACATTAAGGTGGGATAATCCTCACCTCCATGTCCTTAATAGAATTGAAACTTTCTGTTAAGATAGCTAGGAAATGTTTTATTCTATGTCAGGACCGTAGGTGAGGATTATGCTAGTTCAAAGCTTGTCCACTACGAGCTGAGCTATGTCAAGAACTGGTTTAAAATAAAACCTTTTAAAAGTAGAGCCCGAAGACCAATCCGCAGCATTCATGATATCCTCTAAGTGAGCACCTAAAGTGAACGCTTTGGAGGCCATGGCTCCTCGAGGGGAATGTGCTCCAAACCTAGAGAGATCTATTCCGGCCTCTTGCATAACCCATCAAATTCCAACCTGCAGTGGTAGGGGAAGAGACAGCTTTTTGAGGTTTCCTAAGGGGAATGAGAAGTTGGCGTTCACCAGGAGGGCGAAGTCCGAAAACATGTCTTCATATGTTTTGAGACATTGAACAACACAAAGTTTAGGGAAATCTAGGAAGGCAGGAAAGGAAATCACTCTTGTATTAGGTTTCGTTATTTTACTTACCATGAAAGTAACACCCAAAGGAGAAGGAGAAAAAGTTATACGGAAATATCCAAAGCACGGACATCTGAGACCCACCTTCAGGATACTAAACAGAGGAGCATTCGCTGAGGGTTCTTTTCCTGGATAAGTAAAGGTTATGGCTCCAAGACAAAAACAGGTTCAAATCATGATTGACATCCCAAAGGGAAGAATAACATGGTTCAGGAGGAAGGGAAAAGCCTGATTCCACGAAGGAGACGACACACAAGAGGGTGTACTCCCAACTGGGACCCGTTCAAGGGAGAGTGTCCCGCCGAGATGTGAGATCTGAAAGTATTTATAGAGCGATAGGCTAAGCCCTCCGAAGCAAGACTGGCTAAAATAATTGATAATATGCACTACATCGGCATCAACGGGCTCAAGATTCCATCGCAAACACCAGCAAGACGAGTGAGACCAAGCTGATTTGTATCGCTTGGAAGTGCTGGGGGCCCAGGCTTTGAATAAGAGATCCTGAGCCTGGCCCGAAAGGCCTGGGATCGACCATCGTCCCCTGAAAGTCGCCACGCCATTAGAGACAGAGAGCCCTGTAGAACTAATGCGTGAGGCATATGATCCGGATTGGGGGGATCGAGGGAAAATGGGTAGTTGGATTGGAACTTTCCAAGAAAGTTCCAGGAGAACTGGAAACCAAACTTGAGATCTCCATATGAGAGTGATCAGGACTACGTTGGCCTGCTGGCGATGAATTTGAGCGGAAGTGCAAGTGATCATCGCAAAAGGAGGAAAGGTGGAACTGTTCTCTCAAGTCCAATTCTAGAGAAAAGCATCCGTGGTGGCTAATGGGTCTGGCCGCCAGCTGTAAAATTTGGGAAGTTGATTATCTAGTCTGGAAGCAAAAAGATCTACTGAAAATGGACCCCAAAGGTTGTTGCGATTGGAAAAGACATCTGGATGGAGCTTCCAGAGACTGGAGTCTTAAAGGTGTCTGAATTGAAAATCCGCCATCTGGTTGAAACGGCCCGGGAAATACTCCGCTGTGACAGAGATTTGATGATCTAGGTAATACTGCCAAAAACTGGTTTCAAGGTCTGACAACGTCTTGGAAAGAATCCCACCCAGATGATTGATATAACGGACTGCCAAGATATTGTTCATCTTGAGGAGGATACATGTCTGAATAGAATCTTTGGTCCAGCACTTGACTGCAAATGAGTCAGCTAAGAGTTCCAGACAAATGATGTGTAAATTCTGTCCTTCTGTAGACCAGAACCCGCCTGTGGAAAACTCTCCACAACGAGCGCCCCAGCCTCATCTGCTGGCGCCTGACTCTATGATGAGATCTGGTGCTGACCCGAAAATTGCTCTTCCATTCCAGGCCTCCATATGGGAGAGCCACCAATTAATTTCCTCCTGAGCTTCCTCTGAAAGGAAAATCATGTAAGCGTAAGAATAACCCCTGCAAAGGTGTGCCGCTTTGAGACGTTTGAGAACTCGATAATGGATAAAGGGCCAGGAAATATTGTCTGGATGGAGGAAGAGAGAAGACCTATCAAATGGGCAATTTGGCATAGAGAAATCTGATGTCTGGCTAAGGGTCATCGAAGCTCCTGGCGAATTGTTTTAGTTTTCCGCGATGGAAGGCTCAAAGTGGCTGAGACTATTACAAAACCTAGAAACACAGCTTTTTGGGAAGGAACCAGAAGAGATTTGGTTTCATTTACAACAAAACTTAGGTGTTGTAAAAGACTGATATTGATTTGCAAATGAAAAGTCAACTTCCGAGGACACTGGGCCAAAAGAAGAATGTTGTCTAAGTAGACGATTAGACGAATACCCTGAGGTGTTCCACCACTGGTTTGAGAACCTTGGTGAAACACCAGTGGGCTACGGAAGCGTGGTGAATTTGTAAGTTTGTTGCCGCCAAACAAACTGCAGAAAATGCCTGGGAGAAAGAAAAATTGGAATGGTAAGGTAAGCGTCTTTTAAATCTAAACTTGCTAACCAATCTAGAGGGCACAGAACATCGCAAAGGAGGTGAATTCCCTCCATTTTGAAATGACGATATACAAGCCAATTGTTGAAGTCGCGAAGGTTTATGACAGGCCGTATGACAGGCCGTTGGTTTTCATTTGCCTTGTCGACCAAGAAAATGTTGCTTATGAAGCCATGAGGATGAGGAAATGTTGGACAGACAGCTTCTTTTTCCAGCAAAGCTTGAACCTCTGCATCCAACAAAGCGAGATCTTGAGAGGAAAATTGAATAGGTCGAGGAGAAACAATCTGTGTGGGATTTCCATGGAATTCTATGTGAAAACCTCTGACTGTAACACCCATGCATCTTTTGTGAGTGCCTCCCAAGCCTGGATACAATTCACCAGATGGCCCCCTACTTTTAACAGAGAAGAAGGGATAACTCTTACCTGAATAAGCGGGAGTGGAGACGCCTCCGTTCCCTCTGTTTCTGAAACGCCGGCCTCTGGTTTGATAGAAATTGGTGAATCGGGTTTGGTCTTGAGGTTGTCCTGACCTGGGCCCTTGTCCTCTGAAGGAGTTTTGAGAGTACAGGCGGCTGGACGAGTGGCCCCCTACCTCGACCAGCCCCGTACAAAACACAGTAGGGAAAACATTTTTAATTGAAGACGGAGCCTTGTCTAGGAATGTGAAGGTGTTGACGAATTTCCCAACTTCTTTGATGAATGGCTCACCAAAAAGACTACTCTGAGCTATGGGTCCTGTCTCAGAATCTGCCAGGTCTCCTAATTTTGGATCCACTTTGATTAAAAGAGACCGGCAATGCTCAGTAGAAAGAGCACAATTAGCGTTACCCGAGAAAATCACAGCTCGCTGTGCCCAACCTGAGAGGACCTCTAGGGAAATAACAGAGCCAGAAGCCTTAGCGTACTCAGCCATATGATCATAAGGAATTGACGAGGAAGAATCCATAGCTGGGTTACTATCATCAGAAATGAGCACCTGTTTGATTTTCTCAAACAAATCTTGATCAACTCCTGCTGCGCGACGGCGCTTCGCAGGAGTAGGGCCCTCAGGAATGTTTTGAAAACAGGGGCTTAAGAGATAGGTGAACATGTAGAAATCCTAGCACACTCTCTTGAAATTTTTAATGACAAACGTTCCTCTAAAGGAGCAGTAGCTTCAGAAACTGCGAGTTAAATGGAAGCATCTACTGCAGTGGTTCCAAACCTTTTGACTTCTGTGGACCCCCATTTTATCAATACTGGAGCCCGGGGACCCCCACTGAATCATTATTGGAATCCGGGGACCCACACTGAGTCATTACTGATAGTTGGAACCTAATAATATTACATTTTCTAAGCAGTTGCGGACCCCCTGAGGAGGCTTCACAGACCCCCAGGGGTCCCCGACCCACAGGTTGGGAACCACTGATCTACTGCATCAAAAAATTCCTCCTCCTCATTTAATTCCATTTTATTCTTTAGGTATAAATTAATAAAACTGTAATAAAACAGTAAGGAGGCTTAATATGCAAGACTGGGTGTCAGTCAGAATTAAAAACAGCAATAGCTGTGAAGGTTTTGTAAGTGGGACAATAACACCCCTGGTGCAAGGAATTTAACTGAGGAATAATTGCCTGAGAAATGTCCCAAACCATGAGCAGTTTAAATGATACAGAACCTGTAAAAAAGGGCATAAAGGAATTGAAATACAGACCCTGAAATAACAGGGCTTCTGAAGCACAAAAATGAAGAAACGATAATACAGACCCCTGAAAAGGGGCGTAACTGCAGGCAAAAACAAGACTATGCTTATTGACGATCGGCTCCGGTATGAGGAGAATGTTTGAAACTGAGCGCTTGAGCTCGAGCGCGTCAGCTGTTCAAAACGCCCCCTGTGGAGCCAACACACAGCAGCGAGTCGCACCAAATAAAAAAACAGTCACGAAGGAGCGAAGAAAATTTTTCCTGCGATTGTAGAGGGGAATTCAGATCCCCAGATTTAAGCGCTGAAAATATTAGAGTTCATTAAATAAATGTACATACAAATACGGTCAAAATATAAGAGAATCAAAGATCGGGCACTTATTTCGGCCGCAAGCAGCGAAGAAAGAGGAGTTGCTGACACTGACGACGGACTAAACTTGGGACTCGATTGTGCTGATTGGTTGTTGCTGTTCTATTCCACGGTATTGGATAAGTTTGTTTTTACTTCCTGATCCCTAGTACTCTTGGGATCAGTAGTTTTGTAATTTATCTTTCTTGGCTGCTATTAAATAAAGTGAAGAAAGCAAGGCATAATCCTCGCCTCCTGTCCTGACATAAAATCAGAGACACAACCAAATTAATTGATGGACCACACAGAGTACAAATTAAAGAAACAACTTGGATAAATGTTAAGATTAAGACAGAAACTTAAAATTTAGCAACTCAAATAAGGTATATTAAATCCCAGCGCATACCAAAGGGAGTGGTGGCTCCACTAAAACCCACAGTGCGCAAAACAAACCCCAAATTTGTTGAAAAGTGGTACATTTAATAAATGCTCTGCCTATCTTATTCTTCAAACGACTGAATAACTAGCATGAATACTATCACAACTCGATGACGACAACAAGCACTGAAAACTCAATTACATTTATAGTTTGAAACATAACAGTAGAAAGCGACTTTGGATTACATTAAAGGGCGCTTAGACAGATATAAAAAAGAACTTGGGGCCAGATGTATCAAAACCCCATTTTGCCTTCCCTAAATAGCGAATTTTAAGAAATTGCTATTTAGGGAATACAAAATGCTATGTAACAAAATAGTGAATCCCTAATAGCGATTCCCACAGAATCGCAATCGCTATTAGGGAATAGCTATATGGGACCACGACTACATTAGTTCCTATGGGCCTAATATGTGCGAATGGTTTGCATTACCTAAATTGCGATTTCCTATTGCCAAGGGCCTACAGCACCCTTTGATGCACCCTGAAAATAATTTGTGCACATGTAAAGTGCACACATGCCATAGAAGCATGTGTGCGCTACATGGTACTTTAAAAAATGCATTATAATGCATTTTTTTAAATTGCATATGGTTGCCACCAACTTGGAGTTGGTGGTAATAGCATTTCCTAAATGCCCATTTCGCATTCAGGAAATGCTTGTTACATGCGATTAGGGAATCACTAATTGTGATTCCCTATTGAAGTCGCAGTTTTAGGGAATCACAAAAAATGTGATTCCCTAAAATGGGACTGCCAATGCCTTTCATACATTTGGAAAGGTAGTTTTGCATTAGCAAACCGTGGACTTTAGTGATTCGTAACTTTTCAGAATGCAAAAACATCTGATACACGTGGCCCTAGGTGCCCAAATCATTATGAAAAATCTCTAGTTGCAGGGAGTACAAATGGATATTAATTAGCCAAGTCGCTGTTTTCAACTGCCTATGATTGGTGGCAAGAAATCTCAGACCACCATCCCTGCATTTGCAGTGCCAAATGAAAAATACATTTCAAACCCTCCAATGTTCCTTAAAAGAACAGGGTCTGCTTTTGAAAGAAAATGTTTCCCGTTTGGGAATATAACGGGGTGGGGTCCAGGCAGACCTTCCTGGACGACTGCCTGCACCCTCCAAGGTCACCTGACACTGTTCCTATAGGGAAAGCTCTCCAAAGAGGACAATTTCAACTTTGCAAATGGATTACTACCTCCTTTCAGTAAACCCATTTTACGATTCAAAAAGGCTCTACTGAAATTCAAAACAAGGCAGAAACATACCCCTATGTGCAGTTGGGCATTTCTTTTTTGTTTTTAAGAAACGTGGGCTAAACAGGGTTATTTCTGAAAACATATCAATGGTCATTAGGCCCACCTAGTTTTGCATTTTCACTAAAAGTATATAGCAACATACCGTGACCGCAGCGGTATTCGCCACGGGTATTATGGCCCCCACAGAGAAGACTGCTACTATACAGACACCCACACAAGTCCGCCACACCAAAGGTCAGTGATAAACTGGCGATAGCAAAACCCACACCGTCACGCCAACAGGAATACGCCCACAGTATCACGACCCACGAATCAACACAGCAGTCTTTCAACCGCGGCAAACCATTGGCGGTACCCACCACCGCACTCAAAAAACACACACACTTACAAAACACTACCACATTGGACAATTCAAAATACACACACCTGACACACATACACACATCACACCCTCACAATCATACCACTATAAAATACACACCCACATTACCGACAACCCTTTCAACAAACAAATTAGAACAAGCAGAGAGAGAAAAGCAAAGAGCACACCTTCACCCAGAGGCACAGAACACCATCACTCATACACCATCCACGCACATCACATAATACATCACAACACAGCACCCCACACATCACCTCACACATATCACTCACACCACATCATGGCACCTCAAAGACACCCCAGGTTTTCTGAGGAGGAGCTAAGGGTCATGGTGGAGGAAATCATCCGAGTAGAGCCACAGCTATTCGGATCACAGGTGCAGCAGACATCCATTGCAAGGAAGATGGAGCTATGGCGGAGAATCGTTGACAGGGTCAGCGCCGTGGGACAGCACCCAAGAACCAGGTATGACATCAGGAAGAGGTGGAACGACCTACGGGGGAAGGTGCGTTCCGTGGTATCAAGACACCAGATAGCAGTACAGAGGACTGGGGGTAGACCCCCACCTGCACCCCCACAACTAACAACATGGGAGGAGCAAGTCTTGGCGATCATGCATCCTGAGGGCCTCGCAGGAGTAGCAGGAGGACTGGACTCTGGTTAGTCTAATCTGTACTACTTTATCCCCCCACCTGCATGCCCTCACTAACGCCTACCCCTACCCTCACCCCCATCACTCCACCACCTCACATATACCCCACTATCACAACCCACATATCCCAATACCAAGCCCTGCATGCAACACCTATGAATGGACACCGATCACAGACCTGCATGGGCACCCATCATCACAGCATGAACACTAGAGAGAGACTCACCCACCCCACACAATCAGCAATCACACAAGGCCAAGGCGACAGGGAAAGCACAATTACATTAGGGAAACACACCCATTGCACAAGATGGGGGACGCAGATACAATAACAATACATTTGCATCCCAACAGGACCCCTACTAAATGTCACCGGACAGGAGGTGCCAGCTACATCCAGTCCCCCCACAGAAGAGGCCCACAGCGATGACAGCAGCTCTACCCGCCTGGATCACGATGACCAGCCTGGCCCATCTGGGACCTCTCACAGTCAGTTCCCGTGCCACAGTCCCAAACCACCACAGAGCCTCCCCCCTCAGGAAACACCAGCACAGCACCCACCCAGCGGGCCCATGCCACTGTCCCCAGAACACATCAATCAGCAGTGTGTCCACCACTACAGGGACCCCAGGCAACCCCACTAACCGAGGACGATCAGGGACCTGGGGTCAGTGGCAGTGGGCACACGGTTCAGGGGATAGATGCACAGGACAACAGGGAAGCTGGGAGGACTGCTGTACAACAGTGGGAGGATAGGTCCAGGGAACCCACTCTCCATGAGGCACTCTGAAACATAATGGGAGTATACCACCATTCCCAGGAGACCATGGACACGGTACTGGCCACGTTTCAGGAGACCCAGCGGCTGCAGGAGGGGCAGTACATGGGGATCAGGGATGACCTCACCAAAATCTACACCATCCTGGTCACCACAGCAGGGGAGCTGGCTGACATGGGCAAGACCATGAGAGAGGCAGTGGCTCAACAAAGGGCCCCTGACACTAGCCAAACCGAGGAACAGCCTTCCACCTCTGCCGGTGCTAGTGGACAGGAGGCACCGCCACAGGAACAACAGGCCACCAGCACCCCACCCCCTGCAGAAGGAGAACCACCCCGCAAACGGTCCCTGTGATCCAGGCAGAAGACAGAGAACATTGCCAAGACCCCTGCCAGGAAATGAGACTCTCCTGTCCCACTCTGTCACCCTGTCCACCTTGAACTGCCATTACTCCCCTTCCTATGCCCCATTGGACAAAGCACCTGTGATACCAAGAGACTGGACTCTACTATGGACCTTCCTCCACCATCACCCTAGCCTCTTGCACATACCCCTATACTCATTAGCACCTAAATAAACACCCTTTAATCAAAGACCAATCTGGAGCAGGTCTGATGATTCACAAATGTATTACTACAACATTAGCAAAGCATTGCAAGGTATATGTTCATTTACTCATACCAATGTATGACAGTTGTTGGGCAGCAGTACACATAGCAGAAGCCAGAATGGGGTACACAGATATGAAAAAATGTAATCCAAAGAGAATAGTCAGTGTCCATAGGCAGAGGTTAAGAGGCTGGCATGTACAATGTCCTAAAGTAAACTGATATGTAAAGAGGAGTTACAGTGTCTTACCTGTGTGTCACTGGAAGTACTGCAGGATGATGTTTGTTCTGTTGTCAATATCTTCTTCCTCTGCCTCCTCTTCCTCACTGTCCACAGGCTCTACCGCTGCCACAAGACCATCACCAGGCTCATCCTCTAGCAGAAAGGCACCTGGCGTCTCAATGCCAGGTTGTGCAACATACAGCATGCCACGATGATCTGGCACACCTTCTTGGGTGAGTAGTACAGGGAGCCACCTGTCAGATGGAGACACTGGAATCTGGCCTTCAGGAGGCCGAATGTCCTCTCAATAATACGCCTAGTTCGCCCATGTGCCTCATTGTAGCGTTCCTCTGCCCTTGTCCTGGGATTCCTCACAGGGGTCAGTAGCCATGAGAGGTTGGGGTAACCAGAGTCACCTGCAAACTTCGAGGGTTTCCTCTTAGACACACACTAACCCTTAGAGACTACCTCATACCCAGGCACCTACTCATACTGTGTGTGGCCCATCACATAAGGGATGCTGCTATTCCTCAAGATATAGGCGTCATGCACAGAGCCAGGATACTTGGCATTCACATGTGAGATGTACTGGTCCTCCAAACACACCATTTGCACATTCATCGAATGGTAGCTTTTTCTATTTCTGTCCACTTGTTCATTTCTGCGGGGGGACAAATGCCACATGTGTCCCATCAGTGGCACCAATGATGTTGGGGATGTGTCCCAGGGCATAGAAGTCAGCTTTCACTGTGGCCAGATCCTTCACCTGGGGGAACACGATGTAGCTGTGCATGTGTTTCAGCAGGGCTGACAACACTCTTGTCAACACGTTTGAGAACAATGGCTGAGACATCTCAGATGCCATGGCCACTGTTGTTTGGAAAGAACCACTTGCCAGGAAATGGAGCACTGACAGGACCTGCACTAGAGGGGGATACCTGTGGGCTGGCGGATAGCTGACATCAGGTCTGGCTCCAATTGGGCACACAGCTCTTGGACTGTGGCACGATTAAGTCTGTAGGTGATTATGATGTGTCTGTCTTCCATTGCCGACAGGTCCACCAGGGGTCTGTACACTGGAGGATGCCACCATCTCATATGCTGCCTAAGCAGTTGTAGCCTATGGAGTAGAACGGTGAGCAGAAGGTCATTTACCACATAGATAGCACAACTGTGTCTGAACTAATGTTACAGAATCCGTGTGTTAAATCGTGAGTCAGTATATGTGCCAATATGTGCTGTGATGCAGTTAGGTGCCATGCCATGTGCTCCCCTGAAATGATGGCTGCCTAACTTGTGAGGAGAGACAAGGGGAAATGAGGTAACTGCGCTGGCATTGTGCAGCATCGCGGTAGGCGGACGAAGACCGCCGCGCAACTCTGCATTAGTTATCATTGGGCCCTATGGGTCAGAGGAGCCAATGGCGATGTATGCCGGTGGTGACGGTGCGCACTGCCGCGGACGTGACCGCCATTTTCTATCTCTTCACTCACTTGATACCTGACCATCAACAGGAGAGAACCTACACTGCAAGTGCTGCTGTGACCTGAGTCTGGAATCGACAATGGCTACAGTGTCTGGGGAAATGGCCCCTGCCTTCACTGTGGAGGAGTTGGACAAACTGGTGGATGGGGTCCTCCCACAGTACACGCTACTCTACGGTCCTCCAGACAAACAGGTGAGTAAACTGTGAGAATGATGCGTGGGCAATGCCTGTTTGGAGTGGTGTGTATGTAAGCCACATGTTGGGGGTGGCCTGAGAGCTACATGTGAGGTGGTCAGTGTATGTGCGTCAGGGCATGGGTGGGAAATGGTGGTCAATGACTATGATGGCCTGGACGGGTGGGTAGTGAAATGTGTTCGCTGTGTTTATCCTCTAGGTCAGCGCCCACCAGAAGAAGGGCATTTGGCGTGCCATCGCCAAAGAGGTGCGGACCCTGGGGGTCTATCACAGATGAAGCACCCACTGCCGCAAGAGATGGGAGGACCTGCGTCGCTGGAGCAATAAGACAGCGAAGGCCCAGCTGGGGCTGGCCTCCCAACGTGGAAGGGGTGCCCGTTGCACCATGACCTCCCTGATGTTCCACATCCTGGTGGTGGCCTTTCTGGAGTTGGATTGGTGCTTGGGGGTGAGTACAGTTTCAAAAAGCTGACTCTGCGTGGTTTAGGCACTAGATGGGTGGGGGGTGTGGGTTGTGGGTGCCCCTAGGCCAGGGCGACCATGCCAGGGTAGGTCCCTTGTTTGCAGGCTCTGAAGCACCCCTACCCCAATGGTACAATTGGGCAACTTCTAGTGTGCAGGATCCTGTGGGTGTCAGGTGTGAAGGTGCTAGCGTTAGTCATTGTACCCCATGTGCTGGTGACTACCATAGTGACTGGTTGGGCAAGGCCTAGTGCATAGGGCAGCACAGTGTGTGTTGTGTCCGCCAGCAGTAGTGGTGTTGCTGGCATTGACCATGTGTGTCCTCTGTCTTTCCCCACCTTCTTGTTTTGTCACCCTGTCCTGCATTAGCATCATCTGGCAGAGGAGCTGAGGCACCGGTGACCGAGGCAGCTGTATCCCACATGGCCCATGAGGGTGAATCCACGGAGGGTGAAGCCACCAGTGGGACGGAGGGCGAGGGGAGCTCCACGACAGGGACAGAAGGGGATACCAGTGACAGCGACTCCTCCTCTGATGGATGCTCCCACAGGTACAGCTGCCACTCCCCCTACCAGCACCGCCCTCCCAGCAGCCCCTTAGTGTGTTTCCTGTGCCCGCTCACTCAGGAGGGTGGGCATCTCCTGCGCCCCAGGCACTTCAGGCCCTGCCCCAGTCAGCCCTGCTGCCCTCAGTAAGGAGGCTATTGACCTCCCGAGATCCCTCACTGTTGGGCAGTCAACCATTCAGAATGCCATCCAGGGTGTCGAGAGGCATTTGCAGCAAACAAATGCATACCTGGAGGGCATTCATTCTGGCGTGGCGGCCCAACAGAGAGCATTTCATGCTCTGGCCTCAGCACTGATGGACGCCATTGTCCCTGTGTCCAGCCTCCCCCCTCCAACTTCCACTACCCAGACCCAATCCCCTCTACGTCAGCCTATCCCAAGCACACCATCAGACCAGCAGGCACACACATCAACACACAAAAGTGGCTCAGGAAGACATAAGCACCACACATCATCACACAGGCACTCACACAAGCACCATACCCATGCACAGATACCAACATTCACTTCCTCCACTGTGTCCCCTTCCTCCACGTCCTCCAGGTCCCTCCCAGTATCGTCTACACTCACACCTGCATGCACTATATCATCAGCCACTGCCTCCATCACAGCACGCACCTCACAACACACCGCTCACGAGCAATCACAACCCCCACTACCATTCACATGTCCCCTGTCTCCTCTGCCAGCGTGTCTGTGAGCCCTCCTCCCAAAGTACACAAACGCAGGCACACGCCCACTCAACAGCCATCCACCTCACAACAGCCTCCAGCCCATGCACCTTCACCCAAACTCAGCAGACGTACACCTCCTACAACCACTACCTCTTCCTCCACTCCCACACCCCCTTCATCTTCCCGTCCCAGTGTGTCTAAAAAACGGTTCCTAGCTAACATTAACCTCTACCCTACACCTCTCCCCCCCGTCCTTCCCCTAGGGCCAGGATGTCTAGATCCCAGCCCAGAACCTCAGCCACCAAATCTGTGTCTGCTGTGATCCCTGCAAGTCCGGGTGGATCTAAGGGGGCACCCATCAGAGCTGCCAGTGTGCCACCTAAGGTGTGAAGGGCCACCCGATTCTACCACCTGCCAAGGTCAAGAAGGGGCCGACATCCAGCAGGGGAAAGTCGCAGCCACCCACCCAGCAAGGCCTCATCTAAACACAAAGAGGACAGTGCCAAGGGCACAGAGCGACTGCCAAGGTGGGGAAGGGACACAAGACAAAGGGCAAGTCACCTCAGGGCACAATGCCTCCTGGTGAGGGGCTGGTGACCACCATTTCCTCAGAGATGGCAGCGACCTGTACAATGGTCACCACTGCCTCAACGACCGCCTCCTGCACCGCACCTGCACCGCCGCCTGCCACAACGTCAGTCTGCAGCATCCTCCCCAAGGATCAGCCATCTGAGGCTGCTGGAGAGGGTCTGGTGTCTCCTTCCAGCACTACAGACACCTCCACCACGAGCAGCATTACCGCTGCAGCCACCGTCACCTGCACCACCATCTGCACCGCCACGTGCCCAGCCGGCGCCACTATATCGGACATCAGCAGCATCCCCAGTGGGCAGCCGTCCGAGGCTGCAGGAGACGTCCTGGACACGCCACTTGAGGCACCAACACTGGCACTACCAGCAGTTTGCAGCCTAAGTTTCCGCAGGATGGAGTGTGGCTCTGCCTCCATGGTGTATCATGCTACCTGTCTCATGTACATCTCGTGGCTCAGACACCCAGGTGAGTGGATGTTAACTGCCACACCCCAGGTGCAGCATCACTGGGCACAAAGCCCACTCCAGAACCAGTGGAGAGATGCATCCACTCCCCCTATCTTTGGCAGGATGAAGCACTCTGGGCACAATGCCCCCTCCAGAACCAGTGGAGAGATGCATCCACTCTGCCTATCCTTGGCAGGATGAAGCACTCTGGGCACAAAGCCCCCTCCAGAACCAGTGGAGATATGCATCCACTCCCCCTATCCTTGGCAGGATGAAGCACTCTGGGCACAAAGCCCTCTCCAGAACCAGTGGAGAGATGCATCCACTCCTATCATTGGCAGGATAAAGCACTCTGGGCACAATGCCCCCTTTAGAACCAGTGGAAGACGCCACCCACTTGAGAGACTGTTGCTTTCCACTACCCAGGTGCAAGCAGTGGGCAAACCACCCACTTGAGAGACTGTGACTTTGCACTCCCCAGGACCAAGCAGTGGACAAACCACCCACTTGAGAGACTGTGGCTTTGAACTCCCCAGGACCAAGCAGTGGGCAAACCACCTACTTGAGAGACTGTGGCTTAGCACTCCCCAGGACCAAGCAGTGGGCAATCCACCCACTTGAGAGACTGTGGCTTAGCGCTGCCTAGGACCAAGCAGTGGGCAACCCACCCACTTGAGAGACTGTGGCTTTGCACTCCCCAGGACCAGGCATGGAGCCCCCTCGAGGAGCAGTGGCGTCGTACCATCTTCCGGCTGAGGTGCCCCCCCCTTCTCTTCCCCCTGAGGTGCCTGTGTTTTTTCGACCTGATGCCCCTGCAGTGTTCTCTCCATTTTGAGGCAGGTGTCATGTGTGGGCTTCGCCCATGCTTTTTGGGACCACTCGTCCACGGACATTTAAAAGGGATAGTGTACGGCCTTGTGTGTAAAATGTAAAATTTTGTATATACTTATTATTTAAAATTCTATTGCTATATCTGAATGTTCCAATATAACACTGGTTAGACTCATTTCCTTTTGTCCTTGCGTTCTTCCAGGGGGTTACGGGGTATATCAGTAATGTTGTTGGATGTGTTAGTGTGTATGCTGTTGTGGGTGAGGGTGGGGGGCGGGGGTGTTGCATGTTGCGTGTGTGTGTGTGTGTCTCTCTCTTCCCCCCGTGTGCTAGGTGCAGTACTAACCGTCGTCGCCGCCTTCTTTCGACATCCTGGTGTATGAGAAGATACACAGACATGGGGAGGATCTGCCACGGTGTTTGTTGCTACCGCCGTGGCAGTCAGAGAGTTAAAGTGGCTGTCTATGTTGGCGGTTTCCGCTGTGGTCGTGATCCCATTTTTTTTACCGCCGGCCAGTTGGCGGTGTTACCGCCGCTTTAACACCGACCACCAGGGTTGTAATGAGGGCCTAAGTTTGGTTCCCACTTTTTAAGCAATTCTATTAACATTAGTTAGCAAGTATCATGAGACTGAAACCATGTTTTTCACAATAACTAGAAACAAATGCCCGAGATCCAGATATAATGATGGAAGCAGCAAACCTAAATTAATGTTGACTGGACTGAACCTTTATAAGCACATGATTTTGATTGATCTGAGAAAGAGTTTCCTGAAACATGATAGAAACAAGAATGACCTTTCAGTTGGAGAATGTACACTTTTGAAAAATCTACTAGAAAGTATAATTCTGACAATTGGACCTGCACATAACAGTGGAACTCAAGGGCTATTGAACACTAAGAAATATATACAGCTTGTGAAGGATTGTATGTAAGATCATATCACCTGAGACATCCAACTGACTCTACCCATTAACAGAACTCCCTTATAAAACAAAGTGGTAAAAGAAGGCTGGATAAAAAAAAAATCAAAACAGTCTTATATCCATGAATTTTCAAACTACACTATTTATTTATTTGTTACCAAAAATCCATAAAGATCTGATTGACCTACTACACAGGATAGATTCCATATTACCACAAAATCCGGACTACATTTTAGAACCTCTGGTATGACATATGAAAATGTATGTAAAAGATACACCAGACTTGCAGAACAAACAGACAAACATACCAACAGATACCAATGTCTTATGCAGTATGGATACCACATCATTCTATACTAATATTCCACAAACTAATGGTATTGAGGCTGCTGAACAATTTATGTTAAATGCCACAATACAAGGGACAGAAAACCCTTTTCTCATATAACATTTATGTATAATGCTTTAATACAATTACTTGTATTACAAAATAACCATTTTTTTTAAAGTTGGTAGGACTTAAGTGAGCTCAAAGGTAGCACTGGGCTATACAAACTTATTCTTAACTCTTTTGACACCCATACCCTGCTGAAAAATCCGAATTTGAATAAGCACTTAAAAAATGTCCATCACATAGAGGACATCTTTCATTGTCTAGATTTCTTTTTTTTTATACTTGCCAGACAATATTTTACAATTAAATCAAGTATACTCAAGTCTCAAACTAACAATAATTGTTAATTCAAGACAAATTGACTTTTTGTATGTCTCTGTCATAAAACAAACAGACCAGTAAGAAACAGGTATTTATGTTAAAACTACATAAAGAAATAATATGTTTCACTGCATTAGCTTTCATTTATACTGTTTCAAGAACTCTCTACCCTATAATCACATGTTTAAACAGAAATCAGTCCTATGGAAGGAGGGTGAATAAGAACAAATAGTATATTTCAAAGATAAATTTAAACAAAGGAGTTAAAGCAAAAACATCTGGTAAACAACTCAAAAGTACATAAGAAGTTCACCAAGGATTATATATTTAAATATAAAAAACCCAAAGAAATGTTTAGAGTGGTATTTGTTACACAATATTTGGTGAAAGCCGTAAGGTAATATAGATCTGGCTAAACGTTTGCACAAAGATATGGAGATCTATCACTGCTTTAGAAATATCTCACTTTAGGTGTACCAAAGAAGCAGTGCAGTGGGTTGGGCGGGGGCCAACTCCCTCTGTGAAGGACCTCAGGCCAGGCCTTGCACCCAAACCCCTCACAGGTGCCCAACCTCTGGCCAGGCCGTGTGCACATCCTCCTGCAAGTGTCCAACCCACCAGGCATCTAACCCTTTGCAGGCGCCAAACCTTCTGTGGGTGGCCTACCTTCTGTGGGTGCCTAACCCCACACTATGCCGGCCAGGTCTTGCACCTAACTCTGCACTGGCACCCAATGCTGTGCAGCACACAGCCTTTGTCCATGAATATTGGGGGATGGCTGCAGGACACGGACTCCGGCCAGGCTCTGCACCCAACCCCAGATGGACGCCTACCCCTAGTGAGTAGACAACCTTCAGCTGTATGCAGTGGTGGGTTGGCCATGTGTGCAACCCACTAATGGTGGCCAACCCCCCATGCACATGGCCTATGACCTACACAGTGGGCCACAGGGTCTGGCACAACCCCCCCTCCACAGGCACACTACCCCCTGCTCCACACAGCCTTTGCCCACAGGGACTGACCACTGGCCAGGCTCTGCCCCAGTACCCCAACTTTGCACCCCCCCCCCATGGACACCCAACCCCTCACTACACACTGCCTTTTTGCATGTGTCTCACCCCTCACAGACAACCCTTCTCACACTTTTATTAATATTTTAGCGGTACATCAATACTGCTTCCTGATACCACAGGGGGTGGTGCTGTGGGTACTAAGGTACCAAGTGATTGTAGCGCTGTACACACGACCAAATATCTTCTTTTTTTTTTACAGTTTGACTTAAGGGGAGTCCTGGTGGGACCCCTTCCCCCACATGCTCCTGGTGGGTTTTTTCAGGTTTTGGGGACTGATTCCATGAGGCCTGTAATGGATGTCACAACATATCCTCTATGTTGTAGCCAGCAATCAGGATCTGCCCAGTCACTTTGAATGCATATCTGGTCACTTTGAGCATATCTGGACCCAACCGTACCAACCTTTTACCAGCGCTATCCCCTTATTGTCCAGCAAAACACATTTTTCAATTTCTTAAAAACTGCTTAACCATTTACAGCAAAACCCAGAAAGCAAGCTTTCCTAGGAAAAGTCTACATTTTGGGACTTCCTCTTTTTCTTGGCTCCCACTTCACAGCTCAACATGAAACTTTCCATGAAGGAGCCAAAGTGGATGAACTTTTTTTGGAAAGTTTTGTGTGCAGATTTGTTAAACAGCACCAAAGTTATTAAAGAAATAACGAATGCCTTTCCTATGGTAATGAATATATTTATGAAGTTAACAAGAAATTAATTTGAACTTTGTTAATGTAAAAGTGCACCTTTCATCCACTATTTGATTTGCATCTCCAATGCTTGATTAGCATCACTCTTTTCAAACATTGGTCACCGCACTAGTAATATCTTAAACATCTCAGCAGACTCATCAGTTTTTTAAATTTACCAATCATCAGTGACCTGTGGACTTATAACATGGTCAGTACGCTACCCAGCAATCTAAAGTGAAATGTGCATTTCCCATAAATAGATCACATTGAGACTATTCTTTCAATTGCTAGAACAATAACCAAAATTATAGAATAAACCTCCTAATTGAAATACAGTTCGAACTGCAATCTGCTATCAGTACAGCACTGAGTCCTTGAGGAAAACCATATCTCCTATTGTTAAATGCTATGTCCTCCAATATGTTTCAGGGGTATCTCCGTTACCTGTTTTCATCCAAAAACTGAAAGAGATACAGGTCGAAAAGACAAATTACAGAGCGTCATAAAGTATCCAATATATTTTAAAAATCATATTTTAAAAACAAATTCAGCATTTCTACAACTAAAACACCCATGTGACAGGAGGACAGATATGAACAGCACTTAGAATGTAACAGTTTATGGCTAGCCTCCTCACTGCTATTCATATTCATCACAAAAAAGTTATATTTTATTAAAGCTATTCTTATCTAAATATAAATCACAACTAAGCTAATCCAAAACACGTTCATTTGACTGTTGAAGCTTGACTCTGACAGACCCTGCCTACTCATTCTCCTTGATCTTACAGCAGCCTTTGACACTGTCGACCACAAACTCCTTCTCGACTCCCTCCAAAAGAGAGTAGGCATTGAAGGCACTGTCCTCCGCTGGTTTTCCTCCTTCCTACAAAACCGTACACAACTAGTAAAACTTCTAAACTCGACCTCGCCCACCTCCCCCATCACCAGAGGGGTCCCCCAAGGTTCTGTCCTCTCTCCAACCCTCTTCAACATCTACATGGACCCTCTTACCACTATCCTCACTCGAGCTAATATCCCCTTCCACCTCTATGCTGATGACACGCAACTCTATATTGAACTATCTTCCTTAGATGACATCCACCGTCTGAACAATACCCTTAAAGAAGCCCTTTGCTGGCTCTCACATAACCACCTCAAACTCAATCATGACAAGACGGAAATACTCCTCCTCTCGAAATCTAACCAGCTTCCTCAACTGCAAGAATGGCTAAAATCTATTGACGCCCTCAAATGTACTCTCTCCCCATCTACCACGGTCAAATCCCTGGGAATCTCTCTGGACTCCAACCTGACCTTGCAGGACCATATTAAGTCAAACGCTAATAATGCCTTCCGCAGACTTAAACTTCTTCACAAAATCAAATCCTTCATACCCCAAGATGACCTCAAACAGGCCATTCAAGCACTGCCACTCTCAAGACTAGACTATGGGATCTCTATCCTCACTGGCACGGCCAAATCCCGACTCGCCCCTCTGAGGTCCACGCTTCATGCAGCAGCTAGACTAGTGACAGGAACTTAAAAATTTGACCACATCTCCCCAGCCCTGAAGAACCTGAACTGGCTCTCGATTGAGGCCCGCTGCCTGTTCCGCACTGCCTGCCTGACACACAAAGCCCTTCACACTGGGAAACCTGAATACCTCGCTAACAAACTAGTGAAAGCTGGTCAAACCAGATCTTTGAGAAGCACAAACTCTCTCCTCCTCCTCCTTCCGAAACCCAACAAGCAAAAAACTCGATCATGCTCCTTCTCCAACAACGCTCCGAGAATATGGAACTCCTTACCCATCCACATCAGATCTAACACCTCCCACATGACCTTCAAGAAACTACTCAAAGAATTCCTCCTAAACCACCCCTCTCATTAATAAGGGTCTCTCCCTCTCCTCCCCCCCTTCCTCGAATTGCCACCCTTCTATTCTTGAGAACCCATATGTACCCTCATTGTACAAAATGACTTTTGACTTGTGTGTCTCTTACGTTTATTCTTATGTTTATTTCCTGTTCTGCTGTAAAGCGCTCTGTTACCCTCTCGGTCTTGCTAGCGCTATAGAAAACTCTTATAAATAAAATAAAATAAAATAAATAGCTCTGGGAAAAAAGGATTCTGTTATATTATTTTTTGTGGATTTGTAGTACGCGGCTGATCACCTGTGAAGGTATCCAGGTGCTGAGTAGGGCAGGCCTGAGGGGGGAGGAGGAGCTCATGCCTGTTTCGTCTTGAGGTTCCTTTGTATGTCCATGCAGTAGGAGGAGGTTCTGAAGTGTTGTAGGAGGTGCTTTCGGGACCTGGCTTCAAGATATGGGAAGAAGTGTCCTACGCTTCTGATCTTCTTTCTGGTGGGTTGGTAGAGGTTGAGGCAGTGGTTGAGGTATGCTGGACTGGTGTTGTGGAGAGCTTTGAAGGCATGAGAGAGTAGCTTGAACTTAAATCTTTCCTGTACTGGGAGCCAGTGGAGATTGCTGATGTGTGGAGAGATGTGGTTGTTTCACAGGATGTTCAGGATAAGTCTGGCAGGCGGCAATCTGGTTGGTTTGGAGTCAGTGTAGAACATGGGCTGGGATTCTGAAGTAGAGGGCGATTCCATAGTCAAGTCTAATTGTGGTAAGAGCTTGGGTGACTGTTTGTCTGGTGTTAAGTGGTATCCATTTGAAAATCTTGTGTAGCATTCACAGGATGTGGAAGCATGATGAGTCGACAGCGTTGACCTGTCTACTCATAGAGAGGCTAGTGTCCAGGATGATCCAGAGGTTCTTGGCATGGTCCACATGGATGGGTGAGGGGCCAAGTTCAGATGGCCATCAAGAGGTGTTTCAGGGAGAGTGGTTGTTGCCGAAGATAAGGATTTCAGTTTTGTCTGTGTTGAGCTGGAGGCAGTTGTTTTTCATCCAAGCAGAAACGTTGCTCATGCAGTTGTGAAATTTGCTTTAGCAGTGCTGGTTGAGTCAGTAAGGGAGAGGATGAGCTGTGTGTCATAGGTGTTGGATAATATCTTGATGCCATGGGCTCTGATGATGTCCGCGATGGGCATCACGTATGTGTTCAAGAGTGTTGGGCCTAGCGACGGTTCTTCAGGGACTCTGCAGATGAGTTTCTTGGGTTTTGAGGTGTAGGGGGAAGTCTAACTCATTGAGTTCTGTGCATGAGGAAGGAGGGTATCCACTTGAGGGCGAGTATGCAGTACCCAACTGCTGAAGCTTGCAGATGAGTGAGTTGTGGGAGACTGTATCAAAAGCTGCAGAGAGGTCCAGAAGGATGAGTGCGGCTGTTTCTCCTAGGTCGAGGATGCTTCTGATGTCAGTGGTGGACACAATGGGGGTTGTTTCTGTGCTGTGGATGGTGCGAAAGGTGAGAGCTGTCTAGAAGTTTGTTTGAATTTTAGGTGGTCTGCGATGTGAATATAGATGGCTTTCTCCATGACTTTAGCTGGAAAAGGCAGGAGCGAGATGGATCTATAGCTATTGGGGGTATTGGGGTCCGCTGTTCGTTTCTTAAATAAGGCGCTGACTTCTGCATTTTTCCAGCAAGATGGAAAGGTGGTGTTGGTTATGGAGGTTTTGATGATAACGGTGACCAAGGGGGAGACGATGGTTCCTCTAAATTGTATATGAAGTGGGAGCATGTGTCTGAGGGGGCTCCTGAGAGGATGGTATTCATCAGGGCGGTGGTGTCTTCATTTGAGAGAGCTTTACAGTTGCTTACTTGCTGTTTGGCGATGAGGGAGGTGTCCTGTGGGGCGCTCGTATAGTATGCTGTGGATCGAATGTGTTGCAGATCTTGGTAAGCTTCTGTTCAAAGAAGTTTGAGAGGTCGCTGCAAAGCGCTTAGAATGGGATGATATTTTTGTTGGCAGCTATGGGGTTTGAGAAATCCTTGATGATGGTGAAGAGTTCTTTGGCTTTGCTAGAGCTGGCGCCAAGTCTGAAATTTAGAGCCTTTTTCTTTGCATCTCATAGTTGTTGGTCGTAGAAGCTGAGGGCGGCTTTGTATGTGGATCCTGAGGTGGTGTTTTTGTCAAGTCTCAATTTTCTCTCAAGTTGTCTGCAGTGGGGCTTCGACTCCTGAGGTCGTTTGTATACCAGCTGGGTCGTATGTTGTTTTTGAAGGTCTTGTTTCTGGTAAGAGCAGTGGGGTTGACGCAGTCAGGGAGCCACTTATTGAAGAGCACGATGTCAATATTGAAGTTCCTAATGTGGTTGGGTGGGCATTCCTATAGGTTCTCAGATGTTTTGCTCCAGTGTCTTGATGGTGTTGCGGAGTTTTCTGGTGGGGTGGGTTGGTGGGCGGGTAACTTGAAATCTATGATGAAGTGGTCAGACCATGTGAGCGGGGTCGTGAGGGTGGTGGTGATTAGGTTGTTGGATGACAAACTAGGGTTGAGGGTGTGGCCTTCTGTGGTGGTTGGTCCTTGGATGAGCTGGGTGAGTCTGAGGTTGCTAAGGCTGTCAAGGAGGGCCGTGAAGTTGCGGTCTGTTGTGTCTTCCAAGTGGAAATTGAGGTCCTTGAAGAAGATGTAATTGGGTGATCTGATGGAGAGAGGAGCGATGAAGTCTGCAATGTGATTGCAGAATTCCGCTCAGTACCTGGGGGACGGTAGATGAGGGTTCCCTTCAGGGTGGTATTGTCATCCATTTGTATTTTGAAATAGAGGTGTTGCATGAGGTTGGTGTCCGAGTCTGTGGAAGTGGTGCAGTCAGTCGTGTTTTTGTAGATGATTGCGAGTCCTCCACCTAGTTTGTGGGCTCGGTGTAAGATTTTGTAGGCGGTTGGGATGGCTGCAGCAATGTCTAAGTTGGAGGCTGGGTTGAACCATGTTTCGGTGAGGAAGAGAAAGTCGGGTGTGTTGCTGTTGAGGAGGTCCCAGAGGTCGGTGGAGTGTTTCCTGAGCGATCGGATGTTGAGCAGCATTGTGGACAGATGGTGTGGGATGGTGGTCATGGTGTGCATTGGTGGGTTGGAGGTAGAGGTGACGGCATCTGAGATGTCGCAGGTGAAATTGCAATGGGTGCAGGAGAAAGGCTCTACCATGGTGCTGGGGGATTCACAGCAGCAGCGTGTTTGCCTATGTGTGTCGTGGAGGATGGTGAAGAAGTAGTGGCGGCGTTTGTTGGCTTTGGTGGTGGCTGTGGTTTGCATTGGGTGGTTGTGGGGCCAGGGTTCCTGGCACTGTGTGTGGTCCATGTGCAGAAGGGCATGGCTTTGGCACATGGTCACACTGTGGCCTGCATTAAGTAGGTCCTAGGGTGTGTGGGACTTCTGCTGACAGGAAGAATGGTGAATGTGAAAACTCAGGTGGGATACCCAGGGTAGCACCGCTGTCACTTGGTGACACCACAGCTGCCCCAGTTATGTCACTAAAATGTACCTTGTTTCAAGCTAGTGAAGTACTTTAGTTCTATTGCAGCTCCTTAGACTTTCCTCTCCCATGGCAATGGCAAAATCTTTTCTTTGTGTGCTTTCTCTATCATGACGGTGTTCTGCTATGCTTCAAACTAAGAGGAAAATTATGCCAAGGAATGCAGCACTCCTGGTTATAATAATGAATTTATTAAGGCACTTCCCAGATATCAAATAAAAGAACATGAAAATATGAACATGAGCATTTAACTTGAATGCAGTAAAACATGTGTAAATGCTAAAATACTCACAGCAGTTAAACAGTGACAGGCATAAAAAGGTGCAGTGCATCAACAATAAATATATGCAGTGAATGTATTTATATATATATGCACAGCACAGCTAGATAATTAAGAATAAAAATCCAAACCATGGGGATTGAATCCAATATCATCCTTGCCAACGTCAAGCTGAGGAACCCTAGACAGCCGAGACAGGAGAACCTTCCTCAGTGGGATTTGTTTTTGGCAGTGCGTCCACCCCAAAATGAGTTCCTTCTGCCTCAGTGCCAAGCTTCCCCACCTCATATACCTTAATCAAACCCAAGAGGAAAGTTCTGGCAACCTCCCCTTCCCTTTGAGTAAGTTATGAAATTCAAGGGCTGGATGTACTCGGTTTGCATCGAAAGGATTGGGCCCTGCACCAATACGCATTCCAGAGATGGAGGAGCAATACTTTTCCATAATGAAAACATTCTCAAGCTGAGACTGTCTTATCATGTCTACTGTCCAGATCCCCCATGTTATGTTCCTGCACAGTGCAACCTGGTGGGAAGAAGCGCAAACACGTTCTATGTGGAAAATAAGCTCGGTGTGGAAAAACCCTGGACCACTGATGTGACAGCAGGCACCTGAAACTAAGCACAAAATGGAGTCAATGGTCAAGATGGAGTCGGTGGTTAAATACAGTGTTACAGATGGCTATTTTACATGTACCCTAGCGTTTATAGACCCACATGTGCTTTTTAAGCCATATACTGTCCTCAACGGTCTTCTAAACTAGACAAAATCTGTCCACCAATTTGTCACCCAATTTAGGAGTTTTTTCATTTAACCGCATGCTTTGGGCCAGGGGTCACCACTTTGCAGATATTTTTATCTATGTAAGTTTACTTTTGCAAAATATCGTTCATTGCATTGATTTTGGAAATGAAATTCATATTACATTTAATGACATCATTGATCTGAGGGGTAATCTCTGGAACACAGCACTGGTTCCTTTTCCGTATCCCCGGAATTCCTAGTAGGGAAGTTGAATCTACTTGTTTCTGCTTTTATCTTTCCTTAGTGCCCCATTAAGGGCCTCTTCTCATAAATCTTACTGTAGTTTCGTATCAGACTCAGAGGTGCAGTTCTGTCAGATCTGAAAAAATATGCATTTACGACTGCCAGTGATCAATATGTGTATATATATATATATATATATATATATAGTTTCACTAAAAAAACAAAGGTTACAGGGACATTATAGTTAGGTTCTGAATTAACTCATACAAAACCATAGGAATTCAGCAGTTAGAGTTATTTCAAGTAACTATAACTAGAGCCCTAAGGTAACTATTACTCGCGTTTTTTTCAGTAAATTTCTATGTTTTTTTAACATAAGGTCATTTTAATTACTATACGTTAATACGGTGGTTCTCAACCTTTTGACTTCTGTGGCCCCCAATTCATCATTACTGGAACCCAGGGACCCTCACCGAATCATTATTGGAATCGAGGGACCCCCCAACTGAGCCATTAAAGAAATCTGGGGACCTAATCTGTTAATATTATTTAATTTTCTAAGCAGTGAGGGACCCCCTGCGGAGGCTTCGCGGACCCACAAGGGTCCTCTGGCCACAGGTTGAGAGCAACTGCGTTAATCCAACCTCCACCACACATGGCCTTCATTCACTCATACATGCACTTAGAGGCTCAGGCGCCCACTCACACATCCACTCAGACACTCATGCACCTACTCAGAACCACTCATAGACTCACACACCCATTTTCAGACCCACACAGACACTCGCGCACCCACTCACACATCCATTGACAGAGACAGGCCCTGTGGCCAACCTGCGCTGTACACGGTCAAAAGCCATGCATGGCGTGGTGTTGGGTGGTTATAAGGGCTTGGCTGTGCATGACGGGGTTGGAATAACATACAGTAATTAAAATTACTTTATGTTAAAAACCCATAGAAATTCACTGCAAAAACCAAAGGTTACAGGGACATTGTCGATAGGTTCTGAAAAGCAAGATGTTTGGATGAAAAGTTATAGTTACCTTTTGACGCACAGAAGAACAGAGTCTGGTCTCCTGGCAAAGCTCTTGGACTGTCACTCAGTAGTTTGAAGGTTCAAATCCTGGTATTTCATGGCAGTGTGCCTGTTTCTTTACTTGTGTTTTGAATGTTAAACATTTGTAGCGATGGAACATGCACATCTTTTTCCCATCAAAATCTTTGGGTTGAATGTCATAGATATGATTGTCCAGACATATCACAGCACAGTACAGAAAGGACCGTGTGTACTGAGGGTTTCCCATATATCTGTGGTTGATTGCTAATGTGAACTAGGTTACCGTAAAGTGTATGGTATAGGGTCAATGTTGCACAAGACACTTGCTTGCTACACCTGAGGGAGTTTTATCAGTGATGACATTAATGATGCTTTATATAATTTTGAGCTATTTTGTACTTACATTCCAGCCTCAAATGCCATACTAGTTTATAGAGTAATGTGTACTAAAGAAGTGTGGATGATGTCATCAGTGATGTAATCAATTATGTCATTTGAGATGTCATCAGTTTTGTCATAAATGATGTCATAGAACATGTCATGAGTGATGTAATATGTGAGGTCATAAGCAGTGCCAGTTATAGTTACCTCTGCTAAATATAAATAGTGAATTCTGTGTTTTTTTTGTTCAGAACGTTAATGTTATCACTGACGTTCACTTAACTATAACGTTACTTTAACCTTTGTTTTTTCTATGAATTTCTAACTTTTTCTTTGAAACCAAAACAGATCTATTTATCAGACCTAACTACAATATTACTTTAACCTTTGTTTTTTTAGTGAATTTCTAGGGATTTTTAATGTGAAGTAATATTTTATTACTATATGTAAAACCGAACCCCCGAAGCACACAGACGTCAGCTGTGCACAGCAGGGGGTTGGCTACAGTTCCAGGTCTGTGGCCAGGCCCTGTGGCCAACCAACCTGGAGGCAGCTCACCCCCGACCCTGCCAGGCAGCCATCCCATGCTGCGCACAGCGTTTTGTCGCACGCAGCTTTGGGTTTGCCACAGCCACCTAAACCTAAGCTACACACAGCCTCTGGCCTTATGTAGCGGGGTGTTGGCAACAGGGCTGGGCCTGCCACCAGGCCCTATGAGCAAACCCCTAGGAGGCTGCTAACCTCTCACAGCCTGTGGCATGCGTAGCGTAGGGTTGGCCTTCGAGCCCTAGGGACCCCAGCCACAAAACATATATATTAGGGGGAGGGGTGTGTGGAGCCCTCTCCCTGACCCCTAATGGACCCTAGGACCTCATCCCTGGAGCTGGTTCCAATAAAAAGGGGAGTGGGCTATGTGGCTTCCTTCCCCAGGCCTTAAAAGACCCCAGTGGCCAATTAAACAGGTGAGGAGGCTGTGCAACCCCCTCTCTGAGCCTTATTAGGCCTTGGTGACCCATCCCCCAGAGATGTTCATTTTTTTAAAAGAGAAGGAGGGGCCACATGGCCCCCTCCCCACACCTTCACAGACCCCAGGGCCCCCATCCCGGGGGCTGTCCGATTTTAAAAGGGGAGGGGTGCCATGCGGCTCCCCTCTCAGAGCCTCTTCTAGCTCAGGGGAACCCATCCACCGGAGCTTCTGTTTTTTAAAAGGGGGGAGGGACACGTGCCCACCCCAGCCTTATTATGCCTTGGGGACCTTATCCCACAGAACCTTATTACATTATAAAGGGGAGGGAGGACACATTGCTCCACTCCCGGAGCCTTTTTAGGCCTGGCAGACCTTATCCCCGGGTGCTGTGTTATATTATAAAAGGAAGGGGGCCACGTGGCCCTCCTTCCGAGCCTTATTAGGCCGCAGGGACACCATCCCCCAGTGCTGTATTTCATTATAAAGGGAAGGGGCCATGTGGCCTTCCTCCACCCAGCCTTATTAGGTCCTAGGGATCACATGCTCCTGGGCCAAGTGATTAATAAACAAAGGCGGACAAGCACTCCACCCGAGCCTAATTAGTACACAGGTACCCCATCCACCAGGGCCAAATTTTCTTAAAAACTGCAGGGGAACAGAATACAGGTATGCTCCCATTTGGCAGAAGGGTTTTTAATGCTACCACCCGCTTGGAGCAAACTTTGTGTTTGCTCCTGTTTGGCGGGAGTTAAAAATGCTCCTACCAAGCAGAAGCAAACACAGGTTTCCCTGCCAGTTTCAGTGCAGGCAGGAAAAACGCTGTGTCCTGTGGTGGTCTCCTCAGGACACAGGAAATTAGCTGGCCCTTGGGCATGGGTTCAGAGAAGGAGAGGCTGACCACCCTCCCTTTTTGTAAAATTAGTGGACATGGGGGATGGGGTCCGAAGGGATTTTTCAAGGCTTGTGGAGGGGTGGGCGAATGGCCCTCCTTCCTCCTTCAGGTGAATTTTGGCCCCAGGGGTGGAATCACCAGGGCCTATAATGGTGGAGGCAGGGGGATTCCCACCCCATTTCCCTTATTAAATGCACTGGGAGTGGGCTCCCTGGGGCCTATAAATGCTAGGGCGGGGCACTTGACCTCTCTCCCTTTTAAAACAATTTGGGCCCAAAGGTGGCTCCCTGGTGCCTATAATGGCTCGGGGAGGCGGGCCTCACGCCTCACTCCCCTTATTAAATGCGGCCTGGGGTGAGGTCCCCGGGGCCCATAATGGCTCGGGTGGGGAGCCACGCACCCCCTCCCCTAAATTAATGAAACTGGCCCCAGACTGGCATTTGAATCCCCCTCATAAGACCTAAGGGGCAGGGTATCCCTACCCTGCCCCCATTTTTTTATTTTTTTATTTACTACTTCAGGACAGAGAACTGAGGGCCTGATTTAGAGCTTGGCAGACGGGTTACTTCATCACAAACATGACATATCCTGTCTGCCGTATTACGAGCTCCATAGGCAATTATGGGACCGTAACACGGCGGACATGATATCTGTCATCTTTGTGACAGAGTAAGCCCCTCCGCCAAATTCAATTTAAGGCCCTAAGTCCCCAAGTCCTGTAATGGCTCCCAGCAACATTTTTGTGATGTTGCTTGCAGCCAGTCAGAGCCAAAACTTGCTCCAGACGGACTCTGACTCCTGCAGCAGCGAATTGGCCCAAGGGAAAACAAAAAAGCTCCCTGGCCCAATCAGAATCCTCCATTTTTAAACTGGTGCTCCTGGAGAGTCTCTGAAGCCTCTTACGGACCCAGATGTCCAGATATGCAAATATTTTTAACCCTTAATTTCTAAAACAACTACTGAACAGATATACAACAAATCGCAATTTGCGGACCAAAATCCAGCTTCCTGCCAAATTTAGTGTAATTCTGTTCAGCAGTTTTTGCTTAAGCCCTTCTTAAAGAAGTATATTGAAAATGCATGGGGATTTTCTGTTTTGGGACCCTCCTTTTTTCACTCCGAAACTTTCCATGCACAAACCAGTCAAAAAGTATCACCCTTTTGGAAAGTTTTGTGGCAGTTCATCAAACAGGACCAAAGTTATTAGCAACAAAAAAAACACTTTTCCTATGGAACAGCTGACCTAACTATAACTAGCCAGTGGCAATAGCCACTGCATAAATAGATGGATGGATAGATAGATAGATAGATAGATAGATAGATAGATAGATAGATAGATAGATAGATAGATAGATAGATAGATAGATAGATAGATAGATAGATAGATAGAATGGGCAAGCTTATCATTCAAGCACACAAAGAACTCCATTAATTAATATTTAAAAATGTGTATGTGTGTCTGTGTGTGAATGAAAGTGTGTCTGTGTGAATGAGCGACTGCACGTGTGTGTGTGTGAATGAGTGATGAATGAGTTTGTGTGAGTGAATGAATGAGTGTGTGAGTGAACAAATAAGTGTGTCTACAGTGAATGCGTATGTGTGAGTAAAGGAGGGAGTGTGTGTGTATGTGAATCGGTTAGTGTGTGTGTGTGTGTGTGTGTGTGTACGCGTGCATGCATGAGTTGTGATCCTGATGTGCAGCACTTGAATACCTACAGAAATGGTTAAACGGTATTCAGGACTGCATTTCTTTCGGCCGAAATCGCATAATGAGCAAAACGTGCAGGGTTCTTTTGTTCATCATAAAATGCCACAAATAAAATGTGTTCCATCCGGAAATAGGACACAGGTCTTTCCATGAGACATATAACACGCTTCTGCTTCAGCCAGATTGGGCGTTTCTGTACAAATACACCGACCCTAAATCTTGTGCACAAGGGCCCACGTCTCCACCTAGGAGCAATTTATCTCCTGAATCAGGCAGTCATTATGTACCATGACAGCCACATAACTCTCCTTCGGATGAATAGAGGTCCTAATTTACGATTTTGGAGCCCTGTTTATATGAGAAGGAAAATATTCCAGGTCCACATAGTGATGCTTGTTTATGCGGAAAAATGTGCGTATTTGTAGAAAAACACACTAAATTTTCATCATATGCGTCTCTCCTCTCTGTCTCCGACCTCCTAGTGTATAAATAGGCATTTTTCAGGAACAATTGACATAGGGTAGAGGTTTGGTAAAGCCAGAGGAGAAAGAGCCCTCCGGTAGTCTCACTCAGGTAATAGGAGCTTGCTCTTGTAAGCAATGGAATTATAAATGCACAGCTGGGCAGTGTTATAGTACATTTGTTTCACGAGGGTGCCGAGGAGTGATTTATTCCTAAATGACTCTTACAGCAGCACCACATGCCTTTCTGTGGGCCAGAACAGGATGTTACACTATGTGCTGGTGCTTGTCCTGTTGAAGCCAGATTTTTTGAACAGAAACAAAAAGCAGTGCCTCCATTATGTAATTTCTGTTTGTTCTATTTGCATAGCACCTTAGTCTGGGTATCGTTGTCATAGGGCCCGGAATTAACATTGACTGGTTGTATGACTGTGTTTGTTTTGTTGTGTATGATTATTTTAATTTTGGTGAAGTGTGGAACTGGGCCATGTTGGTTAAAGTGACAGTAAAATTAATGTAATCCTGTTCTACATCTTTGCGGTGTGCTTTGTGAATAGATTTAACCATTTGGTACAATTATTTGCTGCGGTAAATGTATCCTCGCCGATGGGTTATAGATATGTCCTTATGGGCATGGATGCCCCTGCATGTATGGAGAACCCTGGGCGTTCTTCTGGCTGAATGGAGCCTCGCAGAACAGATATGGAGTTCCCGAACCTTGGTGAAGACTTTTTGCTGAGGGCTGAGGTAGAAGACATTGGTGTCATATTGCTTCGACCTGATTATGGCCACTTTTCTGGTCCCTTTGTCTGGGACATAAGAACAGTGTTGGGAGTAGTATTTGTAGGTCCTCATTCTGAGTTGGGCGTAATCCATGATTACACTTTCTAGATTTTAGTAGTAACTACGGCCAGAATAGGGGAAACATGGGAATCATTGCAGAAACACCAATTTCCAAGTTATACCACATTCCGCATGGCAGCTGTATTAATAGTGGGGGCGCACCGCACGGAGGCCTCGCAGCACATTTCGCTGTTAGGAATGTCTGGGTGGGCCTGATAATACCACACCAGGAGTCCCTCGTGAAGAGGGCCACAGTTAGGAGCTGCTGTTGTGCTCGCAGCTCTCGGAGACAGTGCTGTCTTCGTGTGCTATGGCTTTTTGCCTTTGTTTGCTCTGTGACTGAGACGGTTAGTTTGGGGCTCAGAATGACTGCTGTTTATTTAGCAGCAAACAGGATAAGAAAGTACTAATTCAATTTTCGAGTCATTGAGTTTGCGCCTGCTTGCTGCATCCAATTTTCTAAGTCCCATAGGACGTTCTGTTCTGCCGAGCTGATGAAGCTGTCTGCAGAGCTCCCTCTCAAGAAATATACCTGCGTTTCAATGTGCCTGAGCATAGACTCATGCTCGAGTTTTGGTGATGTCTGCCTGTCGGTATGAGAGACAATAAAGGGATCAGTGATTGACCAGAGATGGCAGCGAATCCCGAAGGTCACAACTGTTGCTAGGTCTCATTTCACTTCCTGTATTCTGTGGCTCCGACAGGAAGTACTTCAGTGGCAGCTGAAAGGCTAGTGTCACAGATGCTTCCTTATGGCCCAGTAGGACCTCGTGGCTGGCTGTATCAGAAGCCACAAAAATGGCCAGAGAGCATGTATGTCGAGCCCTGCACGAGGAGAAAATTGATGGAGAATATGTCTCTCTTGGTGTCTTGCCATTTCCCCATCTTCCAATGATTTGCTTTTTGACGCTTTTCTCCTAATCTGCTAGTGCAGCTCAAGAAGAAAAACGCGTTTTATAAAAGCACTAGTTTCTGCATGCCCAGAATGGCTTGCACACATATATGTTGCCTGCATGTAACTTGTGTGCACGGAAGCCACAGACTCAAGTGCATCTCTAATTTTCAGAGGGATACACTGAAACCTGCTCCTGGTGCAATGTTCCTTCCTCAACAAATATCCTGGCACAGTGTAAGTCAATAGCATAAACGTCCGTGCCCATGAAATGCAGGAGTGATACCATGCGGAGTTACATTGCCCTCTGTAGCCGAGGAGTGAAACTAGAGCTGGCATCTCAACCACATACTTTTGATCGATTAAATTATGCCACAGGATGCCACATCGGGTTTAGCACCTCCTTCGCGAACCGAAAGTTTTTCCGTTAGCATCCAGCTCTAATGTCCTAATTAGTAGTTGACAGTACTGGGGAGATTTTACACACCTGCATGCAAATTTACCATTACGATGTGGTAAAATCTCACCAGTACCAGACAATTGTGAGTAAAACCCCTTGGGATGGGGAACTGCTGTTCGTAATTTGCCATTCCATGTGGGTTTTCTGCTCTGAGTAGATGGTAAATGTGTGTGGGGATGGCTGCGGGGAGTTGGGGGTGAGGGATGGGGTTACATGGAGTAGGGGGATAAGGGGATTTTTTTTCTACCAGGGCTAGGTTTTGCATGTTTCCCCTATTAGACTAAAAACAAGCATTTGGCAAAGCCAATAGGTCGCGCCTTTGAGACTTATTGGCTTTGTCACCGGTTTTTAGACATGCTGTATAGCATCACCGATGCTGCGCAGCACACCTAAATAACTAAAAAAAAAAAGCTTCTAAGGCAGCTAACCGTGACATTTTGTAGGCACGCACGCAATGTCTACAAAATGACGCAGCCGCTTTTTTGTTTTATTTATTGATCAGTTTTGGCAAATAAAAAATGTGCAAAGCGGTTATTTGAAGAACAGATGTGCTGAGTGACACTGGTGAGGGGAGTGACAAGGGCATGGGTAGGCAGTGGTCAATTTGAGCCAGTGATTTCCGGTGCGGGGCACTAGCACTTATATTTGAGGGCCGGCACTTAGTTTTCTGCATCAGGCATTTATTGCGAGCAAATGACACATATGGAAAAGCCGGAGGAGGAGATAAACGAAAAAGCATCACAAAGGGTGAAAGCAGAAAGCTGCAAGGGATAGCTGAATCGGCAGGGACTGGCTGTAAATGGATTAAAGAGGCCTGAGATGGCTTCAGGATTAGACTGTCTCAGTATTCTGTGCTCGCACATTTAATCGCAGCAGCCGCGTGTTTCTTCCGAGAGCTTTGGACACCGTATGTTTTTATTTACAAACTAAGCACTGTGGGTGAGGCAACACAGGATGCTGTGAGGGAAGCAAAGTGAAGGTAGGGAGCTCAAGCAGGAGTCAACAGAGGAGAGCAAGGGTGGGAGAAAGCATCACAGAAGGGGTGGGGAGGAGAAGCAACAGGCGACTGATAAAAAGGGTGCAGTTGGGAGGGAAGCAACACAGAGGCAGTGGTGGGGAGGAGAAGCAACGAGCCACAGAGCAAGAAGAAGTGGGTGTGAGAGAAGTACACTGGTGAGAAAAAAACAATAGATGGGGGGACACAAGAGCAAACATAACATGGAAGGGAACGGAGAGAAGCACAAAAATGAGATGGTAAAGAGGCTATACTCAATGGGAGGGGCTACGACAGGAATAACAAGCAAATGAGAGTGACAAGAAAGTCAACCAATGGTAAGTAATGGGCAGGCTCCACGCCCCTGTATGTTAAGCACACAAGGGTCCATATTTATACTTTTTTAGCAAATGCAGAGCTAAAAAAGTATAAATATGGGTCTAGGTGTCTTTTGCGTTGTGCCGGAAGGCTCGACTTTGAGTAATGAGACTTGGCTTCTGTAGCCAAGCCTCAAACGATATTTCCACCTATTTTTTTCCAGCAATAAAAATCGTGTTTGGTTGTCCCTCACTCTGTAAGGAAAACTAAACAGCTTATAATCAGGTGGTCCGTTAATTTGCTTCACCTAGGTGATAATCGAGGCCTACGGTTCACTACCTATGTGGATCACGTTAGTGCAACATTATTTTCGGACACAAATATCTATTTATGATGCTGGAACTTTAACTAGAACAAGGCTATTTTGGTCCGAGTTCTTCGGCGCTAGCTCTTACTGGAATGGAGTGATTTGATGCAAATAAAGGAATGTTTACCGAAAATCCATACCAATCTGTAAATTATTCACAAAATGATAGCCTGCTGTTCTGAATGGCATCTGCAGAACACATTTCCATTTCTAATAATACCATCTCCCCGCACGTAGGCACACACAGACACATACACACTTAGCCGTGTCATGCTTCATGACAGAAGGACAACTCAGAGGGTGGTATAAACATGAGAGTCAGTATATTTATATAAAGTCGACCCCGGCTAGAAACAATAAAGCTCACAGTGACAGGCGTCGAGTACCGATAACATCATCATTTCTATTTTTTTTTAAATCCATTCTTAATTATTTTTCTGCGGTGTTGCCGCATTGCATATTACAATTAACTACAGAAGACATCAGGGCAATGATGCATCATCAAAAAACAAAACAAACATATGCTACTGGTCATTAGTGGCAATAGCTGCCAGATTGGCGCACCAGTTCCAAGTAAAAAAACAAAGCACACTGAGATCCGTCAGTAATATATAGAAGAAACACCAGCTCTTATTTTGTGAAGTTAATTGTTGCTCCCGAGGCTGGGAAGAAAGACCACAGAACCTCACAGCCAACTGCAACTCAGGCACTGCAGCAACACTGCCTGGGCGAAAGTTTAACCCCTTAACTGCTGGGGCTTTTCCATTAGCTCTTGATCCATCGAGGCCCAGGTGAAGAAAATCTAGCTGTCTCCTGTTTCAGCCTGATCAGAACCTTCCGAAAAATTCTGGGTCTCCTGCAGCCTCATTCTAGGAGGATAGTGGTCCAGGCACATATTCTCTCCCCCTTGGACTATGGGAATATGGAAACTACCTGTATTTGGGCTCTCCCAAACATATCATCAAGAGACTCCAGGTGGTCCAGAACGCGGCAGCAAGGACCATATTCAAGGTCCCTAAGCATCTCTCTGAAAAAAATGCACTTGCCTCTCTGCACTGGCTTCCTGTAACAGAAAGGATCAATCAATAAATAAAGGAATTTGTGAAGCGCACCTGTATTCTGGTCCAGTGTTGTGCAGTGCTTTGTGAGCGTGGGTGAGGAGTTTGAAGGTGATTCTCTTGTTAACAGGGACCCAGTGCAGGTCTCTCAGGTGGCCTGTGATGTGGCAGTGGGGGGGGGATGTCCAGGATGAGGAGTGCTGAGGCGTTCTGGATGTGTTGCAGCCTTTTCTGGAGTTTGGCAGTGGTTCCTGCGTAGAGGGCATTGCCATAGTCCAGTTTGCTACTTACAAGGGGTTAGGTGACTGTTCTTATGGTTTCCGTGGGGATCCATTTGTAGATCTTTCGGAGCATGCAGAGGGGGTTGAAGCAGGAGGAGGAGATGGCATTGACTTGGTGGGTCATTGATAGTGAGGAGTCCAGGATGAATTCTAGGTTGCGTATGTAGTCGGTGGGAGTCGAAGCGGATCCGAGAGTGGCAGGCCACCAGGAGTCATCCCATGCAGAGGGGGTGGAGCCAAAGAAGAGGACCTCACTCTTGTCTGAATTGAGTTTGAGGCAGCTGTTCTTCATCCATTCGGCAATGGCCTTCATTCCTTCATGGAGGTTGGTCTTGGCGGAGTCCTTGGTGAGGGAGAGGATCAGATGGGTGTCGTCAGCGTATGAGATGATGTTGAGGTTGTGAGATCGGGCGATGTTAGGGAGCGGAGCCAAGTAGATGTCGAAGAGGGTCGGGCTGAGGGATGAACCCTTGGGTACGCCGCAGATGATTTTGGTGGCTTCAGAGTGGAATGGAGGGAGGCGGACTCTCTGAGTTCTGCCGGTGAGAAAGGAGATGACCCAGTCCAGGGCTCTGTCATGGATTTCTGCATTGCTGAGGCGTGTGCGTAGGGTGTAGTGGCAGACGGTGTCGAACGCGGCTGAGAGGTCCAGGAGGATGAGGGCCGCAGTTTCACCGTTGTCTAGTATGGTTCTAATGTCATCGGTGGCAGCGATGAGGGCAGTTTCGGTGCTGTGGTTGCTGTGGAATCCAGATTTGGAAGGGTCCAGAGTGCTGTACTCCTCGAGGAAGTGGGTCAGTTGTCTGTTGACAGCCTTCTCGATGACTTTTGCCGGGAAGGGGAGCAGGGAGATAGGCCGGAAGTTCTTGAGGTCCTTTGGGTCCGCCTTGGGTTTTTTGAGGCGGGAGTTGATCTTGGCATGTTTCCAGCATTCCTGGAAGGTGACGGACTCGAAGGAGCTGTTGATGATCTTCTGGAGTTGGGGTGTAATGATGGAGCTTGCTTTGTTGAAGATGTGGTGAGTGCAGGGGTCGGATGGTGAGCCGGGTGGATGGTGTTCATGATTTCGATGGGGTCGTTGTCGGGAGTCCAAGAGAGCAGGAGGCTGGTCGGTGGTGAGTCTGTGGTGTTGGTGGTTGCCAGGGGGGTCTGGGTGCTGAAGCTGCCATGGATGTCTGAGATCTTGCGGTAGAAGTAGGAGGCTAGGGAGTCGCAGAGGTCTTGTGATGGCGGGATGCCTTTGGATCTGGGGTTGGCGAGTTCCTTCACGATGTTGGAGAGCTCCTTGTGGCTGTGCGCATTGTTGTTGATGCGTTCTTTGAAGGCGGTTCTCTTGGCGGTTCGGATGAGTTGGTGGTGTCTGCGGATGGCGTTTTTGAAGGCTGTGTGGTTGTCCAGTGTCTGATTATGGGGCCACTTCTTTTTGAGTCTTCGGCATGTCTGCTTAGATTCATGGAGGTCGGCGGTAAACCAGAAGGCCTTTCTGTCGGTGCGCCTGTTGGAGGGATTTTTGATCCGGGCGAGAGTGTTGGCACAGGTGTCGATCCATTACCTGAAGCTGCGGGCAGCTGTGTCTGCGTCGGTGGTGTCGATGGTGGTGTCGGTGGGTAGTTGGATTAAGTCCAAGGCACTCTACCTAGTACCAGGGGTGGCTTCTCCGTAGTGGCGCAGGGGCATCGCCCCCCCGGCTGAGCCAGCAAATGAAAAATAAAAACATAGCTTCCTATTGTTTTATTTTTCATAATTTTTTAACTGCTGGCTCAGCCAGCAGAGTGTACAGGGAGGGGCGGGGCTGGGCCACGGGTGGCAGGGGGGGGAGGAGAATGCACTAAGTGTGCATGTGTGTTTCTCCGGCCGTCTCAGGCAGGCCAAAAAGGCACGCGCACTTAGGTTTCTCCATCCTGGCTGTATACGCAGCAGGCTGGAGAAACAGCACAAACCCCAAGCTTATGTCTGAGCGGCAGTCCATGCCGCTCAGAGCAATCCAGATGCTGCTTTCATGCTATGTTTAGCATGTAAGCAGCACCAGGATTGCTGTGGAGCCTGTGCTGGTGTCCCACAAGAGGAGCGAGGTGACTGGAACTGGCATGAGACGGGCGATACTAGGGAAACAGTAAGTATTTTCTTATTTTAAAAAAAAATGTTGTTTCCCCCGTCGCCCAAACCCCCCCACCCTTGCCAGCCACCGCCGCTGCCTGGCACATAAGGGAATCAAGCTAAAAAGGCCCCCTTTGATCACCTGATCAGGAATCCCGCAACAGAACCTTAAGATCCTCAAAGACTCAGTTATTAAAGGTGCCCCAAATTCAAGGGGCCAGATGAGGGGTCAGATCCTTCTCTCACCTGACACTGAAGCTGTGGAACTCAATGCCACAGGAGTAAGGAAATGAAAAGAATGAATTAAGATTTAGAAAAATGCTAAAAACCCGTCTTTACCCCCATTAATCTGAGCCAGGGTGTTTCCCTACATGAGCATGCTCTCTTGTACTCACTTAGCGCTGGGAAGCCCCCTTGTAGCTACGCGCGTTATAAATTCGCATTGCATCACACCCAGTGCAGAGCCCTTTTTTTGGCTGCTTAAGGTACTTCGCCATTAGACGTCCATAACATTTTTCCACTTAAGGTATCCATGCCAAATTTGTGTTTTTTTCCCCAACATCATGGGGATTGTAAAAGGACCTCACAGTGTGAGGATTCCCCTGGAGGGGACCAGCAAAATAGCCAAAATATAGCCACATTTTGTTTTTTTGGGCAAACATGGGAAAACATCTGCTGTGATATAAAGTGTGTTTTTTTTGCTAAAAATAGTGTCACCTAAAGGTTTGCTGTGCTAAAATTGCTATCTCCCCAGCTTCCAGGAACAAGCAGAACATTTATTTTTAGCCTAGTTTTTGCATTTTTCTAGAAGGTAGCCCATTGATCCTAATTATGTGCTTTCACCCTACTCGGGTAATTTTATTTTTTGGGGGGTTGCAGTAGTTTTAGGGGCGGGGTGGGGGGTCGGGGTAATTTTATTTTTACAGGAGACAGGGTAGTTTTAGTTTTTAGGGGCAGGGGTGGGGGTCACAGTAGTTTTAGGGGCGGGGTGGGGGTCGGGGTGATTTTAGTTTTTGGGGGCAGGGATTGGGGGTTAGGGTAGTGTAAGTTTTAGGGGCGGGGTTGGGGGGGTCAGGGTAGTTTTAGTTTTAGGGGCCGGGTGGGGAGGTCACAGTAGTTTTAGGGGCGGGGTGAGGGTCAGGGTATCGGTGTGGGTGGGGGTCAGGGTAGTTTTAGTTTTAGGGGTGGGGGTCGGGGTAGTTTTAGTTTTAGGGGCAAGGGTGGGGGTCAGGGTAGTTTCCGTTTTTAGGGGTGGGGGTGGGGGTCGGGGTAGTTTTAGTTTTTAGGGGTGGGGGTCGGGATAGTTTTGGTTTTAGGGGCAAGGGTGGGGGTCAGGGTAGTTTTAGTTTTTAGGGGCGGGGTGGGGGGTCAGGTTAGTTTCAGTTTTTAGGGGCAGGGGTGGGGGGTAGTTTCAGTTTTTAGGGGTGGGGGTCGGGGTAGTTTCAGTTTTCGGGGCAGGTGGGGTTTGGGATAGTATTGTTTTTACGGGTGGGGTAGGGGGTCAGGGTAGGATTGTTTTACGGGTGGGGGTATGGGGTCGCATGCTGGAACCACGCCTGCCGTTCCACGCATGCCTTTACCAGGCATGCCTTTACAACGAAAAATTGTTAAGGCATTTGTGGTTAAGGCATTCGTGGTAACAGTGCGTTTGTGTGGTTCCAGCATTCGTTGTTCCGTCGAATAGTCTACATGGGGGTCTAAGATGGAGTGAATTGTATGTCTCTCACCTGGGTTTCTTACAGAGAAGCCCTTGCACACCTCAAACATTGGCTAAAAATAAAAAATGTCTTCACATTTCTGTGAAGGAAAGTTCTGGAATCTGTAGGGACCTACAAATTTACTACCAGCAGCATTCTCTCATGTCTCCCGATAAATATAGTGCCTCAATTGTGTGGGTGGGTCTATCACTCCAACAGGAAAAGGCCCAAAACTCAACATGGAAAGATCAAAGCTTTGCTCTCAAAACAAACCCTTTTTTTGCAATTTGTGTAGCTGTGGATTTTGGGCCCTAGTTCAGCCGGCATCTAGAGAAACCTACCAAATACACACATTTCTGAAAACAAGACATCCGTGGGAGTTCAGGGCGGGGTGATTCAGTGGGGTCACTAGGTTTTCATATCCAGAAACCCTTGACACTGCAAATGTTGGCTAAAAATACACATTTCCCTCACATTTCAGTGAGGGAAAGTTCTGGAATCTGCAGGAGGCACAAACTTCCTACCACCTAGTGTTCCTCCACATCTTCCGATAACACTGGTACCTCACATGTGTGTGGGCCTAGCACCTGAGACAGAAAAGGGCCCAAAACACAACATGGACAGATCAAACATTTTCTCTCAAAATCAATCCTATTTTGCAATTTGATTAGCTGTGGATTTTGGGCCCTCAAACTTTGGCAAAAAATACACATTTCCCTCACATTCCTGTGAGGGAACATTCTGCAATCTGCAGGAAGCCACAGATTTCCATACCACCCAGCTTTAGCCCACATATCGCAATAAAATGATCCCTCACTTATGTGGGTGGGCCTAGAGCACACAACAGGGCCCAAGACTCAACATGCACAGATCAACAATTTCCACTCAAAACCAATTTTTTTCTTGCAATTTGGATACCTGTAGATTTTGGGTCCTAGCTCAGCCGTTACCTAGACAAACCTACCAAACCCACACGTTTCTGAAAACTAGACACTAGCAGAGTCTAGGGTCAGGTGAGTTGTGTGCCACTCACTAGTCTTTCACAATACACTTTTTCTCCACATTTCTGTGAGGAAAACTTCTGCGATCTGCGGGGAGCTACAGATTTCTTACCACCCAGCGTTCACCCATGCTTCCTGATAAAAATGATACCTCTCTAGTGTGGGTGAGATTAGTGTCTGCAACAGAAAATAATCTAAAACACAACATAAAAAGTTACATTTTCCAATAAAAACAAACCATTTTTTGCAATTTGGGTAGCTGTGGATTTTGGGTCCCAGTTCAGCCCATAACTAGGAAACCTCGCTTTGGCTATGGAGCCCCTGGCGGAGTGGTTCAGACAGGAAGGGCGTAGTAGAGGGATAGGTCGGGGAGGAACGAAACATATCATATCACTGTACGCTGATGACTTGTTGATTTACCTAAGAGATGGGAAGAGAGATTTGCCCTGGGCGCTTGAGACACTGGAAAGATTTTGGACCTACTCAGGGTTGCGCCTTAATAGAGGGAAGACGTGTGTGTTTCTGGTAGTTGCTGGCAGTGCCCCACCTCCCACTTGCCCGACGGATGTTAAGTGGGCTCCTAGCACATTCAAAAAGCTTGGGGTTTAAATCTACCATGACATAGTTGATTTGCGGGAGAGCAATGTAGGCAAAGCAATACAATCCCTTAGATCTGAGGCTGGTTTTTGGCGTTGCCGCAACTTACCCTTCATGGCGCGCTCCCAGGAGGGTGGGCATCTCCTTCGCCCCAGGCACCTCAGGCCCTGCCCCAGTCAGCCCTGCTGCCCTCAGTGAGGAGGCTATTGACCTCCTGAGATCCCTCACTGTTGGGCAGTCAACCATTCTGAATGCCATCAAGGGTGTTGAGAGGCATTTGCAACAAACAAATGCATACCTGGAGGGTATTCACTCTGGTGTGGCGGTCCAACAGAGAGCATTTCAAGCTCTGGCCTCTGCACTGGTGGCAGCCCTTGTCCCTGTCTCCAGCCTCCCCCTCCAACTTCCTCTACCCATTCCCAATCCCCTCAACCCCAGCCTATCCCAAGCACACCTTCAGACAAGCAATCACCCAAATCAACACACAGAAGTGGCTCAGGCAAACACAAGCACCACACTTCATCTCACAAGAACTCACACAAGCACCATCCCCATGCAGACACACCAACATCCACTGCCTCCACTGTGTCCCGCTCCTCCTTCTCGTCCACCTCCCTCCCAGTAGCATTTCCACTCACACCTGCATGCATTACATCCTCATCCACTACCTCCATCACCAGCACGCCTATCACTACACACCCCTCACTGGCAGTCACCACCCCCATATCCATGCACACGTCCCCTGTGTCCTCTCCCAGTGTGTCTGTAACCCCTCCTCCCAAAGTACACAACTGCAAGCACTCAGAGACTCAACAGCTATCCACCTCACAACAGCATCCAGCCCATGCACCTGCACCCAAACACAGCAGACAGACACCTCTACAACCACTCCCTCTTCCTCCACTTCCAAACCTTCACCCTCTTCCCGCCTCAGTGTCCCTAAGAAGCTTTTTCTCTCCGCCCTTGACCTCTTCCCTACCCCTCCCCCCATCCTGCACGTCGGCCAGGGTGGTCAGAACCCAGGTGCGCACCTCAGCCACCCAGTCCACGGCCAAAGTAGAGTCAGCAGCTACTGCAGGTGGGAGAGGCTCCAGGGAACCAGCCATCATCACTGACAGTGTGCCTGCACCAGCTGCCAAGAGGAAGGGAAAGGAGGCACCACCAGCTGCCAAGGGGAAGGGCAAGGAGGCACTACTAGCTGCCAAGGGGCAAAGGCAATTTCATCTTTATCACATATTTATTCAGCCAGTGTTCATCGAAGTGTCAGCCAATGTGGGATGCAGCTCCCTCCATTGCCGGTGCCGATGCTCCTCCGCCAGATGATGCTAATGCATACAAGGACAGGGTGACAAAACAAAAAGGGGGGGAGAGACAGAGGATACACTTGGTCAATGCCAGCAACACCACTACTATTGGCGTACACAACACACAGGGAGCAGCCCTATGCACTAGGCCATGCACTACCAGTTACTAAAATAGTCACCAGCCCATGGGGTACAATGCCTACCGCAATTAGCTGCACCCCTGAAACCCACAGGACCCTGCTCAGTAGTAGATTCCCACTAACACTATTGGGGTAGGAGTGCTTCAGAGCCTGCCGAACAAGGGACCTACCCTGCCATCTTCGCCCTAGCCTAGGGGCACCCATAGCCCACATCCCCCACCCAGGTAACTCTTAACGCGCGCAAAGTCAGGATTCAGAATCTGAACTCACCCCCTTGTGGCTGCTGTGATGCCTTCAAGAGCCCACCCAACTCCGGATAAGCCACCGCCAGGATGCGGAACATCAGGGGGGTCATGGTGCAACAGGCACCCCTTCCTCATTGGGAGGCCAGCCCCAGCTGGGCCTCCGCCGTCTACTTTGCCCATCGGCACAGGTCCTCCCACCTTTTGCGGCAGTGGGTCATCTGCCTGTCAAAGACCCCCAGGGTCCGCACCTCCTTGGGGATGGCATGCCAAATACCCTTTTTCTGGTGGGCGCTGACCTGCATGGAAAAGACAGCAGAAAACGGAATTAGTCAACCGTCCGTACCGTCACACTCATGGCCCACCAGATCCCTCCCATCCCCTGACACACATACATTGACCACCTTACATGCAGCACTCTGGCCAGGACACCTCTGCCCCCCCATACATGTGGCTTAGACACACAGCACTCCATACATTCATGGCCCACGCATCATGCTCACAGTGTACTCACCTGTTTGTCTGGAGGACCGTAGAGTAACGTGTACTGGGGTAGTACCCCATCCAAAAGTTTATCTGACTCCTCCGCAGTGAAGACAGGGGCCCTTTCCCCAGACACATGAGCCATTGCCGCTTCCAGACATAGGTCACGGCAGCACTTGCAGTGTAGGTCCTCTCCTGTTAAAGGTCAGGTAGCAAGTGAGTGAACAGATAGAAAATGGCGGTAACGTCTGCAACGGTGCGTACCATCACCTCGGGCGTTCATCGCCATTAGCTTCTGGAACCCATAGGGCCCAATGATAACCAATGCGAAGATGCGTGGCGGTCTTCGACCACCTACCGCGACGGCGCACAACGCCAGCGGAATTACCTCATTTCCACTTGTCCATCCTCACTGGTCAGGCAGCCGCCATTTCAGGGGTCACAAGGCATGGCACCTAACTGCGTCACAGCAGACACTGGCACAGGAACTGACTGTCGGATTCACATACTAGTCCTGTAAAGGAAAAAAATCATCATTAGTGCAATATATAGATATAGATATATAGATGTGTGAATATGACCCTCTGTTCACCGTTTTCTTCCATAGGCTTCAACCGCTGAGGCTGAATATGAGATGGCGGCATCCTCCGGTGTACAGACCCCTGTTGGACCTTGCGACAATGGAGGACTGACACATTATCATAACCTACAGCATTGATCGGGCCACAATCCAAGAACTGTGTGCCCAATTGGAGCCAGACCTGATGTCAGCTATCCGCCATCCCACAGGTATCCCCACTCTAGTGCTGGTCCTGTCAGTGCTCCATTTCCTGGCAAGTGGTTCCTTCCAAACAACAAAACAACAGTGGCCATGGCATCAGGGATGTCTCAGCCAATATTCTCCAATGTGTTGACCAGAGTGTTGTCAGCCCTGCTGAAACACATGCGCAGCTACATCGTATTCCCCCAAGAGGAGGATTTGGCCACAGTGAAAGCTGACTTTTATGCCCTGGGACATATCCCCAACATCATTGGGGCCATTGATGGTACACATGTGGCATTTGTCCCCCCTCCCCCCCAGAGAAATGAACAAGTTTTCGGGAATAGAAAAAGCTATCACTCAGTGAATGTGCAGATGGTGTGTTTGGCGGACCAGTACATCTCCCATGTGAATGCAAAATATCCTGGCTCTGTGCATGACGCCTTTATCTTGAGGAATAGCAGCATCCCATATGTGATGGGCCAACCCCAGAGGCACTGGGTGTGGCTAATAGGTGAGCCCAAGGTCCCCACACAGTATAAGTAAGTGTCTGGGTATGGGGCTGTCCCTAAGGGTTAGTGTGTGTCTGACAGGTATCCCTCGATATTTGCAAGTGACTCTGGGTACCCCAACCACTCATGGCTACTGACCCCAGTGAGGAATGCCAGGACAAGGGCAGAGGAATGTTACAATGAGGCACATAGGCATACAAGGAGGATTATTGAAAGGGCCTTCGGCCTCCTGAAGGCGAGGTTCCGGTGCCTCCATCTGACAGGTGGATCCCTGTACTACTCACCCAAGAAGGTGTGCCAGATCACCGTTGCATGTTGCCAGGTGCCTTTTCTGCAGGAGCATGTGCCTGGAGATGGTCTTGTTGCAGCGGTGAAGCCTGTGGACAGTGAGGAAGAGGAGGTAGAGGAAGAAGATGTTGACAACAGAAGTAATATAATACAACAGTACTTCCAGTGACACACAAGTAAGACACTGTGGGGCTCATTCTGACCGCGGCGGCCATTCAGACATTTCCTCTGGGCCGGCGGGCACTCTCCAAAAGAGCGCCCGCCGGCCCAGAGGAAATGCCCCTGCAACGAGGACGCCGGCTCAGAATTGAGCCGGCGTAGTTGCAGGGGTGCGACGGGTGCAGTTTGCACCCGTCGCGTATTTCAGTGTCTGCATTGCAGACACTGAAATACACAGTGGGGCCCTCTTACGGGGGCCCCTGCAGTGCCCATGCCATTGGCATGGGCACTGCTGGGGCCCCCAGGGGCCCCGCGGCACCCCCTATCGCCATCCTGTTCCTGGCGGGCGAACCGCCAGGAACAGATGGCGGTAGGAGGTGTCAGAATCCCCCATGGCGGCGCAGCAAGCTGCGCCGCCATGGGGGATTCCAAGGGCAGCGGAAAACCGGCGGGAGACCGCCGGTTTTCCTTGTCTGACCGCGGCCGAACCGCCGCGGTCAGAATGCCCTGCGGGGCACCGCCGGTCTGTCGGCGGTGCTCCCGCCGACCCTGGCCCCGGCGGTCTGATACCGCCGGGGTCAGAATGACCCCCTGTAACTTCACTTAACTTTTCAGTTTTCTGTTGGACATTGTACATGGCACCCCTGCAATGGTGACCAGGATGTTGTAGATGTGTTTGAGGTCCTCCCTGATCCCCAGGTACTGTCCCTCCTGCAGCCACTGTGGCCCTCATTCTGACCTTGGCGGGCGGCGGAGGCCGCCCGCCAAAGTCCCGCCGTCAGGTTACCGTTCCGCGGTCGAAAGACCGCGGCGGTAATTCTGACTTTCCCGCTGGGCTGGCGGGCGGTCGCCTTCAGACCGCCAGCCAGCCCAGCGGGAAAGAGGCTTCCACGATGAAGCCGGCTCGGAATCGAGCCGGCGGAGTGGAAGCTGTGCGACGGGTGCAGTTGCACCCGTCGCGTATTTCACTGTCTGCGCAGCAGACAGTGAAATACATGTAGGGGCCCTCTTACGGGGGCCCCTGCAATGCCCATGCCAGTGGCATGGGCACTGCAGGGGCCCCCAGGGGCCCCGCGACCCCCCCTACCGCCATCCGGATCTCGGCGGTCCGACCGCCGGGATCTGGATGGCGGTAGGGGGGGTCGGAATCCCCGCGGCGGTGCAGCAAGCTGCGCCGCCGCGGAGGATTCAATGGGGCCGCGGTACACTGGCGGGACCCCGCCAGTGGTGCCGGTCCGACCGCGGCTTTACCGCCGCGGTCGGAATCCCCATTGGAGCACCGCCGGCCTGTCGGCGGTGCTCCCGCGGTCCTCCGCCCTGGCGGTCAAAGACCGCCAGGGTCAGAATGACCACCTGTGTCTCCTGCAACTTGGCCAGTGTCTGGCCCATGGTCTCCAGGGAATGGTGGTATGCTCCCAGGATCCCTGCAAGTGCCTCATGGAGAGTGAGTTCCCTGGGCCTGTCCCCCCCATTGCACAGCAGTCCTCCCAGCTTCCCTGTTGTCCTGTGCCTCTGTCCCCTGAACCGTGTGCCCACTGACCCCAGGTCCCTGATCGCCCTGGGTTTGTGGGGTTGCCTGGAGTCCCTGTAGTGGTGGACACACTGCTGATTGACGTGTCCTGAGGACAGTGGCATGGGCCCGCTGGGATTGGTGCTGTGGTGGTGTTTCCTGAGGGGGTAGGCTCTGTGGTGGGTTGGGACTGTGGCAGGGTAACCGACTGTCCAGGGGTCCCTGATGGGCCAGGTTGGTCATCCTGATCCAGGCGTGCAGAGCTGCTGTCGTCACTGTGGGCCTCTTCTGGGGGGGGGGGACTGGATGTAGCTGGCATCTCCTCTCCGTTGACATTGAGTAGGGGTCCTGTGGGGATGCAAATGCAGTGTTAGTGTATCTGCGTGTGCCATCTTGTGCATGGGTGTGTTTCCCGGTATGATTGTGATTTCCCTGTCAGCTTTGCCTTGTGTGCGTGGTGTTTTTGTAGGCTGGGTGAGTCTCTCTACTGGGCATGCTGTGGTGATGGGTGTCCATGCAGGTCTGTGATGGGGGTCCATGCATTGGTATTACATGCAGGGCTTGGTATTGGGATGGGTGGGTTGTGATAGTGGGGTATGTGCGAGGTAGTGGAGTGATGGGGGTAAGGATAGGGGTAGGAGTTTGTGATGGAATGCAGGTAGGGTGGGGGGGATAAAGTAGTAAAGAGTTGACTTACCAGAGTCCAGTCCTCCTGCTACTCCTGCGAGGCCCTCAGGATGCCTGATCGTCAAGACTTGCTCCTCCCATGTTGTTAGTTGTGGGGGAGAAGGTGGGGGTCCACCGCCAGTCCTCTGTATGGCTACCTGGTGTCTTGCAACCACAGACGTACCTTCCCCTGTAGGTCGTTCCACCTCTTCCTGATGTCATCCCTAGTTCTGGGGTGCTGTCCCACGGCATTGACCCTGTCCACAATCCTCCGCCATAGCTCCATCTTCCTTGCAATGGACGTCTGCTGCACCTGTGATCCGAATAGCTGTGGCTCTACCCGGATGATTTCTTCCACCATGACCCTTAGTTCCTCCTCTGAAAACCTGGGGTGTCTTTGGGGTGCCATGGATGTGGTGTGAGTGGTATGTGTGAGGATGTGTGGGGTGTTGTGTTGTGAGGTGTGTGGATGGTGTATGGGTGATGATGTATTGTGCCTCTGATTGAGTGGGTGCTCCTGGCTTGTCTCTCTCTGCTTGCTATCTTTTTTTTGCTGTAAGGGGTTGTGGGTAATGTGGGTGTGTGTTTTATAGTGGTGTGGGTGTGTGGGTGTGGTGTGTGTATGTGTGTCAGGTGTGTGTAGTTTGAATTGTCCAATGTGGTGTAGTTTTGTAAGTGTGTGTGTATTTCGAGCACAGCGGTGTGTACCGCCAATGGTTTACCGCGGTTAAAAGATTCCTGTTGGCGTAATGTTGTGGGTTTTGCTATCGGCAGTTTATTACTGAGCTTTGGTCTGGTGGACTTGTGTGGCGGATAGTGTATAGTGGCGGATTTCTTAGTGTGGGTCATAATACCCATAACGGAGTACCGCCGCGGTCACAGTATGTTGGCGGCCGTCGGCACGGCGGTAGGCGGCATTTACCGCCAGGGTTGTAATGAGGTCCTTAGTGTTCTTGATAATTAAACGTAATTTCTAAGTGTTGGCATTCCTTGTATTGTTTTGGTACATTTGCTATTCTGTGTGTTTGAAATGTATTTGAGCCTGCATTGATTGCTGGAAAGGTGACCCATGAGTAAAATATTTCTGTTCTGTATGCGTTGTGAGCTTCAACAATGAACGTGACATCCTGTCCTCATTTATTAGTCCATTATCTAAAAGAAACTGTGTGACAATTTTCTGGGATATTTACTGGTTATGCCATATTAAAATAATAGGTATCAGAGTTGGGAACACCAACTGGGGAATCCTTTTAAGGTTCAAGCTTGAACAACCTACAGTCTAGATAGGTGCTCCCTATTCAGATGAGGATGATTTTTCCCTAAGACCATGGACATCTCTGTATAATGGTACTTAGGGTACCTTTAGAGTGTGTGAGAAAGAGATATTCAGGAGACCTGTATAATTAGTGCCTTACTAATGTTGGGTGCCATGTCGTAGGACTCTTGTTATTGGAATGAGACTGCTGGATTCGGGGCGGCAGCTACACCGCTTGTGGGTGACTGAGCCAATCCAACACCCTCTTGTCAGCCCAATCCTTTTGGCTAGCTAACAGCACCTCACCCAAACATAGAAAGCAAAGGTGATTTTTGTCAGTCTGACGTATGACTCTCGGTGACCGCTCAGTGAAGTCGAGGTTGTCAAATCTCACCCCTTTCTCTCATTAGCAAAGGTTTCATGAACGCACGTAGGCCAAAGAAAAGATGCAGGATGGTTTTCAATACATTTATTGAAAAGAGTACAATCTATGAAAACATATATGAGCTGCAATTATTAGTGCAATGAGACATAGCAAGATTAGAATCGTTACGATCAGTGAAAAGAAAATAAACAACCCAAGCATATTGGAATAACGTGTACATAGGAATACTACCTAACTCCTAACTTCTAGCGAGAGCATGGCGGTGATAGCCCAATCTGTCTGTACTTAGTCCATGAGAGGAGCATTACCTGAGAACAGGGGTCTGCTCGCTGTCCACTTGGCTAGTTGTAGAGACAGGGCCGAGGTCCGCAGTGAAATGGCATACAGTGTGGATAGGTATCCTGGTTGGAATTACCTCCCTCTCTTTCTGTGACCTGTATGATGTTTTTATAAGAAACATGTTTATTTTCTCTGAAATAGGTCTGACATGAGCATGTGCCGAAGTGTTTGCAGAATCACAGCTGATTAAAAAAATTAAACATCCCTGCTGAAAAGCAAGCTGAACTAAACTAAATACATGAAATCAGAACATATATCTGGGTAAAAGGGCACAGGCCTCAGGCCTAAGCTAGGCTAAAATATGTGTGTCCGAGGAAGGTACTAAAATGAACCCATGGCAGTTAATCTCATTGTTCATTCACTTGGTCCTTTCCAAATAAATTCACAACAAATTACATACATTTCCATGTAGAGTACCAGAACACTGAGGACTAAATATCGCACTACAAAAATATCGACAACAGAAATATATAAGGAAATTATGGATATGTAAGAATTGGTTTACTATATTTATCTACAATTGCATCTTGCCGATTTATTTACTTACTCTGTCGATACTTTGGCTGTCAATACATTTTGCAGCATTTTTTTAGCATGATATTCTTGTATTCTAGCATAAAATAAAATGTGCTACTAGCCGGTTTATATCATTTGTGCAAAATTGGATCAGTGCTCAACTGCACTCCAAGGGGAAATTTGAAAGTATTCCAGAATAAAAGTGCCTGGGCAGAAAACATCCTCCTCTTCCACATCCCAGTCCTAGACAGGTAAGCGTGCATTTCACCTAGGATACAAGTTTCTTGAGAACCTCACATTGGAACAAGCATTGGCAATACCAACAGCTCTCGCCTACGAGACAAGAGCCAATGACTTTGTCAGTGTTTAGCCATATTGTACAGCAGCACAGCTGCCATACAGCAAGGCTAAAATAAGCTTCAGAAAAAAATAATAGGTCTTGATTACTATATCAGAAATTGGTTTCGTCAATGTTTTTAGCCGTGTTGTACAGTAGCAAGGCTGCAATGCAGCGTAGCTGAAAGTTTAAAAAAGGCACTATAATGTGGCCAGTGCAGCCACGCGTTTTTTGTTGTTGTACTTTTAGCTTGCTGCACAGCACTGCAACTGTTGTACAACATGGCTAAACACACTGACAAAGTAAAAAAAAAAGTGATATGACGCAGCAAGCACTAGCAGCATCACCCTGCTTTTTTTGTTGTGGGGGGGGCAGGTGGCAACACAGAGGGAGGTGTGGTGGAAGGGGAAAGGAGAGCAACAACATGGACAGCAGAAGCGGTAGGAGGGAGAGCAACAGCACGGACAGCTGGTGGAGGCAAGCAAAAACTTAAACAGTGTGTAGGAGAGTTCTAGGTCTTAAACATTGTGTAGGAGAGTTCTAGGTCTTAGGCCTTCTATTATGTTTACACCTCACTTCCCACAAGCACCTTTCTGCAAAGAGGAAGTCTTGTTTGTTTCCTGTCTTGCTTCTTGGGGTTACGGGTATCCCACAACATGCAGTTGTAAGGTAAGCGCTTACCAGTTAGTAAGTTGTTGATGGGTCAGCTGTCTGCTTGCTGCTGCCTGCTCTGTCCTGTCGTGGCTATTTTAGCATCAGATGGAACATTCTTTAGCAACAGCAAGTGGATACAGAGGGGCATATTTACAAGGAAGTGGTGCAGTTCAGCGCTGCCCCAAAATTGGCAGCGCCGTGATGCTTCACTTCAGAAACGCAGGGATGTGCAGTATTTACAAAAATACGATGCATCCCTGTGTTTCCCCTAGCGCTGGCACTAAATTTAACTGCCTGCATTGCGGGGATGATTGTCTATGTGCAGGAAGGGACACCTTCCTGCATAACGTCAATCATGAATGGTCTTTTACTTTTTCTATTTGTCCTGCAAAATGCAGCACACATAGAAAAAGCAAAAACGAGGAGAAATAAAAGTATTTCTCCCTGTTGCGCCATGCTACTGCCACCCCTGCGGTGGTGTTAGTTTTTGGTACTGCTCAGATTTACTTGTAAATCTGGGGCAGTATCAAAAAGCAATGGGTGTTGCGTGGGTATGCCCACAGCAACACCCATTACACGCCCCTCTGCCTCAGAAAACTGCATCAGGGGGCCCATATTTACAAGGCAGCGTTAAGCTACAAAAAGTGGCCGAAAACTGCCTTGTAAATATGGGGCATGGCACAACGTCACCAGGGTGTCCCAAAAAGTGACGCTCCAGTGGCACAAGGGGCTTGTTAATATGCGCCAGAGTTCCATGCTGCAGCATGAGGTCTCCCTCACTTTTGAGACAGTTTCTTGTTGTGGCGCTAACACAGGTTCACATCTGGGACGGAGTTGGTCTGCTGTCTTTCCAGAATGTTGGCTATTAAATTCTCACAAGAGAGTTAATAATGCCTAATCCTTCTGTACTATTTAAATCCGTTACTGAAAATGGTATCTTTAGAGTTTCAAACATGGAAGACTGAAACTGTACTTTAAAGAGATACAATGCTGATGACGAGGAAGCTGGTCTTTCCAGAATAGATCTATCCCCAGAGTGGCAGCATAAGATTCTGGACAAAGTTGAGAATATATCATTATAGGTGCAAGCAAAATGTTCACGTTCAGAAATACAGCCTTAGGATGGCTCCACCTCTGTGACCTCCCAACCACCTTCTCCTGATCCCTGTCCATCCTGCAGTAAGGTGAGCCAAGGGGCTAAGTTAGGGAGCTCCCCCTGGCTACTGCAACATCGGTGGTGGTAGTGTAGAGGTACAGCGGGAGTAACCAAAGCGGCTCCAAGAGGAGGAGGTGAGTGAACTGTGCAAACCGAAGATGGCGCGTGACTCTGTTAGACTATAATGCCTGGCTGAGTGTGGGACCTGCTGTGCCTTGTTGGCTGTGACGATGAACTAGGGGCCCATAGCCATGCCCCCAGGAGTTGGTGCTCTGGCCTCAATCTGAACTATTGTTGCAAGATGTGGGACAGTTGATCCTCCACTGTGGGAGCCAGTGAGCTGGTGGCAAAGGAATCCAAATCCCAGAGGATGCGGCTTGCCCTCAGGGGCTACGTCATTGTACTCACTGGGACCAGAAGGAAGCTGACTGGGCTGCACCTATCAGGGCCGATTTCTGCGAAGCCCCATTGTCCTCGGTGCCACTGGACAGTTACAACAGCATAGAGGCCCTGGAGACAATGGACAGAAGCTGGTGTCATGCAACAGGACCCTACTGAATGTGCACTGAAGTGAAGCCTATCTCCTGCAGCACAGACAGAGGGACAGAAAAGCTCTTTCTTCAGCTACGGACTCAGCCTCAGAAGTAAGCGACTCCATGTTCTCTTGGTTTCTCTGTGGGAGGCTAGTGTTGTCCCCGTTGATCCCAGGGTGGGACCAAGGGTGCCTGGGGGAAGCAATGGGGAGGCACTACCCCAACACTACAGGACCCTACTGAAGCTGCACTTAAACAAAGCTGATCTTTCTTGTAGCAAAGACAGGGGTACTGGAAAGGTAATGGAAGATTTGTAATGAAAGGTGGCACTTAGGTCCAAACCTGAAGAATAAGGGGAGGAGCAGAGGGCCCCTTAAGGAGTCATTGGTGGTAAAGGGAGCCAAGTGATGCAGTCCGCATGTTGATCCACCAGGAGGGTTGGACGGGTTTTGAGACGAGGTCCGTCTTATGTAGCCCCACTGAAATGGACAAAAAGACTTCCTTCCCCCATCCCGTTAGACTGCCGAATGATCCAAGCCTCATCTCTGACCACTGTGTACTGGACAGGAGACTGAGCATCAATGTGAGAGATGGCTGTTGAGAAGGCCTGAGATAGTGGAGGGTAGTTTAACGGACACAGGGCAGTGTGCTGCCATAGGCCAGGGACACTTGTTGTCACAGGCCACCCAGATCTGCAAAGGATGGGAATGGTGGTGGGCATTTAGAACCCAATACTATGCCATCTCATCGGGAGGGGTACTCTGAGCAAGCCATGTGACTCACACTTCAGGCCCAGGCTACATACCTGTCCTCTAATTTGGACAACTTTCTGAATGCAGTTAACAAAAATTGGCTGCCAAGATCAAAATTAATGAGGTTTCTATTGGAGAAGTGTGCCAGGTTGTGGCAAAATTTTGGTGACAGATGAAGGAGCTTTCTAGAAAAGTGAAAATGTCAGACTAAAGGGCAGAAGATGCAGCTGTGTGCAGCTGCAGAAACAATATTAGAATAGGGGGCTTACCTGAGAAAGTGGAGGGGACAGACATGGTTACTTTTCTAGAGGAGTGTCTGTCCAGGTTGTTACGCCTTAGGGACAGTCAAATGTTTTTGTGCTGGAAAGAGCGTACAGGATGCCAGAAAGACCACCTTCCCCTGGGGTCCAGCACCGTCTGATTGTAGCATGCCTACGCCATTACTGAGGCAGATACCTGTAAGAGGTCTATTAAGGACAAACAAACAAACTTACCTGCTAGAAAGAGACAGGATCCCACAACACTAGCCCTGGAGCTAACAGATGTCTTAAAAAAGAGAAAAAGGACATGGGATTCAGCAAGGGGATTAAAGGGGTAGAGTCAGCAAGAGGGAAGAATAAAGAAAGTAAGAAACATAAAGAGGACTGGTTCTCACAGGAAGGGGGAGTGGGAGACAGAAGTAAAAGCAGAGAGAGGAAGGAGTTTGGTGCCTGAGCCAGGAAGAATGAGGAGGAGGATCTAAGCAGGGAAGAGGAGAAAGAGGCACACAACGAATAGGAGGAGAAGAAGACACATCAAAGGAGGGGAGGAAGCCAGCAAAAAGGAGGATGGAGAGAACTGAAGAGAAGACATCGGAAGAGACTGGGAGGATGTGGTTGAGGAGAACTGGACCAAAGAGTAGTGGACTCCACTGATGAACCACTTACATCCCACCACATCCCAGGATGGAACAAGAGATCTGTGGTTTGCGCCGTATAAGGGAATGACAGAGTTTCTGGTTCTCTCCTGTTCAAGGGGTGTGTGATTTTGCTTGGTGATGGATTTGTTGTAGACAAACCTTTTCTGTTAGTTCAATGAACACTCCCAAGATGTCATTCTTAGAGAGGAAAGCTTGCACGGGTGAACCAGGAGACTTTGGGCCATATCCTTGAGGCTCAGAGAGGGGAACAAGAGTAGAACACCTGAGTAGGGTAAAAACAATGTGTTGCTGCAGTGTTGAGTTTTCTTTGATGTTTTACCTCTTCTTTTTCACTTTGTGTGGGGGAATTAAAGGGTTTTATGGCTAAAGGCACATGACCTCTTGGTGTAGGTTTAGCCTGATTAGCCCCTCTTCAGCCTGGTCACTAATGATCACAACTCAGAAGACCACAAGAAAGAGAAAATAGGGGAGAACTGTAACAGTAACAATAGTGAAAGAGAAAGAAATGAGGGTGTTATGGAAAGGACATGTACTTACCTGGGTGAGTCTTCTCTTTCCCGAGGAATGTCGGTGGGTCCACACGAAGTCCTACAAAAGAGAAGGTGACAGTATTACTGAACTATATGTGCCAGAACATCCAGAGACTAATGAAGACCTTATATCTTATTTTCCTTATAAATTTGATTAAAAAATAAAACATCATTCGAAGAAATGCAGACAGGAAGCCTCCCAAGCATTATTTCCACCTTTCCCTCCTCAAAGGTGTGTCAAAAGTGTGATCCGAGGAAACTCAGGCCCCGGGCTAAAGTCAAAGATGGAGAAGATCTACACAAGGTAGGTCCGCAATTCTTTAAACAGCATGGGTTTTTGTATAGTAAGGAAGGGAAGAGATCAACCAAGGCAACTCTTTGTCCCAGAACCCATCTGGGATGCAATAATATACCTAATCAATAGCAGTCACTTTGGGGGGCACTTTGGAAAAGAGAAGACAGAGAAAGACATACGCAAGAGATTCTACTGGCCAGGAATATTCCAGCATATTAAGAGGTATTGTAAAAAATTTGAGATATGTCAAAAGCATAGTAAATACCAACCTCCTTGTGCTCCTTCACACCCACTACAGATAATCAGTGAACCATTTTCAAGGGTCAGGATAGACTTAATTGCAACCTTTGTGTCATCTAGAAAAGGAAATAGATTTGTGTTAATCACAGTAGACTATGCTACATGTTACCTCGAGGCTATGCCATTAGGACATCCTAGCACATCACAGAAAGCTAATGCAATGATTTAGGTCTTCTCTAGAATTGGATTTTCAAAGGCAGATAGTTAATGGCTCAAATATGCAATCAGTTAAGGATTAAATAATTTAGAATAGCGGCTGATCACCCACAAACAGTTGGCCTCTTAGAAAGATACAATTCCACCCCAAAACTCACCCTAAAAAAACGCTTAGGACTGGGAGCACAACAGTGGAACTAGATGCTTTCATTAGCCTTGCTATCCAGTGTAAAGAACAGAAAAGTACTGGACATTCGCCTTTTGAGTTGTTTCATGAGTGAAAACCCATTTCCTTGTTAGATATGGCCCCTTTTGGAATACGTAGGTCACTTAAATACTCTGTTAGGAAAGATCAGATAGAGTCTGAGACAAAATCTAGTGAAACAACAAGTCCAAAAAGATCATTATGATAAAAGGGTGAAATTGAGATTGTTTCAACCTGTGGAGTTTGGGTTAATTTTACTTCCCTCTTCCGACAACAAGATGTTGAGTGAATAACAAGGACCCTATAGGATATTAGAGAAAATAACTCCTGTGACATACAAATTCGAAGTTAAAAAGGCTAAGAAAGAGACCCTGACATATCACGGGAATCCTTTAAAAATGGGAGAGTCCTATACCTGTATTAGCCATCAAATCTCTTATAGATGAAATACAGGACCTAGGGTACATCAACAAAGATTTGGATAAAATAAAACAACAGGATTTGAGGGAGCATTAGCTTCTCGCCCTAGTATATTTTCCTTCATGCTTGGACAGACCCAGGTGATATACCATAGAATAAATACAGAACTGGGCAAGATAGTAAGACTAAAATCCCAGAAGTGAGGCAGAAAGCAATTGAGGAGGAAATAAAGGCTATGTTACATTTGGGGGTAATACAACCTTCTGTGAGTGAGTGGAAATTGCCTGTAGATTGGGGGGGGGGTAAACAAAAAAAGCAAAAACCTATACCTAGCCCATTCCTCAGGTGTATGAGATAATAGAACGGTTGGGTCAGGCCAGGTTTATTAGCATTCCTAATTTATGTAAAGGCTATTTGCAGATTCCCCTGAATTCCCCCGATAAAGAATTAGCAGTCTTCTCCATACCCAGTGTTTTGTTTCAATTTACTGTGGTAATCTTTGGGCTGCATGGGGAACCTGCTACCTTCTAAAGAATGACAAATACTTTATTGTTACCCCATAGACAGTTGCTGCTGCCTATATTGATGACATTGTGATTCATAGCAAAACATGGAAAGAACAGTTTGATGGTTTGGTAGCGGTATTAAATACACTATGTAAACCAGGGTTGGAGGTCAACCCAAAGAAAAGACATCAAGCTTGTAAACATGTCAAATACCTTGGATAGGTGATAGGAAAGGGAGTGATGCCACCACAAGAAGAGAAGGACTCTACAATTATGCAAGTATCATCCACTAAAAATAAAAGGGATTTGAGAGCATTTTTAGAACTCATAGGTTACAACAGACAGTTCATTTCCCAGTTGTCCAATTGGGATATTCCTTTAACAAATCTCCTAGAGAAAAATAAAGAAACAGAGAAAGACCTAAAAGACCCTTTGCCACAGTCATGGCCTCCTTTAGAAAGTTGGAAGAATTGATATAATCTGATCCTGTTCTACAATCTCCAGATTTTTCAAACAGTTTTTACTACAAACATATGTGTCCGGAGTAGGTATTGAGGTTATGACAAGAGACTGAACGGAGAGACCACCCTTATATATCAGTAGAAAATGTTTTTCACAAGAGAGCACTGATTCTATAGTTGCGAGAGAAGGTCTTACAATAAAATGGGCCGTTGAATGTCTTTGATTTTCACTTAGAGGGAAGAGAATTTGAGCTATGCACAGCTCATGCTCTCCTTGAGGGGATGGCTTAAAAAAGGGAATAATGCTTGTGTTGAGATTTTTTTTTTGCATTCCAACCCTTTAGATTTTCCACTTACCACAGACAAGGAAAAGACCCAACTAAAGCAGACTTTTTTCTAGATATCTTCTATGGAAGAAAGTAAGGAAGGTAAAATGTGAGAGTTGGTCGAGGACAAACAAATAAACTTACCTGGTAGAAAAAGACAAGACCCCAGGATATTAGTACTGGTGCTTGCGGATGTCCTGAAAAAAGAAAAATGACACAGGATTCTGGAGAGGAAGGGGTGGAGACAGTGAGAGGAAAAGAAAAAGAAACTAAAAGAGGGTTGGTTCTCGCAGGAAGAGGTTGGAGGAAATGGAAGTAAAAGGAACGGGAGGAAGGAGTTTGGGGCCAGAGACAGAAGGAAGGAGGAGGATCCAAGGTGGGAAGAGGAGAAAGAGGCGCACAAAGAAGGGGAGGAGAAGAACCAGGGCAACAACGGAGAAGAGGAAGACAGCCAAAAGGAGGATGGCGGGAACAGGAAAGAAAACTTTGGAAGAGTCGGGGAGGACAGAGATGAGGAGACCTGGACCGTAGAGTGGTGGACGCTGCAGGCGAACATCTCCCATTCTGCCATAACCCAGAAGGGTTGTGGCCATCTGGGTGAGTCCTAAAGAGAGATTTGTGGTTTGCACCATATGAAGGAATAACTGGAAGACCAGGCTGTGTGATTTTGCTTGGTGATGGATTTTCTTATAGAGAAACAAACATTTCTGTTAGTTCCTCAGACACTCCTGGCATGTCACTGTAAGAGAATAAAGCTTCCAGAGGTAACTACGAGAATTTGAGCCAATTCCTAGAGGATCAGAGATTGGTACACGTTAAACACTAAGGGCCAGAAGTATGAAACTTTTTTGCACTCGCAAACGGTGCGAATCGCAAAATTCGGCCGTTTGCAAGTGCAAAAATGTGGTCTGCGATGCATGAAAGGCATTCGCAGACCAAAAATAAGAAATCGCAAAAATTTTGATTTTTAGCGTTGCGACCTGGTTTTGCGAGTCGCATTTTGCGATTCAATATTTCCAGTAGGAAATTGCAAGGCGCAAATTGCGAGTCGCAAAATACAAGTTGCAAAGAGATGCATCAAAAAATCGCAAATTGCGATTTTTCGCAGAATGGCATTTTGCACATGCAAAATACCACTAAGTGAAACCAGGTGGTAACCAGGTGCAACCTATATAAAGAGGCCCAGAATGCCTCAGACTCTTTTCCACAATGGCTGCACTCTACGTCATGACGAGGAGGATGAGGATCTTGGCAGGTTTGAGGAGAGGGAGGAGGAGACAGGAGCACATTTTCAGAGTGCGCATTACACTTTTTAACCTGACAGAGGAGGAAATATATGAGAGGTATAGGTTGAACTCAGCCATGATACTTGATCTGATAGCTGAGCTACAACCCATACTGCAGCGCAGAACACTAAGGACTCACAGCATACCCACCCATGTGCAGGTATTATGCTCCCTCCACCTACTTGCCTCAGGGAGCTATCAAGGGGTTATAGCAGCAGCTGGAGGGGTATCACAGAATACCCTCTCTAGATTTTTCAATGCATTTATCAACGCTATGCTGAGCAAACTACACCAGTACATCAGATTCTCCCACACCCCACAGGAAATACAGCAGACAAAAATGTAATTTGACCAGATAGCACAGTTCCCCCCGTCCTAGGTGCCATAGATGGGACACATGTTGCAATCTGTCCACCATCAGCCACAGAGTATGTGTACCGCAACCGGAAATACCAACATTCAATGAATATACAGGTGATATGCAATGCTTCCTACATCATAACTGATCTCGTGGCCAGGTACCCAGGGAGCACACATGATTCGTACATCTTTCGCTATAGCGGCATACACACAAGACTGCTAGCTGGGGAGTTTGGAGAAGGATATCTACTAGGTATTGTCCCTCTATACAATGGCACATTGATGGCGTGCTGATGTCAGATGGCTCAGTTACTCATCATACCCTCTGTCGCTTCCAGGAGACAGTGCCTACGCAGTGCGCACCTACATGATGACGCCCTACCTCAATCCTGCAACACCTGCTGAACGGAGATACAATGCAGCACACAGGGCGACCCGCAACGTGGTGGAGCGAACATTTGGACTGCTGAAGAGTCGCTTCCGGTGCCTCCACGAAAGTGGAGGGGCACTACAGTACAGTCCAGAGACCACATGTAGAATAGTGGCTACTTGTGCAATCTTGCACAATATAGCTACCACCAGGGGCATACCTGTAGAAATATGTGATACTGAATCTGATGAGGATGATGATCTCATACCACCCCTACAGCCAGCAGACAGGAGCAGTGCAGCAGAGGGAAGGCACAGGCGTGCTGACATCACACACAACCATTTCAGATGTAAGTATGAATGACACAAATCCACTGACAACTGTACCTGTAGTGAAATAAATGTATTACCTTAATATCAGGTAATGTTCATTCTACGAATTGCAAAAAAAATGAGGTGAAAAACTAGAGACAATGAAGGTCCTGAGTAATGCACTATTACGTCATAGTGAAAACATTACTCCTCTGGCAGCTACAGTTATTTTTTGCGGCCACGCACACCACTCGGGTGCCCAGTTACCTCACTGGCACCTCTATTGTCCACCTCAGTGGCAGTGCTGTGCCTGGCACTGCGCCGTCTGGTGTCCAATGCTGGTACGGCTACACTGCTGAGGCTGGAATTGTCCTCTGTGTCCACCAGTGCAAGCTCACTAGGTGTGGCTGACCTCTGTCCCATTATGTTATCGATCACATTAGTGATCGGTACCAGTCCTTTCGCAACATCCCTGCTGCTGTGTGCTGCCTCCACTTGTGCAGCCACTGCACTACGTGCAATCAGTGACGTTGCATTTGCCACCCTGTTCACAGAGCGACAGAAGCACCCAAACATGTTCATAAATCTGCTCTCCTGTCTGCGGTGGCTCACCCTCTCATGGCGCAGCTCCTGGCATAGTTCACGCACAGCACAAATGAGCTCTCTGGTGTCCTGTGATGCCTGCACCTGTCCCTCATGCAGCAGTTCTATATTAGCATTGAGGCAATCAAGCTGGCGATGCAGGCCCCCCATGTTGCTGTTATGTAGCTGCATATTTGTTTGTAAACCAAGGATCCTCTTGTTTTGTAGGCGCTGCTGCTGCAACATAGCAGCTTCCAGCCCACCAAAGAAGGAGGGACCCTCACCTGCCTCATGCTGCTGTGCACCGGAATTTGTCGCCATCCTGCAGGGTGCTGTGGTCTGCTGACAACTGGCCTCCTGCATCTGGCTGCGCCTGCCTGTTGGTGATGGTGTAATTGGCCCTTCCTGCTGCTCATCTGAGTCTTGGCTGAGCTCTGGCAGTGGCAGTGGCCTGGGCCTGCGTCAGACAGGCGCAATGGTGAGAGACCCACTTGTGTTGGAATCAGAGGCTGGATGGGTGTCAGTCTTGCCTACGCTTGCTGATGCTGTGGCTGCTGGGCCTGGCCGACCTGCAACAACAATATGCAGCATGTCAGTTATGTTTGTTACTATTACGGTCACACAACGGTAATAAAGATATAGGTACTTCTCTTCACTGTGTTGTGGGTGTTGTGTTCCTCTGGGTGTCGCTCTACTTAATTACATTGTATGGGCTACTTTCAGCTGTGGGTTGTGGACTGACACTCCCATAATGCATTGTTGTGCTGCTTCTAAAATGTGGACTACTTCTCACAATGTTTAACATTACTTGCTAATTCCTAAGGGGCTTTTGTGCATACACATATGGGGTTACAATTCAAAATTGCACTTACCTTGGCTGGTACTTGGTGTGCCGGAGGTGTCTATCTCTGTGACCCCAGTCACAAATTCAGGGAGGAGTGTCGACTCCACTAGGTCCTCTAATGGGGTGGATGGTGACTCTGGGTGGACCGCCTCCTGTGCCCCTGGCCTCCTGCAGTCTTCTTGCCACCCTCTCCTTTGCATGGGACCGCAGGTCATACCACCTCTTCTTTATCTCGTCGACCGAGCGCTGTGCCACTCCAATTGCGCAGATTTTGGATTGAATATCTGCCCAGAGTCTTCTTTTCTCACTCTCCGGCACCTAGAGTGAGCTTTTGCCAAAAAGGCGGTCATCGCTCCTGACCACCTCCTCTGTCAGCACCTCAAGCTCTTGCTCGCTGAATTTGAGCTTCCTCTTTCTCTCTCCCTTCTCCTTTCCTTGAGCTGAGGTGTCCATCCTTGCTCAGGTGTGCTGCCTCCTTCAGAGTGCTGCTCTGTGTGGCTGGGCTGCTCTCTCTCTGGATGCTGGTTTGGGTGTGGCACCTGAAACTGCCTGGCATGACTCACTTCCTGCTTGTGATGTCCTCAGGCTCCTCCAGGTTTGCTTTCTCGAACTTTCTCGCAATTTGCGATTTTTTACCGAATCAGTAAAAAATCGCAATTTGCGAAAATGCAAACTGCGATTCGGTAAATGGGCCTCGCAAACCACAAATAGTGATTTGTTACATGGCCAATTGCGACTCGGAAATAGCGATTTATTAAAAATCGCTATTTGCGATTCGCAAGGCCATTTTTTCATACATATGGCCCTAAGAGATTGGGACAGTAGAACACCTGAACAGTGAGTTACTGAGGGTGTGACTTCTCTTTTATATTTTACGTCTTCCTTTCAACTCGGTGTGGGGACTTAAAGGCTTTTCTGGCTAAAAGCACATGACCTTTTAGGTGTAGGTTTACGCTGACCAGCCCCTTTTCAACTTGGTCATATCACTACTCAGGAGGCCACAAAAAAGAGAGGACAGGAGAGACCTGTAAAAGTAACAATAGAAAAAGAGAAAAAAGTGAAAGTTTTTAGCAAAAGAACATGTACTTACCTGGGTAAATCTCCTTTTTCCAATGAAAGGTCGGTGGATCCACACGAAGTCCTAGAGAAGAAAAGAAGTTGACAGGATTACTGGAGCATATGGGCCAGCGCATACAAAGATTACTGAAGACCTTATAATTTTGATTTAAAAATAGAACAGCATTAGAAGAAATACAGATGGGACCCTCTGAAATATTATTTCCTCCCATCCTTCCACAAGACCTAATATTGTAGCTCAGAGGTCTTCAAACTGGGGGGCGGGCCCCCCTTGGGGGGCCTCAAGTGATCCTAGGGGGGGCGCCAAACTCTGTCCAAAAGAAATATTATACAGATAACATGCCTTTGTTTTAAGCAGAAGCATGTTATTGCGGTTTTAAAAAGGTAACAGTACTTAACTGCAATGTTTAAATAGCTTTAGACCTATTTAAACATTGCCATCTTTCTAAAATAATTGTGAAAAATACTGAGGGGGGGCCCAATGATTTTTATTTTTCAACTGGGGGGGCGTGGCATTAGAAAGTTTGAAGACCACTGTATAATGTAGCTCATCCGAACTACCAAATGAAGAACACTTCTGCGGCACTTTTCCTGATTACACCATGGCAGTGCAATGGCAGAGAGCATCATTCAAAGGGCACTGAGGGAAGCAGGCCTTCGATATATGCTTATATTACCTGCCAGGCTTAACATCATAGTGGATGACCAGACCCTGTTCTTTGATGACCTAACTTGTGCTTGTGCCTAGGTTGAGAAACACAGAATGAATGCTGCAGAATGGAAAGGACTCCCACTCCCAAAGTGACTGCACCAGAGGTGGTGTGACACTGTAGAACCAAGCGACCAACCAGGTGATACAGTGGGGGAGGGCAGCAGCAAATGAAATAGCAGCCACTTTTGGCATCTCCTTCCGGCAGATCTCAAGCTGACACAACTCGGGCTTTTTCATAGAGAGATCAGATTTGCACATCTTACATGAAAAGAGCACATTACCCCAGTAAGTTACACTGCGGCCGCAGATGACCTTTAGTGGCTCCTGCTCTCGGACAATCTTGGGTGGGACGGCACTCAAATCCCACCCAGTGAGACAGTGTAGGTGTGGAAAAGGCTGCTTTAGTGAGACAGGTGCAACCTTATAACCTGTGCATGCCTTGGCATCTAGCCATACAAACTAAACAAACCCGACCTCACCAATACACTATAACAATTGTCCTTCTACCTCCCCTAAATGACCCTTTAAATGTCTGTCACTCATCCCTCTCGAAACTCTGTTCACTCAAAACTTCATCCGTCCAATATGTTCCATGTCGATTCAAACTATTGTTTTCTTATAGCCTTTCCGATTGCCTCTCCCTCCCTCCCTCCCCCTCTGAACTGTGTCCTAACCTGACCCATGTCCCACAAAATAAATTACACACCACCAGAAAACCCTCCTGAGCGTTTTTCTGCCCCCCCCCACCCAAGTGCCTTAAACTGGATCTCTCAACAAGTTTGACAAAAACTTCCGTAGCTGAAGTAGGTACAAATCCATGCTTAAAACTGATAAATACACACCATCATCTCTGAAAAATGGACTTTCTTCAAACTTTATTCCACTATGTTCCTCTTCTTCTCTCTTCCATGTTACACTGCTTTCTGGCTCTGTCAATCACCCCAGGCCTCCTGGCACCCCTCCAACTCTTCCTTGGCAAAAAAGCTGTTTATAACACCTTGTTCAAGCCTATTGTTTCTTAATCCCCCACAGATCATCATTGATACATTCCATAAACCTTTCATCTGCAACAGCTCATTCTCGCCGAAATGCAACACCAGAACATACAGGCAATTAAAGTTCCTCCACAACCAATTGTTTTTCAAACTTCTCAGAATCAGCCTGCGATTCCACCCATTTCACAAAGGAGTGCCCACAAATACAAGCCTCGATGTGTTCCCACTCCGGCCCACAATGCAACCTATAACAAACAATATATATGTTAAACAGCATCTTTTAACATGCAGGGCCTGATCGCAAATAGCATTTATAGCAGTCTGACTTCCAGCTCCCCAACTGCTGAATCTCATACCCTTGACACCCTCATGTCTCTGCTTCAGTTGCCATTCCAATCCTGAAAGAATGAGTGATATATTCCTTATCCGGTTACCCGAGCCTGCGCAATGCCTCCACAATAAACCTAAGACTTGAGATGGCAACACTGTATCCCCTGACTCATGGAAACAAATGTACCCGCCCATATTTCACTTCTTGTGTAGCATCGTTACACTGCACCAGGCACACTGACCTGTCTGGGTAGTTATTAAGGCTCACCACTTTCCCTCTCCCTTTCTGATCTGTCTTCGATTTGGGAATCCACACCTTCAACTCCTCTGGCAACATGCGTACAACCTCCCTTAATCACTTACCCCCCTTGAAAAGCCCCAAAAAAGAGCCACACCATCAATACTGAAAACAGCTTGCATTCATGCCTTCCACCATAAACTTGTGACAGTGCCCCAACCAATTGTTTCAGTAACCGTATCATCATATGGCATCTCACTTGTTCTTGTGGACCACGCTCCCTCACCTAACCTTCCAACAGTCTTTTCCCCAACTCACTAGTTATTGGTTAATAACATCAGAACAGTATTCCAAAGAATGCCAAACCTGCTACCCTGCCGGCTATTATTATGGACGACAAACCTTTCTCAATCAAATTCATAATAAACCTCTTTTCTGCGTAATTCCTCTCCTTCATCAATTCTCCTCCCCTGTGCACCCGTCTCTCTGAATTCAGTCCAGGCCTGACTGTATGCTCAGTACGTGGACTCAGACAAGGAATCTTTCACCAACTGCATCAAACTTTCTCCCTGATGGTCCAAAAGTACTCCAGCATCAGCTTCTTCTCCGCATCCGCCCCAAGTGCAAGCCCAAATAATCTCTGCCACTGGGAATAAGAGAGAGCACCAGCAATGCTGTTATCCGCCCCAGCAATGTGTGGTGCATGAAATACGACATTCAAACACTCCAGCACAAAATCTCTGAACAATTTTAGCACCTGCTAATCTCTGGCAGACTGCTTGTTAACCACATGCACCACCAATAAATTGTCCACTTGGAAAAGTATCTTATGTCTCCATAAACATACTGTGACCACCAATGGGAAGAATGATGTTGTAGGGTCAGGAAATGAAAGAACGCCACAACTCTGTTTGGCAAATAGTATGAGCCTTTATGAATAACGGCCGGGAGGGCAGCACAGCTCTGTGACTGATACCGCACTCAACTCTGTCAGTACAAACACCTTCTTTTATACCTTTTTAATACCTTGAATGTGTCTTATCACTCGTCATGCATTTTGATTTAAGCGCTTGCTTGGTACATTGTTATCTCTATGAACGTTAGTACAAAGCCACATTTCTCCTTGAGAAAGCATCTAATTACGCACTTACAGAAAAGCGAAGGTTACACATCTCTCATGAACACATTTGTTAATAAAGCGCAGTAGCTTTTGATCTCACATTCTGAAGCCTATCAGTATGTTCTTCCTCAGCTAACTCCAAGCTTGGAAACATTTCTGCCTGTCCTCCCTTGCACAGCTGCCGGCTTTCAAGCATCAAAGCTTATCGTGTTCCCTTTTCAAAACCATGGTGTACCTTTCCCTTGTGAACGTGGATCGGAATATGCGCCCTCCCTGTGTGTGTGTTATCAAGCTATGACTCAAGCTTTCTATGGCCTTCTACTTCCAGCTGCATTATGAATAAATGTTTCTGCTTGTCCCCGTCCTTTCTTCCATGCATCCTATCCTGGGCCCTCTTGTTTGGACATCATGAGCATTCTAGGACTGTATTCTTTACTGATCATGTATGATTCTGCACATTTGCCTCCTAATTCATGCATTAGCAAAAGTGGGCCTTCTCCTTTTTCCATATTTTCAGTAACAATTCCAAAAATGCAATGCTACTGCCACCATTCTTCCAATGCTCAGGCAATTCTTCAGGCGCAACAGTGTCCTTGCCAAAACAGCCCAAAACCGGCTCCACCTGCAGCATCTGAAAACAATTCCAAAGACTTCTCAGCCTCTTCTCCCATGCCTTTCATTGAAACACCATTGAAGTCCTTCAAAAAAGTTTGGCAGACCCTTAAGTCTTCCTTTAACTGTGCCTTCAGCTGAATTCTATGATGCGGAGTGAAGCCCCGACAAAGCTAAACCCAATGTTCTACAAAAGGTTTACCCTGCCTTGACCGCTCTGCTCTGAAAGGAAAATTGAGGTGCTCCACCAGCACTGGGATGTCACATACTTTTGCTTTCTCCTTGATAGAATCTCATTCAGCAAGCCCCATAATCTCGCCTACTTGTCTTCAGGCAGTCTCACTTCCATTCTCACCGAGTCCAACTCCACACCCAAAAACATCAACTTCTCAACTGGTCCACACGTCTTTTCCGGTGCTATGGCACCCCTTTGTCCTGCAGCAAATCTTGAAATCTGAGCAATATGTTCTTGCATTCTTAGGAATTTGGTGCTCCCACCAAGAAAAAAATCATCCTAATAGTGCGTCATAGCTTCAGAGCCCACGGCCATTTGAAACAAATCCTGCAATAGTGAACTGAACATCTCAAACAATGAACATGATACAGAGCAACCCATTGGTAAATCTTTATCTTCAAATATACAACCTGCAAACTGTATCCCCAACAATTCAAAAACGTCTGGTTGGGCTGACCAGAGCCTGAAAGGGGATTTGATGTCACATTTTGCCATCAGGGCACCGTGTCCAACTTTCCTTATCAAGTCAATCGCCGAGTCCCCTGAAACATAATGCACCCTGCTCTTTTCTTCAGGGATAAAATCATTGATGGGCTACCCTTCTGGCCATGAAAAATGATGGATCATCCTAAACTCCCCCAGCTCTTTCTTCGGAACCACTCCAATTGGGGATATAATCAACTATGGCATCAGCCATTCATCCTTCGCCAACCTCTTTCATCAACTTGAGCCATACCAACTCCTCTTGCCCCTGGACGGAACGTAAATTTTCAGCCCTGTGACGCACTCTTTGACCTTCAGAGCCCAGTTTAAAAGTGTATTCAAAACCTTCCAGCAAGGGCATCCCTTTATCTTTCAACTTACAGCAGTTCACCCAATCTCTCAAGTGTTCAAGTTTAATTGGCTTATGAACCTTTTCCCATGTTGTACTGTCCCCCTCTCCCTCTACCCGTCATTGTTGGTCTGCCACTGGCCTCCTTGTGCACCCACTGTTCCTGCTTCGTGAGACCCACAATGCAACAAGGCATACTTCCCTCCACATTGTGAACACTTGTGTTGAAAATGACAGTATTTTCAAGAGCACATTCCTTTATTGAAGGCCCAACATGTCCCAGTGCATGTCACTTGTCCACTCCTGTTTAATCATAAAACACAAAAGGAGAGTGCTGGGAGTGCTACTATCCCACACCACCTCCCAAGAAAAATCTATATAACCACTAAAGGTGTGGGATAGTTGGGGTTGAGGGTGGAGTCAGACCAGTGTTCCCTCAATTGTCAGTACCGGTTAGGTCGCGTTTCGTGAGAAGAGGAGCATATGTGGAGAGTGTCTCTGGAACGGAAGGCTGTGGTGAGTAAGGGGGGAAGGGGGAGTCCCCTTACAGACTAGGTGGTCTCACACACTTAATAGTGTCTTGCTTCATCATTTGATGGTACTTGGGCGGACTCAACCTCTTAGTTAAAAGAACAAGAGGGAGTGCTGAAATTAAACTGGCTGGATAAATCACAGGGATCCAGATAGGGTGAAAATAAAATTACTATACATGTCACCTATATCAATTAGTTAAACTTTAATGGAGGTGCATGTTGGTAAGGTTAAGATCGGGGAAGGAGGTTCACTCGAGAATGATGTCTCTTGGAGTCTTAAAAGGGTTTATATATGACCAACATGTTTCTGCCCTCTCGAAGTGCTGGTAGGTCAGGGGCATTCGTCAGGGTCTAGGATCCCAGGGCACTATTGCTAAGTGAAGTGCTCAGAAGTGTTCATAAAGTGAATACTAGAAGCCTACCTGAACAGGTGGTTCATGGTATGGTAGGTCTGTAATGTATAAGAGATAAACTGCAGATTATAAAGGGTGAGGAGTGGCACACCACTGCACACAACACAGCAACATATGGTGGTGATATACAATAAAAAGTGAAAAAACACTCAAACACACATGCAGTGTTGACTTACCCCGGAAATCGGGGCGAATGGCCTCTGGTCTAGGTAAAGCCGGGGGTGGGGTTTTCCCTTGTAGTCACACTCTTGAAAGTGAGGAAGAAAAGGAGATTAAAAAGGGGCGGGAAGGGGCGAGATGCCAGGGAAGGTAAAGTCCAGGTGGGGAAAAAAAGAAATAAATGAAAAAAGGTTAGGAAGAAAGGGAATAAGGGAAAAAGGCAGGGCAGAAGAATAGAGAAGAATTGGAAAGTAAAGCTGGTATCTGTTGGGGTTGCCGTAGGAACATGGTGAATGAGAGACCCAAAATGCAGGAAAAAATAAGAAAAAATAAGATCCAAACTTACCACTCCAAAGGGAATACCCGGGGAGGTTCCCTACATGCCGGTGCCAGACCGCTCTGAGGCCAAGTGGAGGGTGGGCCCGGTATTTGAGGTAGTGTTGGAGGAGAATCAGCCAATGCCCGCTGGGCCGGCAGGTTCCGGCGTTCATCATACGTCTTGATTGCAATCCCGGAAATCGGGGTGTGCAGAAAGAGCGTCATAAAGCTGGTGCGCTAGGTGCACAAAGCGCGGCTGAGATGCCGGTGTGATCCAGGTCGGGACGCTCCGATCGCGTCCCACACCCGGGACGCGACCGGGCGCCTTTGGATGACGCGCCGCAGGGTACGCGGCGCGCATCCCTGGCTCCACGGGACTCTGGAAAACAGAGTCCCGTGGCACACATTCACCGCGTCCATAGGCTCGGACGCGGTGATGTGCTGGGAAGTAGCGCGCCGCAAGATGCGCGGCGCGCACTACGGTTCCCCGGGAAGGAAGATCCTGTGGGAGCCACCACTGAGAAATAAAGATATGGAGGGAAGGGGGGGAGAGGGGGGCAGAGAGGGTGGGGGGGAAAGGAAATGGAAAGGGGGGAAAAAAGGAAGATAAAGAAGAACCCGAGGGGGGGGGAGGAAAGAGGGTGGGGAAAGAAAAGAAAGCAAGACAGAGAGAGGAACAGAGAAAAAAGGGGGAGAAGGAAAAGGGCAGGGGAGACATAGAAGGAAAAGATGTAGAGAAAAAGAGAGAAAAAAAAAAAGAGAAAGGAAGGCGAGAGAAAAGAAAGAGGAAAAAAAGGGACAATAAATAGATGTCTCAAAAGGAGGGTTTTTCTCAAAACCAGGGACAGTGGGGGGTCGCCTGCACGGCAGACGGAATGACACGTGAGAATTATCCCAGCGAAACGGATGGTATTCGCTCTGGACAGTAGTCGAATCTGTGCATGGTATATATCTATATGAATATATTCCATTGTGGTATGGCCATAAGCCTAAGGCTGACCACTGGATATCGGTACGCAGTGTCCATACCCATCTCTGTTCGTATAATAAGAGCCTCTGTTTAATATTAGTCACTGTAGTCTTAAGTTGGTCTAGCACCACCCATTGCATGTGGTCAGGATGGTGATTGTTGGTGACGTAGTGCTCTGTTAGTCTCGTGGCATCTCTTTTACAGCGAATGGTGCTTCTGTGTTCGCAGATGCGTGTGCCCACTCTTCTTGTCGTCATCCCAATATATTTTAAACCGCAGGGGCAGGTGATCATATAGACGACATTCTTTCTGTTGCAATTGGTCATCTGTCCTAGTTCCCAAGGTGTTTGTAGGCCCAAATCCACCGTAAGGGTTTTTTTGGTAAATGCACACACACTACAATTGCCGCATGGGAAGTGTCCTTTCGGGGGTGGTAGATCCCACAGTGTTCCTTGCCTGTTCCCAGCGGGAACAGCCCGCGGGCGAGTGTGTACGATCATGTCTCAGATGCTCTTAGCCTTTCTGTAGGCATTCATAGGTAACTGAAAGGGAAGGCCCCCAGAGGTAAGAATTTTCCAGTCATCGTTTATTATCTTTTAGATAGTATTGGACGCTGGATTGAAAGTGGTCACACAGATTAGTGTGTCTCCCTTGTTGGTTCTAGTGGTGGGTTGAAGTAATGTTTCTCTAGGGCTGACGCGAGCACGTATATCGGCTTTCCTCAAGAGGTAATCCGGGTACCCTCTTGCTCGGAGTTTGTTAGTGAGTTGCTGAGCATGTCTTTTGTAGTCCGTTAGTTCGGTACAGTTCTGCCGGAGGCGGAGGAACTGGCCCAATGGTAGGTTCTCTCTAAGGGAGCGTGGGTGGAAACTTTGAAACTGCAGAAGGTTATTTCTATCAGTTGGTTTGTAATAAACCTCCGTTACGAGGGAGCCATTCCTTTCAGTTATTAAAAGGTCAAGAAAAGAAATGGCCGGGTCTCCCAACGCAGCTGTGAATCTTAGAAAAGGGTTAAAGGCATTTAACCATATTACAAAGGTAGTCGCTTCTTCCTTTGTGCCTTTCCAGATAATAAGGATATCATCTATATATCTTTTCCATACTTTTATATTGTTGAGGTATGGATTCTCTTCTGTGGGCACCATTTCTTTTTCGAAATGGTCCACATATAAGCATGCCAAACTCGGTGCGAACGTACTTTCCATTGAGGTACCCTGGATCTGTAAGAAGAAATTTTTATCAAATTCAAAGAAATTTCTAGTCAGGGCCAGATGGGCTAGATCTAGGACAAATTCTGGCGGAGTGATGTAATTCCAGTCACTATTGTTCAGTAGATCGCTGATCACTTCTAGAGTTGCCTCCTGTGGAATGTTAGTATACAGTTACTCCACATCCAGGGTCATCAGTTGTTCCTCATCCCTGTTGAATTTGAGATTGCTTAGTAGTGCCAGGACATCTGTGGTATCTTTTAGATAGGTGGGAATCCGTTTCACAAATGGTTGGAGGAACCAGCCGCAAAATTGAGACAGAGGTTCCAGAATGGAGCCAATCCGGGATACTATTGGTCTCCCTGGGGGTGGATGTTTATTCTTGTGGATCTTAGGTAGAATGTAGAAGTATGGTGTTTTAGGGTTGGTTTGGTTGAGGAAAGTTGCCTCATGTTTTGTGATCCAGCCATTGTCAACACCTTTGTTAACTAGAAAGGTTATTTCCTCCTTGATGTCTGCTGTAGGATCCTTAGACAGTTTCCTATAGTGATGGTTATTGCCTAATAAGCGTAAGCATTCTTCATTATACATAATCGTGGGCATTATCACTATTACCCCACCTTTGTCAGCTGGTTTGATAGTGATAGAGGGGTCATTACTTAAGTCATTGAGGGCTTTCAGTTCTTGGGTGCTGATGTTATGGAAGACCTCCCTCTGATTATTTTGTAAGTCATCGATTTTCCTGCTTACCGATTTTTCGAAAGCCAGAACTTCGGGTGGCATTTGTTGGAAAGTAGGGGTAAACTTGGATTTCGGACGCAGCCCTGTATTCTTTTCCTGTCCAACATTGGGTTCAGGGTTCTGGAGGAAGAAGGTCCTTAGCCTGATTTTGCAGAAGAAATCGGCCAGTTCAATCCTTAGTTTGAAAATGTCAAGTTTGGGAGTGGGAACGAAGCCCAAGCCTTTTTCTAATGCTTGAAGCTCACTTTCATTCAGTACTTTCGAGCTTAGGTTAACAACAGTGGTTAATCTCTTATTTATGCTCTGCTTGTGCTGGGGGTCTTGTCGTCTGTTGGACCCTCCTTTAGGTTCCAACTCACTCCCTTTTTCCTTCCCTTTCCTCGTCTGGGGCCTCTCCCAAAAAAAGGAACATTTGGGTAGGTCCAGGTCGATGGTGGTTGGGGGTAGATCGGGGCTTGGAATTGGTTAGGTGGCCCATAGGGAGAGGGCCAGGTCCAGGGGGGTATATTGAGTAGGGGGTGCGGGGGGCCTGTGTATGGAGCAAGCCAATTATTCCGTGGGTTCCCCCTCCGGCCACGCCTCGGGCGTGAGGATTACGTCCGACCATTATCGGATTCGGAGCTAGAGTAGCCCCCTGAGGATGTGTCAGAGGGTAGAGAGGGTTGGGCTTTAAAGTCTTCCTTTGAATAGGGATGTACTTTTTCTAGAGAGAACATTTCCAGGTCTTTTGGGAATTTCGCGATTTTGCGTTGAGTCAAGTAATCTTTAAATTCACTGATTGTTTTATTTGTTTCCTCTAGTTTCTTTTTGAAAGCAGCGGTTGTAAGTCCGGTCTTTAAGTTACACTCTGCTGCTTTAATTTGGATCATCAGGGTCTCTGAAAGTCTGGAGGCAGTTTTGATGATTAAGATCAACCAATCTCGTGTACACTTCCAGGCTATCAGTGACCAGTCCCTCCTGAATTCTTTATCTTCTAGGAAGATACGCGGTTCAGTGGTTACAATCAGTCCATTGGGTGCTGCGTTTTTTCTAAGGTACTCTGTTAGGACGGCCCCGTGTAGTATTGTTTTTATTTGAGTCCTTTTTAGTTCAATAAGTGTGTCCCAGTCTCCTAATAGGGCTATTGTCTTAGAGAGAGAAGAATCCCCTAATAGTGAGGGTGCTGCAAGGATGGCCTGAAGCTCTTCCTCGCTGAAAGCTAGCCCTTCGGCCATGGTAGGGTAAATAAGGCTCGTAGTACTCCTGCAAGACGGTTACAGGGTAATCAGCTCAAATAAGTAAATCGCATAAACTCTCACAGCTGGCCGCTGCGCTGAATCATAAAACACAAAAGGAGAGTGCTGGGAGTGCTACTATCCCACACCACCTCCCAAGAAAAATCTATATAACCACTAAAGGTGTGGGATAGTTGGGGTTGAGGGTGGAGTCAGACCAGTGTTCCCTCAATTGTCAGTACCGGTTAGGTCGCGTTTCGTGAGAAGAGGAGCATATGTGGAGAGTGTCTCTGGAACGGAAGGCTGTGTTGAGTAAGGGGGAAAGGGGGAGTCCCCTTACGGACTAGGTGGTCTCACACATTTAATAGTGTCTTGCTTCATCATTTGACAGCTCATTATCTAACTGTTCCCACACTCCGTCTGCATCATCCACTACCCTAGCCTTAATTTCTTCATCATACCTCACCCATGCCCAGTCCCCCAAAGGTAATCTGACCTTTACACACCACATCCAGATATTTAAACAATGCTACACATCGTTCAGGAACTTTTTCACAGTAGTTGCTTCCATATATCAAAAAGGTAGCTGTCCAATTTTCAAAGTTGACCGGCACCTTAGGAGGCCTGGGCTACTCATATTTCTCCTCTTTTGACCCTTCTTTTGCCCTCATGTCTCTATGGAGACATCTCCATGTACTCCATGTACTCACCCTTCCAAATTTTTCCTTTAGTAGCTGTAGTAAGCTGGGTTCTGGTTGTAATACGCCCACTTTTTTGCCTGGTGTCAGTATATATTGGACTTTAGTTCACTGGAATCCTGCTAACGAGGGCCCCAGTGCCAGTGCTCTCTCCCCTAAATTTGGTTACCTGGTAAACTTTTACACCCCAGAATTGGCATACTGGTGCCCCCATGTAAGGCCCTAGTAGATGGTACTTAGGTACCCAGGACATTGGTACACCAGGGGTCTGCAGCATGTAATGTGCCACCGATTGGAGCCCATGCAAACTGTATCTGCAGGCCTGCCTTTACAGCCTATGTGAAATAGTGCATGTGCACTTTCACCACTGATATAAGGCTTAGCTTATATCCTGGTCACTGCACTTAGACACTGTGACGCAAAACTAACTCCATACTTATACTTTGGCGTTAGACGCGTCTAGCGCCAAAGTCCATGGAGTTTGCGTCATTTTTTAGCGTGGACACCTACTTTGCGTTAATGATATGCAAGGTAGGCGTTCCCGTCTAAAAAATTGACTCCGAGGCATGTGCGCCGTATTTACACTCCCGGGCAAAATTCACGCCCGGGAGTGGGTGGGTCAAAAAAAATGACGTACGGCTGCTTTTGCGCCGTTTTTTAGCGCCTAGACAAGGCAGGCGTTAAGGGACCTGTGGGCTCGGAAGCAGCCCAGAGGTGCCCTCCCATGCCCCCAGGGACACCCCCTGTCACCCTTGCCCACCCCAGGAGGACACCCAAGGCTGGAGGGACCCATCCCAGGGACATTAAGGTAAGTTCCGGTAAGTATATATATATTTTTTTTTGTGGCATAGGGGGGCCTGATTTGTGCCCCCCTACATGCCACTATGCCCAATGACCATGCCCAGGGGACAGAAGTCCCCTGGGTATGGCCATTGGGCAAGGGGGCATGACTCCTGTCTTTGCTAAGACAGGAGTCATTTCTATGGGGGTTGGGAGTCGAAAAAAATGGCGCAAATCGGGTTGAGGCGAATAATTTGCCTCAGCCTGACTTGCCCCATTTTTTGACGCCCAAGCTCCATATCCCCCTACGCCGGCGCTGCCTGGTGTACGTCGTTTTTTTCCACGCACACCAGGCAGCGCCGACAGCTAACGCCGGCTAACGTCATTGATTAAATACGGCGCCCGCATGGCGCTTCAGAATGGCGTTAGCCGGCGCTAATTTTTTTGACGCAAAACTGCGTTAGCGCAGTTTTGCGTCAAAAAGTATAAATATGGCCCTGTAAGTCACCCCTCTCATAGGCCCTTCAGCCCAAGGGCAGGGTGCATGTTCCTAAATGTGAGGGTACCCTTGCATGAGCAGGACACCCCTACAAACCTCGGACTCTATTCCCTGGGGTGTGTAAGTGCAGGGAAGCCATTTTAAGGTATGTAGTGGACAGTGGTCAACACAAGTGGTCCAACTACATAATGGCTTCTCCAAACCTAGGCATGTTTGGTATCAAACATGTTGGAATCATGCAAATCACCGATTCCAGTGCTAGTTGCATGATCCCTGTTACTCTGGGGGTTCCTTAGAGGATCCCCGGTTCTGCCTGTGCAGCCTTACGGGGTCCGGCTGCCAGCCCATGCTGCTGCCGACCACAGACACTCTTCTGCCCTCCTGCTGGTGAGCCTGGCTCAGGCAGAGGAAGGCAGAACACAGGATTTCCTGCAAGGGAGAGGTGGCGACCACCTCCCCGTGTGCATTAGGTGTCTAAGGGCTGGGGTGGGATAGCCTCTGAGTGCCACCAGACTGCTTTGAAGGGCATATGTGGTAACCTTCTTGCATAATCCGGTTTGCACCAGTTCAGGAACCCCCATTCCCGCACTGGCGCAAAACTGCACAAAGGACAGGGGAGTGACAGTCCCCGGTCCAGCTCCTCTCCTAGGGAGATGCACAGTGCTCTGCCCAGGGGGCTGGTTGATTTTGCCATGTTGGAAACAAGATGGGCAAAGGCCCCTGTGAGCATCTGATTGGTTAGACCGGGTAGATGACGTCCTGATCCCCTCTGATAAGTGTGTCACTTCAGAGCGTGACCAACCCCCTTTTAGGGTTACTTAAGGGCTCCTCCAAGAGTGGGTCCTCAGATTTGTCGAGAAAGACTCTACAAGGAATTCTCTACAAGACAGCTTTTGTTCCAGGCCTCAGGAACCGCTGCTAGCCTGCTTTGGAACTCAAATGTCTGCTTCTGGTGGGAAGGTTCCCATTGCAATATTGTTTCTCCTGATCCTGCAGTGAAGGAGTCACTCCCCTGCATCTGCAGGCACCTCAAGACAACATCAACTGGCTGGTGGGGTCTGCTGTCCCACGGATATCGAAAGGCTCTGCATCAAAGGCGGGTCTGTGGCCTCCTCTGGGTCCTGCTTTTCTTCTGACCAACTTGGGAGACTGTGAGCTCCTCCTCCTGCCACTGGATTGGAATCCAGGTGCACCCAGACTGTTGCTCTTGCCAAGGCTTGTTGACTCTTCCTCCAGGAGATCTTCAGGCACCTAGAAGCCCTGGCCTCGAGCACTTTGTAATTCGAAGATCAGCCCCTGTCCTGCAACTCCTGTGACGTGAGACTTCTGTTTTGTTGTGCTGCTGAGGTCTCCATGCGACTCCTTGTGTCTGTTAGAAATGGGGTCTTTGGTTGGCAGTTGGGTTACCCCCCTGTCCAAGCAAGGACCCTCACTCTAGTCAAGGTAAAGGAGAATCATCCTCAGTTAACCCCCGCTCAACAACTTGGTAGCTTAACACAAGCAGGCAGGCTTAACTTCAGAAGCAATATTTAAAGTATTTGTAACAAAACACACACAGTAACTCAGTGAAAACACTACAAAATGACATAACACAGGTTTAGAAAAATAGATAATATGTATCTAAACAAAACAAGACCAAAATGATAAACATCTGACATACACAAGTCAAGTTATGAATTTTTAAAAATAATAAGAATCTTAATCCTTAGAAAACAGTGAGAATGCTGTTATTGCACATAAGTTCCTGGGTAGCATCAAAATAAAGCCACACAGGTGAGTGTGTGTCGCAAAAGGCCAGCAATGTGTCAAGTTCTCACTAGCAAGCGAGCCCGTGCGTCATTCCTCCTCTGGTCGGGTCGATATGCGTGGTTCCTTCTTGCCTGCAAGAGAGCGGTGGGTCGATCCCGGACGGGCACCTCAGGTATGGGCAGGTTTTGCGTTGATTTTCCGTGCCCAGAGATGTTGTGCTGAAATCTGGTTGCACAGTGTCAAGAAACCGCGCTGCGTGGGGGTTTGCATCGTTAAAAGCATCCACTGCGGGTGTTGCCCGTCGTTTCTCCAGCTGTGTTGCGTCGATCTCCCAGCCTCAATGCAGTTGGAGCGTCAATTTTAGCTCTGTGGCGGCAACGGGTCGTTTATCAGCCGTGAGGCGGGTGGTGAGTCAAAAGTTTCCTGGTCTTTGCATGGATTTCTGTCCTCTTCCACCAACTGCATCTTTCAAGGGCCCAGAGACAGGCTAGGGCACCACTTGGCAGGCAGCACTATCAGCACAAAGCCCAAGTGCTGGCAGAGAGAAGTCTTTGTTGTCCCTGAGACTTCAACAACAGGAGGCAAGCTCTGTTCAAGCCCTTGGAGATTCTTCATCAGTGGGAAGTCACACAAAAGTCAGTCTTTGTCCTCTCTCGGGTAGAATCAGCTACTGCAGGCCAACCCAGCAAAGCACAGTCACAGGCAAAGGGGCAGTACTCCTCCTCCAGCTTCCAGCTCTTCTCCTTAGCAGAGGTTCCTCTTGATTCCAGAAGAAATCTTATTTTCAGGGGTTTTGGGTGCTCTTCTTATACCCCTTTCTGCCTTTAAGAAAGCCTACTTCAAAGTCTTGTTTTTAAGATCCTGGCTGGCCCAGGCCAGGCCCCAGACACCCAGTAGACTGTATTGTGTGAGGGCAGGCACAGCCCTTTCAGATGTAAGTGACCACTCCTCCCCTCCCCTCAGCCCAGATGGCCCATCAGGATATGCAGGCTACACCCCAGCTCCCTTTGTGTCACTATCTAGAGGAGAGGTGTTAACAGCCCAACTGTCAAACTGACCCAGACAGGGAATCCACAAACAGGCAGAGTCACAGAATGGTTTAAGCAAAAAAATGCCTACTTTCTACACAATCTAAAAAACAAACTTTACTAAAAGTTGTATTTTTAAATTGTGAGTTCAGAGACCTTAAACTCTATATTTCTATCTGTTCCCAAAGGGAATCTGAACTTTAAGAATATTTAAAGGTAGCCCCCATGTTCACCTATGAGAGAGATAGGCCTAGCACAGTGAATACAGAATTTGGCGCTATTTCACTGCCAGGCTTTATAAAATACATTAGTAGATGTCCTACCTCAAACATACACTGCACCTTGCCCATGGGGCTACCTGGGGCCTACAGCAGGGGTGCCTTATATGTAAGAAAAGGGAAGGTTTAGGCCTGGCAATTGGATACACTTGCCAAGTCGAATTGGCAGTTTAAAACTGCACACACAGACACACTGCAGTGGCAGGTCTGAGCCATGTTTACAAGGCTACTCATGTGGGTGGCACAACCAGTGCTACAGGCCCATTAGTAGCATTTGATTTACTGGCCCTGGGCACCTCTAGTGCACTGTACTAGGGACTTAATAGTAAATCATATATGCCAATCACGGAAAGCCAATTACACATACATTTTACATAAGAGCACTTGCCCTTTACCACTGGACAGAAATGGTAAAGTGCCCAGAGTATAAAAAAAACAAAAACAGAGTCCAGCACACATCAACAACCTGGGAAACAGAGGCAAAAAGTTAGGGGAGACCATGCCAATGATGCTAAGTCTAACATCGCCAGCGGGTCACTTGTGAGGGCTCCTATGACTTCTGGGCTTTCTGCATGCTGAGGGCCAACCCTGATTCCCCCTCAAGGGTAGAGTCTCCTGGACCTTGCTGGTCCCCAAAACCCTGCAAATACAGCTCCAGCTCCTACTTTCATTTGCCAGTACTTGGTGGTGCCCTGGCCGGTCACTGACCCTCCTGCGATTCGGCAACCATTGAGGGACAGCTCGTAGGCAACTCCTAGGATCTTCTGCTGCTCCTGGAGCCTGCAGCTGGACTTCTTCCTCCACCAACTTGCAGGAACTTCACCCCTAGGAGGGGGGACATTGCCACCTGCACCACCAGGGCACCTGTGAGGGTGCTGAACTCTGTCTCCTTCCTTTCCAGGTCCCCCACATACAGAATCCGTCCCTGGTTTCCACCGGCCTGGTCCACAGATCATGACAGCAGCTGGACAATCTGAGGCTTCTGCTGACTTCAGAGAAAGTTCCTTCACCCTTCTGCATCTGGGTCTTCTGGTGTAGGTACTCCTGTCTTCTGGGTATCTCCGGATGGGGGCACTCTCCAACCTTCTTCTTGTCTGTTGGTTTCCTCGGGGTCCACTGGGAAGGGACCTGAAGCACACAAACTCCAACCACTACTTCCCTGTGTTAGTCTATTGGACGACTCTGGGGGTAACCGCTCTGCACCTGGTCGCTGGGGATACTTACTGTGCTTACCTCTGGTGTTATCATCTATGCCAGGCTCCTAACTAACTACCACACTTGCCTTAGTGGGATTCACTATTTTGCATTCCAGTTACTTAGTATATGATTTGGACCTCCCCATAGGGCCCTGCATCTCTTATGCTCTTTCTGCTTGTCATTCTGTGCATATATTTTGTGTAGATATCTCCAAAGGGAGATATGCCAATACTAGTCTTGTAGTTAGTGCTGTAAAAAATAATCATTTATTTTTGCAACACTTGTGTGGTTCTTTCCTGTGAGTGAGTTACTGTCTGACTACTGTGGTATTGCAAGTGCTTTACATTCCTCCTGAATAAGTTTCAGCTGCTCACCTCAGCTACCCCTAGAGAGCTTTTGCTATTTGGGCACCTTTTCACTACCACTCAGGATTGCCTGGACTCAGTATAGGGTGCCACACCATACGTGTACACCATAAACTGAGCCAGCCTACCACATTAGCCATGGTCGGATGATCCCCCAACAGCTTTCTCATTTCCATATAAGGAAGTTTTTTTCTTTTTAATTTCTTTGATTTTTTTCTTGCCCTCTTCATCCTTACTACTGTCTGCGTCAACCATGTCAGTAAACCATTGCTCCCTTCAGACGGGACCTTAACCTCCCCTCCCTTGATCCTGAACATACCTCCTTTTCACCAAGCAAATCCCTTCATCTGCATCACCCCCCTAGTTCCTACTCCCACTGACTAGCAGTCAATCTTTGGATCCAACAATCCCATCTTTCCTGGCTTCAATGTCATTATCCGAGCTGAAGCCCTCTGGCCCGCAGGTAGCCCCTTCTCCGTTTGAGGTGCTGACTTCCCTTTCTTTTTTGTAGCCTGCAAAACACAAACTTCTGCTCCATTTACGGTCCTTGGACGCTCATGAGGCAAATTAAGAGGAACTGAAAGCCATGCTCCTTTCACGCCTTCCTCAAGATCTTCCTTATCATAATCCAACACCTCATCCATTCCAACACCCAGATCATCATGCAAACCAGCACACGTACCTGGCAATTCTACGTCACTCACTCCAACATCACCAAATTGCTCCTCGTAACATTTATTACGTAAATCCTTGCGCTGCGGGGATGCTGCAGAAAGGTGTCCCTGATAACCAACTACCTGGTCCCTCGCCATCCCAGAACCTGCCACATAGGTGTGCGTTCTGTCTTTGATGAAGGGTCTTTAAGCAGTACCAAGCTTTCACTGCTGTGCTCTTGCCCTAGCCAAAAAACTGTTTATGTTGCCTACTTGTCCTGTCTGGTCATAGCCATCACTTACACTCCTTGAACTGCTAAAAACATCCACCCCATGTCTCTAGCACCCAGAGCCACCTGCCATTTTGGGACCCTCTGACACTACCTATGCCCTTCTCAGCCATTGCCACCTGCGGGGGAAACATGCCTTCTGAATGCTGTGGACCAAAGCCATGTAAACCAGCCTCTGTAACTTGTTGCCAGTCCCTGGTGTCCCTACCCCCTTTTTCAATCACCTCTGCATGCTTGACACCCTTGTAGTACTACACTCTCTGCTGCCCAACCTTCTTCTAGTAGGCCATGAGTCCTGAAGCCGGGAGAACCCAGCCAAACCTACTCTTGCTGGATCTGCAGCATCTCTTAAAGAGTGCTCGCCATCCCACCAACAAACTGCCCCAAGGCCCCTCGAGCCTGCATCTGTCACCTTTGGTGGGCCCAACCACATATTACTCTGGCCGCTAATGCCAATTTCTCCCTCCCCTGGTCTGTGTGACTGATTGTATTCACTGTGACTGCTTCTATCCTGTGCCATCGCCTACTCCCCGAAGAGAGATCAAGGGTGAAGCCTGCTTCTCCATTTTCCCATCCCCCTTGCTGTGGCTGCGCTGCCTCGCCGACATGCGCAGCCCCGTGCTGCCACAGGCATCCTCTTGGTAAGAGGCCTCATGGGGCCCGGCACCTCGTCAGTGCGCTGCTCTCCATGGTGTCTGCACGACGGAACGATGGCCCTGATGCAACCTCCCCTGCCACTGGAGTGTCCTCTTGTTTAGCAACTGTCACAGGGCCACCTTGCCCTTTTTGCTCACGGCAACCGGCCTTCATGGCTGCAGACGCCACCCAGCAGGGCCTTTTAGCCCTGGAGGACTGGCCCGACGGGGGCTCTTCATTCACCAGTTTTTCCGCATTCTTGCATGCCTTACCCCTGGGTGACGTAGCGAGTAGGCCTGCACGGCCGCCGCCACACCACCCACAGACAGTGCTGGGGCCACAGCCTCTTAAGGATCCATGTCTGGTCCAGGACTCCAGGCTAGAGGAGGTCCTTTGACCCCTCCGCCTCCAGTGCCAAAAGAGCCTCTAGGACCCTCTTACTCTGTGTGAGCGTACCGCAACAAAAACTCACAAAATGAGCTGGGAAAAAGCTATCTGGGGGAGCGATCAATCCCCTCAAACCTAACTGTCTGTGCTATGCTCCTGACCCCACCCCCTTGCTCCTTTAGCCAGTCCCTGTCTCCCTGCCTAACAGACTGCACCACCCGCCCGAAAAACCCAGAGATGCAGGTTTTCGCCCACAACCCTCAAGCCCCTATTATGAATCCACAAAGAAATATGAAGACGATTACCACTGCCATTAGTGCACACGTGGTGGCCCACAAACATTCATCAAGATGAAGGGCGTCAACAGTGGGTCCCCAGCTCAGCAGATCCTATATTATAATACTGGATGGCGTTGGGGGGTTGGACAGGGGAGCTTTGAGTTTTTTCAGCTCAGCAGATCCTATGTTATAATAATGGATGGCGTTGGTGGGTTGGACAGGGGAGCTTTGAGTTTTTTCAGCTCAGCAGATCCTATGTTATAATATTGGATAGCGTTGGGGGGGTTGGACAGGGCAGCTCTGAGTTTTTTCAGGCTCCCACCCACAAAAGTCCTTCAGCTACAAAGCCATGGGAGTCCTGATTATAACTGCGTTTAAAGTGTAGTTTATTGGGCGGATGGCTGTTGCCATTCCAACAGAGGGTGTGGTAGTTGGGGTTAATTGTAGTGGGCAAGCCCAGAATGTACACGTCCCAAATGGAGTGCACCACACCAGGATGCGATCCCACGTTTTGAATGGGGCTGGCACGAGCATGTGGCTATGCAGGAATCCCCTGTTATTCAGAACTGTCAGACTCAGCAGACCACAGATTAGTCTTTCCCAATGATGATGAGTATGCCTAAATACACATACCACAACAATGTCCATGCTGAATTTAGATCACAAAATTCTTAGCAAGTGCTGTCAACCAGCTGTAGCCTACTACTTTTATGTGTTATGCAGGAGTACGAATAATTCTCGGGTCTCCATGTCAAAACAGAAAGATCAGCCTTGTTTCCACTGCGGACGTAAGGTGAGCTGCCAGTCAGTCGACTGCAGAAGGCATGTATTCCATGGAAAATGGACTCAATAAGATATCTGGGCACTCAGATTGCATGAGGGGAGCAAACCACATTTGACCTCAACTTAGGAAGAGTGAATGGGGCATTGCGCCCAACAATAGCATTCTGGAACACTTTATTCTTGTTGATGGGCAAAATAACTCTAATTAAAATGGTGGTCCTCCCGCGCTGCCTTTATATACTTCAGGGGGCCATGTAGGAAGTCCTGCACCGAGTCTTCAAAGATTTGGACAAACTCCTGTTGCAATTACTATGGGGTGGAAAACTGTGGAGAGTGGGGCTTGGAACCCTGAAAAGGGAATAGGGTAAGGGAGGACTGTAAGTCCCTGACCTAGAGTTCTTCTCTTTGGCAGCAACATCCAGTACACTGGCTGGATGGAGAAGAAAATTGGGAAAGGTCTCTATTGGTGGGTTTTCATGACAGACATCAGTTGGGGGAGCTGCTAATAAGAGGATGACCCATCCCATACACTCTACCACACCTCATTAAATTGACCTGTAGTCTATGGGTTCTGACCATTTTGAGAGTGATACATAAGGCTCCCTATGCTTTAGACTTGGATATTTGGGCAATACGCCCATTTGCAGAGATACCACAGACAATGTCAGTTGACCGATGGCAGGAGGGAGGATGCATTATGGTCTCGTACCTACACCCAGGGATCTGTTTTATTACCATGCAAGACGCTTATGACACGTTCGGATTGGGCCAGGGACTGTTTTTACAATATGCAAAAATGGCCACCACTATAAGCAGTTATGGCCATTGTTTCCTGATGCGCCGCCGCCCATTCACACGTTAGTAGCTATGCTGGCCTTCGCAGGAGGCCACAGAGTGATAACTCACATTTATCGTGTACGCCACAGAAGACAGATATAAAACACTACTATGTAGAGGTAAAATGACAAGACATCAGTGGGGAACTGATCTTGCCTAAAGAATGGGAAACCATACACACAGGGGTCAAAGAATTTTCTGTTAATGCGAGAATTAAATTCATGCAATACAAATATATCCATATGGTATACTTTTCACCAAAGAGACTGCATGCCATATATCTGCTCACTGCACACTGTGCACGGTGCAGAACTGATAAGGCAGATTATTTGCATATAGTGTGGTGCTGTCCCATCATTACACTCTTCTGGGCAGAGGTTTTAACCTGCACTAGATCTGTGACAGGATGGACAATCCCCAAACAGATTAAGCAATGCCTATAGGATTACTCCCTGCAAACCCCAGAAAAAAACTAAGCAAGAAATATACAATATTAGGGATAATGGTTGCCTAGAGGCGTACTGCGATCCACTGGCTAATCCCAAGACCCCAGATGATGCAGGGGTGGAGAGATGATTTAGTAGAATGGGTGGGCGTGGAGGAGATGCATATCAGGTGCACTAGACATGACGACAAGCTGTCAGATGACCTACTTGCATGGGAAGCGATGACACAGACTCTGACGACGGTGCTAGATGACCCTCCACTCTCTCAGTTAAACAACCTTTAACCCACCAGGTGCTCAACCATACCTGGACTCATATCTGCAGATTGGAGGGATAAAGGTCCCTTAACCAGAAAGGGCTCCATTGCCAAAGCCACGTTACACCCTTAATATGAAACAATGAAATGATTCAGTCACATTTGATAACCTACGGAAGCTAACAGGGGGAGTTGTATTGAGACATGTTAAACCTCATTCAAATGGTCTAGTTATACTATTGTTGAATGGCACCACATTGAGTGGAGATCTTATTAAGTGATATACATGCAGGGGGAAGTCGTGCGGGTAGTTGGGTGGTAGATTACGCAGACATGGGAATTTACTGCTGATGTTGATGATGTAACACGTCCTTCTACACAAATGATGTCTGTAACTTTGAAAACCCAATACAAATATATTTAAAAAAACTTAGACCTTGAAGACACCTTTTTTATGTCCTAAGCTATGCTTCATCTTAGAAGAATCTTTTATTTTGCGCAGGGGCGGAACACTTTGTGGTATCTGGAGTTAGCAGTGTAGCTTTAAGAATTTTTAGAATTCTTTATTGGAATGTGTAGCTATGAACTTGGGTATGTGTTCTGTAAAGATAATGGGGTTTGGCCTTCTTGGATAGTGGATGAAGTTTCACTCTGTTACAATAAACTGTAGACTCTCCATCTATGTGGTACCTCCATCCTATTGAAGATTGTGTCACTTTTCATTCAAAGCTCTACACTTCGGCTTGTCCTCAGCACCCAGAATATACACAAAGGTACTTGCTCCATAGGTGGCCTTCATATAGATGCCGGTTATTCAGCTATCCGTGATACACGATTGGTTAATTTGTGCTCATTCTGTTTTGAAGTCCCAAAAAAACACAAAGAAGGTGCACCATTTTCTTTCTGGGAAAAATCTCAAACCACTCCTGCACATAATTCAACGTTTTTAGGAGCAAACCTTTTTGGACAAACCTGCTAAACAGCAGGATGAAATGCTACAAGAAAACCTAAAACAGCTTCCTACCATTCACAGATGTTCAATGAGGAAGTTCCTGAAAGCGTAGGGATTTATTTTTTAGGTTTTTATTGATTTTTAAATATACATAATAGTAAAGTACAGGGCCATTGCAGTACGTAGTAATATATTCAGTAAACCTCTTAAAATATGCAATTAATTGATTACAATAAGTGTGATGAAAAGAAGAGCAGATAACACTAAATGGTGATCTAGTCTGAGACTGCATATAGGCAACTAGAAATGGGAGGCAACATGAGTAAGTATAGGGATTCATGTCAGCCACTACAGCAGCAGTCCCATGGTCTCGACAATGCAATCTCAGGCTGATAATTCAACAATCTGCTGGCTTACTGGGATCCAACAAGTCAGAATAAAGGAGAGTCTGCTCCCAGTGTGATCTCAGCTCCAGGAGGAACTGTCCCTGAAGGGCGCCTTACTCGAGTCTCTTCTTCCCAAAATTGTGACTAAGGATGCCAGTGCATGGGGAAGCTACTTTATAGAGCGATTCTGTTCAGGGCAAATTGTATCAGAAATCATTCTTCCAAGTGGAAGTACATAGTTGCAGCTGTCAGGGATCTGAAATCTCTTGCTCGTCAACTCAGGGGTCATCCAGCGTTAGTAATGACAGTCAACTATGTACTGAAGTAATACATAAATCACCAGGTTGAAACCATATGTTGGAGCTTCACATCTGCTAGTAGTAGAGAACTCAATGGAAGATTTGCTGAGCAGGGCGTTTCCATCATCTGTAGATTTCAATATTTAACTGAGAGGGTTTAATTCCCTGATGTCTCATCTAAGACTCCCATGGTTGGATCGCTGCATCCAGGGAGGCCAAACATCTTCTTCCGGTCTGGAACATTTGCCTTGTTACCTAGAGGCATGGACAATAACTGCTCTTACATTTTATTAGCTGCTGGGTCTTCCATGTGCTTTCCCTCTAAATCACCCCTTTCAAGGACGAAGAGGCAGATTCGTAGGGGGGCAATAAAGGTAATTCTAGTGGTACCTTTCTTACTGCATGAGCCCTGGGTTTCCTGTTCCAAAGATTGGCTCAGAGTCCTCCTTCGAGGCTTCCAGGCTTTTCGCACTCAGTGGTACTCCCTTAAAGGGGGTTTGGCAGTATCCTGCAAACCCTTTTTAATTTCTGATTTTTTTCAAGTCCAGCTGGTGATCATTACAGCTTGGAGAGAGGCAGAGAATTACCTTGCCATGACTGAAAAATTGGTAACTCGCCTTTTGAAAATTTCTGATTTAACGTGGACAGTTTGTCACCAGCGATTGCCAGTCTTGAAGAGTCTTCCACAACAACTTTTTGAATTACTAGACATTGATAGAGCGTTCCGTACTAATAATTTACCTGTACTTGGACGCTCTTTCGGCCGATGAATCTTTTGGCTAAGTGGGACTCTCTTCACCCGAGATCAGTCAATTTAATCAAATCAATAATCAATAACGAACGTAAGCAATGCCCTGATCAACATAACACTTAACAATTAATCCAGAATACATGTCGGCGAACCATGACCTTTCGGTCATGAATAACCACACCAGTTTATTCAAAGTTAACGAGCCCCACGGACTGCGTCCAATCCGTGCGCGACCCTTTTCTACAACCAACCTATCCCAGCGCAGCTCCTAGTGACGTCACACTCACACACTGCGGCTGACAAAGCCTCGCGGCTAGTCCTCCTTCACTCAGCTCCTCTCGTAACAACTTCTGGCATGTATCGCGAGCTACCCCAAAAAATAATAATAAAACAGATCTGTCGGTTTACTACAGGAAGGGTAACACAATCGCTTCAGGACCTTAGGGATTTTTCACTAGCCTCGGCAGTTATTCCATCTTTCTCGGTCCCCACGTTCGCAAGCAAGTCTGACCCGCAGACTGCTCTCAACTTGTCAGTGATCTATTCTAGTGCACTTAGAATTTTGTCAAAGCCCGAAGTCGAAGTTTTCTTTCACTCCCTTAACACACGTACCGACTCGTTGACCACTCCCGATCAACCTACTAAACCGACCAGACCACAACATAAAACAAGTGTCTCATACACTTTTCAACATACTCCGGAGTCTCTTGATCTCGCAGGGCCCGTCTCAACAACAACAACCACGTGGACCTTTTTATGCACGAAGCGCCACATGCACATGAAGTTCGACGACTTCCCTACTCTCACACTCGGAGTCGCACCTCCGCTATTTCTATGAAGTTCGACGACTTCCCTACTACTACACTCGGAGTCGCACCTCCGCTATTCTCTAAAATCCTCGCAACCTTTTCACACAATCTGCGGCAATATGCTGTGCAAGCGCAAAATCCTAACTTCACTCATACCATCACTAGTACCGCCAACGCTGATCTCACACCTCCATTCTCTTCATTCGCAAGCTCCGAGATCCCGGGAAAGTCGCAGTGGACTTAGCCCATCATCATTTTCTCAATCTGTTTTACCCAAGAAAATCTAATTCAACTTCTCGAGTGGGATCTCAAAAGTCGAAACCGTTAATTCAACACCATGTATGTTTCGAGTGGGGTCCCAAAAGTCTAAACCGTCCTCTGCTACCATCTACTGATAGAGCGTTCCGTACTAATAATTTACCTGTACTTGGACGCTCTTTCGGCCGATGAATCTTTTGGCTAAGTGGGACTCTCTTCACCCAAGATCAGTCAATTTAATCAAATCAATAATCAATAACGAACGTAAGCAATGCCCTGATCAACATAACACTTAACAATTAATCCAGAATACATGTCGGCGAACCATGACCTTTCGGTCATGAATAACCACACCAGTTTATTCAAAGTTAATGAATTTATTTCCCTATATTAACAAAGCTAGCACAATATAGATGTGTCTCAACACCAAATGATAAACGTAAATGAACATTAATAGCTGTCCATAACGACGAAACAGGTGCAATCTATGCAGCATTTGAATAACAAGGCATTCGATGATAGCAATGCAAATCACTAAAACTATAATCTGTAATGAGCTAATTGCATACATTTAGTCAGCATAACAAGGTCTCAAATTGCATCGTGCAACAAAAGGAATCCTCATCTAACCTCAAATTAGCATCGGCATGTGGGACTTCATGCAAAAACAATTTAGCAACATTAATTTAGAAAAACTCCTAACTAGGGCTCTTATCAAAAATCAGCAGTTGGTTACCTAAAAGAAACACAATGCAATCATACAATTTCCTTTCATATTTACCAATTACAATCAGCATTCAAGGAAGTCTTCGTCTCACAGGTACCGTTTCTCGATCAGCATGGGACGGGGCAAAGGGGCAGGGGTGGACGGGGCAGTTGCCTCACGGCGGCAAGATAAACTACTACTTCATGCAAAGGGACAAATCAAAGTTAAAGTCTCTAGGGTAAGAATCATTTAAGTCTCTTTCTCTCGATTAGAGAAAGCATCAAAGTCTCTTTCAAAATGGCGTCACAGCAAGGTGGGCCATATTAGCTGCAAAATGGCGGGTAACGGCAATAATGGCTGCAATGGCTGCTTTCTTCTCGTGCACCTGGTTTAAATAGACAACAGTTCAAATCCAGTAGGGTCTTCCATTGGAGGGTTCATAGGTTGGCTTCAAATTGTCCAATCAAAAACAACAGTTCTCAAGCTTTTACTTAAGCATACATTATCCTTGGAGACGGGTACGCAAGTTGCAACATTTTATACCAATTAACTCATTTTCAGAGCTTCCATTGTCCGCACCTGCAGATTGACCTTGGAGCAAAGAGAAAAATGCCAGGCTGGCACGAAACCTTAAGATAAGCATGTGAACGATCTCAGTGGAAAAGTACAGCTTCAAGCAGAAATACACGTTTATTAGCACATTGGAAAAATACGAGCATCTAAACCGTGAGACCAGGCAGCTAGGCCGAAGCCTCCACTAAAGTAATACTAAGCTAAAACATTTCAAACAAGCAAATCATAGCACACGTTTACGATTATGTCAGATTCGTGCAGTTCTAATACATCACGTTATATAAAGCACGCTTATAAATGTTGGCAAACTACTCTGAGGGCACATTTTGTCCCCGTACAATCTTTATTAGTTCGGTTAAAGTCACTCTTGATTATTGCAGCACTACGTTTAAGCGCTAATAAATGAAAAACCTTTATTTCTGCGTCATCAACATAATTCCTTTATTGTTTTCTGTTAGCCATCACTTAAGCCAGGCATTTGGGGGAGATTAGACCGCTTGCTATTGATACATCCCTACCTTTAGATTCGCCAGTATTGAGTAATTCTCAGACGTGGCTAGGTTTTGTCCAAGGAGAATAAATGTCAACTTCCAAATGGATATTGTTTTACATAGTTTACTTCCATCCCCTTGTCAGGGGAAGAAGAAGAGCAAAAAGGGAAGAAAAGCTAATTAATTGTGTGGCAATGGAAAAAGCCTTTTTCCGTTTAGGGTAGTTAGAGTTATCTGTCTATATGGAGTGTTACTTGGACTCAAGAGTTATTGAGATTACTATTAGAACATAGGAATGCTGGGGGCTCCATTGAAAACAATGGAGTGCTGCGGGCTTTTACTGGCCGGTAAAAGCCCGCAGCGCCAACATTCCAATGTTCGGTTTGTTCACAGCAACAGCTGTGAACAAAGCCTCACGAAGCCCGAGGGGATTTTAATCCCCTCGGGCTCCGTGAACATTTTTGTTTTTAATAGAACATTCTGCCCTGTGTGGCAGAATGTTCTAATAGCCTTAGAACCCGCCGTAGCGGGCTCTACCGGCTATTAAAGGCCCTCTCCCTTGTTAAATGCCCTCGCCTTCGGCTCGGGCATTTAATGCAGGGAGCGGGCCTTTAATAGCCGGTAGAGCCCGCTACGGCGGGTTCTAAGGCTATATTAAAGTATTCAGGACATTTCCCTTTAGAGCCTAAATGGGTAAAGATTTAGAAGGAAATGATGAGAACACAGCAAGGACCACATGGACATAACATAGTGATTTACATCAAATTAACACTGGGCTCTGCTGTTGAACAACCCTGAAGACAAGCCATCTTGAACGGGTGGCTGAAAGTAAAACTTTTGTCCATGAAGGCATGCAAATTGGATATTACTGTAATCCCAAGTCCAGGCAATTTGTTACGAACTCGACCAACTGGGCTATTTTCTAGCAGGATGTTGTGACTATAAAGGGAGGGACAGTCTGCCACTAGAGAACCGCTTAAACCCTACGGCAGGTATGGCAGGGATGGGAGATAGACTGGGCCTTGGGCGGATGGAAGCTACAGCCCTTATTTTATCTAGATGGCTCATATTATTATGTGAAGGTCAGTGAAAATATTTGGTAAATCAGCACAAGTTTTTATTTCTCCTTTGAAATATAAGCTTTAAATAGGAAATGCACAAATAAATCAGCAAATCCTGTTCAGGGGGTCCTGTCAGTGAAAGTATGCGGTCTCATGGAGCCCTTGCTGGCTACAGCTTGCTGTTTCATCCAGCTAAGATTTTTGACTTCCAAAGAAGTGGCAAAGTCTGAATGTAGAAATATTGGTGCAACTCTGTCCAGTGACTCCCCAACAATAATGCATCCTCCACCGACACTGCCTGTTGCTTTACCCTAATGAACTTTACCTTCTCAGGAACTTGTCTTCAAACTTTCTTCGAAGTCCAAAGGTAAACTGAGACTGGGCCCAATCCGCCTCGTGTATCCGACCCAGATTCCATTGTGATTGGCCTTACCTTTTGACTTCGCCCAGTGCTTGCCAGGCCAGATACCCGTGGTTGGCACTTTGATCTTTTAGGTGCTATTTTGCACTGAATACTTCAGAAATTCATACCTCTGGTTCTACTGATTTGATTTAATTTGTTTTGATGTAAGTTTATTCATTAAATATTCTTTTTTTCTAATTTGTTTTGGGATTTTTCTTGTGTTGTGTTATCACTTTATGACTGTTTTGGTGCTGCATGAGTATCTAACACACTACCTCTAAATTAAGCCTGACTGCTTTTGTGCCAATCTGTGAGAGGCTTAAGCACAGTTTACTAACATTTGTGGTTCACCCTGACAGGGATTGTGGTTGTTGCTTAGGGTTTTCAACCCCTCTCCCCTCCAACAATAACCCAATTTCTTACAGTTTTATTTGCCACTGTGCTACAAGAGAGGAAGTATGCTCCCTCAAGAAGCAAACAAGAGCATGAAGAAGGGAGTCAGATAGAAAACACACTCTCATCGACCTTTGCTCTCTATATGGGAAACGGGAAGAGTAAGAGGAGGTGATTGGAGGATTTGTTAATTCACTAACTCTACGAGATTATCAGAAAGAAGTTAACCAAGCCTTGCTATCCCAGCGAGATTATCCATTTAGTCTAAACCTGGGATAGGGGCTTTATTGTGAATAGCAGGTTACATTGCCTGAACATTCATTATTTACATATACCTTTCTGTGATAATGCATGAAATATTATTACATCTAAATCGATATTTACTTTTAGAGAAACTGTAAAATTAACCAGATGAGATGTCCTCCATCACCGAAGACAGGAGTGGAGATGGGGTTTGGAAGGATGAATGATGAGTAAACTTTTATATACCATATACTGAGCCCCACCCCAACCACTTCCATTATAGCTGAATATAATGTGAACTGAGGTAACAGTGGTTGATGACAGGTTAAATGGCTTCCCAGAGGATTGTTTTTATTGCTGTTATTCAGTTTTCTTCCAAGAGTGTGTGTACTATGTATAATTTAAATTAAAGTTGTTTTTCCATCACCCACCCTTGGGGAAGAGTTTCATTGTCAAGGGGGTAGCTTAGTCAGTGAGATTGGGGGGGGGGGGGTGAGCGTCAGACTTTCTGACAATTAGGCTTGAATATAATCTTTAAATGCATTATACTACAAGCAGGGGGCATGAGAGAGACCTAAGGGGCAGTGGAAAGGGAGAGGATGTAGAATGGTAGGAGCACTAAGAGAGAATATACAGTATTTGGTAAAATAACCTACATTTTTAAAGACTATCGAAAGAGAGAGAGTGTCAATGTGCATGTTTGTCTGTGTGCATGTAAACATGCCTGGTGAAACCCAACAGACATCTCACCATACCCGAATCAGAGCACCTGTACTCACCTATTTATCAGAAAATACATTTATTAGGGGGTGTAACATCCCCTACTCCTCCCCCTCGAAGCTGCGCCCCTGTTGATGTGTATGAAAGTATGAAAGAGGATTCAATTGTGTAACAAGGACTATGACTGAGACTAGGTGTTAGTTAAGCAGGAGTGGAAACACGATGGTTTTTACAAAGTGCAGCAGCTTAGTAGTCAACTAAGAATATCATAAACACTACTGAATAAAATGAATTCAGGCCACCCAACCTCACTAGAGGTTGAGAAAGACGTACCTGCACCAACCGATTACGTTCCTAAGAGAGACCACCTCCAGTAGTTGCAATTCTTAAGGATCCTCCCTGTGAGTAAAATAAAATGAGAGGGAAAAAAGTGAAGTTACTCTGACATCCTCATTCCAGATGGGCTGCACTCTTGTGACTGATATGGCTTGCGGCATATAAATGGCTTTGGGGAGAGAACCCTGAAGCTCACTGTGACTCTTTATTATGTGTCATAAGCAATTCTCACAAGACCATCCAGGTACTTTGGACACTGAACCCTATTAACAAAGCCATTTTCAGCCAGCCACATATGTGTTCGGCCAAAATGGCTTCATTTACGCCAGTCAGAAATTTATAGAAGGCTCCCTGGCAAGTGTAAATAATTTTCCTATTCTGTGTTGCTCTGGCAAGGGCGTGGCGAAATCAGCAGTAGTAAAGCCCACACAAATGGTGCGAAGTGGGCGGATCAGGGTCTGGTTTGCCTTGAATGTTTCTAGACACACAAGCTAGTTAGTTTGTGAACATTCAGAAACTCCAATCCGACCCTTTCACAACCTTGAAATCGTTGGAGTTTCAGTCCAACAAAGGGCTGGAGTAACTCCTCCCACCGGGTGGGAAGTGGAACAGCTCCCCTTCAGACTTGGAAATGGTGTAGGGGAAAGAGTTTCTCTGAAGGGAAACTATTTTCCGTGTGGAGGGAAAAAAGGTGGAATTGCACACCCTGCTGCATCTATTTATTTATTTATTTGCAGAATTTATAGAACACTAACATTCATCCCCACAGGGATATTACAGCTAATACTGTCATATGTTCAGTCAACAGGAAAACTGGGGAAGGAGAGGATAGATGGAGATGGTGCATTAGTCTGGAAAAAGCCTCAGTTTTTTTTCTGAACCCAAAATAGTTCTCAGTAATGGGAATATCCAAAGGAAGTAGATTCCATTGGGCTGCGGCTAGATATGTAAAAGAATGGCCTCAAGCTCTGGGTTTCCTGATGGGTTTTGTTTTATCTAGCGCTAGATTTACAGATCTTAGATTTCTTGTGGGTTGATAGAATTTCACCTTTGATTTGAGAATCAAACGACCGAAGAGCCCTATGAGCATGGCAGATGAGCTTAAGTTTTGCTCTCCTCTGAATAGGCAGCCAATATCGGGTTTTTAAACAGTAAGAGGCAGCGCAGTATCTGCCTTTTGTGCAGATGAGTTTCGTGGCTTCATTTTGGATCACATGCAAACAGGTAAACAGATAATCAGCCATCCCCAAATAACGAGCATTTCCATAATCCAATCTACTGGCAATTATTGCCTGGATCACAGTGCTTTGCCATCAACTGGAATCCAACAGAAGAGTTACCTGAGAAGTTTAAGCAGGTTAAAACATTTACCGCACTTGGCACTGGCCTGGTCCTGTATGGATAGTGATCCGTCAATGAGAACTCCTAAGTTTTTTGCTGCTTTTTTGGGTGCCGGTGCCAAGCCCAGAGTTGAGGGCCACCAGGAAGCATCCCCAATGCCAAATAAAAGAATCTTGTTTTTTCGCATTTAGTTTTAAACAGTGAGCCATCATCCAACTAGACTCCTCGGAGAGACAACCTGCAAGGTTTTTCTTAGTCTCTCCTTGCTTCTCGCCTATTGAGAATACCATTTGGGTATTGTCTGCATAAGAGCATATGTCAGAGCTCCAGTTTGTGCCCACGTCAAGAGATGTGTTGTACACATTTTAAGAGTGTCTGTCTCAGTGAGAAGCCTTGTGGTATGCTTCTTTTTGAACTGTCGGGGGACGATCTGACCGTGTTTAGCTGGACAGACTGAGATCGTTTACACAGAAAGGATCCAAACCATTGAAGGACAGACGACTGAAGCCCTATCTCATGGAGTTTCTTGATCAGGAGACTGTGAGAGACCATGTTGAATGCCGCAGAGATATCTAGTAGAATGAGGGCAATGGCCTTGCCCTGATCCACTTCCAATCTAATGTTATCCAGAACAGCCAGGAGAGTACACTCTGTGCTGTTCTTGGCTCTAAATCCTGTCGGGGAAGGATCTAGTAGATTATTATCCCCCAAAAAGCAGTCAGTTTGAGAATGATCAATCTTTCAAGGACTTTGGATACAGGGAGATGGGGCGATAGTTAAGTAAGATAGGCACATCATGTCCTGATTTTTTGGCTAGAAGGAGAATTAGAGCTTGCTTCCAAGAGTCTGGGTACAAGGCCTTTGTCAATGATGTCTTGAAGATTTGGGTCAAATGTTTGCTCAAGATTGATGTTTAACGACAGTGTCCAATTGCTGTAGCATTGTATGTTATGCTACTGCAAAGGCCCTAACTGAGGACAAAAAACCACCCACAACACCAAGACCGGTCCATAGTATCTAGCAAACTTCAGGGACCATTCCAGACCACAACCTATGCCTTAGCAAGTTTGGGTACCTATTGGAGCATACCCAACCCTCTCTCCTCGATGACTTAATTCCCTCCCACCTCCCCAAAAATAAATACTGATTAGATGGTAATCAGTGCATCAACTTATTTATTACTCACTCCTCCCCTTCCCCCCCTCAGGAACACCCTGCGCTTGGTCCACCAGCAGTCTGAATCTGATATCGCTCCCCAGTATCATTGTCACCCGTGCATCACCCTATTTCCTTCCCCTAATTCCATGTTCTCTTCCCTCCTTTAAGTTTTTCATACCTGTTATCAGAAACCTCTGAGAGTCGCATATTGAACCCCTATTACCCTTTCAAAACATGAAAAGCAACACAAAGACACTAGGATACAATATAGAACAGCACAGAACAGAGAGACCATGATCCCCGCCTCTCATTTCGAGCCAGTACATCTTTTTCCCGCTCTATAGTCCGACACACCAGCTGAAGTTCACATTTAGCTTATACCTTTTATTCCCCACATTTATTAACTGTGAATGTCTTGAGATGTGCTACCTTGAACTCCTGTATACTGAAGTAGCAATGTGTCTAATGTATGCAATCCATTCTGACTGTTCTCCTATGATATTGATACATGCTGATAATCAATAACAAAAAGAAAATCCAATAAGAATTGTTTGAAAAAAAAAACAGATGCTAGACAAGAAAAAATAAACTGAGGGCAGGGTTCAGTGGAGAACCTGACTTAACTCCTTACATTATTTTCTAGACCTGTTCCCTAGATACACTAGCAAAGTTGCTTAAATGGGCTCTTCCTTCTGGGTGTGAACCTGTCTGAGATCAGGGAAACTCTTTTAGGGAAGAATGGGTATGAAATGTGGAATTTATGTTAGGTATTTTGTCTGTAAATGATTAGCTATTGCTTCACAGTGAGGGACTGAGGGGTGATAGCTTGCGATAAACTAACTGGCTGGGACAGTTCCTTTACCATTTTAAAAATCTCTTTACGAGAACTCCTGTTTTTATTTATTCTTTTGATAAAATAATTTTCCTTAGTTTTTTTGATCTGTCTGTGATAACCATTCAGTTGATGTGTATAGGCAATGCGGTCTGCAGAGACTTTAGAGAGTCTCCAAGTCCGCTTAGACAGTTTGCATTTTCTTTTCTCGGTCCTCAGTTCAGGAGAGTACCATCTTTCACATGGAGTGAGCTTGCAAGTTGTGCTAAATTTTCCAAGGGGCACAAATATCTAAGGCTTTGGTTATAGATGTGTTAAATGTCTCTGAATTACTATCAAGGGGAGTATCTGTATCTAATTCGGTGGGGGGGGGTTGGAAAACACCAGGTCTAAAGGATGACCCGCTATATGTGTGGGGTCGATAATCTTTTGGATGATCTGCAGAAACAGCATATAATTTTCGAATTGTTTACAAAGTGGATCTTCTGAAAGTTTCAAAATGTTGATTAAATAGCCTATTACTATATACTAATCATGTTTTAAGATAAGTGTAGCAAGCCAAGCAAGCAAATTGGCCGCCCACTGGGAGTTGTAGCTTGTAGGTCTGTAAACAACCGTGCCCTGCCTCAAACTTTCCTCTTTAAGAGAAAATTGGAATGTAAGCAATTCACATTCGGCCGAGGATGAGCTGTACAGTATAGATATGTATCTTTAAAAATAATGAGCGTGCCTCCTCCCTGGATCCAATGCCTGATTGTATTATCTGTACTACATATTGGGGAAATGGCAGCAAGGCAGTGCTTAATTTGTGCTTGTTGTTTCCGGTGCTGAGCACTGACACTTATTTGTGAGGGCCGGGGCTTATTCTTCTGCCTCATGATTTGCTGCGAGCAAAAGACACATATGGGAAAGACGGAAGAAGGAAAAACTAAAAAGCGTCAAAAAAGGGAGAAAGTAAAAAGTTGCAGGATGAGCTGGAGGGGCAGGGGTGGCCGTTAATGGATTGAAGAGGCCTGAGGTGGCTTCAGGATTACGCTGCCTCAGTATTCAGTGCTGGCAGATTTAATTACAGCAGCCTCGTGCTTAAGAGAAGGGCTTTGAGCACAGGCACCTCTTTATTTACAAATTAAGCACTGCAGCAAGGGTAGCATGTCACATGGCATTCCAAGTAGTATGCCATAAAACGTGCCTAGTGTAGCTTTCCAGGTGTACTACTGGTTATGTTTGTGAATTCCCAGAAGGAGGGCTCTCGGCATAATGTGTTTGTACCTGCCCAATTGTCGAAAATATGTGTAGGGACCTTGGTGGATTTGTATGATTTTTTTGTAACGTGCAAAAATACACCAGCCATATAGTTGATATGAAGATCAGTGACAACTCGGGAAAAGAGCAGACAGCTACAGCAGGAAGTCTGGAAGAAGCCTTTGCTTCCATTTTTGCAACAGGAAAGCCTTAATTGCTTTTCTAAAGGCCTAGTAGTTAAACATTTGTCTGAGGGGTACTGCCCCCACCCACTACAGACTTTGGTGCATATTTATACTTGGCTTGCGCTGTTTTAGCATAAAAATTTTGACGCTAAAACGGCGCATAGCTAACTCCATATTTATATTTTGACGTCAGACCCGTCTAGCGTCAAAATATTGGAGTTAGCCATGTTTAGGATGCATGAAACCACCTTGTGTCAATATGATGCAAGGTAGGCGTTCCCCTCCTAAACGCTAACCCCATGGGACCATATTTATCCCCGATGCAAAAACAACGCTAACAAAGGGATCAGACTCAAAACATGGTGCAAAGTCCGATTAGCGCAAAATTTTAACACCTGGTCAGACCAGGCATTAAAAAGAGGCTCACACACAACCAGTCAAGACAGAAGGAGCTTTGGAAATTTTCAGGACATCATGCAAGTGCTACTGCTCCAGCTTGGCACACACCGCAGACGTCTGTGAAGACAGCAGATCCAACCACCACCACCGCAGCAACCTCAAACCCCACCACATTAGCCAAAGAGGCAACGCAGAAGGAGGGAGAGGATCTTTAGACAGCGCATGACCATCTTTGGAGTGAGGGAACAAGATGTGGTCCGGATGTACAGACTCACCAGGAGTCCATCGTACGCCTGCTGCACCAGATTGCGCCACACATCACGGCAAGGCAGCAAACTCCCCATAACATTCCACCCATGACAAAAGTCCTCGCTGTTCTCCACGTGATGCCTCTGGATCATTCCAGACAATGGGTGCACTAGTGGCTGGTATCTCCCAGTCATCCTTCTCTGTCTGCCTACCAAAGGTCCTGGACACAATCCTACGCCTCACGCCCCAACACATCTACTTTCCAAACAGCCAGCAGCTGCAGCAGGAGACCAAGCAAGGTTTCTATCAGATTGCTGGGTTTCCGTATGTGCTTGGTGCAATGGACTGTACCCATGTCCAACAGGTGCCACCTGCAGCAACAGAACACCTCTACAGGAACCGCAAGCACACACATTCCATCCACAGGCCATCGTGGACCACCCTGGGCTCTTCACCAACATCCTTGCAAAATATCCAGGCAGCATCCATGATGCATACATCCTTCGCCATTGCACCATCAAACAGCAGGTCCAGGGTGGCGAATATGGCAATGGGCTACTCATAGGTAAGCCACCATACCAATCATACCACACAACACACCAACCCTCGACGACAAACAAGACAGACACCACAATAAATACACATGGGTAGATCCACAGAGATGTACAGGCAACAACATATAAGCCACATGCCACACTACACTGCACACATTGCATGTCACAAACACGTACACCCAAATCTACATAACACAGCAACACCCTGACTGGCAAACCACGTGTGGACAGGTGGAGCCAAGTCTCCTTTGCATAAAAAAGCTGCTCACAAACCACTACAAGTGTCCGCAGGTTGACAACTAAATACAGATCACACACACATACATTACACTAAACAAAGAAGCGCACAGGCATTTAAGTGGCATAGGCTATGGTCATGTTGAGTAACAGGCACAGTCCCACGTAAACCATGGTGTGCAAGCCTCGGGCAGAACCTAAATCCAATGCCACCCAAGTGGTGCCATAACCAAGTATATGTCCGCTACACATACCTGTAGTGTGCACATACACCCGTCTGCTGCATTGTGTCCCACACATACGTATACAAAAATATGAGCCATTGAAGCCATGGGGCTGAATCATGAGAAATGGGGCAGCACCTACTCCAGTGCCATCTCACATTCGCCCCTAGTGCCCCCTAAGAACACCATGTCTGTTCCCACTACCAGAAATGGTCCACCATGGTGTTGTCTCTGAAAAAACACTAACATTCATGGATGACATAGTAGGATGCGGTAGGAGTATAGTGGAGATACCTGACCTTACATGCACCGTACTAAGGGACCCATGTGAAAAACAACTGTGCCCCCTCTCAAAGCCTGCACTGTGCATGTGTAGAAAGTGTCTGTCAGAAACCATGTAATAGAAGCTAGGAGATACTACTGCACCAAATTACATCATCCTACCAATATGGGGGACACACTTCCGTACACTTGATGTCTGGCACAACCATCATCTGCCACAAAGGGTCACTAAGCGTCACACTGCATGCGTAGTGCTACATGATAATATGGACTGCACAGTCTGGCTTTGTAGGGCAACTATGCTGCATTAACACCTGACACCATTGTGCTGCTAGGAAGTGGTATATGCCATGTAAGAATAGAACATTGCTTCAGATATGGACTACACAACACATGTACCTAACTTATAGCCATCACTTTTGGGAACAACATAAAAACTTCCCAGGCTCTTGAGCTACTACTCAAGTTTGTCATGTCCATCAAAACAGTCCAAAGAAACCTTATCACAAGAACAGGAACATACACCATACAACAGTGGGCCTAAAATGAGGGACACAGGAAAACTCGCAATGTGGTGGACAGGACATTTGGCCTCCTGAAATCCAGGTTCAGGTGCCTGGCTCTGACAGGAGGAAGCCTCTTGTATGCTCCACCACATGTTTGCATGATCATCCTGGCAGGTGCAATCCTGCACAACATTTGTGTCCAGACACATATCCCCTGGGATGAACAGGATGATGTACCCAGAGAGGACGAGGATGACGATGGAGCAGATAATGTGGAAGGGGAACAAATGAACACTGCTGCAGGAGTTCGTAGCAGACTCCACAATGTGGAGAACGTCTACCCATAATCACCATACTTTAAACATCACATTGTAAATAGCACAAATAAATCACTTTGCACCTGAATCTCCTTGGTCTACTCATTTTCCACTACATACACCATTGGAATGTGACTCAAACCTCAGTGAGCAGGTAGGTAACACAAAGGTGACCAGTATGGTAGTAACGACGTTTGTGACATAAGTGGGTCTACTGCCACCATCTCAAATATCAGTGACACACAATTTGCGGGCAAGTGACTCCTGAAGGTCTAGATCAATGTACCACCACATATATTGTTCCGTCAAGTGGGCAAGATGCTAATACCTAGCCCATCCACCACAACAACGCCATGCATAACAGGATGAATGCAAGGGGGGCACACATGAGGTAGTGGCTGTCAACAAATGGATATGAAGTAATGCAGGAACAGAACACTGTCACATGTGTGACAAGAGTGGAACATCATTGTGAACTGTGGTCCCTTAGTAAATGCCCAGGGATTGTAACCAATGTCCGATGCTGAGTCTGCACAGTGTATCCATGGGATTGTGTCCCGGCACTGCCAATGTGCACAACCTTGGCACATGGTGGACTGTACCTCACGTGTGGCACACACAAGTTGGCTTTGAAGTACGCAATGAGTTGCCTTGACTACATAATCAGCTATGGATGCAGAATCACTATCCAAACACATGACCCATAGTCATCATCCATGGATTTTTTCGGACAATGCACCACCACATATTCAACTGGGTTGATTGTAGGCAGAGTTGCAATTATTCACTATGTACATAAGGTGCACACTTGTCACACAAATCTGCTGTCTTGACACATGGCTAGAGCAAATCTAGGCAAACATGTGCAGACTATATGTTCTAGGTAGCAACGGGTTTCGCAGGATCAACTATGCTTGACGTGTCAGCATGTATATCTAGTATGCTGTATACAACTACATCACACAGCACAAAGCAATACACACCACCCATTGTCACTCACATGACAGAACAAGTGCATGATAGCAACATTAACAAATAGTTCCATACATGTTGTGGCCTCAAACATCGCAATCGGGTGTGGGATGTGCTCTCTTGTCCAGCATTGCTGAAATATGTTTGAGACACAACACCAAACTGAGTGGGAGTAGACCTACCAAAATATGTTGCAATTGGCAAATTAACTCTCAAGCACTGAGATGATGTGACACCTCAATATCAGTCAGTCATGGTAAGAGTTACCTAGGTTGTGCCACACTAGAAGAAATGCAAACACATGTTCAATGGACGTTCTGGATGGACTGCTTCCAGACACCCACAGGTACTTGCAAATACAACACAGGAGGTGAAATGGAGACAACACAAGTGGTGTGGCAGGAGTGATGTCATGTGTGTTTGGAACTCAATGCAACTCACGAATACCATCAGTAGAACCGTACCTATCAAGTAGGCAGAAGGAGATGTAAACATCTTCCATGTACACAAGTCACATGTTGCCTTATGTCCATGTATGAATAGACAATGTTGCAGTAGAAGATGTGCACAAAGTGAAAACAGACTAAAGAATGGGAGCAATCTAGGTGACAATACATGCCTCACCAGTAGAGCAGGAATACACAGAGAAGGGACAAACATAGACCAACACGGACTGTACAACACATCAATGTCTACATGTCAACATTTCACATATGTACAGAGAGGGTGGGCAGGTCAGTACATCACCCAGTCATGTTGGCCACTAGCATATTATGGTATTTGCCCATCGCATCCCACTATGACAGGAGGCTGTGACAGACAGCACCATCTGTACCATGGCACGTTTCCAATATTGAAGTCACAACGGAGATACAAACTCAAAAAGATGCCCAAGGAAACTGCGTTGACGTCACAACAGGTCACATGTCCCAAATGTGCAAGACCCAAGTATTGTAAATGAGAGGGGAAAGCTGACATCAAGTATGGCAGAGGTAAATGTGAGATCCTGGTCTGTATGACCACAATTGTGCATGTGTCTGTCTGCTGGGGAGTGTGCATAGTACTGCTGAGTAGCAAACATGAAGAGGCTAGGTCCCTGCTCAGTCAACCCACACACCACTGCTCTAGCTACATGAACGTATCACATTATCAGGGCCTGATGCATGTGCACAGGGGGGTGATTAAACTGGGGCTCCATTGACACTTTCCCCTTCACATGCAACCCTGTTGCTATAGAAACTCACACTGTTGTAATGATGAGTAGGCTGGCAGCTATTCCAGACTGCAACACTGTAACACAGTTGTATGCCATTGTTTGTGACAGTCAATACAAACATGATGTGGGAAAATATGGGTGCCTAGTTGATGGCATGCACATATATGCCACATATGTCAGCACACATGTACCATTGTATTGGCTCAGGCATGGAAATCTGTAAGGATTGAGAGCAAAAGGCAACCTAGCACAAAAGTAAGGGCATAGATATCACTAGATCAGTGTCTGTCAGAAATGAGCTTCACATGTGTTTCGACATATGGAAACATAGGTGGCACTGATGTGACAACATATGCATTTGTCAAATGGCAACATTTGTCCATGCAGGAAGATATTATTGTGAGGTTTCACATCCCATGTGCACACCACTGTTGTCATATGTGACAGAAATCACAAAACACATGTCCATACACACACACACACAGCAGATACAGCACTCTGCAACACACATAGAAAGAGAAAAATGCCAGAAATTATTGTTAATGTGAAGGAAGGTGTCCCCTCCTGTACATAAACAATAATTTTTCAAATATGCTTTTGCACTTCTGTGTGTGCTGCATTCAGCTGCACACACAGAAGTCCCTAATCTCCATTAGTGATTGTTTATGTACAGGAAGGGACACCTTCCCACCCATTAACAATCACACCCCTGAACGCAGACATCCTTGCACAGTGGTGCAAGGATGGCTGCGTTGGTGCTGGCAGCTAAATTTAGTGCCAGCGCAGGGGACAACACAGGGTTATCCCGTATTCAATTGAATATGGGGCATCCCTGCATTGCGATCATGACAGTGTAGTACTGCCAATTTTGCCTCAGCAACGCACTCCGTCATTTTCCTATCAATATGGGCCGTTGTCTGTAGCACTGGAAGGAGCCATATTGTGCTGTGCAAAAATCAGTATTATACACATGTAGTCCACAACTAACCTCCAGATGGTTGTGTGAAAAGTCAATGAATCTCTGACACCAGCCCTCAGGCAATTTTCACAACATGGTCCTGCCACCATGCAATTTGTGAGTGATGTAGGTCACAACATATATGCATATGATGTGTGCGTACCTGGTACTGTGATTACATCTGACATGCATGTGCAAATTATGTATTATGTTTCTGGATATTGTTGCAGCACTCACTGCAGTGCCAAACTCACCGTGGGCCTAAGGGCACCCATACAGCCACCATGTGTGTGCCGTTTAACACATGTAGCACTACATGGCACAGGGTAGGGGGCTTCAGTTCAGTCATGTGTTGACAATTCTGATGTGCAGCACAGGATTCAAGCCTAACTTGCTGGGAAGTTTCAATCAGTTGTACAGGTGGGCACATCATGGGCAATGGCATGCCCCCTTATTATGTATGCTTGGGCAGGTCTTACAACAGGACACAACAATGTTGATTTACCTAACCTTAGAATAGCAGGTGTGAAGTTACCTGACCTCCTATCATATGGGCCACACCTTGCCTCCTTGCTGACTGGGCAAGCCGTGATGTTTCACCAGGTGTGTTAAGTGATGGATTGCATGCACAGTTCCCCTAATGCACAGGGATACAAGAAATCCAGACTTGGTGCATGTGAGGCTCACAAGGTAGACAACACAAATGTTGATCATGGACAGTTTTGTCCACTTAGCTTTGGGCCCTGTTGTAGCTAAACACATTTCCTTCATCCCAGTGACATGTACATGATACTGATGATGACTTGGATGAATGTGTGTTGGACTGTATGTGTTATCTGCAGTTGCAGTGTACATTATGGCCCTCATTACAACCGTGGCGGTAAATGCCACCTACCGCCGTGCTGACGGCCACCAAGATACCGTGACCGTAGCGGTATTCCGTTACGGGTATTATGACCCACACTGAGAAATCCGCCACTATACAGACACCCACACAAGTCCGCCATACCAAAGGTCAGTGATAAACTGGTGATAGCCAAACCCACATCGTTATGCCAACAGGAATACGCCCACAGTATCACGACCCATGAATTACCCACACATTTACAAAACTACACCACATTGGTCAATTCAAACTACACACACCTGACACATATACACACACCACACCCACACACTCACACCACTATAAAACACCCACCCACATTACCCACAACCCTTTACAGCGAAAAAAAAGATAGCACACAGAGAGAGACAAGGCAGGAGCACCCTCTTAGTCAGAGGCACAGAACACCATCACCCATACACCATCCACCCACATCACAGCATACGCCACAACACATCACCCCACACATCACCCCACACATCCTCACACATATCACTCGCATCACATCCATGGCACCCCAAAGGCACCCCAGGTTTTCTGAGGAGGAGCTAAGAGTAATGGTGGAGGAAATCATCCGGGAAGAGCCACAGCTTTTCGGATCACAGGTGCAGCAGACGTCCATAGCTAGGAAGATGGAGCTATGGCGGAGAATAGTGGACAGGGTCAACGCCGTGGGGCAGCACCTAAGAACCAGGAATGACATCAGGAAGAGGTGGAACGACCTACGGGGGAAGGTGCGTTTCGTGGTAGCAAGACACCAGGTAGGAGTACAGAGGACTGGCGGTGGACCTCCTCCCCCACAACTAACAACATGGGAGGAGCAAGACTTGGCGATCATGCATCATGAGGGCCTCGCAGGAATAGCAGGAGGACTGAACTCTGGTAGGTCATATCTTTACTATTATATCCCCTACCCTACCTGCATGCCATCACATACCCCCACCATTACCCACACTCCCATCATTCCATCACCCCACATATACCCCACAATCACACCCCACCCATCCCAATACCAAGCCCTGCATGCAACACCAATGCATGGACCCCCATCACAGACCTGCACGGACACCCATCACCACAGCATGCCCTGTAAATCACCACTCACACAACACCAAGCCGACAAGGAAATCACAATCATAGAGGGAAACACACCCATGGACAATATAGCCCACGCAGATACACTAACACTGCATTTCCATCCCCACAGGACCCCTACTCAATGTCACTAGAGAAGAGGTGCCAGCTACATCCAGTCCCTCCACAGAAGAGGCCCACAGTGACGACAGCAGCTCTGCACGACTGGATCATGATGACCAACCTGGCCCATCAGGAACCTCTGTACAGTCTGTTTCCCTGCCACAGTCCCAACCCATCACAGAGCCTCCCCTCTCAGGAAACACCAGCACAGCACCCACTCAGCGGGCCCTTGCCACTGTCCCCAGGACACGTCAATCAGCAGGGTGTCCACCACTACAGGGACCCCAGGCAAACCCACAAACCCAGGACGATCAGGGACCTGGGGTCAGTGGCAGTAGGCACACATTTCAGGGGACAGAGGCACAGGACAACAGGGAAGCTGGGAGGACTGCTGTGCGACAGGGGGAGGACAGACCCAAGGAACCTACTCCCCACGAGGCACTCTCCAGCATCCTGAGAGCATACCACCATTCCCAGGAGACGATGGGCCAGATACTGGCCAAGCTGCAGGAGACCCAGCGGCTGCAGGAGGGACAGTACCTGGGGATCAGGGATACCTAACAAAAATATACACCATCCTGGTCACCATTGCAGGGGTGCTGGCAGACATGGGCAAGACCATGAGGGAGGCAGTGGCACAACGCGACCCTGACACTAGCCACACTGAGGAACAGCCTTCCACCGGCACTAGTGGATTGGAGGCCCCGCCACAGGACCAACAGGCCACCAACACCCCACCCCCTGCAGAAGGAGAACCACCCCGCAAACGGTCCCTGCGATCCAGGCAGAAGCCAGAGAACATTACCAAGACCCCCGCCAGGAAATAGGACTCTCCTGATTGTCACCCTTCTGTCCCACTCTGTCACCCTGTCCACCTTGAACTGCCATTACTCCCCTTCCTATGACCCATTGGACAATGCACCTGTGATACCAAGAGACTGGACTCTACCCTGAACTTCCTTCAACCATCAGCCCAGCCCCTTGCACCACCCCCTCTACTTATGAGCACTTAAATGAACACCCTTGGAACAAATACCAATCTTGAGTCTGTCAAATGATTCAAATATGTATTAATACAACATAATCAAAGCATTGCAACTCAAAAGTACAGTGAATAATACTTTAGGATGACCTCTGGTGGGCAGCAGTACACATAGCAGGAGCCAGAGTGGGGCACAGATATCTGAAAATGGAGATGCCAAAGGGTACAGTCAGTGGCCATAGACATAGGGAAACAGTCTGCCTTGTACAATGTCCAACAGATAACTGAAATGTTAAGTGAAGTTAGTGTCTTACCTGTGTGTCACTGGAAGTACTGCAGAATAACATTGGTTTTGTTGTCAACATCTTCTTCCTCTGCCCCCTCTTCCTCACTGTCCACAGGCTCCATCTCTGCCACAAGACCATCTCCAGGCACATCCTCCTGCAGAAAAGGCACCTGGCATCTCATGGCCAGGTTGTGCAACATGCTACGATGATCTGGCACACCTTCTTGGGTGAGTAGTACAGGGAGCCTCAGATGGAGGCACCGGAGCCTGGCCTTCAGGAGGCCGAAGGTTCTTTCCATAATCCTCCTTGTACGCCCATGTGCCTCATTGTAACCTTCCTCTGCCCTTGTCATGGGATTCCTCACTGGGGTCAGTAGCCATGAGAGGTTGGGGTAACCAGAGTCACCTGAAAACATCGAGGGACAACTGTTAGACACACACTAACCATTAGGGACAACCCCATACCCAGACACCTACTCATACTGTGTGGGGACCTTTGGCTCACCTATTAGCCACACCCTGTGCCTCTAGAGTTGGCCCATCACATATGGGATGCTGCTATTCCTCACGATATAGGCGTCATGCACAGAGCCAGGATATTTGGCATTCACATGGGAGATGTACTGGTCCGCCAAACACACCATCTGCACATTCATTGAGTGATAGCTATTTCTATTCCTGTAAACTTGTTCAGTCCTCCAGAGGGGGGGACAAATGCCACATGTGTCCCGTCAATGGCACCAATGATGTTGGGAATATGTCCCAGGGCATAAAATCAGCTTTCACTGTGGCCAAATCCTCCACCTGGGGGAACACGATGTAGCTGCGCATGTGTTTCAGCAGGGTAGACAACACTCTGGTCAACACGTTAGAGAACATTGGCTGAGACATCCCCGATGCCATGGCCACTGTTGTTTGGAAGGAACCACTTGCTAGGAAATGGATCACTGACAGGACCTGCACTAGAGGGGGATACCTGTGGGTTGGCGGATAGCAGACATCAGGTTTGGCTCCGATTGGGCACACAGTTCTTGGATTGTGGCACGATCAAGTCTGTAGGTAATGATAATGTGTCTGTCCTCCATTGTCGCTAGGTCCACCAGGGGTCTGTACACCGGAGGATGCCGCCATCTCATATTCTGCCTCAGCAGTTGAAGCCTATGGAAGGGAACGGTGAGCAGAGGGTCATATTCACACTTATGTTGCACTTATGTTGCACTAATGATGATTTGTTTACTTTACAGAAACAGTATGTGAAGTCGAGAGACCGTGGATGTGCCAATGTCTGCTGTGACACAGTTAGGTGCCATGGCCTGTGCCCCCCTGAAATGGCGGCTGCCTGACCTGTGAGGAGGGACAAGTGGAAATGAGGTAATTGCACTGGCGTTGTGCGCCGTCGCGGTAGGAGATCGATGACCGCCGCGCAAATTCGCTTTGGTTATCATTGGGCCCTATGGGTTCCTGGAGCCAATGGCGATGTACGCCAGCAGTGAAGGTACGCACCGCCGCGGACGTCACCACCATTTTCTATCTATTTACTCTCTTGCTACCTGGCCTTCAACAGCAGAGGACCTACACTGCAAGTGCTGCTGTGATCTGTGTCTGGAAATGACTATGGCTCATGTGTCTGGGGAAAGGGCCCCTGCCTTCACTGCGGAGGATTTGGAAAAACTGGTGGATGGGGTCCTATCTCAATACACGTTACTCTACGGTCCTCCAGATAAACAGGTGAGTACACTGTGAGCATGATGCGTGGGCCATGAATGTATGGACTGCTGTGTGTGTAAGCCAAATGTAGGGGGGGCAGAGGGGTCCTGGCCAGAGTGCAGCATGTAAGGTGGTCAATGTATGTGCGTCAGGGGATGTGTGGGATCTGGTGGGCAATGAGTATGACGGTCCGGGCAGGTGAATAATTCTCTTTTCTGCTGTCTTTTCCATGCAGGTCAGCGCCCACCAGAAAAAGGGTATTTAGCGTGCCATCGCCAAGGAGGTGCAGACCCTGGGGGTCTTTGACAGACGAAGCACCCACTGCCGCAAGAAGTGGGAGGACCTGCGCTGCTGGGCAAAGAAGACGGCGGAGGCCCAGCTGGGGCTGGCCTCCCAATGAGGAAGGGGTGCCCATCGCACCATGACCCCCCTGATATTCCGCATCCTGGCGGTGGCCTATCCGGAGTTGGATGGGCGCTTGAAGGCCTCATTGCAGCCACGAGGGGGTGAGTACAGAATCTGAAACCTGACTTTGCACGCGTTAGGAGGTGCCTGGGTGGGGGATGTGGGCTGTGGGTGCCCCTAGGCCAGGGAGAACATGACAGGGTAGTTCCCCTGTTGGGCAGGCTCAGCATCACTCCTACCCAAATAGTGTTGGCGGCCATCTACCCCTGTGCAGGGTCCTGTGGGTTTCAGGTGTACAGCTAATGGCGTTAGGCATTGAACCCCATGGGCTGGTGACTGTCTTAGTAACTGGTAGTGCATGGCCTAGTGCATAGGGCTGCTCCCTGTGTGTTGTGTACGCCAACTGTAGTGTTGTTGCTGCCATTGACCAAGTGTATCCTCTGTCTCTCCCCCCTTTTTGTTTTGTCACCCTGTCCTTGTGTGCATTAGCATCATCTGGCGGAGGAGCAGAGGCACCGGTGGCGGAGGGAGCTGCATCCCACATGGGCCTTGGGGCCGAATCCACCGAGGGTGAGGGCACCAGTGGGACGGAGGGCAAGGGGAGCACCACGATTGGGACAGGAGGGGAGACCACAGACAGTGACTTCCGATGGAAGCTCCCTGGCGGTGGCGGACACCTCTGTGCCCACCCCAACAACAGGTACAACCGCCCCCCCCTACCAGCACCGCCCTCCCAGCAGCCCCTCAGCATGTTTCCCGTGCCCGCTTATCCAGGAGGGTGGGCATCTCCTTCGCCCCAGGCACCTCAGGCCCTGCCCCAGTCAGCCCTGCTGCCATCAGTGAAGAGGCTATTGACCTCGTGAGATCCCTCACTGTTGGGCAGTCAACCATTCTGAATGCCATCCAAGGTGTCGAGAGGCATTTGCAACAAACAAATGCATACCTGGAGGGCATTCACTCTGGCGTGGCGGCCCAACAGAGAGCATTTCAGGCTCTGGCCCCAGAACTAATGGCAGCCCTTGTCCCTGTGTCTAGCCTCCCCCCTCTACCCAGACCCAATCCCCTCAACCCCAGCCTATCCCAGGCACACCTTCAGACCAGTATTCACCCAAATCACCACACAAAGGTAGCTCAGGCAAACATAAGCACCACACTTCATCTCACAGGCATTCACACAAGCACCATCCTAATTGCAGACATAACAACATCCACTGCCTCCACTGTGTCCCCCTCCTGCTCTTCGTCCACCTCCCTCCCAGTCTCGTCTCCACTCACACCTGCATGTACTACATCCTCATCCACTACCTCCATCACCAGCACGCCAATCACGACACACCCGTCACTGGCAGTCACCACCCCACAACCATGCACACGTCCCCTGTGTCCTCTCCCAGTGTGTCTGTGACCCCTCCTCCAAAGTACACAAACGCAAGCACCCACCCACCCAACAGCCATCCACCTCACAACAGCATCCAGCCCATGCACCCTCACCCAAACTCAGCAGAAAGACACCTCCTACAACCACTCCCTCTTCCTCCACTCCCAAACCCTCTCCATCTTCCCGCCCCAGTGTGTCTAAAAAACTTTTCCTGGCACACTTTGACCTGTTCCCTACCCCTCCACCCCTGTCCTTCTCCTCGGGCCAGGGTGTCCAGAACCCCACCAAGCACTTCAGCCACCAAGTCGCCGTCCAGTGTGGAACCTGCAAGTCCCAGAGGCTCAAAGGGGTACCCGTCAGGAAAGCCAGTGGACCACCAACCCCTGCAAAGGATCAAACCATTCCCCCACCTGCCAAGGTGAAGAAGGGGCCAGCATGCAGAAAGGAGCACGACCCACCCAGCAAGGCCTCCTCCAAACCTCCAGCTGACAGTCAATGGCACAACAGCATCTGCCAAGGTGAGGAAGGGGAAGAAAATCGAAGGTAAGGCACTTCAGCCGACAGAGGATGCAGGTGAAGCCCTGGTGCCCGACAGCAGATGTGCCAGCTCTGCCACCTGCACCGCGTGAAGCACCGCCAGCAGCCCCACCGCAATCCCCGCCACCTGCACCGCCGCTGCCACCACATCTGTCAGCAGCAGCATCCCCAGTGGGCAGCCGTCCGAGGCTGCAGGAGAAGGGCTGGAGCCTTCCTCCACCACCGGCAGCACCGGCACCACGGCCAGCACCGCCAGCATCCCCGCCGCAAGCACCGCCGCAGACACCGCCACCTGCACGCTGACAGTAGGACCACTACCAGCACCAGCAGCCCAAGTGGGCGGCCGTCCGAGGCTGCAGGAGACGAGCTGGAGTCTACCACCACCACTGGCAGCACCCCCAACAGCTCCGGCACTACCACCACTTAGCAGCCTTAGCCGCCGCAGGATGGAGTCTATCCCTGCCTCCATGAACTATCATGCTACCTGATCCCTGAGAATCTCGTGCCTCAGACACCCAGGTGAGGGAATGTGTACTGGCACACCACAAGTACTGCATCAGTGAGCACCAAGCCCCCTCCAGAACCAGTGGAGATATGCATCCACTCACCCTATCCTTGGCAGGATGAAGCACTCTGGGCACCAAGCCCCCTTCAGAACCAGTGGAGAAAGGCATCCACTCACCCTATCCTTGGCAGGATGAAGCACTCTGGGCACCAAGCCCCCTCCAGAACCAGTGGAGAAAGGCATCCACTCACCATATCCTTGGCAGGATGAAGCACTCTGGGCACCAAGCCCCCTCCAGAACCAGTGGAGGAAGGCATCCACTCACCCTATCCTTGGCAGGAGGAAGCACTCTGGGCACCAAGCCCCCTCCAGAACCAGTGGAAGAAGGCATCCACTTGAGAGCCGGTGGCCTTGCACTTCCCAGGACCAAGCAGTGGGCAAATCACCCACTTGAGAGACTGTGGCTTTGCACTCCCCAGGACATCGCTGTGGGCATGGAGTCCCCTTGATGAGCAGTGGCATTGTACCATCTTCCTGCTGAGGTGCCCCCCCTTCCTCATCCCTCTGAGGTGCCTGTGTGTTTTTGACCTAATGCCCCTGCAGGGTTCTCTCCGTATTTAGGCAGGAGTTAAGTGTTGGCTTGGCCCATGATTTTTGGCCCTGTGGCCCACGAACATTTCTGAAGGACAATGTACAGACTTCTGTACATTTTGTATATTTTTGTAAATACTGTTTTTTAAATGTTATAGTATATCTGCCTATTTCTGATATATCAGTGGTTTGACTTGCGTTCTTCCAGGGGGTTACGGGGTGTATCTGTAATTTTGTTGGGTCTGTTTGTGTGTATGGTGTTGTGGGTGAGGGTGGGGGTGTTGCGTGTTGCATGTGTGTGTCACTCTCTTTTTCCTTCCCCTCTCCCCTGTGTACTAGGTGCAGTACTCACCGTGGTTGTTGCTGTCGTCTTTGGTGTTCCTGGTACATGAGGAGGTAGACCAGCATCGGCAGGACCTGCAGCTCAGGCTTCATTGCGTCCTGGTTCTTCTTTGAGTGTCGAGCGGTGAATGGTTTCCCTTCCAAACAGTGTTTCTGCCATGCTTTTGATGGTGTTGGTACTGCCCCGGAAAAGCTAGCGGATTGGCGGGTTGTAATGGGGTGGGCGGTACATTGTCTTCCTCCTGTATGTTGGCAGCGACCGCCAAGGTGTTGGTTGCTACCGCCATGGCGGTCGGAGTGTTAAAGTGGCTGTCTGTGATGGCGGTTTGCACCGTGGTCATGATCCCATTTTTTTTTACAGCCGACCTGTTGGCGGTATTAACGCCACTTTAACACCGACCGCCAGGGTTGTAATGAGGGCCCATATGTCTGTACAATCGCAAACCAAGATGCTTGCTTCTCCACATGTTTCAGCTGCCAACATGACTGAGGCACGGAGACGAGACTTCCACAAGAGGGCCGAACGCTACCTCCACATACTGGAAGTTGATGATGCCTACCGCTGAATGGGCAGGAGGTTCCGAAAGGAAAAAACATCAGGAAAATGACGTGCCTTTCCACATGGAGGACCTCAAAACAGCCATAGCAGGACACTGGTAACAAGCCATCAGGGGTGCAGGGGGCCAGATCTGGAGCAGGGCCATCAATGTCAACCTTGCGGTTCCTGGCAAATTTCTCCTTTGTCCTGCACTTGCAATCGTGCCAGTGCTTCTTGCACTCAGTGACAGTCCTCTTCCCCTCTGCCATGCTGTTGATTTTGTCCACTATTTGCTGCCATATTGCGTCTCTCTTTCCAACTGGCAATTTGGAAGTGATGAATAGCTGATGTTGGTGCTCCGTCACCTCTCTGACCAGGATATCATGCTCCTCCTCAGTGAAGCGACATTTGCGCTCTCTCTTCTGCTTCTCCTGTACTTGTTCTGTACCCTCCTGGCTGGTACTTGGGTGTATGGGGTCTCCCTGGGGTCTCTCTGGGGTTGATGCTTCCATTTTCGATTACAATTGCACTCTTTCCTACATTAGCATTTTACTTTTGACGCTAATGCGGTGTAAATATGGCACTAACCCTTTTGCAACATGTTTACGTGCCGCAAAACGGTGTTGCACCATTTTTGCAGCCTTAACTTCATTTTTACTTACAGCATCGCGCAGCTGTTAGCGTCTTTTATTTTACGCTACCCATTCCTTAGCGCCGTCGTGCATCATACCTTAAATATGGTGCACGGTTGGCGCTATGGAATGGCGCTAGCTCACGCTAAATAAAATGACGCAAAACTGCATTAGCACAGTTTTATGTCATTTAGTATAAATCTAATGCTCTGCAGTAACAGTTGTCCTGCAGATTCCAAAACATTTTTGTGAGCAATACTGTTTCACCAGGCAAATTACTCCAAAAGGGACTTCATTGCAAAAAATATGTAGGCCAGACAAAGGCCTAACTTTAAGAGGGCCTAGCGCCTCCTCGTGCCACATTAGCGTCATTTTTTATGACGCGGATGTGGCTCAACTAGGCCAGATTCGCTGCGCCAAATTTACAAAGTGGTGCAATGCATGCATTGTGCCACTTTGTTACTCCTTGTGCCACATTTTACCTGCTCCAAGCATAATGTATGGAAGAGGGAATCTGAGATTCCACTGCACCATTTTTTGCGGCATTTTTTTTATGCCTGCACTGAGCAGGCATTAAAAGGAGGCACCTCTTTGTTTATAATGGGCCTCCATGTACTTTGCAGGATTAGCACCAACATTTTTGGCACTAATCCTGTAAAGTAAAATAATAGCATCAAAAATGTTGATGATATTGTCCCTAACCTGCGCCATGGAGCGCCGTATGTTTAACATGGTGCACACATGGTGGCGTTAGGGGGGCAAGTCACAGCAAAGTATTTGGGAATTGAGGCCTTTCTAGTGCACACTGTGCAGTAAGTTTTGTTTCGTTGTGATACTGTCATGCAAAGAACTCCTTGATGCATTCTCTGTTGTAAGCATCGGTTCACAGTACGCTCTTTTTAGGGGTAATTATTGAGCTGTAAGTCTTATTTCATTGCAAGTTGTGCAAATAACTTACTGGTGTACACTCTGCTTGAGCCTTATTTCATAGCTGGCTGTTTGTGCAAGTAACTGCCTGATGCACACTCAGCTGTAAACGTTGGTTCAAGGTAAGCTGTTTTGAAGAAGTAACTCATTGATGCACATTGTGCTGTAAGTCTTGTTTCTTTGTCAGTTGTTTGTGCGAATAACTTTCCAATGCACACTCTGATGTAACCCTTAATTCATTGCCAACTCTTTGTGCAAGTAGCTCCGTGATACATATGCTGCTGTAAGCCTTGGTCCAAGGTAAGGTCTTTGTAGGAGTAACTCTTTGATGCACATTCCTGTGTAAGTTGCGTTTCATTGTCAGTTGCTTGTACAAGTAAAGGCCAAGTGCACACTCTGGTGGAAGCCTTGTTTCATTGCCAGCTCTTTGGACAAGCCACTCCCTGACACACACTGAGCGTTAAGCCTTGCTTGATGGTAAGCTCCTTGCAGGAGTAACTCTTAGATGCCCACTGTGCCGTAAGGATTGTTTCATTGTTTTCTCTTTATGAAGTAACTCCCTGATGGACAGACAGCAAGCTATAAGCCTTATTTAGTTGACTGCTTTTGGTGCACATTGTGCTGTAAGCCCTGCTGCATGGTAAGTTTGTGCAGATCACTTTTTGCCACCTCTTGTGACTGCATTGTCTCTGCCAGTTCACACTTTTCTGGGTAATCAGTTCCGTGACACCCACTGTGCCCATATGGCTTGTACCACTCGGAAGAGTTGTGGGCAGAGCGCTCTTCAACATTCACTTCTCACTGAGCGCTACCTGGAAAAGAATCTCGGCGGCCCTCACTGTTCCTTATGGCTTCATGTATTAGAAAAAACACATTAATGCACAGATGACGGTATTCCAGCCTCTGGGGTTCAATTTCAGCTGCGCAGCATTCCAGGAAAACAGAGAGTCCAGGGAGATGGAGAACGTAATGCAGCATGAACACCAGCAGATGTGTAATTGAACCTCTGCAGCAGGGACAAGCTCAAACCATAAGAAAACCCTAAAAAATTACATATTCTAGTAATCATAATAAAATACTTCAGCCGATCATGCGGGCCACAGACACAAAGGTTCTTGAAATTTTAACGCGTCATCCTCTTATCAGGCGAGCTGTATAAGCTCTCACTGCTCATTAGCTACCAAGGGAGGAATGGGGGGCACGCATATTGTGAGTATCAGTTGCAATACCTAACATGCTGTGGTAGCTTTTTGTTGACCCCCAGACCTTAGTGACAATTGTGCTGACAATAATGGGCAGTGTTGGGATGCGATTGTTTTTCGTATATTGTCACTGTAAATTGAATTTATATAGTGTTCACTACCACTGACAAGGTATTGGATCACTTTGCAGCAAGTAGCACGCTACTCCGCAACCTAAGATTAGTGTTGGGTAGTAATATTTGCTTCCCTTTTAGGTTGCAGGCTACCAGACAGAGCAGCTGTCTGGTTTGCTAACGACATCTTGGGGACTTCCAGAACGTTGACCTAGGAATCCATTCTTCCCGTTGATTACGACATTGGCATTATGGTTTGTAACTCACATTTTCTGTCTTTCTATTTGCTGGCTTTATTTGCTTTAGGCTCTCCAGGTTCAGTTTTCCCCTTCCGTTGCCTAAACCTTGTTTACTGTATTCTTTCACAAACTCTCATTCTGTAACCAGGCCTTTAAATCTTGTTTTTATCTTGTAACATCTGCTGTGTATTCAAACACCAAGGTCAAATGTCAGGCACTGTCTTCCAAGAGCGCTTGGTTACTTTTGTTTTTCTGACTTCAAATTAAGAGGATTTATGTGACGATCCTACCGGATACTGAGAGTAGGGAAGAGGTTTTGTCTAGCACATAACAACATTTAAATGACCTGAGTAAGTATTTCAGAATACATCAGAATTAGGAACACAAATGAAGTACATTTGTTGTTATTTCTGAAGTGTGTTGGAAACAAATACTTTCACATGCTCAAAACAAGTCATTATACTAGGTGATGCAATTTCCAAAAATGTTCACTGTGTAGTTGTATTAGTGAAACTGTATGTCTATACAAATGTAATGGTAATTTCAATTGAAAGTGTTTTGTCTTTAATGCAGTGCACTGCCATACCATGCATACTCCACTCTATGCCACTGCACACTACTCTGCACCACTTCACACCACTGTGCTCTACTGTGCGCCATTCCGCTTTACAACACTCCACACTACTGCACTCTGCACCACTCCAATCTATGTCACTGCACTCTATGCCCCTTCACGCTGTGCCTCTCTACATTGCACCACTCTAATTAATGCCAATGCACTCTTCGCCACTCTACTCTACACCACTGCACTCCTCGTCAATGCACTCTACACCACTTCAATCTAGGCCACACCAACCTTCTCTGCACAACTCCACTGTATGCCAATGTACTCTATGCCACTCTGAAATACTGCACTATAAGGCACTACACTCTGGCGGTCATTCTGACCGCCCGCCGCCCGCCATGCGGTCACCGCCATTTGGCCGCTCCGCGGTCAAAAGACCGCGGAGGCCATTCTGGCTTTCCCGCTGGGTCGGCGGGCACCCGCCAAAGGAGCGCCCGCCGGCCCAGCGGGAAAGGCCCTGCAACATAGAAGCCGGCTCCGAATGGAACCGGCGGTGTTGCAGGGGTGCGACGGGTGCAGTTGCACCCGTCGCGATTTTCACTGTCTGCTAAGCAGACAGTGAAAATCATGCTGGGGCCCTGTTAGGGGGCCCCTGCACTGCCCATGCCAGTGGCATAGGCAGTGCAGGGGCCCCCAGGGGCCCCACGACACCCGTTCCCGCCATCCTGTTCCTGCTGGTAAAAACCGCCAGAAACAGGGTGGCGGGAAGGGGGTCGGAATCTCAGCGCCGCCATGGAGATTCAGCCCAGACAGGGGAAATCCGGCGGGAAACCGCCGGATCCCCTTTTCTGACCGCGGCTTTACCGCCGCGGTCAGAATGGGCAGGGAAGCACCGCCAGCCTGTTGGCGGTGCTTCTGTGGTCATCCACCCTGGCGGTCGATGACCGCCAGGCTTGGAATGACCCCCTCTGTGCCTATACACTCTACGCCAATGCACTTTACTCTGTAAGATTCAACTCTATGCCTCTGAACTCTACGCCAATCCGCTATATGCCACTCAAACTTACTCTGAACCATTGCACTCTATGACATGTACTCTACGCCATTACTCTCTTTGCCACTCAATGCAACTGCAGTCCACCCTGCACCACTCCACTGTACACCACTTCACTCTATTCTGAAACAAACTCTTCTCTACGTTACTCTGTGCCATTCCATTCTATGTCACTGCACTCTGCGCCTCTCTATGCTTAACTACTGCACACTATGCCAATGCAGTCTATGCCACTGCACTCTACTCTGCATCACTGTACTCTACGCCACTGTCCTCTATGCCACTCTTCTTGACTCTACATAGCTGCACTCTGGCACTCTGCTCTTCAACACTGCACTCTCCACCACTGAACTCTCTGCTACTCTACTCTGCACTACTGCACTCTATGCTACTCCAATCTGTGGCACTGTACTCTACTCTGTACTACTCTATGCTATTGTACTCTTCACCACTCTACGCCACTGCACTCTATGCCACTGCAATCTGTGCCACTGCACTCTACGGCATTATGCCTGACTCTGCACTATTCTATGCTACTCTACTCTGCACCACTCTATGGCCCTGCACTCTATGCCACTCAACTCTACTTTGCACCACTACCCTCTACATCACTCAACTCTATACCACTCTATGCCACTCTACTCTATGCCACTGCACTCTATGCCACTGCACCCTATGTCACTATACTCTATTATACACCACTGTAATCTAAGCCATTGCATTCTAAGATGCTGCATTGTATGCCATTGAATTCAATACTGCTTCACTTAATGCCACCTCACTCGGTGCCACTGCACTCTATGCTACTATACTCTGGAACACTTATACCAATACACTCTACACCAGTTCACCCCTCTCTATACCACTGTATATACCATGCTACACAACTCCACACTGCCATTCCAATGCATGACAGTCTCTGCCACTCCACCGAATAACACTCTACTCCACTCTTCACCATTTCACTCTACGGCGCTCCAGACAACTCTCCTCTATGCCACTAACATTTTGACATGCTACACTGCAGCCACACTGGTGTACAGCATGACTAAAACACATTGGCAATGCCAATAGCTCTTGCATAGGTGAGACCTGTTGGCTTTGCCAATGCTTGTTTTTCTTGTGGGTTAGTTGTGGTAACTTTGTGCGGTCAGTGTCATATTGCGCTTGTTATTTGGGTGAACTGGCTAAAAGGAAGGGTGAAGTTTGAAAATGATGTTTGAGGGATCATAGTAATCAGAAAGTTTTGGGATGAGTCCACGAGAGGAAGGATGGGAGAAAGATTGAAGGGAATAGTAACATGTATTTTTTACTTTTTAAATACATAACTGGAAATAATATGTACATGTTTAAATATATACCTACACATCAAAATATGTAGTGATATGCATACATACACATACATATATACACATGACACCTAAATAACGTTTTAGTAGGAGGCATAAACCCCTCTATTCACATCAGAATATACACAGAAGCAGCAATATTTACATGGTCTGGAATACAAATATATCTTATGGTTGATTATTAAAAAACTGTTTTTCCCCTCTCCCTAGATTATTGTATCTACACACATACACACAAACACACACACACGCACATTGTGTAGATGCAATAATATGGGGGTGAGGGGCCAAGTTTTGTATACTTAGCCATAAGAGACATTTGTATTCCAGTCCCTGTAAATATTGATGCTTCTATGCATATTCAGATGCATAAAGAGAGGTTCATGCCTTCTACTAAAACTAAAACATATATAGGTAGGTGAAAATTTCAGTAAGGACTTAGGGCTTCATTATAAGTTTGGATGCCCCACGGCTGTGGCGCCCCCCTGAGCATATTATAGGGGTGACCAGCAGGAACATTGTAGTACGTGGTTCCTGCCGGGCTGCCCGGCAGAAACACTGCTATGATAGTGGTCTTGGCTCCCTTAAGGGAGCTGTGACCAATACCATAGTACACAGCACCCTTGGAATGTGCAATGTCTGCAAAGCAGTGGCTTTCTGCCAGCCTTCTCACGACAGGGACCCCACTATGAAAAGGCTGGTGGAAAGCTGAGTTGTAATTAGCCAGGCGGCGCTGAACTTAGCGCCTCCCTCACTTAGTACAACTCAGACCACTGTCAGACCGTCTGGAACCATGTTTCTGGTGGAGACAGCGGTCCTCTGATGGGTCCGCCCGCCTGGGTTGTAATGTGGCAGTCGGAACGCCACAGTTGCGTTGGTCCGACCGTCAACACGTGGCTGACGGTCCTTGGACCACCAGCCTTGTGATGAGGCCCTTAATCTATTAAACTCAAAACACACTGAAATTCACCAGTTACAGGCATTTTTAGTAACTAGAACTCATGCCCCGGCCATGCACAGTCTTGTCATCAATTATGTTAATTCAAATGTTGCAGTCATGTTATCAATGATGTCATAGATCATGTTGTGAGTGTTGTAATATGTGGGGTAATTAGCAGTGCTTGTTGAGGGCATGGTTAATAGTTACCTTAGGGCATGAGCTATATTTACTAGGGATACCTATAACAGGTGAATTTCAGTGGTTTTGAGTTTAAAATGTTATGTTGTCACTCAGCCTTCAGCGGTGCACAGTGTGAGATTGGGCACAAGGCCTGGTCTATGGCGAAGCACTGCGCCAAGCCCTCTACAAGAACACTACCTCATTCAGCACCCGGCCTTTTGGCATGTGCAGCATACAGTTGATCTGTCCTGGCTGCACTCAGGCAGACTTACATCAAACATCAAAATATAAAAAGTGGGCCTATTGGCTTTATTAAGGGGTGAGCATATGAATATATATAAAGAAAATCTACCATCTTTGTCCAAAAACCATCAATATTTTTATTCAAAGTATGTTAGCAATTCACACAATGCAATATTTAATAACAGTAATTATTATAAAATGTTTGATAAAGTTTAAATAAAAAAAAACATGTCTGTAAGCTTATCTTTTAACATAGTTTTTATGATTGCATTTTGTTAGCTGAAAAATGTTAAATGAGAGACTCAGAGACATAAAAAACAAAAATTACACCAACATGTCCCTGAGTCTTTTTTTTCACATTTTTCAATCCATAAAATGGAATCATAAGATAAACTACAAGAGGGCTTTGCACTCCAGCTGATGAGCACAGAGCTCTAGCTCAGAGTGATTTAAAACAATTTGGCAAGTTCCCCTGGGGTCATGGATTTAATGTCCCTGAAGACTTAGGGCCTTGTTTGGAGTTTGGCGGAAGAGTTACTCCATCACAAACGATCCCATAATAGCCTATGAAGATTGTAATAAAGTGGACAGGATATTCGTCACGTTTGTGAAGGAGTAACCTGTCCGCCAAACTATAAATCAGGCCCCTACTTTTTGTAATGCTGCTGGTGGGCTGCTGCACTCCCTGCAGTCCCCCAACATTTAAAAATGCTTGGTAGTGCCCCAACCCTTTCTCAGGAAATCACCAAACTAAAAAAAAAATGTAAACAGCTCTCGCATGCCATTGTGGGGAGCTCCTTAAAGAAGCAATGAATAATTAATGAGCGACTCCTGTCACTCATTTTCACTTTTCCACAAAAAATAATTTTTGAGTGTCTCAGTGTCACTCACATGTTTAATATTAATTGGGTGGCCACAATAGTCGGCTCCCCAGCCGGCACACATCATGTGTGCTGGTGGGAGGCGCATATTTTTTATTAAGTGGGTGCCCCCTGCCCACCTGGGGGCACCCATACCTCTTTTTTTAGTTGGGTACTGCAGAGAGAGCCGCTGGGGCACCCCATGGCCCTTGTGGTCCCAGCTGGCTCCCTTTGCGGGAGCCAGACTTTAAAAAAAAAAACTTTTTGAGGGATCCCCCGTTGTCCACCCTGGGCTCCACACTACAGAGGTCTCTGGGGACACTGTGGAGTATCGCGCCCGAGGAGATTGGGTCTCCAGGATGGATACTGCCACAGGAAGAGGGGAGAGCGGCCCCTTCACCTTTAAGAAATTTGGTCCTGGAAGATGGGATCTCCGGGTCCCATAAGTGGCTCACAGAGGTGGGCTTTGCAGCACATCCCTTTTTTTTATAGAAATTGGTCCTGAGGGATTGGACCCAATTGTGGCTCTGTGACAGGGGCTCCATGCCCCAACCCCTTTATTTAGTATTCGGCCCCAGGGTCTGGAGTGTTGAGGCTTCATTAAGGCACGGGAGAGATCTGCATGCCCACTTCCCTGTAATTTGTATTACTATTCCTGGGAATGGGGTCACCGGGGTTCAAGAGTGGCTCAGGGAGGGGGAGGCTGCACTCATGCACCCCACCCCAAATATTTAAAAGTAATCTTTTTTATTTTTACCTGCAATCCCACGGGAGTTGCTGTAAAGAGCTGTGTAACCATACCCTGCCGCATTATTTCTTTTTTTCTAAACACTTTTAAGACAGGGGACCAAGTCCTCGGTGTCCTGTAACAGCTCCAGCAACATTTTCTTTCCTGCTGCGGCCAGCCAATCAGAGTGCTTGCTCCAGCGGGAGCCTCACTCTCACACGAGCAAGTTGACCCAAGAGGGAACAAAACCCCCTGGGCCAATCAGAGAGCCCTATTTTTTTTTTAATTGAACTCGCAGGACTCTGGTGAGAGTCCTGCAAACCCAAACATCCAACTAAACAAATACTTTTGTACTTTATTTTCTCAAAAACTACTGAATGGATTTACATCAAATCAGTAAAAAGCAAACTTTCTGGACCAAGATCTAGCTTCCTGCCCAGTTTGGTGTAATTCTGTTCAGCTGTTTTGGTGTACACCTTTTTAAAAAAGTCTATGGAAAATGTGTAGGAATCTTGTGTTTTGGAACCCCCCACCCTTTTTCTCATCTCTAGGCAAATAAGTGCACTTTTGAGGAAAGTTTCACGAAGATTCTTCAAACGCCACCAACGTTATGAGCAAAGCAAAAAAGGCATTTCCCATGGAAATTAGGACCTAGCTATAACTACCCAGTGGCAACCACTACTGTGAAATCTAAAATATATATATATTTACTCATGTCTAAAATCTTTAAAGGAAATTGCAAGGGGAAACGTGTTTTGGGTCCTACCCCTCTGTTTCTCTGACCCCACTTGACAAATCACCCCAAAACTTTCCAGACAGCAGATGAAGTCAGTGTCAAAATAGTTTTGAAAATTTTGTGAAGATTCGTCAAACAGCGCAAAATTAGCAAAACAAAAAACGCAAACACACACACATTACCTACTGGCGGTCACCAGTATGTGGTTATAGTTAGAACCTAGTTTCCATAGAAAAAGTTGCCCTTTACAATAGCTCAATACAAGGGTGCAGTGCGAGATGCCTTGCACCATAGTCTACACTGAGGGTTAAATGCAGCAGGCCCCTTGTCATGGCTCACATTAGCATGGACCATGGCATGCATCTTAGGTTGTCTTAGACTTTGGCATTCAGTGGGTGCAGTATGGAATATCGCATACCAGGTTGGAATGGCACATTACAGGCAGCCTGTACTAAAACACCTAAGGCTACAAAGATATTATAGGGCCTGATTACAACTTTGGAGGAGGTGTTAATCCGTCCCAAAAGTGACGGTAAAGTGACGGATTTACCACCAGCCGTATTACGAGTCCATAGGATATAATGGACTCGTAATACGGCTGGTGGTATATCCGTCACTTTACCGTCACTTTTGGGACGGATTAACACCTTCTCCAAAGTTGTAATCAGGCCCATAGTTAGGAATTAGCATTGAAAATACCATAGAAATTCACTGAAAAACACAGGAATGGGGTTACAGGGAAGATGTAGTTAGGAAATAGATTTTTTTTTAAAACTAGAAATTCACAACAAATAACCAAAGGTTACAGGTACCATACAGTTAGGTTCAGATTTTACACACACAAAACCGCAGAATTTCATCAGTTATACGTATCTCAAGAAACTATAACTCATGCCCTAAAGTAACTATAACTCACACCCTCACCATGCTTTGCTAATTGGGCTCGCCACTTGTTTATTCGGAGCCGTATACTCTGGCTCCGTTATACACCAATATACTTTTGCCGGTTACTGGAGGTGTTAGTTTCACACCTTCGATTTATACGGACATCCACACACGAGGTCCAATTTTGGTCACGAGTTCTGGGATACTAAGGGTTCCCGAGTCATACCTAATCAAGCCTTGAAAAAGTCACGGGGAGTATACACTCCCATGACGAAACACGTGTAGGCTGCCCTGTGACACATTAAAGATGAACATTTTCACTCAAAGGACTTCTTCGGGATATTCTGTTTCACTTGCATGTCCCATTTGAATTGGTTCATTGTGTTATGAACTGAGGAATTACGAATTATCGACTTTACAACTATAAATTAATTTACGAGTGCCCTTGTCTTTGTATTATGCTTTGCTAATTACCCCACATTTTACATCAGTCATGACATCTTCTATGACATCTCTGATAATATCAGTGCAATATGTGCAATAAAATGATTGATGCAAAACCTGTGCATGGCAGGGGCGCAAGCTATAGTCACTGTAGGGCACGGGTTAACGTTTGTTGAGCTAAAAATATATAGTACTCTTCATATCTGAAAATATAGTAACATTCTTACAGGTACGTTCCCTATGTTCAAACTTACACACTGTGACACATATGTTTTCATAGAAAGAAGAATAAAGCCATGTGCACACACTCCACCATCTATATGTTATGTAAATAAGATGTATTTATTACATACTATGACTAGGACCACTTGGACGGTTTTCTACCGACACCTCCGGTATTTTAATGTCCTCGCTGGTTCAAAAATAAGCAAAGTCACCTAAACTGGTATGTTTAGCCCCAATTTGTACATTCTTCAAGCAGCAGATATAAATAATAAGCACTTTAAATGTGTTCAAAGCTGCGTTAACGACCCCTGACTAATAAATTAAATAAACAAAGGCAGAAAAGTAATGTGACGAATGAATACATTTTATTTTTTTATTTTTTTATTTAGTTTAATATGAAGGCCACTACAGACTCTTAAAACAACAACAAATGGCCAATAATTTTCCCTTGGAGCAGTGGCAACCCTAACCCTAACTATGATACATATGTAAAGTCAAATAAATAGATAGACCTGCCCCAGGGAGGTGGTGTCCCCTGGGGCAGCAGGGGGGCGCACGACTCCCCTCACCGTATATATTAAAAGCCTGGGGTAGTGGTGGTCCCTGTGCCAGCGGGGGTGCACACAGCCCACTCGCATGTTTGTTATAAGCCCTGGGGAGGTGGCAGTCCCTGGGGCAGCGGGAAGGGATCAGGTGACCTCCCTCCCCTGCATTATGATATAAATGCCCCCAGAACTTGGCTCACCCAGAGGCTCAAAAAAGAAGAAGCACAGAAGCCCGCACTTTCTAAAAATATTTCAGCAAATCTGCTGATCCACCGCAACTCCTGCTGATTTTTTTTTTTTTAAATGCATTTTAGCCCTGGGGATCTCATCTGGGACCCCCAGCACCAGAACTAAGGGGTCAGGGTATCTGTATCCTGGCCCCTTTTAAAAAAAAAAAAAAAAATCCTGGGACTCGGCTGCCGAGTCCCAAGATGGCTGCCAACACTTCCTGGCTGAAGTATTGACTGCCAATTAAATGTCAACAGGAGATAGGGAGGGGTCGCGAATCCTTCGCCTCCCTATATATACAAATTTGTTTTCCCCTTAATTTTTAAAAACCTACTGAATGGATTTACACCAACACAAAAAAAGGTTGCTTTGCCGACCAGGACCTACCTTTCTGCCAAATTTGGTGTAATTCTGTCCAGTAGTTTCAGTACTATCTGTTACATTTTTCCTATGGGAAAATGAATGGGGACCCCCTTTTTTTTCTTGCCCCCCAAGACAGATCACCCTGAAACTTTTGATTCAGCAGCTGACGTGACTGGCAAATGTTTTTATGAAGATTCGTAAACAAACGTTTTTTATATAGAAACTAGATCCTAACTATAACTACCTAGGGGTGACCGCCACTATGTTTTTTATATATATATATACACACCTGGACATCCAGGTCTAACAATGTGTATATACTATTATATACATATATAATGCAAACATATAAGCATTATACTTATTAATATTGTTGTAAAAGAAATAATTACTATATATCTGTATCCAACTAATATGTACATGCCTGTGATTAAAGTTACATGTTCAGACATACCCATTCATTAAATATTTTAAAACGTTTTTAAACAAATTTTGATGCGCCTCAGCTTTAAAATAATTTTTGTTGATTTAATATGAAAGTTAAAAGTGAGGCAAAAGGTTGCCAATGAACATGTTAAACATGTTAGTAATATAAGGGGATACCTTCCATAAAACTTCTTCACAGGTTCCACGCCCCGTGATGACGTAGGCAATGACATGGTTGCCCTTCCCCGAGGTTGTCAATCAATCACCGTGCCTGTCATGTTCCTGTGGCTGTGTGATTGATAGCCCTAAGAGCCTGCACCTGGTGTCTGTGTGTGCCAGGATATGTTCCGGATGTCAAAGGGTTGTGAAAAATTACAGCTCTAACAGCTTACGTAGTGTGTGCACGCCCACTTTTTTATGCTTAGACCGCATATAAGGCTCCCATAAGCAAGCAGTGTTAAGCAGCGGAGTATCCTGATCAATAAGAGCCCTTGATCGCCAATATGAAGAGATACAATCCCATCATCAGAACGGTGTCCTCCGAAGACGGCATGACCACTTTCATTAGATATACTAACCGCCCGCCCTTGGTATTGCAAGAGGACATGCTGCCAAAGATGCGGGTTTTGACGTTACGGGGTTCCACAGGGACCCCGACCATTGGTTTGAAAAGCAAGGATGTGCTGATGTTGATATCACCTATGAAGGGTGATGGGGGCGGGTACGAAGCCTCATGTAGCGGTGCAGAGGGTGGAAACAACCCCATAGACATGGAAGATCTTGAAGAGGCTATGCAGCCGCATAACTCGCCGGTTTATGAAGACATGGGTTTTTAGTGACCCAAGTCCCTGTGTCTGGCGTCAGGCAACAGCCGAGCTCAGACTCTGGTCATGCGACGATGGAACTCAATGACTCATGAGATTTAAGAGGGGCCGCAGAGTCTCGAGGAAGTGTCGAGGTTAGTAAGAACCGTTTATAGACAGTTAGCATGTATAACGGTATTTTATGTATTCCTAACTAATAGCTGTTTTGTTTTTAACCGTAGGAGTCAGCGGCCAAAAGAAGAGCTGTGAAGGAGTTGCAACCAAAGGTTAACGCCGTAAATTTTAATTGCTTTTGCTGTTCAAATCAGAGTGAAAGTTCCACGAGCCAAAACAGCAAATCATGTAAGAATGGTGTTTGTCCCCACAATGTCTCGAGCATTGAAAAGGAAATGTCGAGCATCTCCTGCGCCAGGTTCTGGGCTGTTTAAGGTTTTGCAGCGACGGTTGTGAAAGCTTATGCGAAACGTGACTATTATACCCTGTGTTATGGCCACGTAATTAATGATGCAGGCCAGGAGGGCCATGAATGTCTAGACCCATCGTATGACCCAAGAATAACCAGGCACATCTGCAGCTTGCTAGATCCTTACATAGTGTATAAACTGTTAAGATGGGTGTACAGGATGTCCACTTAAAAGAAACATTTTCAACCTGATATGATTAAAGTTTTGTCGACCGCACTCTGTGTGCACCGATACGCATGTGATCCGCACTCAAAGCTTGAAAGCATGCAAAGTCTGGGTGCTGTTGTTGACAGAGGTATGGTAGAAAGGATCATAGAAAGACGTATGTGTGATATTTCCTTTAAAAATGGAAAGACGGGCATTTTAGCCCCGCGTAGACTGTTTTAAGAATGATGAGACAACCTGATAACGTATCTCAGTTGTATTATTTAACGTTACATACTTACTCACTTTTTTAGGACGGGGGTCAGAACGATGCCGTGAAAGATGGCTATGAATTACACCCCGGATACTCTTGTATTAAGAAAATGTTACATGTGTTGCTCAAAGAAAGAATAGCTGAAATACAGGCTCTAACGTGGAGCCATATGCAGTTTTGTGAGCCACCAGATACGAAGCAGTGCGACAATTCCAAGTGTGTAGCGAAGCGGTGGAGCAAAGTGTGGCGTCTTATGCGCCTTATACCAGGGTGTATACAGGCAAAGGTTGATGGATTTAAGACCACCCCGACGAACGGATTATGCAAAACCCTGGAGCATATTACTGAACATTATTTCAATGATAAGGGCTTTGCACTGTCTGAGCGAGAACTGTACAAACTTTTAAACGGTGTCAGCACCCTGTGTGTGCAAAGTTATATTAGGGGTGAGCGGGCAGTCGTGTCTAGAGCCACTGAATTTATATCTATGAAAATAGCAAAACACGTGACGCTGAGGCCTATTAGCTGTCAGGCTCCCCATAATGTGTGTACACGATGCCATGTTATGTATACGTAAGGAAAATATCTCAAAGTGTCCGACAATGGCTTTGATACATGTCTGGAAACTGTAAAGTCTGCATTGTTTATGTACTGTTACCATTAATAAAACGCCCTTACACAAAGCAAACGTCTTTCATTTCATGGTTGCGGTGTGTGACGGCATGTCAGGGGCTGGTCTAAGGAAACTTTATTACGATACACTAGGGGTTGGACGCTTCGGAAGCGCCAAAGTTCTGTTTAGAAGGGCTTAAGTTGAAAATGAATCTGTAAACCGATCGGGGTGAAGACTTGGTTATCGGGGGAAGAGGCGTATTCACGCCACAAACCAGCCAGGAGACATTTTAAGAGGAGGGCCACAGTCGTTAGTGTGCAGCTAGATTAACAGTGGCAGGCTGACATAATCAGTCTTCAAGATCTAGCAAAGCATAACAACGGCGCAATGTCTATATTAACAGTCATAGACGTATTGTCCAAGTACGCCTATGCAGAAGCGTTAAATGATAAAAGTGATACCAGCGTCATCGCCGCCTTTAAGGTCATCTTCGCAAGAGGTTGAGTACCTCAAAGACTACAAACGGGCGCTGGAAAATAATTTTTAAACAAGCCTTTTCAGAAAATATTAAAGCAGCACGCTGTTCAGCATTTAGTAACGCACTCCAGGGTAAAAGCGGCGGTTGTAGAGCGTTTTAACAGAGCTTTAAAATCAAAGATGTGGCGATATTTCACTGCCAACAATACCTACAGATACGTGGATGTTCTACAGGCTTTTATAGATGTTTATAACTCCAGTTACCCTAGGACCATCAAAATGTCTCCCACGGAGGTAACAGCTGATAATTCATTAATGGTGTGGAGAACTGTGTACGGGAGTCGTCTCGCGGCGAGGGTCAAGAAACCTATTTTAAAAGAAGGGGGTCCTGTAAGGGTTTCAAAGTTGAAGGGTGTCTTTACCAAAGGCTACCAACAGACATTTGGCGGTGAGATATTCATAGTGGAAAGTGTGGAGATTAAAGAAGGGGTAAATTTACAAGTTGAAGGACTACGGCGGGGAAAAGTTAACAGGTGTTTTTTACAACAAAGAGTTGCAAAAGGTGCCCTACGATCCGAACAGGGTGTACAGGGTTGAAAAGGTTCTGAAAAGGAAAGGCGGCGGAGCTAAGAGACAGGACTTCTTGAGCCTCCCTGTGAGTTTCCCGCACGGGTATTACACCACTGTCGTGGCAGGGGTCGACCCCATCAACAGAGCCATAGCCGGCGTTGAAGAGTATGCGAATATACATCTGATGTCGGATAATGTTAGAAGAAAAGTGTTTCTTAAAGCCCTGGAGCTCGATACCAGGTTTAACTGTACCAGTAAATTACAAAGGGTTTTAGGAACCGTACAACATGTGAAAAGACAGCTGGATCCAGATCCTATGTGTCCCGATATTAACAGCAGATTTTATACACTCTATGTGTATAGGGACATCGTAGAACCTCAGAGGATAGGGGATAGTTATTCACAGTTGTTGAGATGGGTCCCAGTGAAGGGAGAAAATAACATGATGGTTAAAATACAACATCACAATCGTGGCAATTTCTAAAAAACATTTTGACACTATAACCATTATGGTCTACGACAATCAGTCAGAGCCGGTGGCCTTTAAATATGGGAAACTTATTGTTAAGCTTCATTTAAGGCCTCGCTGGTGACTATTTGGCAGTTGCGATGGGCATCATGAAAACATACAGGACCCCTCTATGTACAGGGACTATTACTGAGTTCAGGCCGGCTATGGAGGATCGCCGCCCTACTCTCAAGGGGCCCCTGTTATGTACAGGGCCAGATTGGGAAGCTTCTTTCGGAGTTTGTTTAGAAGAGCCATGCCTTTCTTGAGAAGAGGGGGCAAAATTGCGAAACCTCACGTAAACACGGTGGCTAGGAACATAGCCCATGACGTCGTGGGCTGTGTAACATCGGCATTCGCCGAGCGCAAGATCAAACAGCCCCAAGAAGGAGCTGGGTTGGTGTACAAGGTGCGTGTTAAAAGGAAGCAAAGGGCTCTGAGGTGCAGGGGCCCGCCAATGCCCTATAAAAAACAGAGGACTTCTTCAAAAGGCCCACACAAAAGAAGAGTCGTGAGACGGAAGAGATCTTCCAAAAAGAAGAGAACACACTCTAGTGCAAATATTTTAAAAATCAATCATGGCCTTCGTACACTGTGCCTCGGGTGAATGCCCCACATCCGAGCTAGATTTGTTTTTTATAAAACCCACACAGACCAGCATCAAGAACAGTTTTTCCATGGAGGTATTGCCTCCAGCCGCTCTGATGCCTCTGGCGCCGATAGAGTTTTTTGTGTCGGGGTCCACAGATTTGTATTTGGATCTAAACAACACTACTGCATCTTGTCTGCAAAATAACAAAAGCGAACGGCACCAACATCGAGGCCGATGGTAAAGTGGCACTGATTACCTACCCCGTTGCAACCATGTAATCAGGTGGATATTAACCTGGGCGATAGACTCGCCATGCAAAGTGATAACATGTACGTCTACAGGGCCACCATAGAGAGTATTCTAAATTACAGTTGCGATGCCCTGGACACACAGCTTTTAGCGGGGCTCTTCTACAAAGATACTCACACGCATTTTGAGGACACGGCCTTGGATGGGCCACTGATGGTTTTTAAAAAAGAGCCAGCTTCGCCGCTGGCAGTAGACAGTTTGACCTCCTGGGGTGCATACATTCAGACCTTTTCTTCCAAGATAAACTTCTCGTCAATGGTATTGATCTTAAGATCAAACTCAGCTGCCACAAGGATGTGTTGTCTCATCAGCGGCGATGTGGAGCAGTATAAACTGGTTATATTGTCCGCGAGCTTGTTTGTAAAGAGAGTGAAAGTGTCCCCGAGCGTCAGACTGGCCCACGCCGAAGCTTTACAACTATTGAACGCCAAGTACGCCATTGAAAGAGTGGCTCTGAAGATATTCAGCATCCCCGCTGGTACTAGATTAACGCACCAGCAAATCTATTTCTGGGGCAACTCCCGAAACTCATCATGATAGGGTTTGTGAACAACACAGCTTTTAGCGGGCTCTATACCTCTAACCCTTTCAACTTCAATCACTACGACATCAACTATGCGGCTTTGGTCCACGAGGGAGCTGTTATTCCTGCAAAACCGTTCACCCCGATTTTTGGAACACCCAATTTTGTCAGGGAATATCTTGGTCTGGGCACAGGGAAAAACCTGCGTGGCTCAGGAGTCGTTGTTTCAAGAGAATGGTATGGGGTCGCTGATTGCGTTCAACCTGACTCCTGACATGGAAGACGGTGACCAACACAACTTAATCAAAAATGGAAATCTTAAAGCTGAAATACGCTTTACGCAGGAGCTTGCTACCAACGTGAACATGGTTGTATTCTCTGTATTCAAATCATCCAAGTCAATCACGCCTAACAGATTATGTTTGACAATCATTAAAAGATTGTAAAATGGACACTGTGCAGATACGTGACTTCTTAAGCAAGCATAAATAGGCTAAGAAATACTTTTTAGGTGACGGGCTACGGGGAGATAGGCCCAGAAAGACCCCGCACACTCGTCTTTAACACTGACCCGCATTCGAAGGGTGGTACATATTGGGCGCCCCTGTTTCTGGATGTAGACAAGGTTATAGTGTTTGACAGTTTAGCGGAGTTCCCAGAGCATAACATTTACACAAAACTTATATTCAAATATGTAAAAATAAAAGCACCGCCCACGTCAAGTATAACATGATGCGTGTACACGATTCTCTAGCCATCACCTGTGAGGAACACTGTCTATATTTTGTTAGTAAATTTTATTAGTAAAATGTCTGAGGGTATGACGTTTAGAAATTTTTTAAATCTGTATTCCACTGATCTAGTAAACACCGACGATATTGTTATGAAATATCTAAATGAAAAGTCAAGGACTATGTCAAGCGTTGCTAAAACAGAATATGGTGTTTGTCAAAAGTATAAGGCCTTGTAACGCCTCTATTTGTACTGATGACTGTCTAAAATAAAAACATTTTAAACATGAATTCAGACTATGCATTTTTTTAATCACCCACCACACATTTTAAAACCATTAAAAAAAAAAGATGACTGACGACTGTTGAAAAGTTAAAAGTGTTTATTACAAACAGTTTTCAACACAAACATTTACACAGGTAAAGAAATAAATGAAGCAAGAATCTTTCAAGACGCGAACCTTTTAACAAAACAGGACAACTGTTCAAATGTCATGATAACATTAGAGTGGTAGCCAAGTGTTCATTTTGAACAGTATCTTTTTAGGAGCCATAGGTAGAGCGGTGCTGCTCCTAGATGGTGTTAGCCGCGGAAAGAAAGGTGATGTTGACACAGTGGGACTCATGGTAAAAAACACCAGGGGTCGGATCTTTCAAACTTTCAAGCCTTCGCGGGTGGGCGGCGTTACTGACGATCGTCGAAGGAATGTTGAGTTCCGCAGAGGAGCGTAGGAACTGCTCCCATCCTCTAGGAGCGTTTTGGATCAATAGTGTTTTTTTGCGGTGTGTGTGACTGCTGACCAGATCGTACATGTGTGATCCAGCAACCGGTTGTCCCTTGTAAACAAATTCACCCCGGTTATTCTAAGAGGTCAGATCTTTAATAGCAGCCATTTTACTGAGTAGCATTTGCGCCGCCCCTCTATACCTCTGACTTATATTTTTTAAAAGGTCTTCAACAAAGGTGTCCGTGGGGGGTGGGGGTCCGGGGTGTTGAGGAGGCTGCAGGTCTTGAGGCGCTACTGGGTCTGCTGGAGGCTGTTCTGTGTCAGGGGTATACAGAGTCAGTTTGTTTTTTTCAGCATTCCACTGTTTGTAATACTGTAAAAGGTTTTGAAGGGCTCCTGAGTAAAGCCCTGCTTTGTTGTGTGGTTTTAAATCGGTTCGGTTCAAAATGGCTTTGATCTCAGCACCAAGACGATTTGTCTAGTTTCTGTGTAGGTCCCAGACGTCGGTGGTAGAAGGGCCCAACTGTTCCAGCTGTTGGCGAGGCACAAGGTAAACTTTTTGGGCGTGCTCCATCAGGTCCTCGACAGGAGACCTGTAATTAACTTTACAGCTATACCCAGCGGCGCCCCTATAAAACCTCCAGATCGCTTGACCAGTTTCTTTTTAGAAAGGAGCAACGCCCTTTTATTGCTGAGCTTCTTAATAATGTGACGCTTCTTCTTCAGCACGAGGAACTGGCTCGTTGATATTGGGACACAACCTTTTAGGGTGTTTAGGGCGATTTCTGAAATGGCAGTCACTAAATCGTCCAAAGCCATGCACAGGATAGCTAGGAGATCTAAATTATGCCATAGCCATGCAGACATGGTTGTGACCTTATATAATAAGGTTTAGAGTGTAAATGTTATAAAAGTCTTTTTAATGGGGTTTTTTAGGCTTTGGGGACTGTTTTAGGCATGTAAGAGACTGGGAAGTCAGGTGGGAAAATACCGGAGCGTAGTCTGTAGTCTTCTCTTCTAGAGTACTGGGTTTTAAATCTACCAGAAGGTAGCCGTGGGGTTTTGCGGTAGCGTCATTAAACGCTTCCATGAAAAACTGCGTGTTTCCGGGGTACATCTGTTTAGCTATAATTGATATCTGAAGCTTGTCCTGGGAGTTTTAAATAAGACCAGGAATGAGGCATTGAGAATTATAGAACGACTGCTCTTACCCTTGTAAAACAAGTTCTGCACGATGTAGCATATGCTTAGATTACGATGATGTGAATATTGAGGAAAAAACCCTCTCGATCTCTGGGTGGTCCCCGCCTTCGCGCATGAGATCATCCACAATGACCATGTTTACAATGTGTTTAGGTAACAAGTTGTTGTTGTTGAGATTACTGGGTAGCCTTCTATAAATTGATGTGTGGGAACTTTAGGGATAGTTCAGTGTAAAGATCTTGCCAGCAGGAATAAAGCCATACGATGTTGTTAGGGGTCTGAGATAAAACACAGAGAGCATTTTCTAACAGTTTCTTTATAAAATAACGTTTACCACTATTTGAGGGACCTGCTAAAATGCAGGAGAGTGGCTGTTTCAGCACGGTGTCCATAGCGGTTCGGTGTTCGCCCCTCTAATGTCTTTTAATAACCAGACAGCAGTGTTTGTAGTCCTCGGTCAGGACCCTTTCATCAAACACTACTCGCAGGGTCTTATACAACAGAAATGTTGTAATTTCCTACTTTTTTTTGGACCTGACTATGCTAGGATGATTCACGACTATTGCTTTATTATTTTCACGATCGCTCGATGCATAGTACTTGTGCACCAGTCCCTTCAGACTGTCAAAATGTATTTTAACCATATTGCTGACATTTAAAGTGATGCCTTTGACTTTCATGCAAACCTTGTTGTTAGAGGTTTTGTAACTAAAAGGTCTTGGGTCCAGAGGAGGTATGCTCAAGTATGTACTCATCCTTTTCGAGCTTGCTTGCTGGTCAAATACCCTAGATAATCAACTAGCACAGGATCTTCATCACCCTCCCTACTCACAAAAATTACAGAGTCGGTGTTGTGTTACAAACAACGGTCCTGAAGCTCATCCAGCAACCTTTGAAGCTCTAGACGAGCGTGAGCGGTTGTGAAGTGCGCTATGAAAATGTTTGTATTGTTACACTTTGTGGGGTACTCTTTGGCGTATTTCCAGCATAGAACAGACATCTCATCGTCGAGAAATTTGCAACTGGACACGTTGGAAGACGGGGCAAATAGATACTTAAAAAGATCATCTGGGACGATGGATGTGTTTGACAAGTTGGTACACTTTGCGAATTTTTCCCATAAGGAATTGAGACAGAGCTTAGCTAACTGGCGTCTGGCGGGGTTAACCTTAATGAATGCCAGTCTCAGCATAATACCCTCGTGATCGTGGTAATCAGGGATGAACTTTTGCTTTGAGGGCTCATCGACGCACCAGTCAGAATATCCCGATGCCTCCTGTTTGTCTCTGAGAAACAAGTTGATGTACTCAGAAAAGAGTCAGGTTGTGGTGTATGGAAAGTGCCAAATTTCCAGTATTTTACAGAGGCAGTACCCTTTCTCGAGGGCCATTTGTACCTCGATGGTACACCCTGTCCCCACCAGCAGCCTTTGCTGATCACTATGATTACACTCGCTAGTCTGTTTACTTTCAGCGCATGATCGACATGGGGGGAACATTAGCTTGCCGTTGAATCTGTACGGAAGCACCGGAAAGTAAAGCTTCCATGGAGGGTGGATTTGACACTTAGGGCCGTATTTATACTCCGTTTGCGCCGAATTTGCGTCGTTTTTTTCGACGCAAATTCGACGCTAAACTACCGCCAACTAACGCCATATTTATACTATGGCGTTAGAGGCGTATAGCGCCAAAGTTCCCGGAATGTGCGTCATTTTTTAGCGTGAACCCCTTCCTTGCGTTAATGATATGCAAGGGAGGCGTTCCCGTCTAAAAAATGACTCCCAGGCCTTTACGTGGTATTTATACTCCCGGGCAAAAGAGACGCCCGGGAGTGGGCGTGGCTAAAAACGGCGCATTTGCGCCGCTTTTTAACGCCTGGGTCAGGCATGGCGTTAAGGGACAAGTGGGCTCAAAATGAGCCCAGAGTGCCCTCCCCTGCCCCCAGGGACCCCCCCTGCCACCCTTGCCCACCCCAGGAGGACACCCAAGGCTGGAGGGACCCACCCCAGGGACATTCATGTAAGTTCAGGTAAGTATTTTTTTTATTTTTTTAATAATTTTTTTTGGCATAGGGGGGCCTGATTTGTGCCCCCCTACATGCCACTATGCCCAATGACCATGCCCAGGGGACAGAAGTCCCCTGGGCATGGCCATTGGGCAAGGGGGCATGACTCCTATCTTTACAATGATAGGAGTCATGTTGATGGGGGATGGGCGTCGTTAAAAAATGGCGCAAGTCGGGTTAAGACGATTTTTTTGCCTCAACCTGACTTGCCCCATTTTAAGACGCCCTAACGTCATTTTTGCCCAACGCCGGCGCTGCCTGGTCTACGTGGTTTTTTTCCACGCACACCAGGCAGCGCCGGTCTGCTTGCGCCGGCTAACGCCATTCCATAAATACGGCGCCCGCATGGCGCTTCAGAATGGCGTTAGACGGCGCAAATTTTTTTTACGCTAAACTGCGTTAGCGCAGTTTAGCGTCAAAAAGTATAAATATGGGCCTTAATGAGACCAAAGTACTCGTCTAGGTACTTAAAGTTCCTATATATGATCCTACGGTGCTCCACCGGGTACAAATTCACCTTGTTCACAAATGGATACAGACTGGTGAAACCGTAGTAGTGTATTTTCTCACCCTCACCAGCGACCCGGTACAGCTGTATGTTGTTTGTACGACATTTAATAAGGTGTCGCGGGGTTCCAATGGTGCGGGTAACTGGAAGCTCTTAATGTAAGCACCGAGTTCCGCATCTTTTGCTGGCATGGCTAGCCAATCTTGTTCCCAGAGGGTTCTCAGACCAAAGCCACTGTTTTCAATATACTGCGCCTTCGCCAGAGTACGACGATGCAGATGTTCAAACGTGGTGCCCTGCATTTTATTAAACTCATGGGATTTGTAACAACGCGGTAAAAGCAACCGTTGAACTCAAATGCGGTTGGTACCCCATTAATTAATGCATGCCCATTTAGGTAGTAGCGGCCCTAGCAGTATTCGCCGCCCTGCAACGCGTGGTGAATGAAGATGTTCTCTTTCTCCGAGACGTACATGAGCCACTGAATAGACAGGGTGGAGTAACATTTCTGTTTACCGTGATAGAGGTCAGGCGGTACTAGAGCTATGGTTTCAGGTTTTAAAATCATGTGCTGATAAACAGACATGCACATGGAAGCCAGAGTAATATTCTTAAATGGGTCTAGGTATTCCACAATTTCTTTCCTCTTACAGGATTTAGTTTTATTAATCCTGACCAGTTTCTTCATCTCCACCACAACGTCTCTGAAAAGGTTCGGTGCTTTTCGCAAGATCATTACATCCGCCTGACAGTAAGCTTTCAATTCTGTTTGAAAATGAAACCGATTTTCATGGTTTTCATTGTACCACTGTAAAAAGCTCTCTTTTTCAGACAGCATCATGTACTCGATGCCGTAACTGTCGGGCGGAGGCATAGGACCGCTGTAATTCTGATTAGCCCGTGTGTTAAATAAGTGCAGGAAATAACCTTTACAGCCTTCAAAACCAAAGGCTTTTGGCAACTTGCCCAGCTTCATGGGCAGAAAATTCAAGGTATCTATGAACCTAATTTCAAAAGGCATAACCTTTAACAGCATCAGTTTGGACACCTGGGTGATGAGCTCTACGTCCATCTTTTCACGAATCAGGTCCCAGAGAATAAAGAACGAGTCGTAGGCTTTCGAGTTGTGAGCCAGCATGGTATACTCGTAGTATTTCGGCTGCATGAATGGCCTTCAAACTCCCAGTTTTCCTCGGCTGTTAGATGCTGAGCGTAAATTTAGTTAGGCTGGTGCACACCCGTCTCCTGTGTACACTCTATACCGAATAGGATATAGTCTTCTGTTTTTTTCTGGGGGAAGCCTTTGAGCATGTAACACTCGTGTGCTGTCCCGGCTATAAAATATGCTTTACACCTGGGACATTGCATACCTTTACAATCATGGTTGGCGGCCTTGTAGCGTCGCAAGTCCGACAGTCTGATTTACGGATGAACTGTGTGAGGCTGATGTGTACGTTCAAGCAGTCTTGCGACCGACAAAACATCTTACACATTGAGCAGCTCAACTTCTGAGCGCCGTCGCACCCGTCCCTCTGACACATTTTACAGTGCATTTCACACTGGTGTCTGGTCCGGTTGATGTATATGTGGTCGCAATACTCGCACATATACTTGGCTCCTAGAAAACTCTTCAGGTTCAAGATACCGTAAAAGTGGTTTTCGTGACATAGCACATAAATGGTCTTGTTTTACACACGCTCATCTGTAGTGAAGTACTTCCAAGAACTGCTGTGGTACAGAACTTTTACCTTAACAGCAAAATGGTTCTCAAAAAGTCCCAGGTCCCAAAAACCAACCAGTCTGTCGGGCGGTATTTGAAGCGCAACGTGGGCTGCCGCCGCCATAGACATGATAACGTTGTCTGGGGTGGCTCGGTCCACCAACAAACCTGCGATGCTCGCCTCCAGACACATATTGGTAGCTCCAGTGTTAAAGTCAAGCAACCATTGATATTTCTTGCCGATGATTTTACTGTCCACTACGCTCTTTGAGGTTTGGGAAGCACTGCTCTCACGACCCCTAACAATGAGGGCGATGATTCTGAAGGTCCCGTACGCCATTAATTCACCCTTGCTCTGTAAAAGCTTAGACAGGTTTTCTAGAAACGTCACAGCGTCAAACACATCTTGAGATGACCATCTGGTGAGCAGAGGACTGTTGAGACCCTGCCCCTGAAAACGTAGCTTGAAGAAATCATTAGGCCCCACATCGTGTAACAATTGTTCTATGACAGTTTGTACGGCCTGGTGTATAGCTATAACACCCTGATCGGAGGAGTTGATGTGCTCTAGGTTAATGAACTTAAACTCCTCATAATGCTCTGTAGCCTTAGACCGCTCTACGTTGCGACTATACCGTCTCATGCTCTCTCGAAACACTATATTGGAAGCCCTAGGTTGAGGATCTATGCTGGAGGGGGGACTCTTGGGAGAGCCATTTTGGGGAGTCTGGCCATTGTTTAGGGCACCTGTATTGTTTAACCTCTGCACAGCACATACTCTGGCTTTCTTTAATTTACTTCATAAAAGCCAGCGCTGTTTGGTGCTATCTGCCCACTTTTGCTTCTTACCGGCCCATCCGCTTTTAGGGAGGCTCCCATTGCCTACTTGAACGACCTCTGCGACACATTCTGGAGCTGACCCCACTAAGGACCCTACTACAGGTCCCTCAGATGGAATTTCTAAGTGTTTGGGGTCTTTGAATTGCCCTACTTGTCGCAGAGAGGGTTTGAAGTTTGTGGCGGTCCCGTGTTCTCACTGAAATGTATCTTTTGGGAACAGAGAGGGTCGGCTTTAGACGCTGCTGGCAATATCTTTGGAACTTGAGGATGTTCTATATGATTGTTAGTTTTGATGGTGCGTAAGAAATGCAGGGCTTTAGTTAGTATAGCTGTTACCTTTTTGTTATATTTGGGCCCCGTGAATGTTGAACCGTTGCCCTATAGGGCGCTTCTAGGTCCCATCACGCCAGCATCACCCCTATGTCCATAGCAACTGCTTCACAGGCATGGATCAGCTCAGTTCTACACTGCTCCAGCCTCTGAATTACCCCCCTAGGAACGACCCACAGGGGCTGCTTCCCTTTTCCAGCCTTCCCCGGTTTTAATGTCTTGGAGCATAGCAATGCTTTTCTCTTTCTGACAGCCCCCTGGACGTCTTTAATGTAGGCCTCTAGCACATTCTTAGATATCTAGTTTAGTGGTGTCTGCTGTGTCAGTGTCAACAGCACCTTTGTGTAGATCAGGACTCTGGGGTTCAAAAAAACAGTGCCACAGTGTGAACATCCTGAGAGTCACTAAAAGACATTTCAAAACTATGGTCAAAGCTACTGTTGGGGTATGTTGAGGCTGGTGACGTTATTATTACCCTTGACACAGGGCTAGTAGGGTCGTATGCTTCAGGGGGTGTGGGAGGTGACAACGGGTCTGGGAAGTTTAATTGGTGATCGTAGTAACCCAAGGCCTCTGTGGTATAGGCGTTGTAGGGTCTGTGTACCGTGTTTGCCCCTGTTCAAGGTCTACACTGTGCGTGGCTGTTGCCAGGGTTTCAGAACTCTCTGGACCACACACCAACCCTTTGAGAAGGTCAATACAGTGGGAATAAGGGGCCTGCTCCGCCTGGTCTGTTTCAGGATCGCCACCCTCAGGACCCTGATTGTTATTTATACATGGTTTTGGGGGTACTCCCCCAGGAATAACAGGTATTATCCGGCATAGGGGTTGAACAAATAGAGAGCCCCTGGTTCTGTGCGTTTGTCTCAATGGTAACACTCTTTTTTAATGATAAGTCTAGAGGACCTGTTTGTAGGACCGGTAGCGCCTGCTTCTGCCTCCTATACTTCCGGGAAAGCTTGTTCACTTTTGGCTGTACCCCCTTTAAGGGGTTTACAAGGTCCTTGCTGATGTATGTCGGTGCTTGGTAGCGCATGTTCTTCGGAGCCCTTAGAGGGTGGCTGAACTGTGGAACATGTAGTAGTGTTCAAAGGTCCGTGTGTCGGCATCACACGGATAATGGTGTTGGTGCTGTATGATGTACCTGGTTCATTTAAAGCTGCATCGCTCTCAACGGTAGCAGGTGCCTGGACGTTTTGAAGCTTTATGGTGATGCCCTTGAGTGGCGTCGCCGTTCGTTCACGGTTACGCCGGTCCCATGCAGAGTTCTCTTGCGCCATCTCTGTGGTGAACACATAAAAGTACGCATTAGAAAAATTATAAGACATCACTTATGAATACCGCCCCCTAGCCACATGCCCCGCACTTCTAGCTTTTACAACCCTTACTACACGCACGAGGAGTAACCTGTTGAGAGATAGAGATGTTAGGGTTCTTTTTGACTCTACAGTTGTGAAAAACATACATGTTTTGTTCCTTTGAGGCGTTTCTTTCTTTGTGGATGGTCCTTCGCCAAGTGCCTTGGACTTCCTTTTCTCACCCTTCTTTTTTGCGATGGGTTCTACCTTTAACGGCCCTACGCTGTCCAGGTACGCTTCGCATTTACAATATAATAATATGCCTAGTTCCAATAGACCATCTGAGGGTTTCAACCTATACTATTCTAATGTTAACATAACGTTACCTGCAAGCGTTGTAATAGGCAACACTGTGTTTACGGCATCTCGATCATCTAGGATTTGCTGCAGAGCATCCACAGCCACCTGTACTTCGGCGTTGTAACCTGTAAAAATTTTTTAGAAAAATTACCAAATAAAACACCTAGGGTAAAACACTGGGGTTGACGATGGGTCTCTAAGCTATAAAGCTCTAAATACTTGTACCTTGTTGGAAGGCTTCAGAGTGTTAAAATGTCCACGCTAGTTCTGGGATATCCTGCGTACAGAACAGACAAATTGACATTAAAATAATATCTAACGAGAGCCGCAGGTCTTAGGTCTCAACACCCTTTGACACCCCGCATTTATAAAAACCCAGGCACTAGTCACGAGTAAAATAAGTTATAAACAATAACCGTACAGGGGCCTACACCGTCAAGTAAAATATTTTTAAAATAGAAACATCAAAACCCAGACGGGTCGTGTTACAACATGTGCGCAGACTTCCAACATTTATTTTGACCAGCTCTAAACATAGTTTACAGCCTAAAAGCATTAGAGGGAGCGAGACACACCATTGAAAAAAGACTATGGTGGTCATTCTGACCTCGGCGGTAAAAGGCGCCCACCGCCGGTCAGAAATCCTCCATAATTCCGCTGCGGTCGCGGTAACCCGCCACGGTCATTCTGACCCGCAGCAGCCAAACCTCCGAAAGTCCGACAGCCACAACAGACCGCCAGACCAGCGGTCGGCGGAAAAGTGGAGGTGACCAAACCTCCACCGTCACGCCAACAGAAATACGCCCATGCCAATACGACCCACGAATCCACGCGGCGGTCATTCAAACGCGGTTTTCCATTGACGGTACACACCGCCGCGGTCAGAATACACACAAACGAACAAAACTCAGCCACATTGGCCGATTTGAATTCCACACACCTGATACACATACACACACCACTCCCACACACACAATACAATATAAAACACACACCCACATCACCCACAAACCCCTACGACCAAAAATTCAGAAAGAAGCACCGAGAGACACATCATCGAACACAGAATACCATCACACAGAGGCACACTACACCATCACCCACACAATATCCACACACAAAACAACACACACCACCACACTCAACACACTTAACTACACATACTCCACCCCACACATCATACACACCACTCAATGGCACCCCAAAGACAGCCCCGCTTCTCAGACGAAGAACTCAGGGTCATGGTGGAGGAAATCGTTCGGGTAGAGCCCCAGCTCTTCGGCACACAGGTCCAATACACCAGCATTGCCCGGAGGACGGAGCTATGGCAGAGGATTGTCGACAGGGTCAACGCTGTGGGACAGCACCCCAGAAATCGGGAAGACATCAGGAAGCGATGGAACGACCTACGGGGGAAGGTGCGTTCCATGGTATCCCGGCACAACATCGCCGTGCAGAAGACTGGCGGAGGACCCCCACCTCAACCCCCACAATTTACAACATGGGAGGAGGAAGTCTTGAACATCCTGCATCCTGACGGCCTCGCAGGAGTCGGCGGAGGAATGGACACTGGTAAGTTGAAGCTTCACTACTGCTTCCCCCCCACCTGCATGCCAAATCATACCCCAACCCTCACCCCCATCCTCGAACCCCACCCTCACCCCCACCCCCATCCTCACCCCCACCCTCACCCTCACCCCCACCACCATCCTCACCCCCACCCCCAGCACACCTATTCCCTGCCAATGTCTCACCATCACAACCCACACATCCCAAAACCTAGGCCTGCATGCGTCCACTAAGCATGGACACCCATCACCAAAGCATGCCCAATGCATATACACATCCCCCCCACAAGCCACCCTCACCAAAGCCCCCACACACGAATGCCAGCACTTGGGGACACGGGAACCCACAGATACACCCATATGCCACACATTGAAACTATAACCATACCTCTATACCCCTGCAGGACCCGACCGCCAACACACTGCCACGGAGGGCCCAGAATTCTCCACACCCCCCACCCAAGAGGCCGTCAGCGATGACAGCAGCTCTGTCGACCTGGACACCGATGACCAGCCCGGACCATCGGGGACCTCTGGACAGTCGGTTCCCCTCAGACAGCCACAGGCCACCACAGACCCAAACCCCTCTGGGAACACCAGCACAGCTCCCACCCAGCGGGCCCATGCCTCTGTCTCCAGGGCGCGTCAATCTGCGGTGTGTCTACCACTACAGGGCACCCAGGATAACCCACCACCCCAACAACAACAGGGACCTGGGGGCAGTGGTAGTGGGCACACCGGCCAGGGGGCAGAGGCCCAGGGAAACAGGGCAACTCGGAGGGCAGCTGTGCGACAGGGGGGGGACGGGCCCAGGGAACCCACTCTCCACGAGGCCCTCACCACCATCATGGGAGCATACAACCGCTCCCAGGAGACGATGGCGACGGTACTGGCCCGGTTCCAGGAGATCCAGGTACTGCAGGAGGAACACTATCGGGGGTACAGGGAGGACATCAGAGCCCTCACCTCCACCCTGGTTACCATGGTCGGGCTGCTGCAGGACCTCATCAACACCAGGACGGACACTCAACACCAACAAAGGGCCCCTGCCACTAGCCTGGACCAAGAACAGCCAACCACCTCCGCCGGCGCTAGTGGTCAGGAGGCCCCCGCACAACAGCAGCCCACCAGACCCCCACCTCCTGCAGGAGAAGAACCACCCCGCAAGAGGGCCCTGAGATCTCGCAAGAAGACAGAGTAGGATGTCAAGACCCCCGCCAGCAAAGGATACCACCTGATGTCATCCCACTGTCCCACATTGTCACCCTGTCCATCCTTGAACTGCCCATGCTCCATCTCTCCACAGGCCTCTGGACAATGCACCTGTGTGACTGTTACTCTGGACTCTGCCATGGACATTCCTTCACCATAGCCCCCACCCACTTGAAACCACCCATCCCATTTTGAGCACTTAAATAAACACCCATTTAGCACAAAACTATCTGGAGTCTGGCTGTGATTTCAAAATATTGTAATTGACATGACATTGCAAATATGTCCTTGTACATAGTGAAGTCAACAAACAGCTGCCACAAAGCTGTAGTCCATGGGGAAACGAAGCACAGGACTCGTAGTGGGGACCCCAGATCTGAAATAGGGAGGGAAAAGCCACAACTCAGTCATCATACACTGGGGCAAATAGACAGGCAGCAGAGATGCAGGAGAGTAGTTCACATTCACTAAATTATGTTTGAATTGTTACCTGTGTCCTATTGGAAGTACTGTTCAATGATTCTGTCCCTGTTGTCTGTTTCAGCCCCGTCGTCTTCCTCCTCGTCACTCTCCACAGGTTCCACAGCTGCCACTACACCACCGTCTCGACCATCCTCCTGCAGGAAAGGCACCTGGCGGCGCAAAGCCAGGTTGTGAAGCATGCAGCAGGCCACGATGATGTGACACACCTTCTTAGGTGAGTACATTAGGGATCCACCTGTCATATGCAGGCACCTAAACCTGGCCTTTAGGAGGCCAAAGGTGCGTTCGATCACCCTCCTAGTACGCCCATGGGCCTCATTGTACCGTTCCTCTGCCCTGGTCCGGGGATTCCTTACTGGGGTCAGTAGCCACGACAGGTTGGGGTACCCAGAGTCCCCCAATAGCCATACACGGTGTCTCTCTAGCTGCTCCATCACGTAAGGGATGCTGCTATTCCTCAGGATGAAGGCGTCATGCACTGACCCAGGGAACTTGGCATTTACATGCGAGATGTACTGGTCAGCCAAACACACCACCTGGATGTTCATGGAATGGTAACTTTTTCTGTTCCTGTACACCTGCTCCCTGTCTCTTGGGGGAACCAAAGCCACATGGGTCCCATCAATGGCACCAATGACGTTGGGAATATGTCCAAGGGCGTAGAAATCACCCTTCACTGTAGCCAATTCGCCCACCTCAGGGAAAATGATGTAGCTCCTCACGTATTTCATCAGGGCAGACAACACTCTGGATAACACCTTCGAAAACATGGGCTGAGACATCCCAGAAGCAATTCCCACTGTTGTCTGAAATGACCCACTTGCCAGGAAATGGAGTACTGACAGGACCTGCACCAGAGGGGGAATCCCTGTGGGTTGGCGGATGGGGGACATCAGGTCGGGCTCCAGCTGGGCACACAGTTCTTGTATAGTGGCACGGTCAAGCCGGTAGGTCAGGATAATGTGGCGTTCTTCCATTGTCGACAGGTCCACCAGCGGTCGGTACACGCACACATGGAGCACAGAGTCAAGCAACCCACAGGTACGTACTCACAGCTTGCACAGTAAACGATTCTCTATGCAGTGAATGGCGTGTCTGAGTGGCTATGCAAGGCCTAGGCCTGTGTGACGCAGTTGAAATTGAGCCATGTGGACCCTCGAAATGGCGGCTGCCTGACCTGTGAAGTGTGACAATGGGATGTGAGGTAAATGCGCTGGCGTGGCACACCGCGGCGGTCGGCGGGCGAAGACCGCGGCGCGAAGCCGCATTGGTTAACATTGAAGCCTATGGGTTTCAGGAGCCAATGGCGAAGGGCGCCGGCGGTGGCGGTACGCACCGCCGCGGTACGCACCGCCGCGGACGTGACCGCCATTTCCAATCTACTTATCCACTTGCGACTTGAACTTTCACAGGAGAGGACCTATACTGCAAGTGTTGCTGTGACCTCGGTCTGGAAGGGACAATGGCTGCTGCGACTGGGGAAAGGGCCCCTGCCTTCACTGGAGAGGAGTTGGAGAAACTTGTGGATGGGGTCCTCCCCCAGTATGCGCTACTCTACGGTCCTCCAGACCAACAAGTGAGTTTGATTCAATATGGATTTGGGGCCACTGGCTGGCTTGGGGGCCTGGCCGGGGGCCTGGCGGGGATGGGGGGCATGTTGGGCCTGGCGGGGGGCCTGGCGGGGGGCCTGGCGGGGATGGGGGGCATGTTGGGCCTGGTGGGGGGCCTGGCGGGGGGCCTGGCGGGGATGGGGGGCATGTTGGGCCTGGCGGGGGCCTGGCGGGGATGGGGGGCGTTGGGCCACTGGCAACGATAATGCAGACAAACTTGAACGTGGTATTTCTCCCTCCCTGTACGTGTCACATAGGTCCGCGCCCATGAGAAGATCGGGATTTGGCGTGCCATCGCCAAGGAAGTCCGGACCCTGGGGGTCCACCATCGACGGGGCACCCACTGCCGCAAGAGGTGGGAGGACATCCGCCGCGGGACCAAGAAGACCGCCGAGTCTCTGCTGGGGATGGCCTCCCAACGTAGGCGGGGTGCCTGCCGTCAACTGACCCCCCTGATGTTCCGGATCCTGGCAGTGGCCTACCCTGATTTGGATGGGCGCGTGAGGGCAGCACAGCAGACACAAGGGGGTGAGTACAAGCATCATCTACTCTGTTGTCGCGCAGTGGAGGTGTCTGGGTGGGGGAGGAGGGCTGTGGGTCCCCCTAGGCCAGGGCGATATCTGTAGGCTGGGCACCCCCGTAAGCCCCTGTGTCCCCAGCCACCACCCTCAGTAGTGTGTCAGTACAGCCATCCCTGGGCCGTGTCATCCATGGGTGCAGTTGTCAACTCTAGGCGTGTAGGGCATGTTCCACGGAATGCGTAGCGGACCCCAAGTGCGCAACTTAGTGCAGGGGGCATCTGTGTCTGTCATGTCCGCTAACTGTACCGGTGATCCATGTACTCAAAATCTCTTTATTTCTCTCTCCCCCCCCCCTTTTTGTTTGTCCTTCTGTGCTTGTGTGCATCAGCATCATCAGGCAGAGGAGAAGTGGCATCGGGGCAGGAGGGAGCTGCATCTCACATGGCCCAGGAGGGCCATGCCACAGAGTCTGACTGGACCAGTGAGACGGAGGGCGAGGGGAGCTCCACGACGGGGACGACTGGACCCTGCAGCGACACGGACACGTCCTCGGAAGGGAGCTCCCTTGCGGGGGTGGCACCATCCGTGCCCCCCGCCATTACAGGTACAGCCGCCACCCAGCGCACCATCTCCGCCCTCCCAGCAGCCCCTCAGCGTTCGCCCCGTGCCCGCTCTGCCAGGAAGCCGGGCATCTCCTTCGCCCCCGGCACCTCAGGCCCTGTTACCCCCGCTGCCCTCAGTGAGGAGGTCATTGACCTCCTCCGAACGCTCATTGTTGGGCAGACTACCCTTTTGAATGCCATCCAGGGGGTGGAGAGGGAGGTTCATCGCAGCAATGCGTACCTGGAGGGCATTCATTCGGGTCAGGCTGCCCATCAGCGATCGTTCCAGGCTCTGGCCTCAGCACTGACGGCAGCCATTGTCCCTGTCTCCTGCCTCCCTCTACTAACTCCCTCCTCCCAGTCTCCTGTTCCTCTGCCTGTCCCACCCACACCATCAGACCAGCCTGCACACACCTCAACACCCAAGAGCAGCTCATCCAAACATAAACACCACAGATCACGCAGACATTCACACAAGCAACATTCCGATGCAGACATGCCAACAGTCACTACCACCTCTGTGACCCCCACCTCCTCGTCTCCCTCCTCCCTCCCTGTGACGTCTACACTCACACCTTCATTCACCTCACCATCAGCCAGTGTTTCCATCACCAGCATACCCTCCACTCCAGTCCGCACATGTGCAGTCACCACCCCCACTGCCATTTACACGTCCCCTGTGTCCTCTCCCACTGTGTCTGTCACCCCCTCTTCCACACCACACAAACGCAGCCACCCACCCACCCAACAGCCATCCACCTCACGACAGCCTCCCGCTCCTGCACCTGCACCCAAAGACAGCAAACTTGTCTCGCCTACAACCACATCTTCTCCCTCCACTCCCATACCCACTGTACCTTCCACTCTCCATTGTCCCAAGAAAATCTATCTCTCTACTGCTACCTTCTTTCCTGACCCTGAGCCCCCCCCCTCCTTCTCGTCGGGGTAAAAAGAGCACCTCAGCCACCACCAGCCCTGCAGCCCCCTTGACAAGGGTGCAGGGGTATTGGAGGCCCGCAGGTCTGGATCTTCGCCCAGCAGCAAGGGGACAGCCAGCCCACCCCCTGGGAAGAGGAGCAGAAGGCGGAAGGGCCGCCGCCGGAGCCCGGATTCGATATCCCCCCAGGACACTAGCCAGCCACCGTCAACAGCCACAACTCCAAAGGGAGGAAAGGCCACAGACTCCCGACTAAGGAGGGAAAGGGCAGCAAGGCGGAGAAGTCAGGCAGCAGGCCTGCTGCCCATGGAGGACCCGTCGCAGCTGCCCAGGAGGAGCCCGCAACCCCCATAGCCGCTGCCCCGGGAGGAACCGGCCCAGCTGCCCCGGGAGAGCCCACCACCCCCATAGCCGCTGCCCAGGGAGGACCCAGCCCAGCTGGCCAGGAGGGCCCCACCACCCACAGCCCAGGTGGGCATTGAAGGAGCACCATCCCCGCTGCCCAGGAGGGCACCACCAGGCAATGAGCAGTTGGCCATAGAATGGCCGCCGTCTCCAGCACCGCTCCGCTGGGGCCTGCCGTCTCAAGAACCGCTGAACTGGGCCCTTCAAGGCAAGAACCACTGAACAGGGCCCCGCCGTCTCCAGCACCGCTCCGCTGGGGCCCGCCGTCTCAAGGACCACTGAACTGGGCCCTTCACGGCCAGAACCGCTGAACTGGGCCCTTCAAGGCAAGAACCGCTGAACTGGGCCCCGCCATCTCCAGCACCGCTCCGCTGGGGCCCGCCGTCTCAAGAACCGCTGAACTGGGCCCTTCAAGGCAAGAACCGCTGAACAGGGCCCCGCCGTCTCCAGCACCGCTCCGCTGGGGCCCGCCGTCTCAAGAACTGCTGAACTGGGCCCTTCACGGCCAGAACCGCTGAACTGGGCCCTTCAAGGCAAGAACCGCTGAACTGGGCCCCGCCGTCTCCAGCACCGCTCCGCTGGGGCCCGCCGTCTCAAGAACCGCTGAACTGGGCCCTTCACGGCAAGAACCGCTGAACTGGGCCCCGCCGTCTCCAGCACCGCTCCGCTGGGGCCCGCCGTCTCAAGAACCGCTGAACTGGGCCCTTCAAGGCAAGAACCGCTGAACAGGGCCCCGCCGTCTCCAGCACCGCTCCGCTGGGGCCCGCCGTCTCAAGAACCGCTGAACTGGGCCCTTCACGGCAAGAACCGCTGAACTGGGCCCTGCCGTCTCCAGCACCGCTCCGCTGGGGCCCGCCGTCTCAAGAACCGCTGAACTGGGCCCTTCAAGGCAAGAACCGCTGAACAGGGCCCCGCCGTCTCCAGCACCGCTCCGCTGGGGCCCGCCGTCTCAAGAACCGCTGAACTGGGCCCTTCACGGCAAGAACCGCTGAACTGGGCCCCGCCGTCTCCAGCACCGCTCCGCTGTGGCCCGCCGTCTCAAGAACCGCTGAACTGGGCCCTTCAAGGCAAGAACCGCTGAACAGGGCCCCGCCGTCTCCAGCACCGCTCCGCTGGGGCCCGCCGTCTCAAGAACCGCTGAACTGGGCCCTTCACGGCAAGAACCGCTGAACTGGGCCCCGCCGTCTCCAGCACCGCTCCGCTGGGGCCCGCCGTCTCAAGAACCGCTGAACTGGGCCCTTCAAGGCAAGAACCGCTGAACAGGGCCCCGCCGTCTCCAGCACCGCTCAGCTGGGGCCCGCCGTCTCAAGAACCGCTGAACTGGGCCCTTCACGGCAAGAACCGCTGAACTGGGCCCCGCCGTCTCCAGCACCACTCCGCTGGGGCCCGCCGTCTCAAGAACCGCTGAACTGGGCCCTTCAAGGCAAGAACCGCTGAACTGGGCCCTTCAAGGCAGGAACCGCTGGCCCTTTGGCAGACGTGGCAGGGCAGGATCTGTCTCGGGCAGGGCTGCAGGATGTCCTCTGGCCAACATGCCTCCTCCAGTGGCAGTGGAGTCTGTTATGGACTGCTTGGACTGTGGCTTTGCTCTCCCCAGGATGGCCCAGTGGGCAGGCCACCCACTGTATGGACTGTATGGACTGTGGCTTTGCTCTCCCCAGGATGGCCCAGTGGGCAGGCCACCCACTGTATGGACTGTTTGGACTGTGGCTTTGCTCTCCCCAGGATGGCCCAGTGGGCAGGCCACCCACTGTATGGACTGTATGGACTGTGGCTTTGCTCTCCCCAGGATGGCCCAGTGGGCAGGCCACCCACTGTATGGACTGTTTGGACTGTGGCTTTGCTCTCCCCAGGATGGCCCAGTGGGCAGGCCACCCACTGTATGGACTGTATGGACTGTGGCTTTGCTCTCCCCAGGATGGCCCAGTGGGCAGGCCACCCACTGTATGGACTGTATGGACTGTGGCTTTGCTCTCCCCAGGATGGCCCAGTGGGCAGGCCACCCACTGTATGGACTGTATGGACTGTGGCTTTGCTCTCCCCAGGATGGCCCAGTGGGCAGGCCACCCACTGTATGGACTGTTTGGACTGTGGCTTTGCTCTCCCCAGGAAGGGCCAGTGGTCATGGAGTCCCCTCGTGGATCTGGCGTCGTGTACTCAAGTGGCTGAGGTGCCCCCCCTTCCCTTCCCCCTGAGGTGCCTGTCCTTTTTTCTTTCTGATGCCCCTGCAGTGTTCTCTCCGTGGAGTTCTTGTCGTGGGACTGGGCCTTGCCCCTTTGCTCAGGACCCCTGTGGTCCACGGACAGTGGTTGGACTGCATTTAGTAGCTGTATATATTTTGTACATAGTTTATTTATTTATTTGGATTACTGCTGTCCATTTTTCAATATATCTGCCCGTTTGAGATCTCTTCTTTTGGTCTTTGCATAATTTCGGAAGGGGGGGGGGTTGTGGGTTGTGACAGTGATCTGTGGGAATGCATTGATGTGTGTGTTGTAGTGGGTGTGGGTGGGTGGGTGTGTGCCGGTAATCTTTGCCCTCCCCTGTGTCGTAGGTGCAGTACTCACCGATGTCTTCCGCGCCGCCGGGCGTGCTCCTGGTACAGGAGCAGGTATAGGAGTGCGGGGATGACCTGCAACTCGGGTTCCATACTGCCGGAATCTCGTGTGGTGTATGTGGAGGTGAGCGTTTTCCCGTTCGTAGTCTGTTTCCGCCGTGTTTTTATCGGCGGTGCTCCCACCCCGGAAAAGGTGGCGGATTGGTGGGTCGTGATAGGGTGGGCGGTACATTGTCTGCCGCCTGGCTGTTGGCGGGGACCGCCGCGCTGTTTGTTTGTTCCGCCGTGGCGGGCGGAGTGTTAATGCGGCGGGCTGTGTTGGCGGTTCCCGCCAGGGTCAGAATTGCATATTTTGGACCGCCGGCCTGTTGGCGGGTTAGCCGCCGCTTTATCACCGACCGCCAGGGTCAGAATGAGGGCCTATGAAACTTGAAAATGGCACCAAAACTTTTACACCCGTACGCAAGTTGCAAGCGTTAGATTAAGTTGCAAAAGCGGATATAATACATTAGAAAAAAAACACATGCGCATTTCATATTAACACAGCACAATACACAGTGCACCACTAATTGAATACTACATGCGCATGTTACACACATAAATCTCTGGGACACCATCACTTTTCAAAACATGCACTTTACAGGTATTAAAACAGACCGGTGGGGGTGGACAGTTTGAAAACTGAACTGAATAAAACACCACAAAACATCAGAGGTTGAACTACTTAGAAAATGTTAAAAACACCCTTGTTACATTTCAGCTTATCACACCTTAACACTCGGCGAGAGCCCAATTTATACAACACCGTTTCACAAACAAGTCTCTGGGACAACATCACTTTTCAACATAGGCAATTTACACAAATTAAAACAAACTGGTGGACAGTTTGAAAACTGTGCAGAAGAAAACACCACAAAACATCAAGGGTTGAACTACTTAGAAAAATGTTTAAAAAGCACATTGTTGCATTTGACATGATCAAACCTTAGCATTATTAACCCTAAACAACATATTTTTATACATTTAGACATCTACAGCATTAAAATACACATTTGTGAAAGGTAGGGGCCTAGAAAAGACAGAAAACAGACACAATGGGACACATTCTAATATTTAGGATTAGCAACATGGGTTTTCAATATTGTAACTCAACAATAGTTTACTAATATTACCCTAACCCCTTTTAGGGTTAAAATATGGACGGTGAATGAAACATAAATGCACATTTCTCTGCAAAAATGTCTGTAATGTGTCCAACCCTGGTTCCCCAGCATTAAAAACAAGTTAAAGGCCCAAACATCATTTAAAACAAGCTATTTAATGTCAACAGTGCAAGACTCTCTACAGAACAGGGACTGGATATATCATTGGGGGTCCCCAATAACCATGCGTTTCTGCATTTACTGGGAGCAAAATACGAGTAAGCTGCAGGGTGGGTGGCAAGTGGTGCTTGTAAATGCATTAAAGAGGCCCGATTATGCTTTAGGATCAGGCAGCCGTGTGTTTCAGAGAAGTGTTTACCCCTAGGGGAGCCGGCGTCACTGGGGTTGAGGCTCGGACTCTCAAACCCCAACGCACTGCCCCCATGTCCAAATTTGGGACCTCCGCTACGCTGGTACGACACCGGTCCCCAGCGATTTCTAAAATATAGTGGGAGCTGGCGCCATATGAAGGTGAGGCGCCGGCTCCACCACCCACAACGGCCCCCTATCACTGAGGGACCGACGTCCCGATGTTTAGGTTCCAGTCCCTAACAAATTTTATAATATATTAGGAGCCGCCGTCATGTTAGGGTGATGCGCCGGCTCCCAGACCCCATCACACACCACATACCTCACCATGGTACTTAGGATTGCTGGGGACCCCTAGATAGCCGTACCGCTCGAGCTCCAGCACCCCTTACAACAGCTCAGGACCGCATAATATTTGCCATGGATTCAGATAAAAAAATACAGACGCCACCAGAAATACTACAGGACCTCTAAAAAAGCATCAGTGACCTCACTAGGGCCACCGTCTCAACAATCAGAGAATACCCTTGAGGATGTTACCGCCACCCCACCACAAATACTGCCATCAGAGGGGGAGTACAACAAAGCATTTAGGCCCATATTTATACTTTTTTAATGCCGCATTTGCGTAATTTCTTTACGCAAAAGCAGCGCAAACTTACAAAATAGTTGCAGTGAATTTTTCCCTGCGATGCAGGCTGTGCGGCGTTTCTGGCATGGCAGGCTGTGTGGCGATTTGCCACACAAGGAGTCCTTCTTGCAGAGATGAAGTCTTTTTGGTCCTGAGATTTCAGGGAACAGGAGGCAAGCTCTATCCAACCCCTTGGAGAGCACTTCTCAGCACAGCCAGAGAGCAGCAAGGCAGCAGGGCAACAGCAAGGCAGCAGTCCTTCACAGAAAGCAGTCAGGTGAGTCCTTTGGGCAGCTAGGCAGTTCGTCTTGGCAGAATGCAGGTTCTGGTTCAGGTTCTCATCTCCAGGAAGTGTCTGTGACAAGTGTGTTTTGTCAAGAGTGTCTAAGTTGGTAGGGTCAGAGACCCTGCATAAATACCCAAATGTGCCTTTGAAGAGGGGGAGACTTCAAAGAGTGGCTTAGAAGTGCACAAGGTCCCCTTTCAGTTCCATCCTGTCTGCCAGGGTCCCAGTAGGGGGTGTGGCAGTCCTTTGTGTGAGGGCAGGCTACTGTCCTTTGACATGGAACTGTCAAGCCCTCCACCCTCCCAGCCCAGGAAGACCCATTCAATATGCAGATGTGTGCAAATGTGACTGAGCATTCTGTGTTTGGAGTTGTCTGAGTGAACGCACAAGGGAGCTGTCAACTAAACCTAGCCAGACGTGGATTGGAAGGCACAGAAGGATTTAAGTGCAGAGAAGTGGTCACTTTCTAAATGTAGCATTTCTAAAATAGTAATGTAAAATCAAACTTCATCATTAAGCAGGATTTTGTATCACCATTCTGGCCATACTAAATATGACCTGGCTACTCCTTTCAGATCAGGGTCTACCACTCAAACAGTATATGAGGGTAGCCCTAAAGCTATCCTATGAAAAGAGCAGGCCTCACAGCAGTGTAAAAACACATTTAGGAGTTTTACACTACCACAACATATAGAACACATATGTTCATGTCCTGCTTTTTATCTACATAGTGCCCTGCCCTATGGACTACCTAGGGCCTACCATAGGGGAGTCTTACATGTAGAAAAAGGGGAGTTTAAGGCTTGGCAAGTACTTTTAAATGCCAAATCGAAGTGGCAGTAAGACTGCACACACAAGCACTGCAGAGGCAGGCCTGAGACATGGTTAGGGGGCTACTTATGTGGGTGGCACAACCAGTGCTGCAGCCAACTAGTAGCATTTAATTTACAGGCCCTGGGCACATGTAGTTCACTTAACTAGAGATGTACATGTAAATGAAATAAGCCAATTTGGTATGAGCCAATGTCACCATGTTTTAAGGAGAGAGCATATGCACTTTAGCACTGATTAGCAGTGGTAAAGTGTGCAGAGTCCTAAAACAAGCAAAAATGAGGTCAGAAAAAGAGAAGGATGAAGGCAAAAGGTTTATGGGTGACCCTGCAGAAAGGCCATTTCCAACATCTATATCCAGCCCGGCAGCCACTATATTACCGCCGGCAGCATCATGTGCCAGCCTACCACCCTGGTTTTCGTGGCATTAGCAACGCCAAAAAACCATGGCGGTAGGCCCTACCGGTGACTGGGAATTCCTTCCCTGTCACTGGTAGGCGGCTCCCCCACCCCTCCCAACACTCCCCGGACGCACTCCATCCACACTCCCCCCCTTCCGATGCTCTCACCCCCCCCATACATGCACACACCCGCAGACACACACCACACATACACCCACTCACTCACACTGGCATACACGCATACATCCAGTCATGCTCGCTCACATTCGTACACACATTCACAATGACATGCAGACACACACTCACATTACCATTCTTACATGCATTCACTCACGCATACACCCACGCAAACAACACTCCACACACAGACACATTCACGCACACACTCACACATTCATGCACACAACCCCACGCACACACACACAACACCACCCCCCCTCCTCCCCTGACGGAAGCCCAACTTACCTTCTTCCAGGTGGTCTTCCAGCAGGGAACAGGAAGGGGTGCTGCTACCGCCAGCAGAACACCGCCAGGCCATATCACAGGTCATGATACGGTTGTTGGCTGTCTACTGGTGTGGCGGTGCTGGTGGTAGCAGCACCACCTTACCACCATCCGCCACTATGATCACTACTGGATTTCCGCCCTTCTTGTGGCGGAAGTCCGGCAGTGCTCATAATATGGTGGATGGATGGTAGCTGCGGTGCCGGTCTTTTGGCGGCCGTCACTGCGGCAGTAGGCGTTTTTTTCCTCCAATGTCAGAATTAGGGCCATAGTCTCTGATTTAGAGCTCCTCCGGCATTGTGTTGGTTGCATCTGTTTACACTAGGCTTTCAAGTTGACCATTCATTAAAAAAGTTTTCAGCTTGACAACCGTTGAATGTCTAATTTACAGATTTCTCCTGCATTCTGTTTGTAGCAGCTGTTTGCAGGGTGATTTGACAATGCACAATTGTTTAGGACTCTGCCCCTTCCTAACTCTGTGTTACTCATTCCGTGACACTTGACGGGAAGCTTTGACAGATTTGTGCATTTTCTTTTATGGGGTCCTTTTAAAACATCCCCCTTCTTTTTTTTAAACTCCCACTGCCAGTCTCCATGTCTGTGTTAGTCAGCCATGAGGCACCCTGCCAATTCACACATACCCTTGCTCTGCTGAGACAGCCAGCATAGCTCTTAACATGCCCCAACAAGCCCCTTTTCAGACTCACACATTGCGCAAAATGTTAAGGCTTTAATTTTACACATACCTTAACACACCCAGACTTACCGTGATAGATCCACACACATCACAAGCTGTTAGAGTTGTCATTTTTCACAACCCTTTGACAGCCTGAACATGTCCGGGCACACACAGACACCAGGCACAGGCTCTTAGGGCTATCAATCACACAGACACATGACAGGCAACGTGATTGATTGACAACCTCGGGGCAGGGCACCCACGTCATTGCCTGCGTCATCACAGGGCGTGGCACCTGTCGAAAAGTTTGATGGAAGGTATCCCCTTATACTACTCATGTTAAAATGTGATGTAACTTTAACAGTGTACCCACCGTATATTAAGGGGCATTATACATCAAATCGGAATTCAAGGTACTTATGTAATGCATCAGACAGATATGGGAATCTTAGTGAGGAGGATGGCCTGGCTGGTTTACCTTTTGAATTTCCAGTCAAACCACATGCCAAGCTTTGGAAGAATGAAGGCTGAAGATTTATTGACAATTTTATTTAGAAAAAGACCCAACAATACCCTTGTGATCAACATTAGATGGTTGCATCTAAAGCACGAGGGGTACCTTGATCTTTGAGTCTGGAGCATTCCCCCACAATAACCGATATGTACCCAACCACAACGTATTACATAACGTACCTAAAGGGTACTGGGAGGGTAGAGTAAGGGATGGGAGAGAGGGGGTGACTTGTGCCAAAGAGATTATAACAATATCTTGAAAGGTGAACAACATTCTTGAAGCCTTTCAGTTCTTGAAATCATTGAGGTAGATGTGTGCTGCATAAAAAGACCCTTGCTAAAATCTGCTGAGCTGACTTGATCACAAAAAATATTTTTTTACTTTTCACCAATCATTCTCCAATTTCTCAGGAGTGCGTCAATAATTGTTGAATTGACTGCCCAATGTATCCTGTTGCTTGTTCTGTCCTTCGCATAGCTTCTAGCATCAGTGCGGGCAGGAGCATCTCTCTGTGGCCGCGGGAAGTCATCTGCACATCCAGCATCACTACCTCTTCCATGGCTCGGGTCTGTATGGACCTCTGTGCATCTTGAGATCACTGAATAAGTACAGTTTCTATCCAAGGACACCATTAAGCTTCACTGTGCAAGGGATACCTATTCCTGGTCCCTTCTCTAAGAAGCTTCTTTTCAGGGTCGAGCGCACACGTGCTCCGTCCCTGTTGCAATCTTTCTTTGGGCTTGTAAGGACACCCATGTTACGCCTGTCACTTTCATTGGTTTGTGGGCTTGCCTTTTAAAATCTGCTTGCTTTCATTAGTGAAAGGCATTCATACGTCATGTTTTTTCCAGTGTTTAGCCCTTCTCGAGTGCACCGACTAACTACTGAAAACATACGAGGCTCCATGTTTTCCGCCTGGTTTCTGCACTACTTTATCTTTTTATTTTCCATGTGTGCGATCACACTAGGTTTTACACAGCGCGATCCCGCTCAATTTTTTGGTTTTCAATTTCAGTGCGAACATAACGCACTTGTTTTTTTTCTTTCAATTTGTGTGGCAAGAAAAGACCGGTTAGGAGTTTACAACGCTAATGGCTCTAACTCGAGCAAATGCGAGACCCGTTGCATTGCAAATGCTTGTTTCATGTTGGCCTCTATTGGCCACTAAGGGTACGAGGTGCAGTGATATTTTAAGAAGGTGATTCAAAGGGCAAAAAAAGTGATGAGCTTCCTTGTCACTCCCCGGCCCTTACAAAAGCCTGTGCTTAATTTGAGCCAGTGGGTGCCAGTGGGGGACCCCGGCACCTATTTTTCCTCATCAGATATTCATGGAGAGCAATAGAGGGAAAAACACACACATCGTAAAGACGAAGGAAGAGCATTACGGAAAATATGTCACACAGTGACAAGGCAGGAAACAGCAAGTGCAAGATAAAGGAGTAGGGAGTGTGTGGTGGTGGATGTAACACTACCAGCATCGGTATTCGGTGCGCCAACATTTCATTACTCCGGCCGGGGGCTCTCTTTCTTTCACAAACTAAGCACTGAGTAAATCCATATCACAGTGTCGACTTATGAAGGTGTTGGACAGGGCTTTAAGTGAGATGAAAAAACTGGGGGGTCTCTCAAAAGGGTGTGGCCAGCGTAATTAGGGGTGTGGCTTAAAAACACATAAGCTAAAAACCTGTGCTTAGCATAGTGTGCCGCCCCACTGGTATTTTGCTGCTCCTTTCCGTCATTGCATCCGATGTATAATACAACAAGTTACATTACACCTACAACAAGCCAGGACTATTGGCTTTGTCAATGGTTGTTAGTTGCATAAGATAAATAAGCAACCATAATGGCTTCTTTGTATACTTTGTATATAGAATTGACAATGCTTAAGTTCTAAAATGACCAGAAAAAGAACTGCAACGAGTCTCTTTGAAGATACATTAAATGCAGCTCAGGGTGTTTTTCACCCTAAGGGTGACGACAAAAATGGAGAGCCCAATAAGGACCTGTCTCAGCACCTGCTTTTTAGTACTGCCGGCGCAGAACACCTGAACACTGGTTCTGTATATGAATCGTGAAGCATCACCCCGCCAACTTACCCTCCAGCAAAAGCTTTTGTATTGTTCTACCTGCTTCTAAAAGCGGTAACTCCTTTACACTCCTGCACGTGAATGTCACAGTGCTTACTGGTGAAAGCAATGAATACAGCAGTGGGGTGAAGAGGAAGGGCCCTTCATCATAAGCAAATCCAAAATAGGCGGTTTAGTATATCTACCTGTTCTACACAGTTTTCTTCACTGTGCACTAACCCACTGAGCTAGCCTACATCTGCATCTCTTAAAAGGAACTACTGCTTTCCTGTATGAATTTTTGGATAGCAGCGCACTACAGCTGTAAAGACGGGGATCTGGCAGAAAGGAAGTTCGTTCAAATCACAGATTTTTGTAGGCACTCTGTACCCCACAAGTGTGTGTCAGAGATGGCCTCCAAAACTAGACACAATAAACCAGTGGTGCTGGAACAATATTCAGAGTGGGAGTGCTGCCATTGATGTTAACACAATCTAGTTACAGGGATTGTGCGTCATAAAAAAAACACAAGGGTAGCAAATGTGGCATACCCATTCAACAGGAGAGAGGCATGGGTGTGGTGTATAGCCCGTGGTGTGTTTTGGAGCACTAATGTGGTAGCGCAGACAGTACATTTTTCAGTTAAATGACCATTAAATTTGCATAGTACTGCAGTTTTATTGGTAAATCTATATAGAGCAAAAACGATAATGTGTGGAAAATATTTCCAATATGCCATTAGCATTCAAGTGTCTATTTTTGTTTTGAACTTACTAAAATCCACTTACTTTGCACTCAGAGAAATAAAAGCACATGGCCTGACATCTAACCTTTGTCTTTGATCACACAGTAAACATGACAAGTTAAACACAAAATTTAAAGTCATCCCTATTGCTCGTTCACCTTCTGAACTCCATTATGGTTATCTATGGGGGTGCTGCAGCACCCCTACTTCCGCATATGCAATAAACTGTATGTGGCCTCTAAAACTGGACTCAGAACTGCAGTTAGTAATTTCAGAACTGAACGCAACATTCCACAAGTGCCCGCCAGGCGTCACACAATATTACATACATAGCTCTGCCACTGCCTGTCCTGTAACAATTCTGGCCCATCTTTATACTTTTTGACGCAAATCAGCGCCAGCGCTGGTTTGCGTCAAAAGATTTACCGCTGGCTAACGCCATTCCTACGCACCATGCAGGCGCCTTATTTAAGGAATGACGTTAGCCGCCGCTGCGGACTGGTCAGAGTAAAAAAAAATGACTCAAACCAGGCAGCGCCGTCGTGGGGGAAAATGGGGGTTGTGCGTAAAAAAATGGTGCAAGTCAGGTTTGAGGCAAAAATCATGCCTCACACCGGACTTGCACCATTTTTTGCAACACAACCCCCATTGAAATGACTCCTGTCTTAGCAAAGACAGGAGTCATGCCCCCTTGCCCAATGGCCATGCCCAGGGGACTTCTGTCCCCTGGGCATGGCCATTGGGAATAGTGGCATGTAGGGGGGCCCAAATTAGCCCCCCCATGCAACTTTAAAAAAATTAAATAAATACTTACCTCAACTTACCTGTACTTACCTGGGATGGGTCCCCCATCCATGGGTGTCCTCCAGGGGTGGGCGAGGATGGCAGGGGGTGTCCCTGGGGGCAGGGAAGAGCCCCTCTGGACCCCTTCCATTGTCAGAGACCATGGAAGTGAGCCCACAGATCCCTTAACGCCTGCCCTGACCCAGGCGTTAAAAAACGGCGCACATCAGGCTGTGCACCGTTTTTTAAGGCCCGCCCTCTCCTGTGCGTCAAAATGACGCAGGAGTATAAATAAGGCGCACAGGCCTTAAAGTCATTTTTTGGGCGGGAACACCTACCTTGCATGTCATTAACGCAAGGCAGTTTCCCGCATCCAAAAAATGACTCACACTGAGGAATTTTGAAGTCCGCGGGCTCGGGTGTCAAAGTTTAAATATGGGGCAAGGTTCGCGCCGAATGTACGTCAAAATTTTTGACGCACATTCGGCGCATACAGAGTATAAATATGCCCCTCTTTGTGTGAGGGAATCTTGCACCACTACAGCCAGAGTAATACTGTGTGTGTGTGTGCGCATGTGTGTGTATTGTTACCTTCCACTGTTGCTGTTCTGTGGGTGAGGGAAGCTTTCACTGCCTCTACTGCTTAAGCAAGAGAGAGAGAGAGAGAGTTGTGTGTGTTTGTGAGTGTACACACACATACCTTCCACTCTTACTGTCAACGCTTCTGCTACCCATATGGCAGCTTTTCTGTGTCTTACTGAAGCTTGAGAAAACCTATCATTACATAAAAACAAAACTATTCGCAGGGACATGACTTGTTGATATTTAGTGGTGTTTTTCATTTTGCCTCTCTTTTGGGACAGACAATCTGGATAGACCGCTATGGGAGATCACCTATTTTATTTTTTCCTGCCTTTTGGATTATGCTTGTTACGTCGGACGTGCCCCCTACGTAAGAATTGGCGTCGCAACTCAGGGGGAGCTCCCAGGGCGGAGACTCGTAGGAGCAGCTTTTATACCATGACCAGTCGGTGGCTCTGCCTCGAAACACCCACCCTGCATCTCTTTTATTTTGTAGCCGGAATGCACTACATATCTCACCAATGCAAGCATAGAGCTGGAGGAAGGGGGCAGGCAGGGGAATGTTAATGGCAAATTGGTTGCGATCCAGAACCTTACAAATTTGACTAACCATTTTTTTTCTTAGGGATTCCCAGAATATGGATATTGAAATCTTTGAATCTATTATATGTGTTTTTAATACATGTATCTACGGCCCTGATTACGGTAGGATAAATTAATTGTTTAATGTGCAGTAACTCCTGTTAACTGCGCATATTGTACTTAAAGCTGAGTGGTAAGCACTACACCCCATGCATTATTCCCTCAGTAAATTACGGGACATGAAGATTTTGGTGTACTAAGCGACACAATGTGCATGTTATATAGCATTCTGAGAGCAATAATCATAGGTGGGGGCTATTTATCACATCCAATAAATGCCCATGCCTGCGGAGTCTGAATATATTAGGTGCAGTGCAAATTACATCCTTTACCAGGCCAGCCGTAATCAGGGCCTCAGTAGAATACTGAGGGCCTGATTTATGAAAAGTTATTGCCGCCTTTACGTCATTTTTTGACGCAAAAGCGGCACAAACTTACAAAAAAAAATGTAAATTTACGCCGCTTTTGCATCAGAAAATGACGCAAAGGCAGCGCTACCTTTTCATAAACCAGGCCCTGAGTGTCAGATGTATTTTGCTCTTACTGGCTTTCAGTAACACCTCGTCCAGTTTTTTCACAGTCATGACCCAGTGTTAAAGTTTCTTTTGAGGTCTCTGTATTGTTTGATTATGTGTGAAACCTTTATAATGTTAGCTTTAGGAGTACAAATCTCAATGGAGGGGTCTGCAAGCAAGTGGTGTTCTCTCATCAGCTTGGAAACCATTTAAGGTCTTCACTGAAAAGAAAAAGTCCCATCCCATCTTTTACCGTCTTTAAAGCTACTGTGTGATGTCTACCTGTTTGTTATCATGTTTCTTTTCCGATTCTTTTTTGTACACAGACCTGTAAGGAGGACCTATCCTGCGGGAGATGGTGCAGGTGCTTCATCGTCTCCTTAGTCCACACTTGGACCTGACTTTCCTCAAACTGCAAACCATATCTCCCAGTCTTGCTCGCTATGGAAAGAATTACCTAAGGTGTCACCTGTTATCCGTGCTCCCTTTGGGTAACCCATCTATACGAATGGCTCTCTACTGGTCTCTGTCCTCTGCCCAGGGTGTTGGTACTAGCTGCCCAGCTGTTCTAGATAGTACTCAATTACTGGTAGCCTCCTTTTCATTGATGGAACTTGTCTCAACCATGCAAGCCCACCTTCAGAGGCGCTTGCAAAGCTCTTGCACTGAGATCACGATGGAAAGCTCACAGCAATGGGTGACGTATGTGGAAAGCCACCCTGACATGCCTGCAGGTACCTGCGAAGTACACCAGTGAAGATTATTTGCTCCCAATGCACATCCTCCTAGGTAGGCATAAACCACTACTCCGTAGTCATTTTCAGGAACACACATTTAACCATGCACATCATGCACAAAGGTAAACTCTACCTGTCTCGCCTTTACTGAATGTGCAAAAATAACATTACTCCACTTGACTCAATGTTCTTTTTCCAAAGCGCCTGATGCTCAAAAGTTGAGCTGTGTGGAGTTTTAAGTGGGAAGGAGGTCTTTTACAAAGATCTCACTGCAACCAAAAAGACACAAGATACAGAAACAATTCAAGTAACTATATTTCATTGTACCAAGCAAAAAAGAACAGGTGAGGCAGGCGGCTAGCCAGCAACCTGCCAATTCGAAACTGACAACCCCACAGTGCATGACTGCTCTTCAGATCTTCTGTCTCACCGTTGCTTGACACCATTTTCTCATTAGCACAGTATGTGTTGTCACAAGTCACAGAAAAATTCAATGAAAAACACATAAAATGACTCATTCAGGACCCTTCTCTTAAAACATTTCCTCGATTAACAATTTTTCACCAAACTTGGGCATGTCAATTGACAGTAGGAGCTAAAGTTCTACATCAGAATCATCTTCATAGCAGGATCAGTAAAGTACCATTAAATACGGTGGCCTGGTCACTGGTAGTTATGCTCTCCCTACATTCCCATACAGTGAAATATTTATATTGGCCTAATTTCACTTACCTATGGTAACATTTCTTGCTCTGTATTTTTCTTAGCCTGTGTGGCATAGATGTAGACAAGCATCACTGCTGAGAATTACAGGATCTCAATAAATATTGTTATTGGCATAGGCGTGAGGCCACAGATTAACACAATGGGCTATGTGATATCTCCAATAAAGGTCAGACTGTTGAGAGAGTGTTTCTTCCTTAACATCAAATAAAACAAAATCAGAGACCTATGAGTGAACAAGTGCAAAGACAATCTACATAACACTGCTGGGGGCACTTAGAGTAGGGTAGGGCAGACATCCATAAAAATTGTAGGATTTCTTATTGGCAAGCCTTTAAGTTCTCCTGGCTCATTCAGGGATTATAGGAGCTTGGTTCTTTGTACATCTGAAGGATGACAATCTAAGCAGATGAACCAGAATTTAAAAAAGCGATTCGCGGGTTACACACAGAACTCAAGGGCAGACGCCTCATAACGCAAGAAGAGGATATTTAAAAACACTCTGTGGCACACGCCTTCATAATAATGTTTAGAGGCAAGGTTTTTACAAGTCACTTATCTTAGATTTCTCTGGGGGATTAACGGACATGTATACTGCATTTTAGTGATTGATTTAGCAATAGAACTCTTTGCCTAACGGCAAGTAAAATCAATCCCACTAATAAAACACAAATTGTCAATTATACATTCATGTTCATTTTAGTTGTATCACCATGTGCCCTTGTTTACGGTAATCATCATTTCACAAATCGATACCGCTTTTCTGGCCCTTTTCTGCCCATTTATAGGCTCAACATTCTGATGCCCCGTGGTCGAAGCAGCATTAAAAATAGTGCTTCTTCTCTGTCTTTGGAACTCACACGGAGCTCCTCCATGCCTCGCTGTTAAATAATAAAAGAAAATGATTATGCTGGAGTTTGGTGGTTGCCTTGCATATAGAAGGACACTTTATTGAAAAATGAGAGTCGTTTTTATTGTTTTATTCATCATTGAGGCAATTAATACAGAACAAAGTATCAATACTTGAGCAAACAGCCATACAGGGGCAAAACAGCATACAGTCTAGGACAGTGGTTCCCAACCTGTGGTCTGGGGACCCCTGGGGGCCCGCAAAGCCTCCTCAGGGGATCCGTGACTGCTTAGAAAATAAATTAAATGATACTAACAGATTAGGTCCCCAGCTTTCATTAATGACTCAGTAGGGAGGTCCCCAGGTTCCAATAATGATTCAGTGGGGGTCCCTGTGTTCCAGTAATGATAAAGTGTGGGTCCACAGAAGTCAAAAGGTTGGGAACCACTGGTCTAAGAAACCAAATACATATCAGATCCGGTGATTGATGGAAGGTGTGACTTACACAAGTCTTCAATGAGAAGAAAATAGATATGAATAGAAATAATAAAACCAGAAGACTACACATAGCAATCACCATGGGGGGTGCTATACAGAAATAATTGCATCCAACCGCTAACAGCAAGATATCAATCATCCAGTGCTACGGTAGTTTGTCGAAGGTGCTTCCCTCATCCAGCATTGAAGAGGAGCAGGCATGCCCGGAGGGGCTCCCAAATGTCTCTAGGTCTGGCAGCCCTAGGGAGGTTGGCGGAAGAGGGATGAGTGGAGAATAAGATACAGGAATATTACACACCAAAGCCAGTCGGGACAAGGCCCACGCAGTGCATCGCACTGTATATATATCTTTGGTGGATCTTGCAGGCAGCGAGTAAGGGGCCTGCTGTATAGGGAGGGGATGGATCTGCCCCTGTTACAGAGCGACATGTGCTGTTAGGCAGCTATTATGCATCCAGTGATGCACAAACTGAACCTGAGCCACCAGGTAATAGACCTCAAAGTGAGGCACTATAAACCCTCCTCTTTCATAGGGTAGGCATAGCGTGCTCCAGCTTAACCTAGGCTGATGGCCTGCCCAGGCCAAGCGGATCATAAGCATATTCAGCTGATCAAAGAAACCTTTGTCCAATGAGATGGGTATATTCTGAAACATATATATTAGCTTCAGTAGTACCACCATCGTCATTAGGGCTATTCTGCAAGCCATAGAGAGTGGTATGGCGATCCATCTCTTCATATGTGCACCCAGCCCTGCAACGTATTTACTATAGTTCTCTGAAAGTATTGTCTGTGGGCCTGCATGATAGTGAATAACCAAGTAGTGGACAGATTCTGTCTGCCATTGTAGCAGGTACGGCAAGGTGGGCTGCGTGGTAGCCTTTGTGAGGGATACCATAATAGATTTTGACCAATTGATCCTGAGGCCAGCAGGGCGGCCAAACTGCATTATCTCATCATTGATTGGAGCCAGATTCACAGCAGGGTCTTTGACCACTAACAGAGCATTGTCTGCATACATAGAAAGCAAAGTGTATCTATGACCCACGTTGATCCCTTGACGACTATGGAACAAACTCACAAAGTATACACGCCAAGGGTTGCACTACAAGGGCATGTAAAAGAGGTGACAGCACTGTTGTGTACCTCTGGTGATCTGAAATGCCGACAATATCTCACCGTTCACTCAGACCTGAGCGATGAGGTCTGAATATAGGAGCTGAACCCACTTTAGAAATGACCCACCCAGTCCTATTCTAGTTAAGGCGCACAGTAGGAATGGCCAATCAACAGTGTCAGTGTATTTTCTAGATGCCTTAGTAGCATCTACAAATAAAGCAGCAACTTAGAGGTTGTGGTCTAATTGATGTGTGATGGCAAACAGCGATCTAAGATTGTCACCAGTGGATCTCCCAGGGATAAAGCCCGTTTGATATGGGCGAACCAGGCTTGGCATCAGCGGCAGCAACCATTTTGGATAAAATCTTGCTATCTTCTTTTATTAAAGACAGTGGTTGGTATGAGTCGCACCATTTTGGGGGTCTATCTGGCCTGAGGAGTGTTATAATAATCGCTTCCCACATTGACTGAGTTTTTTTCCAGTGTCATATGCCTCTTCAAATACCTCCAGGAGCAGAGGAGGAAGCACCTGGGCATATTCTTTAAAGAATTCAGCAGGAAATCCGTAATTTCTGGGTGCACTCCAATTTCTGAGGTGCCTAATCATAGATTTTATTTCATTTAGTGTTATTGGTTGGTTTAGTAGCGTGTATTTCTCAAGCCCCAACCACACCAGAGTGCCCCGGTGTAGGTACTTGTGGATATCAGCAGTGTCGTTAGGCATATGTACTTCATGGGCTTTAGTCTGTATATGGGCAAAGAGTTCCAGCCCAGTTAGGCTTAAGGAGAGAAGCAAGAGTACGCCCTCTTGGAATTCCCAAGTTCCCCACTGCATGACGTATTTCTTCCTTGAAAACGAATCAAGGAGGTTTTTGGGTTGGAGCCACCACTGGAATGCCCGTCGCCACTCACTAGGCAGGTGAATGTCAAGACCAACGGAAAGTGGTCAGAAAAGGTCCTCGGGAGATGAGCTACCCCTCATATTCAGCCTGTCACATCCCTCATCCCCATCCAGATATCAATGCAGGACAAAGAGCTGTGGAATGCAGAAAGGGTCGTATACCCGTTGTGTTGGGTTATAGGTTCTCCAGAGGTCAACAAGAGCAAAGTGCTGCATGATCCCCATAAGTGCCACCCGAGCTCTGGTAAATCTGCCAGTCCCCCAATCTAAACAGTCCAAATTCTTGTCTAGTATGAGATTGAAATCGCCACCCCATATAGTTGTGCGGGGATCTGACTCTGCACAGTGCTTCAGTATTGTATGAAAAAACTCAGGACAGTCCGTGTTTGGGCCAAATGTGTAAATGAGCCCGATATGTTTGTAGTTTACCAGTCCTTGCAGGACAATAAATCTACCCTCAGGATCAGATGTGGTTGTGATATGCTCACATGGGAATAACTTACGTAAAAGTATCGCCACCCCTCGGGACTAGGAAGAGTGGGGGGGGGTGGGGGATATCTACACATGCCCCATGTAGAGGCGAAAATGTGTCCTCGGCTAGGTGCCAAGTGCGTCTCTTGTAAAAAAATATATAACATCCACCAAGTGTCTGTTCAGCTAAGCTAGGACCTGCCTGAATTTGCGGGAATTATTGAGCCCCCCCATGTTCCATGTGACCTTGTTAATGGGTATGGACCTGCGTCATAACCCCCAGTCATTACAGTGGAATAGCCTTTTTAAATTCCGGATGCTTAAGATATAAAACAACTGATTGCTACCTTAATCATTAAATAAAATTCTGTTTCTTTACATACAACTACCCAATCTCCCCAAACCCCCACACCAGGCCCCAATCTCCCAGCGAATAACCCAAATATAAAAATCTACCACCCACTGTGCTTGACCTAAGGTCGATCTAAATCTCAAAAAGGCTTAGAGTCGAGGGCGGCCACAGCAGTGGACAATTAGATGTAGTTATAATTTCTCGGCTTGAACAAATAATGAGCTGCATAATGCAACTTTGTAATAACAGCGTCAACCCTCATTTGATGGGCAGCGAGCCCGTGGGCGCATCTCGAAGCACATCTTCATGTGTCTAATGCACAAAAGAGGAGAGTTGGGTTTCAGTCTGAAATATGTCCAAATGCTATTTTCTGAGTTCCTTTCCCAAGTGGGGGGTTTTCTTTACTAGGAAGAAATTGCTCTTTACCCATATCAAGATGACTGGTTGACCACACTCCATCCAGAGCCCATGTGGATGTGGGGGTGATATGCAAATTGCTGCGTTAGCGAGGATTTCTGGACAATCCAAGGAAGTCCAAGCCAGAAACAAGAAAGGATATACAGTTCAATGTACCACGGTCCAGACAGATGTAGAGGTAGCTTTCTGGTCTCAGGATTAGACTGTCTGCATTCATTGTCACTTGAGTGCGCATCTGGCCTTCTAGTCAGTGTTTGCTCAAAACAGATGCAGGTGTAAGTAGATCAGTGCAGAGGAAGGTAAAGGTCATACCTCCTAGAATTCTATGCCGGTTATGCCCTGGTACCTTGTTTCTTCCTCTGCAGGAATTTACTATATTCACTGTTCCTTGAGCTCGTTTTCACTTGGGTCCCATGTCAAGACAAATCTTTCAATGATAGAATCCCGCTTCCTGCCAGTGCGAGTACAACATTTCAGTATGAATGGACATTGACATTGTCCAGGAACTATGCTGGTGGTCGATGCCAGTTCATCAGGAGCAAATAATTTCCTCTTCTGGCCCTTGAACTGGTAGTCCTGACAACGAATGCTGAGGGGAATGACTGGGTAGCAAATCTGGGCTTCTGGTCAGCTCGTGCCTCTAGGAAGTGAAGGATCTGGACCAGGCCTCCTATTTATAGATCAAACAACACTACTGCCAACGATTTTGAGAATCGTTTAAGGGGCACTCGCTGCAAACAACTTGCAGAAACAACTTTTCTCTAGACAGAGGAAAATCTGCTGTCCTTGAGGCCAGTTCATATCAAGGGAGAGAACAACTTGAGGGCAGACTCACCGAGTCAAGTGTTTGGTTCCATCCCAGGATTTTGTGTGTCTACAATAGTGTTCCATGAGGTGTGCAATAGCTTCAGAAATCCAGTGTGGATTTGTGTGCCAGCAAGGGAAATGACATACCTGTTCTGCTCTAGATTTACGCCAGATAGGGCTTGATGGGTAGATCCACTTATCTGTCTTTGGGAAATTGCCTTGTCTTCACCTTTCCCTCATTTCCAGTTATTTTGAAACTCTTGGCTTGTCTCTTGCCGGTGTATCAAGGAATGCATCTGCTGGTTGTATTTAGGCCTCGGAAATCTTGGCTCCCAGTTCTCCAACAGCCTCTATGCCATAGTAGATCATTCCTATGCCCCATCTCCTTTTCAGTCTCTTCCACTTTTATTATTGTCTCCTCGGAAGATATGCCTATCGGTCAGGTGACTGAACATCTTTGTTTAGAAAGATTGGGGCTTCTTAAAGGGTTTCTCAGTGTGCTTGAAGCTTCCTGGGCCCGTATTATACTAAGGGTGCATTTTCCTTGTTTGCGCTACGATGCACCTTAAAACAGGTGTGCTTGGTGCAAAAAGGGAAAGTGCGCCCAATTAAGGTGGATGCACTTCCCTCAGGCAGCTGTAAACATTTAAGTGAAAGACGGAGCGGCTGCTTAAAAGCTTCTCAGTGTTTCACAGTGCAGATGACACGTCACATGCACTTTCAAGATCCCGTTGCAGGCGGGGGCAGTGAGTGACGGCACCTACCTTCAAGGGAATGTCTGGGGGGACCATGTGCCCCGCTTTCTTCCCTCCAGAGTGCTCCCTTTAGAAGGTGCACTGGAAGTAAATGCACTGGAAGTAAGTTCACCACCTTTTTGTGGCACACATAAAGGCGTCTTTATCTCTGTGCCCACATTCCTAATACGTGCAGGGCCAAAGTGATTCCCTCATTTACATGGGGCCATGCTCCCATGCAAATGAGGGAATGCCTTCTTAAGGTAGCCCTGGGGCACAAGCGTCTGCGGCCCCTTCTGTAATATCAATGTACCACAGGAGGAGTTCTTTTTATACTGCAAGAGGGTTAATTTTTTACCTTAAAGAGAGGAATCTGTTAAGGGCCTGTCCATTAAGACATTTTTTCTTGAGGCCATGTCTTTTGCTAGCAGACTTGGGGAGGTAGCGTCTGTGATTTACCCTATCGACATCTTTTTACAGACCCAATGATTCTCTAATTGGGTTCAGGATTTGTGCCTAAAGTTGCTTCTAAATTTCATAGAGTATGGGGTAATACTCCCTGTGTTCCATCCTTCTCATGTGTCCCTCAAAGAGGTGGTTCAGTATTCTTTAGATGTATGTAGGGCTGCCTCTATATTGAAAGAACTGCTTCCTTCCACTATTGCAATAATCTTTTTGTTACTTTTGCCCCAGCAAGGCAGGGGATGAGTCCTTCGTCAGAAACTTTGAGTCACTTGGAGAGATCAATTATTTCCCTGGCAAAGGCGGTTTCAGCTGGGACATGCCTGATCATAATAAAGGATGTTCCACATCCTTGAGCCATGACCCTGCCAATTAACCTTCTTATTACCCTTTTGTTTGCTGAGGGAAGAATAAAACCACAGTTCGGGTCAGCTGCCAGATATTACTCAAATAACAAATGCTATGAGCCCTTTATACCTTTGGGCATTTGCACCCTCCACCTGCTGCCAGTGGCAGCTGCCGCAAATCTCAAGGGGAGGGGTGAGTGGGGAGGATGGGGGCGGGAGAAATAAAATAATAATAAAAGAAAGTACCTCTGCTTCTGCCGCTGCTGCCGCCGCCAGCCACCTTACTCCTGTTCTCTCCTGATGGTGTCCCAACAGTCCCTAGGACACCATCCCAAGCTTCCCACGCAATCTTGGCACTGCTTCATGCTATACGTAGCATGAAAGCAGCATCAGGATTGGTCTGAGTGGCTTGGTTTGACGCTCAGACAGTGAATTGGAGCCTCTGCTGTTTCTCCAGGCCGACTGTGCAACACAGCCGGGTTGGAGAAACCTCAGTGTGCATGTCAGTTTGGCCAGCTTAAGATGGCCGGCCAAACTGGCATGCACACTTGAGTGCACTCCACTCCCCTCCTCCTCCTGCCTCCCATGGCTCAGCCCCACCCCTCCCTGCACATGCTGGCTGAGCCAGCAGCTGGAAAATATAACAATAGAAAACTATTGTTTAATTTTTCAGCTGCTGGTTCTTAACCATTGGGGCGATGCCTGCCTGCTGCACTAGTAATAGCTATGTCCCTAAAACAGTTCGACAGTAATAGAGACCTAGCCTCCTGAGCTCTAAGGTGTTTGTTTGCCTTTATCCTTGATATATTTTGGCACCTTTCGAAAGGGACCAGAAGAGATCTTGTTTTATCACTTATTGATCTGTATTGAGAGAAAGGCATGAGGAAAAATTATATTTCCTATTTAAAGCTGGACAAACTTTGGGGTACGCCCAAAAAGCAGGCAGAATTGACATGTTTATCACAATAGAGGTTCTATTCTTTCTCTAGATGGTGAATTTGGAGAGTCTGCTGTCTACGGTTTTACCCCCAAGCAACATGCAAGTTATCAACACATTACAGTATGGTGGGTTTGCATTTTTTTGCTTCCATTTACTTCAAAAATGACTTTGCATGCAAAATTATCAGACATTAGAACACTAGAATGTTGAGAGCTCCGCTGAAGATAATGGAGTGACTAATGGCCACTAATGGCTGGTATAGGTTTTGTTCTCCAACATTCCAATGTTCGTCTTTCTCTTTCCGTCAGTGGGTAAATGCTTTAATGGCATTGCCATCCTTCTGCCTTGGACTGTACTGGTTGTTAAACGTCCTCTTCCTCGTTACAAGTCCTGCCAGTGGCTCATGAATGCAACTCAAATTTAGGGCTTTCAGCAACTAGTAAAGCCCGTCGCAGTGGGCTATATTGCTATGTTGTAGTTGTGGGATTGCTAACACTACATACTCCATAAAGTAGTTTCAGCTTCCAGCCACCTTCACCTTTGCAGTGGGCTAACAACATTCATATTGTCGCTGCAAAGCTGTTCTCCAAAGCTACGCAGTCTTTCTTCCATGTCTTCAATACTACTTTACTATTGACACATCAAACAAAAATGTACTGACCTCAATGAAAGATAAGACCTGGAAGAAAGTCTTGGTAGGGAAATAAACAAGATGGCATGAATATAAGCAAATAGAGAAAAACACGTTTTTTGTAAGGTCGGAGCGTCTAGTGCTTTTTGTACCACATATTAGATAAAGTACCACTTACCATCATTTATTGCAAGTCATCGAGGAGTTTGATCTAAAAGGGGAGCAAACATCGAGGCAGAGTTCCTTTACAAAGGATCTGAACTATTAGGTGATTCACAATATTCCATTTCTGTAAGATTAGTTGTATTTTGTTACTTATAATAAAAATGATACAAATGTAAAATCGCTACTGTGAAAAACACGCCAGCATGCACTTCGTGATTGGTTGTAAAATATTGTAAACAGTTTTACCTATGTCACTTTTTAAACCAACTGGGATTTAGAATATGTGGGTCATATATCGAGAGACTCCTGCCTTCCAGCAATGTGAAAAATAAATCATTCTGCCATAAACGCCTATCACGGAATATTGTACATTTTGAAGAAAGTGCGTTCTGGAGAAACGCGGATGAAAGTCTGAAAAGTGAACTCCCCATTAAAGTGACAACTGTGATTCACCCCAGGCACTAGCACTGTGATGTAAACTTGGTCGTTATGAAATATTACAGTCGAGGAATGGCCTAACGTTCCTATTCCAGGTGAGAAGTGATGTCATTGCGGGGTTTTGCTCACTACTGAAATAAGCCAGGAATGACACAATGCAGAATCATTCAGAAACGACTTAGAATTCAGTTTTATTTCCTTTGCCTACTATGCTACGACACCGTCAGAAATCAAAATGATGTAACAGTGTCACACCTGGTGGTAAATTCTAATGATGCCTTTAGCTGCCAGGGGGAAGAAACCTTGGAAAGGACAACAATTGACACTATTACTGACATTTATATCCCTTCTGTAACATGTACCTACTCCATAAAGGAGGAATCGCTGCCAGAGTGCTATATTTACCAGGACGAACACGATCAGGATCTATGTGCTTATTTCATTAGCAGCAGATCAAGAGGGTTTATTATCGTTTTGAATATTGACAGTCTACCAGTCTACTTGCATTTCCGCTGTGCTGCTCCTGGCATGTATATAACTTTCAATATCTTGAGAACAATCCACTGTTTCCATGGCCCTACGCAGACTCTGCCCTTGCCTAATCCGCCCAGGAGAGCACCAACAATGAGAGCAAAATATCCTGACCTTTTCAGTGTATTTATTTAGATGTAGGTATTTATTCATACAACTCGAAGGATTTCTACAAGAAATGCTGTAAATAGCAGTAGGCAGTCGGTACCTAGGACATCTAGCAGAGTTGGGTGATTACATATAGATATGGTGGGCAATGATGGATGCTGGGTGATGAGCAATCATGACATTACAATATTTAGCATGGCATAGCTTACATTTATCAGTATATACACTTATCATCCTATATACCTATTTACATAACGCTACATTACAAACATGACATTACAACATTTATCATGCTATAGCTTACATTTATCATTACATACGTTTATCAACACGTGTATTAACATATGTAGTGTCAGACATGTAAGGGGAAGCAGTTAAGATGATTCTTGTATCATGAAGTGTTTCTTGAAGGGTGTTTTGAATGGTGGCTGCCAGGGAATTGAGCGAATTTCAGCCGGAAAGGCATTCCTGTGCAGTGACAAGGTTAGGAGTAAATTAAAAAAATATGTTTGGGGGAAAGAAAATAATTACATTTAATATTAAATATATCCTGCGAGAGCGGGAGACAATAGGTAAACAGGAGGCTTGGCATCTTTGAGGGCATGAGTAAGGGGCTCTGCCCCTGTGCTTGACAACTATCGCTGCCATTATCAGCAACGTTTTCCATCCGAAAAGAGGGAAGTGTTTTTCCAGTTTAGATCCTTCTATTCTTACCTCCGGTTTCGCCACATACGATTAGTGTGTGACAAGCTTCCCCACCCCCCGAGCGGCAGGACGGTTACCCTAACAGGGGTGAGTGGTAGCAGTTAGTATGAATTAAAAAGCGTGAATTTTTGTTGACGTTATCCCGCATGATACTTTATCAACACAATTGACGCACGGTGTGCGACGATGGCATGAAAAATAAGGACCACAAAGTGTGTGTGTTTGACAAGACACAGAAATCCATGCAGTGTGAATGCACTGGATGCACGAGGGAAAATAGTGGCTTGGCACCAACCACACAGAAATATGCATGGTGTGGCACTCATCCACAGACAGTCACCAACACTATCGGTAGTGTGCCCTGAAAAATAGTCGAATGCACTTTCCGGGGACATTCCCATGGACGTTCCTGCACAGAGTGTACAGCTATATACTGACTGCGTGATAATGTTCTATCATCATTTCTTCTCATCTCAGGAACAATGATCCTATGACGTGACGAGCAGGATTACTCAACTTGCATGCAATTTAGCATTGCATGCCTTTTACATACACACATTTTCAACATGCAAGTATGTAATACCGTGGCACTGAGTGGTGAATGTGTCCTGCTGAAAGCCCAGGACCAGAGAGGCCGGAAACATGTTGACAGTGATTTTAGGGTCATAGGACCCTACGGCATATCTAAAGTGCTCCCTGGAATAAGGTTGAACTCTTCCTGGCTTTTAGGGGCACAGGAGACCCAATGGTGAGGCATACCACTACTAGAGTGGGTGAGGGTCTAAATAAGAAAAGAAAAAGATTTATTTTTCTTTTCTGATGAGTAAGAGGGCATTTACGTGGGATACTTTTTCCAAAGTCAGGCAAGGGATGCCCCATGGTATGTTGTGTTGTATTCTAGGGAGAGTGTATCCCCTGGGCCTACCTACTTTAAGGTTTCCCCCTCCCTCCATGTGGGTAGGGTCCCCATTGCAGGTCTTATCTGCTGTTCGTGAAAGATTACATGATTTACTCAGGACCAACGCCGGGACTTGTGCATGGTCGCCCAGATCCAAACACAGCAGTCCTGGCTGTTAGGCCACACCCATATTTCTCAATTCATGGGTGAAAGTCATACACAAGTGGGAAGATTGTGTAAAATCACGTATAATGAACATGTTCTTTGTTGAAGTGGCTTTGTGAAATAAAAAAAATAACAGCAGCAAATAAAACTGGACTGTTCACCCAGAGTCTTGCTTGGGAATACTTGAAAGGGCTTCTTTTAAAACTATGCTTAGGGACATAATTCAGCACCTTTGCACTAGTGGTGCTATAACAATTTTCAGAGTGTGGGTGCTGAGAAAAAATGTTACATCTTTGACGTCATAGGGATTGTGAAAAATCTTAGATTCACACAAAGTATAGCAAAGTACTCAGCAGGAGAGTTGTAAGGGTGTAGTATGGAGCTGGTGGTGCATTTCGGATCACACTGTCACAAATATACTACTAAAGCATCATAAAGTAGTGGACTATCATTTACAGGAAGCAACATTTCCATTCAGATGGCCACTAAATTTGCACATATACAGTTTTACTGACAAAACTATATAGCACTCACATGATATTGTGTATAAATCAAGTTTCAGTGGATATTTATTATTGGCACATCACCAAGCAAAGTGCCTCGATTTGTTTTGATCCCATGAAAATCTTTGTTTCCAGCACACTTCAAAATTACACAATAAATGTGCTTTGTTTTTGTTATTCTCACTGCTGATATATTCTGAAATGTGTACAGTTCATTTAGAGGTATCTGAATTGTGTTGCTTGTTACAAAAATACCATTCTACAACCTTTACTTTCATAAACCCTGAAACCACAGCAAAACTGTTATATAGTTCACTCTCACTTTGCAGTCAAAGGAAGAAAATTAAACACAATTTAAATGTTAAAAGAATAAGCAGCAATTTGTCAGACAACGCTGTCTGTCATTTGACCTCTGTTTTTGAAGCACAGGAAATACGACAAGGCAAATAATAAATATAAAAGCATATTTTTTCATTGCTCTTTCGCGACCCACCAGAAATCGGGTAGTGACCTACTGATGGGTCGCGACCTACAGTTTGGAAAACGCTGAACTAGAAGATTTTCGTTGAATGAACCTAAATGGTGTGTAGGCAAGTACCAACTCAAGATTACACAGAGGTAGTTTGGTGAGGATCCATTTATGGATTTGAAAGCCAGGTTCAGTAACTTGTACAGGGTGATGTGTTTTGCTATCAGCTTGCCAGGTTCTGTGAGCCTTTTTTTGCAGTCTTGAATGTGGAAGCAAGGCTGCGACAAATAGTGTTTCAGTAACTGCACTAAGCTGACCTCCCCAATTAAAAACACCTCAGTCTGTGGGCTGTGTTCCATAAGAACAGAACCTTAAGTGAAAGGGACCTACATTCTCGAACTTTAATATTTAGTATATGCAGGTGGGAAAATAGTCTGATGAGTGACATGGTACAGTCATCCAACCTCGTTCATTGTTAGAAATGGGGTCTCAAGTTGGCAGTCGGTTTGTAGGCTGTCCAAGTAGAGACCCTCACTCTTGTCAGGATACGGGAGGAACCTAGCTCAGATAACCCCTGTTCACCGCCTTGGTAGCTTGGCACAAGCAGTCAGGCTTATCTTAGAAGCAATGTGTAAAGCATTTGCACATAACACACAGTAATACAGTGAAAACACTACAAAAGGACACAACACCAGTTTTAGAAAAGTAGCCAATATGTATCTGTGACCAGAACATGAAAAATCCAAAATATAGTAATAAAGATATGAGTTGTGCAAGAATTAACTCAGAAATACAGTTCCTTGAAGTCGATAGCTCTGTCTGAGGCTTTAACGGCGTCATGAACAAAAAATTCAACAGTTCAGACCGGCCGCAGCATTGCGAGGCAGCTACAATGTCGGGAAGACCCGCAAACAGTACCTTGGAAATGTAGGGCGTCATGATCCTCGCAATGAGATCCAGAGTGCAGAGTCGCAGGTGTTGGTTCCAGAGGTCGGTGCAGGGGTCATCGGGCCCTTGAAGTCACATGTGTTGCAGATCGAACTCCGGGCTGAAGATGAAGTCAGGAGCGTTGGCGTGGATGGCATCACGGCTGCGGTGCAAAGCGGGACGATGCAACATGTGGTGCCCACAGGCCACGGTGCAGGCAGCGGCTTGGTGACAACGTCCTGTGGCATCAGTGAGACCAGGGCTGCGGTGTGATGCAAGGCGGTGCTACATGCAGTGTCTCCAGGTCACGGTGCAGGCAGCATTGTTGTTGTTGCTGAAGTGCTGTCATCGGTAGGCCCAAGGCAGCGGTGCGGTGTGGGGCGGGCTCCGTGCGGTGTCCACGGGTCACGGTGCAGACAGGAGAATCTGTTGATGACACTGGAGCTGATGGTACTGGCGTCGGTGGACCGGGGCTGCAGGATGGTGCGTCGTGTACCTCATGAGCAGTGTCTTCAGGCCACGGTGCAGACAGCGGGTCGGTGTCAGCGTGGAGCGGCAGCATCGGGGATGTCAAGGCTGAGGTGTGAGCAAGGCAAAAGGAGTGCGGGACCCACAGGTCACGGTCTAAACAGCGGCTTGGTGATGGCATCAGGTGGCGGCGTTGGTGAGACCAGGGTTGCGGTGTAACGTGGGGCACGGTTCCGTGTGGCATTGTCAGGTCACGGTGCAGGCAGCGGCATCATTGACGGTGTTGCAGTGGTTTTTCTTCTATTGCAGCACAAAACACACAGTTCCCAGTGCTGTAGGCAGATGAAGCTGAAGTCTTTGATATCTCTGAGACTTCCAACAGGAGGCAAGCTCTACTTCAAGCCCTTGGAGAAACTTCATAAGCAGGATACACAGCAAGGTCCAGTCTTTGTCCTCTTTAAGGCAGAAGCAGCAACTCCAGGCCAACCCAGCAAAGCACACACAGCAAAGGGGCAGTACTCCTCCTCTAGGTCTTCAGCTCTTCTCCATGGCAGAGGTTCCCCTTGATCCAGAAGTGTTCTCAAAGTCTGGGGTTTTGGGTCTACTTCTTATACCGCTTTCTGCCTTTGAAGTAGGCAGACTTCAAAGGAAAGTCTCTGTTGTTCACAAGATCCTGCCTTGCCCAGGCCTGGCCCCAGACGCACTCCAGGGGGTTGGAGACTGCATTGTGTGAAGACAGGCACAGCCCTTTCAGGTGTAAGTGTCAGCTCTTCCTTCCCCACTCTAGCCCAGGAGACTCATCAGGATATGCAGGCTACACCCCAGCTCCCTTTGTGTCGCGGTCTAGAGGGAATTCACAACAGGCCAACTGTCAGTCTAACCCAGACATAGAATACACAAGCAAGCTGAGGCACAAAATGTTTTAAGCAAGAAAATGCCCAGTTTCTAAAAGTTGCATTTTTAAACTGACAATCTAAAAAACTAAAGGTGTATTTTTTAATTGTGAGTTCAGAGACCCCAAACTCCAGATCTCCATCTGCTCCAAATGGAAAACTGCACTTAAAAGATATTTATAGGCAGTCCTCATGTTAACCCATGAGAGAGATAGGCCTTGCCACAGTGAAAACCGAATATGGTAGTATTTCACTGTCAGGATATGTAAAACACATCAGTATATGTCATACCGCTATCATACACTGCACCCTGCCCACGAGGCTACCTAGGGCCTAACTTAGGGTAGTTACATGTAGTAAAAGGGAAGGTTTGGGCCTGGTAAGTGGGTACACTTGCAAGGTCGAATTGAATTGGCAGTTTAAAACTGCACACACAGACACTGCAGTAGTAGGTCTGAGATATGTTCACAGGGCTACTCATGTGGGTGGCACAATCAGTGCTACAGGCCCACTAGTAGCAATCCATTAACAGGCTCTGGGCACCTCTGGTGCACTCTACTAGGGGCCTACTAGTAAATCAAATATGTCAATCATGGATAACTCAATCACTGATATAATTTACATGGGGAGCACTTGCACTTTAGCACTGATCAGCAGTGGTAAAGTGCACAGGGACAAAAAAACAGGAAAAACGGAGTCCAGCATACCATAAAAACAGGAGGTCAGAAGGCAAAAAGACAGGGGAAACACGCCAAAAGATGCCAGCCCTAACATTCATCAATGTCTGAGTTCTTTAACACAAACACATTCACCTACCAGAGAACCATCATTAACTCCCCTGAAGGCACATCTCTACGAACTGAATAAGACCCTGCTATGTGTTGAAAATTTAGAATCCAACGGAAAAGCCACACAGGCTTCAGAGAAGCAAAGCAATTCAATGTCATACTAATAGCAGTTATGGTCAGTGCTTAATTAAAAAAAATATAAGTGCAGGAGCCCAAACTCTTTCTTAGGCACAAGCCACCACCCTAATAGAACCTCAGGGTTAGTAGTGGACCCTGATGTGTCAGGGTTGGGTACATGGTTACCCAAAAGAAGTGAAATAATGTCATCCTGAAGCAAAGTTGGTTTGAACCTAAGGTGGCAAAGGCTGGGGGGGTCCTCTCAGCAAGGTGCCAAAGGCGGGTCCGCCAGCAGTGGCACAGCTAGATGTCACCAAGAGCCAGGTGGGGCCCTCTCGTAAGTGAGGAACCCTGTGCTCCAGAGTGGGATGACCCCAGCTAACCAGGGATCTTTATGGTCCCTGGATGGTCTCCTGAGGCGCTGCTTGGAAACCGAGGAGGGCCCAAGTAAGTGAGCCTGGGTGAAACTGACCCAGGGCTCACGGGTCCTGAAGTGGTACTCTAGGGGGTCGAGCTCATTCCCTGGAGAGGAGCAGAAAAAGGCCCTGTTCTCGCAGAGGAAAACAAGGATAGGGTCTAGGGTCCTGGGGTGGCTTCCGTGTGGAGCTACCAAGGGGGAGGGAGCTACAGGCTGTCTGATGAGGCACCCTCAGTGTACCTCCCAACACTGCCAGTGTGGTGGTGAGGCTGGACTGGTGTCCTTCCTGGGAGCCAGCCAGGCCAGGGCCAAGGGTGCTTCTCCATGAGGGAGAGCTACCAAGAGTTTCGACTGGGCTGCTGGGAAGGCAGTCATCCCGAAAGGGTGGAGGCAGCTAAAGATCCCAGCGCCTGCGCTGAGGAAGAGGGTCAAGTGAGTCTGCATCTTCAGGATGCAGGGACACAGAAGAAAGAGGGTACTGGGTGGAATAATCTCCAGAAGAGGGACCAGCCAGTGACTCAAGGAGTAGGTACTGGACCTATCCAGTGTGGAGGCATCAGTGCTGAGGCATTATACCCTTGTCCAAAAGAGTGGGGGCCTAGTGTTGCATGACCCAGGGCAAGGGTAGACCTAGTTCAGCTCAGACCATGTAGACAAGTAGTGACTTAGATGCATTCAACCGAGAACCAGGAGGGTTCATTGTACATTCTTGGGTCTCCGTAGGGGGGGTGGTCTAATGGCTGGGAGAAGGAGGTGGCCTTAGTGGCTGACGGCCAGCGTAAGGTATCAAGGGTAGCGGACAACTGGCGAGTACAGTGTCTGGTCAGAATCCCTCATCACTTGTTATCGCTGACTTGGTGAAGAATACCCATGCGTTGTGGCTACTTCTTCCCCGTAGGAATCAGCTGGGTACGAAGAGTGTGAGAGGGCAGTTAGACTATCTGATCCTCCCAGATTTTTTGCTTTAGTGTCACCCGGTTTTTGACCCTTTGCTGTGAGGGAGCCTCATAGCCTGTGACTCACCCACAGTAACATCATGGTAAAATGGACTGCGCATGTTTACTGCCAGTGCTGCCTTGTAAGACAAGGTCACTGCAATGCAGCAAGGGTAGGAGGCCTATGGCTGGTTACACTTGACCATGTGTGCACATGCTTGTGCACCAGTGTGAGGGCTGCACAGGGAAGACTCCTGTCATGCAAAGCCCAAGAAATGCACACAGGCAGCCTGGCACAGAAGGGACTATGCGAGGTGGGCGGTGACCTGGAAGAGGCCTTATGATCTTGGTGTACACATGTAAGGGATATTCAGTGTTCTTTATTGTCTTGACTGCAGTGACACTCCATTATATTCCAATGGAGATAGGCTGTCCTAGGATGCAACTCCAGTTCCCTAGGGTCCACAGACTCCAGAGTCGCACCAATGTACACTGTAACCTGTATGAAAAGAACACTTTCTGTAGGTTCTAAAAGCATATCTGTACAGCTTACGGGACATCCAGGAATGTCATCTTTCTCTGAATCAACTCAAGATCAGGGCCCAGGCCTTTTGTGACCCTGCTGGGCTTGATTAATTACTTTTCTCTCCAGCTGCAGGAACAGAGTTCTGCATCAGGCAGCCAGCTGTCATCCTTTGCCAGGAACTAGGCCTGCCCCAACCACCCAGGAAGGGAGGGGGCCCAGACTTCTGGAGCCGAGCCAAGCCAGAGGGGGGCTCCTTTTGAAGATTTGCTGGGAGAGGCCCTTGCAGGAATATCAGGGAGGAGTGGAGCTGAGACCCCCAGAGCACGTGTCAACTGACTCCTAGGTGACACCATTTTGAGCTATCCCAGAAGACTGTTTAGGGAGGTTGGAACAGGGACAGAGAGGTGATGTGGCACATCAGGATTTGCCAGAGGCGCAGCTCTGCTGGACACTTCCGTCCCCACTTAAAGGGTTTTGCACAGGGGAGAGGGCTCTCTTGTATGTGCTTTTCTGCAGAGCACTGGGACTGGAGGCCGGCGTGATGGACGACTGGAAGGAAGAACCCCTTGACTGCCCACTGGAGCAAAGACTCTGGCCCTCATTACGATTCCGGCGGGCGCCGGAGGCCGCCCGCCAGAATTCCGCCCTCCATAATTCCGCTCCGCGGTCAGAAGACCGAGGAGGGTATTATGAGTTTTTCCCTGGGCTGGCGGGCGGTCTCCAAAAGACCGCCCGCCATCCCAGGGAAAAACTCCCTTCCCACGAGGATGCCGGCTCGTAATAGAGCCGGCGGAGTGGGAAGGTGCGACGGGTGCTGTTGCACCCGTCGCGTATTTCACTGTCTGCAAGGCAGACAGTGAAATACATTTTGGGGCCCTCTTACGGGGGCCCCTGCAGTGCCCATGCTGTTGGCATGGGCACTGCAGGGGCCCCCAGGGGCCCCGCGACTCCCCCTCCCGCCATCCGGTTCCCGGCGGGAGAACTGCCAGGAACTGGATGGCGGGAGGGGGAGTCGGAATCCCCAAGCCGGCGCAGCAAGCTGCGCCGGCTTGGAGGATTCCTTGGGGGCAGCGGGAAACCGGCGGGAGACCGCCGGTTTCCCTTCTCTGACCGCGGCTAAGCCGCCGCGGTCAGAATGCCCCGCGGGGCACCGCCGGCCTGTCGGCGGTGCCACCGCGTCCCGCGGCCCTGGCGGACGTAATCCGCCAGGGTCGTAATGACCACCTCTGCCTCTGATTGACCCCCAGGCCCAGTGGGGCATACCCCAGGACTAGGCAACTTGGTCCCGTTACACTACCTGAGGACCAGTAGAGGGAAAGACAGGGCTTCTGCGCAAGAAGGGCATGCTGCCCAGCGAGACAACCAATTGAAAGGCTGGAGCAGAGAATCAGTGAGACTTGCCCCCTATCAAGTTGGGAATCTTTGAGGCCAGAAGGACTTTGGAAAGTGCTCCAGGTGGCAAGGGCTTACCACCAGGAGAGTAATTAGAGCAGAATCGTCAAAATCGGCACAAGCGACCTGGGAAATGGCTGTCGGAAGTTTGGTAACCTTTGACCTCTTCAGCACCAGCAATGAAGCACGATGAGCTCTGCCACTATTTTTGTCTGTGCACCTGGGGTTGTGATAGGACCCGGGGCAGCCCCAAAAGCAAGAAACCAAAAGAGGAAGCACTGTTGTGCTTTCCCCTGAAAAGAACGAGGGGCCCAGGACGCCATCCCTAGGCCCAGTGAAAGAAATTAAGACAGGCAGTGCTGTCACACCTCTGTGAAGGTGTGCAGGGACCCAGGACCCCATCCCTGGGCCCCAACCATGAAGAGAAGTCAGGGAGCGCCAATGCGCTCCCCACAAAGCTCCCCACAAAGCCGCCCAGGCACCCAGGACCCCATCCCTGGACTTCGATGAAGAGTCCAGAAGCTGTCTCACTCCCTGTGAAGGTGAGAGGGGGCTGGTGACTCCATCCGGGTCCCCGATGGTCAGAGTATGGAGGTGGGAGTGCCATGCCATTGCACTCCTGCATGCGACCAGGAAGGTCACAGCACCATACACGTCTGCCCACTGGAGCGGGCAGACCAAAGTGAAGAGACATCTTCTGTGGCAGCACACAAAGGTGCTGGCCGTTTGGGAAACCGATGAGAGCGGCCAGGTCTGGGCTCCCCGAGCCGCTCTCCAACAGAGGAAAGCTGCACGTAGGGTGTCCGGGTGGGACCGGGTACCCAGAGCAAAAATGAAACGTGCAGCGAGATGCTGCATTTAAAAGGGAAAGCAAAGGAACGGAGCTCTCCCGGCTTGGCAGGAGAGCCTCTACTTCAATATTCAGGGACTTGAGCGAGGCGCTTCCCATTATTCCCTGCGGGGCCTGGCCAACGTTTCCACCCAAAAACTCCTCATTTTTATTGCCCCATGAGGATGGAGTCACCACCAACGGAAAGCACATGGACAGGAGGAGCTGCTGGAACAGTGCATCCTCCCCCAACAGGAAATTTTGTGTCCCCATCCTAAGTTGGGTGGGACTCTATGAGATACAACCCCTCAAGGGCTTTAAGTGTTTAGTAAGCCTTCCTCTTTGCTGGATTGTTTGTTTATAGTGAGAAAGATTGTACTCTCGGCGGGTGAAAATTATGGTTGCAACCAGTTGTGGCCTGAAAGTGTACAATGTGTTTTTCTTTCATGATTGAGCGACATCCTCTAGGGGTGCAAGGTGATAATTATGCCAATGTGTATTTACCAAAGAGCTGTCCTTTAAGGACTATGTTTAAAGTGCAGAGTCCAATGCTGAATGTTCCTAAAAGTGTATGGCTGCAAGGTTACGGCCAAAGATGTGCCATGTGGAAAGGCACTCTCTAGGGGTGGAAGATGGTGTTACACAATTGTGAATAACCAAGTGATGTCCTTTAGGAATTATGTTAAATGTGCACCTGTTTTGTGCTGAATGCTTTAATGTGGAATGTGATGAAACATTGCCAACGCTTCTAGGGATGAAAGTCTATAATTGCATAGTGATGTAATTATAAATGTGATGCTCTTTAGGGGCCGTGGTTAGATGGCGCATTTCATGCTGAGAGTAATCTTAATAGCACCAATCATTCCAACATGCCAATACATGATCCCTGCAAATGCTTTATTTGAATAATGAGACCGACAGCCACTCGTAATCAAAGTAGATGCACTGTATTGCCAGTATTATATGCTCTCGCTACAAGTTATATTCAGATATCGCATCAGGCTCCAAGCAAATGGTTTGACATGTTCTTTGTTGGCTTAAATCTCCACTTTGGGGGAGAGAAGTGTGATTACGCAAATTCACTCAAAAGTATTTTCATTAACTTGGGTATATTTGTAAGTTGTTGCATAGTATTGAGTAGTGTATGTGTAATGAATGTACTTTTCCTTTTTTAAAATGAAAAGTACAAACTGACAATCATTTATTGGGTTTTATTCTTGCGTACTTATGAATGGTGATTACTAGCCCATACTACCTCCCTTGAGTAAGCCTTAGACTGCTCTGCAGCGCTACCCTATGATAGTCAAGCGCTACAATGGGGTGTTTGGTTCCCATTGGTGGACGGGGCGGACCCATTACTTGTGTGGGCCACACAACTAATGACCCATTTTTAAACAATACCGACGCTCAAATACATTAGGAAAGAATTAACTACATTGAACCCCCATCATCTCACCCTTAGTGACTGTCACAAATTGCACAGTTTAGGTTATTATATTCTTACTGAAATGGGGACTGATGTCCCAAAGAGGAGAGTGGCTTTACTTTCTAGGGGTATGGAGTGTATTACATATAAGGCTAAGCTGGATAAGTCTGGGCGATGGCTAACTACCCATATAGGGAACGGCAACTTTAAATTAACAGTTTGTATTATCTATGGGCCAAATATAGGCGGTCCAACATTATTTTATTGCCTGTGTCATGAACCAATTATTATGTGTGGCGATTGTAATGTAACTATCTAGTCACTGAAGAATTCAACAGCACCTCTTGATTCAAGTCAGTGGTGTATGAGGAAGTCAAGAATAGCACTGAAACAAATTCTTGAGATGCAAACCCTGATGGACATCCAACGTGCTACCTGTTGTGGCAAACATGATTTCACCTTTCACTCCATTCCACACTGTGCATCTTCCACCATAGGTATGTTTTTCACAAGCTATAGTATTATATCTGCTCTGTCCATTAAAATTAATCCAAGGATTGTGTCAGACCATAATTCTTATATATTAAGTCGAGTGAATTGACCTATGCGGCAATGCCCCGCCACTGGACTTTTGACCCCAAGCTACTAATTGAACCCTGTGATTAGTTATATTGGTCCATGCTTATGTGAATTTATTAGCATTAACAGAGGCTGTGCAAGGCCCACAATTGTCTGGGATTCCCTTAAAGACTTTGGGCCTGATTTAGAACTCGGCGGGTGGGTTAGTCCATCACAAAGGTGACAGATATCCAGGCTCTTTGTTTGTGGCCATATCCTAAGTTATACCATTCGCAAGGGCAGAGAAGACCGAGCCATTGAGGTACAACAGCATGATAAACTTTTTCATTCTAAGGCATTCAAAATCTTTGAACAGCTGACCAGGCTGAGAATGCAACTAAAGAAAAGTATTTGGGACAGGGATAGCTTAAAATACCAGACAAAATTTACCTTGCTTTGAAAACCGTGAGGAAATGTGCCTGCTGCTAGCCTTTCAACTAAAAGGTAAGAATAATAGGAATATGATACCAGGTATCAGAACTGAAACATGGAAGTTCATAACTACGCAGTTGGAAATTTTAGCACCCTTCCATCAATTTTACAGCAACTTGTATACAGGTGACCGTCGGGCCACCCAGAGCATGGTTGATAGTTACCTTAAAAAAATTAGTTTTAACAAACTTACAAAGGAACAGAGGGTAGATTTAGATGCTCTGATTACGGGGGAAGAGATTAAAAGAACCATCTGACTATTGGTAATCCGTTCAATGGAATTTTACAAAAAATTTAAAGAAATAATTATTCCACTCCTCCAGGAACTTGTCAACTCCACAGCCCCTTAAAATCAACACCGCTGCCTTGGAGGAAAACATTTATTACAGTATTTGTAAGTAGAATAAGGACCCGCTTAACTGTGGCTCCTATCAATCAATCTCTTCAATAAACTGTGACTCAGGCGTGGCCAACCGTCACAGCCGTGTGGACATGATTCACAGAGGCTTTGCGCTGTACTCTGTGGGCCCATCGCTAAATGCCCTGAAAACCTAATTGATATCTCATATACACCACGTCATGGATTGAAAAGTTAAACGGAGACACCGGAGGTCGAGAAAATTGCCAACTTCAACCAGGAGAACCACTAGCTGCTCCCCATGGCCTTTGTGGCACGTCAGCTGCATTGCGGCGAACAGAGAGCGACCACTGCCTCCACCGAAAAAAATTGGCCGCTCGGAATACCCATCCAGTCAGAAACTCTCTCATCTTCAACTGAGGCTACCCAAGGTATTGGAAATGCAATACGGTGGCTGCGGGGGCACAGCAGGGGCTCTGATCGGAACAATGCTTGACCTTAACATGGCACCCAGGGCGAAACAGCCCCTGAGTGCATTGGTGGCCATGGCCCACCCTCCCAATTGACTTTCACGGAGAGCAGTGAGGTAAGGTTTCGCTGTCAAGCGCATGGCCCTGGGTGCCCTCTAAGAATAGAAATCACGCTCCTGCTTCCCCAAGCACTTTGCGGCTAATGTTCAGGTCGCTCTCAGCTCCCCTTTCCCTGGCCCACAAGCCTAGCCTGGTGCACAGAACTTCGACCAGCAGCACTTTCAAGTGGGGCTGCACATGATATTCCTCCCAGGCGGGCTTCCATAGCCATGACCACTGGGTCTCCAACTAGCGCGACCTCAGGGTTCCTCAGATGAAGGCCACTACCAAGGTCTGCATGGGGATTCTTGACCATCTTTATCTTTTGAGAGAGATCCCAGAAATGCGCCTGCCATGGCAAGAACATCTTCATCCCAACTAGATATCAGAGCGCCTTGCAGGCTGTGAGACACTAGATAACAGACCTAATACTCCTCTTCTGATCGCCGTGGGAATCCCCCTGCTTTATACATGAGTGCTGCATCCACGGCAAAGGAGCTGAAAAAGCACAGTGTAATGGTCGCAACAAAAGAGTAGTTGGATGCCTCACTGCCACTAGCGGCCTGGTCCCCAATTTAGATGGTCACTTGCTCAACCTTGCTTCCCTCCTATTTCTGAAGGGACTTCTTGGCTGCTATGTGCCCCGGTTGCTGGTTGGTGACTCTCGATCGTTGTCAAGTAGCAATACAACATAGACAGCCTGCATGCCACCAAAGAAGATGCAATCGAATAGGGTTTTTAGCTACTTCTTCCAAACAACGGCTAAAGCCATAGGTGACACCCTGCATCCCGGTGGGAGATGGCCATGACAAAAGATAACCTTCTGTCTTCTCTTTGTGATTTCAAGAAAGAACTCAGAGATGAATTGAGACCAGATTGCACCTCCACCATGGAAACCCCCAGGGCACATATCAACTCTAGGCTATCTTTGATACAAGTTGATATGGACTCAGTGGGCACACGGACACTTGATCTCAAAACAAAATGTATGGATCTTGACCAGAAACTAGCCCCAATGAAAACAGAGATGGACCAGATAGTTACGCAGCTGCGGATGGCTCTTCTAAAAAGTGAAGACTTGAAAAATCGCTCGACGAGATAACATCCATATCTCGGGCTTAGAGGAGGGTGCAGAGGGTCCCAATTTTGAAACTTTCATGGTGGGCATGTTCTGCAAACTCCTGTAGGACAATCACCCTGAAGTTCAATTGGAAAGGGTCCACAGACCCCTGGGAAGGGGCGACATCCTCAAGACATTCTTTCCAAGCTGCGCTCCTTCAAGACTAAAGAATTGCTTTTTCAAGCAGCCTCAAAGCAAGACCCGGTGACATTCCAAGGTGCCACCTGTTTCCTTTTTCAAGATATCACTCCAGCCACCCTAGCAAGATACCTGCAATTCAAACTGGCCACTGACCTACTACGTAAGACCGGTGGACTTATCCCTTTGGTGTAGCCTTTGAATGTCAAAATAAACTTCACCTGTTCACTGAATCAGAGGGTGCTACGACTCTACTGGAACTGGCTGAGGCGTCATGCCGAGGGGCTGGAGACGACACATGAGAGACATCGCAGATATTGTACGAACCAAAACTGGAGGACACTGTCAGACGCAACAGAGAGGAAGATGTACTGACAAATGACCCACTATTATTTGGCACCTAGGTTTCCCTTTCAGGAGTCTACCAAGGTGGTCCGTCCAGGGGGAACATTCTTGGACTCAACCCTGTGCATGACGCTGTGAACTAGACTAATGCACATGCCCGACAACAGCTGGATACCAGCCCGAAGAGAAGCCCGAACTAGACACAATTGGGGCATGCTTCTTCAACTGCATTGCATGAGACTGATCTGAGGGCAAGGCATGAAAAATTACAGGCTACGCACAGCTACCTGTAGAGTACACTGGCGGATATGGACCAAAGTTCCTAGATCTTATGTAGTTTAAGATACGCTTTGTTTGCGTGGGAGAGTTTGATCTCCCATTTTTCGTATTTTCTTAATGGTCTTATTGCATGTCCTGAGTCGTATGAATGTGGGGTAGGCGGGATGGGGGGCTGGTGGAAGAGGGAGGTGGAACGGTATGGGTGGCATTCAGATGGCAGAGAAATGCCCACTGTAGGTTCCCCAGTAACCCCAGGCCTACAGCAGAGTACCTACTTGTCTCACCCCCATGATTTTGAATGCTATCTCCTGGAATATTAAAGGCCTTAACTCCCCTGCCAAACATCACAAATTCAGGAAATACGTTCTCGACCGACACTTTGATGTCGTAGCAGTACAGGAAGCTCACCTCAAACGTAATGAAGACTGAACACAAATCATACCCTCTGATCTATAAATCATCAGCAGGTTCAAAACACAATTGGGTGGCATTGCTTTTCGATTCCTCCATGAAATTTCAAATTACGGATTCAAGTCTGATAAGGAGCGAAGAATGCTTATGGTCAAAGGCTCGATCAGAGGACGTATTTGTACAATAGCCTCGATCTAAGCCCTAAGCTCAGGCCAGGCAGATTTCTTGTTATCTTTCCTTTCCCAACTGCGGGATGTGCAGAAGAGGAAATTATGGGCCTAGGAGATTTCAGCCTTATCTAGGACTCCAACCTAGACAGCACTCACCCACATAGGACATATGAAGGCACATTTATGAAGTCTACGAAACAAGAACTGAACCAGCTGGGCCTACTTGATGCTTGGAGGTCGCTCCATCCAGTGACACAAGATTACACCATCTTCTCTCATTCACATCGTACATATTCCAGAATCGCCCATCCTTTTGTTAGCCAAACCTTACAACATGCCATTAAAGCCACCAATATTCATTCCATCACTATCTCAGACCATGCCCCAGTGGAAGTCACCCTGGATTGGCAGGCTCAGAAACCCTCCTATCGCCCTGAGCACTCTTACACAAGACCATCTCTTTACAGATGAAATCGGCAAAACTATTAAGGACTATTTCCAGACGAACTACCCCCAAGATACTGATTTCTCCATGACCTAGGACCCCTTTAAGGTTGTACTGAGAGGGAAATGTATTTTACGCATGACCACGCTCACACAACAGAAAACTCAAGATCAATTGGATTTGGAGAAAGAGCTCCTCCAGGCCTCACCGGCCCATAAAGATACTCCCATCCTTACCCTCCAATGTAAAGTGACAGCGCTAATTTGGAAAATTAGGGCCTGATTTATGAAAAGTTAGCACGGCCTTAGCGTCATTTTTTGATGCAAAAGCAGTGCAAACTTACAAAATATAATTATTATAGTTTGTAAGTATGCACTGCTTTTGCGTCAAACGATGACGCTAAGGTGTTGCTAACTTTTCATAAATCAGGCTCTTAACGCTACATACACTAACAGAGCATGAACTCACCTTACTGCACCTTAAGGGAACCACATATGAACAGGGTAGCGTGGTAGGCACTCAGCAAGCCAAACAGCTTTGGGCTCAACAAGAAAATTAATATATAGGTCTAATTCAAGGGGCTGATAGGAAACTGGCCCAAACAGAAGAGGGGAAGGCTGGCGTCATCCGAACTTTTTACAAAACTTTACACATCCGACATCGTAAACAATTCTGAACAGCAGGAATATCTCATGGAGGGGGACTTACCAAGCATCTCTCCCACCCAAAAATAACTCCTAGATGATCCCATTAATAAAGAGGCGGCCCAAAGAGTGATAGATTCCCTTAACATACATAAATCCCCCGGACCGGACAGGTTCGCCGTCCAGTTCTTTAAAACTTTCTGTTCTGACCTTGTGCCGTACCTGAATACTCTTTATAACCATACTGCTGAGACAACAGCGGTGACCACCTCTATGGGGGAATGCGTGATATCAGTTCTCCCCAAACCTGGTAAAGACCCTAGTAAATGTGCATCTTACTCACCAACTGCATTGCTCAACCTTGACGCAAAACTGTACACTAAAATACTGGCCAACCAGTTGGAGGATGTTATGTTAGACTTGATCCCTCCGGATCAGTCTGACTTCATCAACAGACGCCAGATCCATGATTTATTTTGTTTAAATCAGTTTATTCTTGTTTAACTTTAATCAGATACATACTTTAGAGGTACATTACAAGGTTTAGCATCTTGCCCAAAAGTCAATGGTACAACATTGAGTACGCTGCAGTGAGTTTTAGTCTGCTTACATGCATTAAGACCAACAAGTTAATCTTGTCAGAGAGAAGCATTCATAGCTGCATTTCAACATTTAGGTGAGATCAACAATAAAATTACATAGCATGGAGCTAGTTGCATAACTCATGAATTGCTGGAATATTGGGCAACAGAGAAAAAAACAGTTTGTTTTTGCATATGATAACATAATTAGTATAAAATTTTTTTGGGATATCCTAACTATAGTTTACTCAGGCCCTAGTTTTTCCACCAAGATTTGCTTTTAACCTTATTAGGTGGAGGTTGAACATATAACAGTGATCATTACTTGTTAAAATCAGTTTGATGTGCTAGGGTGTATTTGAATTTTGACTCAGTGCTTTGTGGGGATGTGCTGTCGCAGAGGGCAGGGATTGTACTTCCACCGGTGACATGGGCTTAGTGGTAGGTGCTGTGGGTGTAGTGTCTCCAGGATCGTGTACTACGGCATGAATGTCAGACACTATGGCATCCCAAGCATTAGCTATAAGGTATTTACGGAGCCCCAAGTTGTCCTCTCTGTGCAGTGCAATGCTTTCAGCATGCGACCACACCGAGAGAGACTGCATCCAGGATGTTAATGACTGGGTGACTTCCACCTGAGGGTGATGAGTCTTTTGGTCAATAAGAGGCCAAAGACCATGAAGTGGGAAGTTGTCTTATATTTTTTGCCTCTTTGATACAACCATAGTACACACGCACCCCTCTCCTCCCCCACGTGTTCAACACATCTTGTCCAGTGCAGAGGGACGGGTAGTGTTTCACTCCTTGACAATAGTGGCGTAATCGAGGGCAAGACCATAGCATGTGTATAAGGTCCGCATCTACCAGACAGCATCAAGGGCACTCCTCTCTGTACAAATATTGATTTATCGTAGCAGGGATGAGATAGGCTCTGTGCACAATGTATAGTTGTATTACACGGAATGGGGCATTGTGGGGGACATGGGCGGGGCCCTCAAGTATTGCATACCATTCTTTGTCCAAGCAGGCCCCGCCAAGGTCCCACTCCCAATGACCGCGGACTGCCTCAAGCTGGAGTGTTGTGTGTATGTGTAAAGAATCCGTCAACTCCAGTGAACACGGCCATGGCCAAGCACATGTGTCGTAAAGACTCTCATTAATCTAACAAGACTGCTGGATTTGGGCAGCAGCGCCACCAGGAGCAGGGGACTGAGTCTGATCCTGTGCCATGGGACAGCTTTCGACCTAACCCTTCCAGCCGGCTAGCACCACCTCACCAGTACCTAAGGGTAAAAGGTGATTTGTGGCAGTCCTGAGCATGTCATCTGGACTGCGCAGGGAAATCGTGGTGTAACAGATCTTACCCGTTTCTCTCAGTCACATATGTCTCACAGATACAAAGGCAAAACAGAAGCAGGACTAGGTTTAATACCTTTTATTGAATCAACTGCAGTTTATGGAAAAAAGGCATGTATTGCAATTATAAGGATGATAAAACATAATAGAAGCAAGGCAGTGACATAAAAAGTGAAACTTAGGATACGTCCCACCATGCTCTCACAACAATAGTTCTAAAATCCCTACCTGCACTACTAAGGTTCTCTATAAGAGCATGGCAGTGAGAGCCCTAATCTGCCCGTCGGGCCGCCTGGGAGAATCCCATACCTGTGATTGTAGGTAAAGAAGAGGCCTGTTGGTCTTCTGCAAATTCTCCCGCATGGAGAGGCGATGTGCAGTTTACGATGACAACTGGTTGGAATTCCCCTCTATCGTGTAGGGGACAGTCAGGTGTTTTATAATAAAACATCCAGTGGTCTGAGAAAACTGCCCTGACATGACAACATGTATATTTCTGTATATAAAAGTTGGGGGCATGATAAACGCTTTGTTCTGGCAATAATTTGTAACTTATCACATACAACCTTGAATAAAGCACAGATTGAAAATGCTGTGCAGGGAAAAGAATAACAGAAGTCTGTGTAAAAGGAGAAGCTGATAAAATAATAAAAACATATCCACTAAAATAAGGCTTGTGCTAAATAAACAGGGAAAAATAAAAATGTGTGACGTGGAAGTAAAGGGCACAAGCTTCAGGCTTAGGCTAAAATAACTTGCGTGTGTAATAGCTAAAGTAACCTCACAACATCCTCCCCATTGATGGATCAAAGTGTAGAGGTCCCTATAAAGCCTAAAGCAAAACTGCCATTTCTACATCTATGACCTTAAAATCAATAATAAAATGTGCACCATGAAATGTCTGTTGACAAGCAAACAGACAAAAGTGGGTCAAATTAAAACTGGTCAATTTAGATTTTTTTTTTTTTAAAACATAGTGGTCAAAATAGTAAAAATGTCAATAGGCCAGCAATAATTATGGTCCTTTAGAAAATCGCCAACTTCATCAATTTTAATAGCATCCAGGAACGACCCCACTTCGGCAGATGTTAATGTAAAAAAATTGTTGGCAAGGAAGGTGAGAGAGCACTCATGTTCCATTGCCTCAGCTCCATCTGAGGCTGCAGTATCCCATGCAGTGCCAGGTGTTGTAGCACCAAGAACCACTTGGTCCTCAAAAAGGGACTCATAGGAAGCTTCCCGCAACCTCACAATCTCCATGTGCATGTCTGGTAATGAGCCCTCGGCGAGAACATCAACAGACCAGCGGCCTGAATGCCAGACTCCAGTTATACTCCAGCTCTTCCAGGAGTTGTGCTCCAAAGTACTGCATCATGCTTTCACGACACAGTTGGGCTGGTGGAAGCGCCATCAGACTTCCTTGTTTTGAACGAGCAGCCATTGTGAAGAAAGAATAGCAAAGGCAAAAGGCCACCAATTAATGCCAAAGTAATAGGGAAACCCCTGAAAACACTTGAAAGAAGGTATAATACCAAATATAGAGAAAAGGTGCTGACAAAATCAGACCAACAGCCTCAAAGAAATTTACAATCCAGGCGGTGTTCGAGGCGTTAAATATTTGCCCAATTAATTCACCAAAATGTCCTGGAAGGTTAGTATTTAAGAGGGACTGTCTCTGTGCGGATGACCTCGCCACTTGGAGAGCATAGGTCTCACGGGCAGATGTAAGCACCATGTGCTTTTGAAACAAAACAGCTTTCAGTCTGCTTAACTTATCCAAATTTACATTTGAAGTTGCAATATGAGGCCATTTCTCTGTTACTTTTGTCAGCTGCACTGGAGGAAAAAGCACATTACCGCAACAGGTGACAATTTGGGAGACTGAAACAACATAGGCAATTCCAGCTTGCATTCCACAACAGTTCTCTTTGTTCAGAACCACATAGCTCTAATTTGAGAGCACCTGAGATGCTGGACAAATCAAAGGGACAGGAACTCCCTTCATATAACAGGTTTCATTTTTCACTGAAGAATTACATGCTCCCTGCTGTTTACAAATCATCAAATGGCTCGCAGAAGTCTCGCACTCACTTCCGCTAAGAAAACCTCTTTCATGCCATTGAAACATTTGTCCGAGAAGAGCAGCTCCCACACCTCATGAATGTAACTATCTCCTAGCCTTTCATATCTGCCTACAGGAATGTGCTTTAAGCACGAGGTGAATTGTACTGTGGAAATAGGCAGACTAATAACCCCATGAATTAACCAGACAGCAGATGGTGTTTCTGCCACAGTAAAAGGCAACTTTTCCAAATTTTCAATGTTAGTCATGAAAAGCTGTTTCTTTCTTATCCATTATTTGTTGCTGTCATGTTAAATTAAATGCAGAAAACAGGCCTTTCGGGCTAGCATATTGCCATGGAATGTGACCACTTTTTAATACTTGTAACGTCCAACCTAACTGTATAATGGACCTTAGTTGACTTTATCCATGTTGTAAAGCTGACATGCCATATTGCATAATGTCGATTTCAGAAGAAATGATGTTGTTGAAGGTGTTTATGCGCTTGGACTAGGCATTCATACCATTATCTACAACGGCTAATGCTTTCTGTAAGTTTTCCTGATGTATTCACCTTTACCGGGCTGCGGCTTTTATTTGGGAAAGTTTCCAAATTAAATTGTAACTTGCATATTAGAAGTACTTCTTTCATTGTTTTCTGGGGCCCAACAAGAAATCATATAAATCTGTGTCTTCTGATAGCAGACTGAGGTGTTCTTTTACGGCTTCTAGTAAGGAAGATTTCAGCCACTGTTGGCATAATTTCTCTACGCTATATGTGGTGACATTATCCGAGTGTTGTGATGATATTTAACGAGGGACAGGCTGGCTCGCTCTAATACCTCCTGTGGAGTTTACAAAACATGCATGACAACCATTTGTGTCCGTTGGCCACAATAACCACCAGTCAGGACCTGAAAATGTTGTGTTAAATGTTCCTTTATGGGCCTACCCATCGAGCTGTTCTTCACTGAAATTTATTATTTTCTGCCAATTTTTTAATTTAGCTGGTGACAGAATACTGGACGCATTCATTTCCTTAATTTTCTCCAAGCCTAGACAACAAGTTTGCTGTACAGTGTCATTTAAAAAAATAATTTGTAACGGAATAAAGCGTGCTGTAAACAAAGTTTCCCTTCCCTGTATCTGCCAAAATTTTGTCCCTCAAACACTTTTTAAGTCTATTGACTTCAACCAATATTCATAGCCTTCTATTGCCAACTGGGAAACAAAGGAGTCAGAATAAATTAATCTGGTATCTGTTAACAAAATACTTTGCAATTTCATAGGAGGTAATTTGAAATAATATGACTCAGCATTTGTTACATCGTGCCTAGTAAAATATGCAATGTTTTCAATTTTTCCAAGTGTGGATGTTTTACAACTCCCCACTGATGGGGTCAAACAATGTTCCCCTTGTGTGTAATTATAAACATCTCTCAGGGTGGTAGCTTTATGCATAAAATTATGTCCGTAATGATTTTAACAGAACATATTGCCATAATTAGGAGTTGTGTGATAAACATCTTCCATTTCAAATACAGTATAATATTCAAGCGCAGAATGCATGGAATCAACTGTGTTTACATCCCAATCATCATAAACTACTCCCTGTGTTATAATAACATTCATTGAAATTTAAACATATGTTAAATGAAGACTCTCCATTGGCCTAAAGGGATACTTTTTCCCATACAATTTCATCAGGAATTGGTATAGATGAAATGTTCAATAGGGCCAAGTTTCTTCAGACCTTATGTGAAGACAAATGTGGTATTAGGACCTCATCCACCAGTTAAACAGCAGGGCGTTCAGGAAGATAATAACCATGTATTAACAAAAAGAAAACAATGACAAAACCAATCCAGAGAAGAAAGGCGAGCACACTTAATAGGACCCACAGATAGTTTCATGGACGAATCAGATAGTTAGTTTGAAAGTAAGTGAACAGCTTATGTGCTCTTGATACAAGTACTGCATAAGACGTAGAAGAGTCAGTGAAGGAATCATTGTTGTCGACAAAATAACCAGAAGCATTTCATGCAAATACTGAAGCCGATGTTGGAAAGGTAGAACTGACAGATGTGTCCCTTGGTTGTTCATAGTAAACTACTCCATCCGTTCGTGTTGAATTAGAAAAAACATTAATCAGAAGTGTGGCGTTTATTGTCACAGAAGAAGTTACTGGTACTAATGAAAGATCATTTTCCACCCTCCCCAAGCTCGGGAAAGTGTCAACATTGTTGGTTAAAAGTTGTAGATGTACATCCTGGTTGGTAGAGAGAGAGGCTTTGGAACTACCCAGGAGTTCTCTAGGTGTGCTGTGTAGTCTTGGCCACATGGTGTAACTTGACAATGTCAATAGAGACAAAGGGGGTCATTCTGACCCTGGCGGCCGGTGACCGCCAGGGTCACCGACCACGGGAGCACCGCCAACAGGCTGGCGGTGCTCCCGAGGGCATTCTGACCGCGGCGGTTCAGCCGCGGTCAGAAAGGGTAAACCGGCGGTCTCCCGCCGGTTTACCGCTACCCCAATGAATCCTCCATGGCAGACACCCCCTACCGCTATCCTGTTCATGGCGGGAAACCCGCCATGAACAGGATGGCGGTAGGGGGTGCCGCGGGGCCCCTGGGGGCCCCTGCAGTGCCCATGCCAATGGCATGGGCACTGCAGGGGCCCCCGTAAGAGGGCCCGCAAAGTATTTCAGTGTCTGCTTTGCAGACACTGAAATACGCGACGGGTGCAACTGCACCCGTCGCACCCCTGCAACTACGCCGGCTCAATTCTGAGCCGGCGTCCTCGTTGCAGGGGCATTTCTGCTGGGCCGGCGGGCGCTCTTTTGGAGAGCGCCCGCCGGCCCAGCGGAAATGTCTGAATGGCCGCCGCGGTCTTTTGACCGCAGTGCGGTCATTCGGCGGCGGAACCTTGGCGGACGGCCTCCGCCGTCCGCCAAGGTCTGAATCACCCCCAAAGTGGTTTCCTTTAGAACCAGGCAGCGGTGGTAAGATGACAGTTCTGGTACTGTGTGTAGGAAAGTACCCTCTTTCTGGCATGGTTACCCCCACTTTTTGCCTGTTGTCAGTATGTGTTGACTGTGTTCACTGGGATCCTGCTAACCAGGACCAGTGACTATGCTCTCTCCCTTTAGAATTGGTTGTTTGGACCACACACACCCCACAATTGGCATACTGGTGCCCCCTTGTAAGTCCCTAGTATATAGTACCTAGGTAGCCAGGGCATTGGGGTACCAAGGGTCCCCCATGGGCTGCAGCATGTATTATGCCACCCATGGGGAGCGCATGCAAAGTGTATCTGCAGGCCTGCCATTGCAGCCTGTGTGAAAGGGTGCATGCACCCTTTTCACTACAGGTCACTGTAAGTCATCCCAATGGTAGGCCCTCTTATCCCACAGGGCAGGGTGCAAGTACCTGTATGAGCGTAGGTGCTCCCACAAACTCCAGCTCCATTTTAATGGACTTTGTGAGTGCAGGGATGCCATTTTACGCGTGTACTGGACATAGGTCACTACCTATGTCCAGCTACATAATGGTAACTCCGAATCTAGGCATATCTGGTATCAAACATGTCAGAATCATACCCCAATACTGAGGCCAGTACTGGAAGTATGATTTCATGCACTCTGGGAGTTCCTTAGAGAACCCTCAGCATTGTTCCAACCAGCTTTCTGGGCTTTTCCAGGCAGCCCTAGCTGCTGCCACCCCTCAGACAGGTTTCTGCCCTCCTACTGATTGTTCAGCTCAAGCCCAGAAAGGCAGAACAAAGAATTTCCTCTGGGAGAGGGGGGTAACACCCTCCCCCTTTGGAAATAGGTGTTACATGGCTTGGGAGGGGTAGCATCCGCAAACCACTGGTATGCTTTGAAGGGCACATTTGGTGCCTTCCTTGCATAAACCAGTCTGCACCAGTTCAGGGACCTCCAGTCCCTGCTCTGGCACAAAACAGGACAATGGAAAGGGGAGTGACCACTCCCCTGTCCATCACCACCCCAGGGGTGGTGCCCAGAGCTCCTCCTAGGGTCCCTTGATTCTGCCATCTTGAATCCAAGGTGGGCAGAGGCCTCTGGGAGCATCTAAGTCGCAAGGTCAGGCAGGTGATGTCAGAGCCCCCTCCTGATAGGTGGTCACCTGGCCAGGTGACCAATCCCCCTTCCAGGGCTATTCAAAGTCTCACTCTTGGGTGGGTTCTCAGATTCGGCCTGCAAGATTCCAGCAGGACTCCTCTGCAACCTCTACTTCAACTTCTGGCCACTAGAACTGCGAATGGACTCTCCAGGAACCGACAATCTGCATCCACGACGAAGACTCTGCTTGCAACATTGTTTCCATGGCTCCTTCCAGCTTCTGCAACATTTCCCCAGCTGTGCATCTTCTGAGGGTGGCAGGTCTTCAGCTTTCAAGAGAAGGAAGAAGGAATCTCCCTTGGAGTGAAGGAGTCACTCCCCTGCATCTGCAGGCACCAACTGCAAAGACGACCGGAAGCGTGGATTTCATCTCATCCTGAGTTGCGTGGATCCTGCATCATGGGTGGTGGTCTGGAGTGGTCCCCTTGGTCCTCTCTACCAGCTAATCAGCAGTGGTGAAGGTAAGCCCTTGTCTTCCGACACAGGACAGTACCCACATGCACCACGTCTCTTGTAGCTACCAAGGCTTGTTGGCATCTCCTCCAAGGGATCTTCAGGCTCTGTGTAGCCTCAGCTCCCAGCACTCTTCCCTGTGCCGCACAGCTCTTCTTCAGTTGTGCTGCGTGGGCTCCTCTGCAACTCATTGTTCCTCTTCCAGTGGGTCTCCTGTGGAGGGCTGCCTTTTCTTCTGTGTACTTTCTGCCTTGCTGAGGGTCCTCCCAGGATTCCCCTCCCCATGGGTTGAGTCCTCCTGGATATTCTGCCTTTGCCAAGGCTTGTTGGTGGCTTTTTCACACCACAGACTGCAATCTTCCATCCGGCCTGGGATGTCGACTGCATCCTCCAGGAACTCTTCACCGCCTTCAGGGATGAATTGCTGACTGTCTTCGTCCTACCATCAACCAATTCCTGAAACCACAGACGGGTGGGTGGTGGCTCCTGCCCCCACCGGACTCTTCTGTAAGTTCTGGACTCGGTCCCCTTCATCCACAGGTCTTCCTCTTCAGGAATCCACAGCTGGTTTCTTGAAGTCCTGTCTGGGTGTTGCATTTTCTTCCTTTTCATCTTTTCTGGTGGACAGGGGAAAATCCAATAACTTACTCCTTTCTTCCTAGTCGCTGGGGGCACTGTGGTAATTACCTTTGGGGTTTCCTAGTTCCCCCAGCTCCCCTCTACAGATTCTACTTACCTGGATGGGGGGTCCTGCATTCACATTCAATTTTTTTAGTATATGGTTTGGGCTCCCCCAGGGTCACTATTGTCTACTGCTCTTGCACTGTTTTCTACTGCTTTTTATGCATATTTCTGGTTACTGGTGTACATATCCAGTGTGTTACTTACCTCCTAATGGAGGGTTGCCTCTCTAGTACTTTTTAGTAATTGTGTCACTAAAATAAAGTGCCTTTAGTTTTGTAACACTGAGGCCCTCATTATGACATTGGCAGTGACTGTTAAAGTGCCCGTATTACCCCCAACAGGCTGGCGGTAATTACCACCAAATTATGATCATGGCGGTGAGAACTCCCATAGACAGCCAATGTACCACACCCACAGCCAGGGCGTTAATACCACTAACTACAGCGGTAGCCATCAACAGCCAGGCGCAAGACAAAGTACTGCCCACCATATCATGACACAGGAAACCGCCACAATTTCCGGGGCAGTACCAAAGCCATCACAAGCCTGGTGGAAACAGAACACAGAAGACCAAAGACTCACCATCGGAGACACAGAGAAGGACAAAGCCGCCATGGAACTGGAACTGTAAGTCTTACCCATGCTCATCCACGCCATGCTCCATCTGGAACACCAACGCTGACGAAGACGACAATGGTGAGTACAGGCGCCTAGCACACAAGGGAGGGAGGGAGGAAAAGGAGAGCGACACACGACACACACCCGACACACACACACAATACACACAACCAGCTGCAGACGAAAAACAATGGCACATGACACACGGCATAATAATGCAAGGACAACAAGAATGCAGTAATGAGAATGTATTGAATGTGAACAGCCACCAAATGAACCAATTGTACGAAAAACAGATATTTACAAATGTACACAAAGGGCCAATGCCCAGTCCAAAGTACTAAGGGCCCACATGGCCACAGTCCACAGCCCAACTCGACTCCTGACATCATCTGGATAGAACTCTGCAGGGGCATCAGTTTGCAAGTGGGCAGGCACCTCAGGGGGATGGGGGTAGGGGGCACCTCAGCCGAATACGGGAACATGCCCACTGGTTCTGGAGGGGGCTCCATGCCCATTTCTGCTGGGGAGTGCAAGGTCACAGTCTTTCAGGTAGGTGACTTGCCCACTGGTTCTGGAGAGGGCTCCATGCCCATTTATCTCTGCTGGGGAGTGCAAGGTCACAGTCCCTCAGGTGGGGAACATGCCCACTGCCTCTGGAGGGGGCCCTTGTACAGCAGACCCTGGAAGGTGGCCTACATGACCTCTGCTGGTGGTGAGGGCTGCACTGTCTCATCTGGAGGTGAGGGCTGCACTGTGTCAGCAGTTGAAGGTGGCTCCTGGGTATCTGGCGGTGAGGGCTCCATGACCACTGCTGGTTGTGGTGTCACCCTGACAGCCTCTGCTGGAGTCAAGAGCTTCTTCCCCTGCATGGCAGGAGGTGTGGGATCCTTACCCTTCCTGGCAGGGGTTGAGGGCTTCTTTCCCTTCATGGCAAGAGGTGTGGGCTCCTTCCCCTTCATGGCAGGAGTTGAGGGCTTCTTCCTCTTCATTGCAGGCAGTGCAGGCTCCTTTCCCTTCATGATAGGAGTTGAGGGCTTCTTCCCCTTCATGGCAGGAGGTGTGGGCTCCCTCCCCTTCATGGCAGGAGATGAGGGCTTCTTCCCCTTCATGGCATGAGGTGTGGGATTCTTACCCTTCTTGGCTGGTGGAGTGGGATACTTCACTGTCTTGCCTCCACGACTAGGAGGTGCCTCCACTGTCCGCGTGGACTATTTGGCTGAGGTGCTGGGATGGGTCGTTGGGACCCTGCTCTTACGGGCATGACAGGGGGTGGGAAAAGGTCAAGTTGGGCAAGGAAAACCTTCTTAGGTACAGTGGGGTGGGATGAGGGAGGAAGGATGGGAGTGGAAGTTGAGGGAGTGGTTGTTGGAGGTGTATGTCTGGTGGATTTGGGTGCAGGTGCATGGACAGTGTGCTGATGTGAGGCTGCCATCAGAGAGGAGGCCAGAGCCTGAATCGATCTCTGTTGGGCCGCCAATCCACTGTGGATGCCCTCCAGGAATGCAGTGCATTGCTGCATTTGCATCTGGGATGCCAGCCCCTGGATGGCATTCACAATGGCTGTTTGCCCTACAGAGCTGGAACTCAGGAGGTCAATAGCCTCCTCATTTAGGGCAGAAGGGCTCACTGGGGCAGGGCCTGAGGTGCCTGGGGTGAAGGAGATGCCCACCCTCCTGGGTGAGCGGGCTCGGGCAACCTGCTGAGGGGCTACTGGGAGGGCGGTGCTGGTACGGGGGTGGCATCTGTACCCGCAGCTGGGGTGGTCACAGAAGTGTCCGCCACCACCAGGGAGCTTCCATAGGAGGAGGTATCTGAGTCTGTGTTCTCACCACCTGTCTCCGCAGTGGTGCTCCCCTCGCTCTCCGTCCCACTGGTTCCCTCGGCGTTGGTGGACTCTGCCTCCTGGGTCCTGTGGGATGCAGCTCCCTCTGCCGCCAGTGGCCCTGCTCCTCTGCCAGATGATGCTAATGCACCCATGGACAGGATGACCGAAGAAAAAAAGGGGGGAAGAGAGAAAGGAAACACTGGGTCAGTTACTGCACCAACACCACAGTTGGCATACACAGCACCGTCACACACAGGGATCAGGATTGGGCACTATGCATTGCACTGCCATTGATTTGGCTAGATGCCATGGCAAGATGAGGGCCAAATACCACCAACTGCACCCCACCTGGGACCCACAAAGCCCTGACTGACATGGACTGCTAACAAGATAGGTTACATGCATTTGCTATACACCCATTTCCCGTGAGCTGGATCAGGCTGCAATGTCTGACCTGGCATAAAGGGGCACCAACTAACTCACACCCACCACCCGGATCCCATGACACCTACCAATTATAATTGTAACACCCACTGTACTCACCCCCTTGTGGCTGCTGTGATGCCCTCAAGCGCCCATCAGCTCTGGGTAGGCCACTGCCAGTATGCAGGCCACCATGGGGTCAGGTTCCGACGGGAACCCCTTCCTCGTTGGGAGGCCATCCCCAGCTGGGCCTCTGCGGTCTTCCGTGCCCAGTGTCTCAGGTCCTACCACCATTTCTGACAGTGGGTTCTCTGCCTGCCCACACGTCCTTGGCGAAGGCACGCCATAATCCCTTCTTCTGATGGCTGCTGACCTGCAGAGTTAACACAGACAGGAGGACACCATTACACATACAATCCAGCCTGTCACACATATGGCCCACCAATCCCGTTTCCATTACCATTGGCACACACATCGCCCGGCGGACACCATGTACACCACCACAAGACCTCACACCCTACCCGATGACACGATGCTTGGACACACATCTCCATGTATCCTTCCCACAAGCATCGTGCCCAAGGTGTACTCACCTGTTGGTCTGGATGCCCATACAGCAGTCCGTACTGGGGTAGGACCCCATCCACCAATCGCTCCAACTCTTCCGTAGTGAAGGCAGGGGCCCTTTCCCCGGTCACACGGGCCAAGGTAGGTTCCAGACACAGGTCACAGCAGCACACGCAGTGTAGGTGTTCTTCTGTTGAAGGTCAGGAAAAAAGTGAAGAATTTGATGGAAAATGGCGGTCATGTCCGCAGCGGTGTACACAGTCACCACCGGCGCTGATCCCCATTGGCCACTGTACTCCATAGAGCCCCATTTTATCCAATTAGGAATTGCACGGCGGTGCAAGACTGCCTTCCGCCACGACGCCCAGCGTCGGCAGAGTTACCTCACTTCCACCTGTCCCTACATACAGGACAGGCAGTCGCCATTTCATGGTGGTGGACAACGATCATATCAACCTTAACTGCATCACTGTCTAGATTTGCACATACCTTATCATTCCCACTGTCCATCACATAAATGCACTATGTACACTGAGGTGGTGGTTCCATTGTTCAAATTGTGACAGCCCACTCACTCTTGTGTCCCTTAGATACCTACCGCTGCGGATGAATAGGAAGAGGAGACAACCCTCGTGTACAGACCCTTTGTGGACTTGGCTACACTGGAGGACAGGCAAATTATACTCACCTATAGACAGGACAGGGCTGCAATCGCAGAGCTGTGTGCCCAGTTGAAGCCTGACCTAATCTTAGCTATCCGTCATCCGACCGGGATCCTCCCTCTTGTGCATGTGCTATCAGTGCTCCATTTCCTGGCAACTGGTTCTTTCCAAGTGACAGTGGGCTCGGCAGCAGGAATGTCACAGCCAATGTTTTCAATCATTCTGGCAAGAGTTTTGTCTGCTCTGGTGAAACAGCTACATAGCTTTCCCCCAGGTGGAAGATTTGGCCACTGTGATGGCCGGATTCTATGCAATGGGACATACCCCCAATAGTGTTGGGGTGATTGACGGGACACATATAGCATTTGTCTCCTTCCGCCACAATGAGCAGGTGTTCAGGAATCGTAAGAGTTTCCACTCACTGAATGTGCAAATGGTGTGCCTGGCAGACCAGTGCATCTCTCACGTCACTGCCAAGTATCCTGGGTCGGTGCATGACGCCTTTGTCTTGAGGAATAGCAGCATCCCAGATATGAGGCCCAACTACAGAGGCACAAGGTAAGGCTAATAGGTGAACCAGGGTCCCCGCCCACTGTATGTTAGTGTATGCCTTCAGGTGTCATACCCATAGCATTGTGTGAGGCTAAATGTTGTCCCTCAATGCTTGCAGGTGACTCTGGCTACCCAAACCTATCGTGGCTGCTGACTCTTGTGAGGAATGCAAGGACAGGCGCTGAGGAAAGTTATAATGAGGCACATTGGCGAACCAGAAGGATCATCGAGAGGACCTTCGGGCTACTGAAGGCCAAGTTCAGGTGCCTCCATATGACGTGCTACTCACCCGGAAAGGTCTGCCAGATGGTAGTGGCATGCTGCATGTTGCACAACCTGGCGCTCAGACGGCAAGTCCCTTTTCTACAGGAGGAGGAGACTGGCGATGCCCCTGTGGCAGCAGTGGACCCTGAGGACAGTGAGGATGAGGAGACAGAGGATGAGGATGAGGACAACAGAACATCAGTTATACGTCAATACTTCTAATGACACACAGGTGAGACAGTGCAACTGATCATTCCTCTGACTATTCAAGTTTTCTGTGTGGCTGTAGCATGATGGCATTAACTTCCATTGCATCTCAACTTACTGTCACCTATGGCTTGTCATTTTCCAGATGTTGGTGATATGGCAACAGTGTCCTGACCAGGATCAGGTCATTTTTTCTATGCTCTCACAGTGTTCAGATCATTTGCACTAGATGTGACTGTTTCCATAAAGGCACATTTTCAACACATAAAATACTAGTAGTCAAGTTGTGTACAAGGGTGTTTATTGTAGTGCTATGAAATTGAGGGAAAAGTGCAATGGAATGGGGTGATGGTAGAGGAAAGTCAAGGGTATTGTTCCAGTCTGTTTATAGCACAGGTCCAGTGTCCAAGGGGCCATAGGAAGGGGAGCAAAGGCAGTTCAAAGTGGACAGGGTCGGAGACAAGGGGGACAATCAGGAGAGTCTCATTTCCTGGCGGTGGTCTTGGCAAGTGTCTATGGCTTCTGTCTTGGTCGCAGGGAATATTTGCAGGGTGGTTCTCCTTCTGTAGGGGGAGGAGTGCTGGTGGCCTGTGGGTCCTGTGGCGGGGCCTTCTGCCCACTAGCTGCAGTGGAAGAGGAGGGCTGGTCAATGGGCTGGCTAGTGGTAGGGGCCCGCTGCTGTGCTGTTGCTTCATTCATGATGTTGGCCATGTCTGCCAGCACCCCTGCTATGGAGATCAAGGTGGTGTTGATGGCCTGCAAGCCCTCCCTGATCCCCTGATACTGTTCCTCCTGCAGCCCCCTGTTCTCCTGCACGTTGTCAAGGATCTGGCCCATTGTGTCCTGGAAATGTTGGTAGGCTCCCAGGACCTCGGTGAGTGCCTCATGTAGAGTCGGTTCTCTGGGCCTGTCCTCTCCTGGTGCATAGCGGTCCTCCCAGTGTCCCTGTTGCCCCTGTCCCCTGAACGGTGTGCACACTGCCACTGACCCAGGTCCCTGATTGTCTTAGAGGTGAGATATGGACTGGGGTCCCTGTACAGGTGGGAACACTGCTGATTAACGTGTTCTGGGGACAGAGGTGTGGGTATGCTGGGTGGGTCCTGTGGTGTTGGATAGTGAGGGGGGAGGCTCTGTGGTGGACTGGGAGTGGGCTGGGGAGACTGACTGTCCAGTGGTACCTGATGGGCCAGGCTGTTGATCCAGATCCTGAAGTCCAGAGTTACTGTCATCACTGGGGACATTTCCTGTTGGGGGACTGGATAGTTGTGGCACCTCCTCTCCGCTGGGATTGGCTGGGGCACCAGTGGGGATGTAAGTGATGTATTAGGCTTCATGTCTGTGACATATTATACATCCCTGGCTTCCCCTCTATCGTTGCTGTTGCCCTGCCACCTTTGTTTGTGTATGGGGATGCATTGTGGGATTGTTAGTTTTCCTATGCTGTGCATGCTTTAGTGATGGGTGTCCATGCAGGGCTGGGAGGGCTGTCCATGCATTGGTATGGCATGCAGGATTTGCCATTGGGGTTAGTCATATGTGTAGGTGCAGTGTGTGGGATGGAGTGGAGTGATGGGAGTGAGGGGGTGTGATGGCATGCAGGTATGGGGGGTGATAATTGGTAAATGTTGACTTATCAGTGTCCAGTTCTCCGGCTACTCCAGTGAATCCTTCAGGATGCAGTAATGCTAAGACTTGCTCCTCCAATGCTGTGAGCTGTGGAGGAGGAGATGGGGGTCCACTGCCAGTCCTCTGTATGGCGAGCTGGTGCCTTGCTGCCACGGAACGTACCTTCCCCCATAGGTTGTTCTACCTCTTCCTGATGTCGTCCCTTCTTCTTGGGTGCTGTCCCACGGCGTTCACCCTGTCCACGATTCTCTGCCATAGCTCCATCTTCCTGGCAATGGATATCTGCTGTACCTGTGCTCCAAACAGCTGTGGCTCTACCCTATTTCCTCCACCATGACCCTTAACTCTTCATCAGTGAAACGGGGTGCCTTAGTGGGAACATGGGTGTTTTGTGGTTTGTGTTGGTGAGTGTGTGTTGAGTAATGTGGTGGGGTGTGTGATGTGGGGTGCGTGAGGGATGTATGGGTGTATGTGGTGTGTGTCTAGTTGTCTCTGTGCTCTTCGTGTCAATCTCCTGGCAGTAATTGTTGTTCGTAAGGGGTTGTGGGTAATGTGGGTGTATGTTTTATGGTGCTGTGGGTGGGTGTGGTGGGTGTATGAATGTCAGGTGTGTATTTTTGGTATTGGCCAATGTAGTCTTGTTTTGTATTTGGGTGTCCATTCTGAGCACAGCGGTGTGTACCGCCAATAGTTTACTGCCGTTGATTAGTGGATCATGATGTGGTGGGTGTTGTTTTGTTGGCGTAACGGTATGGGTGTTGGTACCAACACTTTAGCACTGACGTTTGGGCTGGCGGATTTGTGTATGTGGCAGTATTCTGTTGGATTGGTGTGTGTGTCATAATATGGAGAACGGACATTCGCCACGGCGGCAGTATGTTGGCAACCGTCACTGCGGTGGTAAGCGGGATTTACTGCCAATGTCATGATGAGGGCCTGAGTGTTTTCTTCCATTTGTGTAAATGCTGTGTGACTACAGAGGTATTGCATGAGCTTTGCATGTCTCCTAGATAAGCTTTGGCTGCTCATCCACAACTACCTCTAGACAGCATGGCTCCTAGACACTGCTTACACTAACCTACTAGGGGATACCTGGACCTTGTATAAGGTGTAAGTACTAGGCTAGGTTCTTACACCATGTATTCCCAGGTGCTTGATATGATACCAGAGTCCCAACTTATGGAATTCAGCCAGTCGGTGTTATTGGTGCATCCCTTATTCCCAAGGTACCGGCACATGGAGATGAGTTTTCATCACTGAACTGCTGTAATTCCTGCAAGACAGTGACACGTTCATTTATGTCAAAAGGTGTGTTTGCCGCCACCGTACCAAAGCCATCAAGATCCGTGACATACATAGGTATGCCAAACAGAACTTCGAATGGGGTGTGCCCTCCCAGGGTCTTTCTAGGCAGATCATTAACTGCTCTTTGGACTCCATATAGGTGATTAACCCAACTACAACCCATACCTAATACTCTAGGTGCTAAGGATTGCTTTAAGTCTAATTTTTATCATTCCACTATATGGTTACCCTTTGGAAGATGAATAATGCAATTGGATCCCCAACGTCGCCATGGTGTCTGTGAATGCCCTTGAGGCAAAAGCAGGGCCATGGTCTGAATGAAATGCGGCAGCTGCATATGTCCCGATAAAGACATGCAAATCTTTAATAACAGTTTGAGTGTCAGCTGAACGTTGTGGCCATACCTACAGGAATCTGAAGCAAGAGTCAACATCAACTAAGATGTATTTGTGTGCACCATCAGTTATCAAAGGACCACAATGGTCCAGGAATACACATTGTAGTGGTTTGTTGGAAAAGAAAGGGTGTCTGCGGTGGGCGCTTGACGGTGGATTCTTTTATTTGTTAACAGATGTGACAGCAAAGGACATACTGTTTTGTCTGTTCATAACAGACCTTGCCACCAGCAACATTTTTGCAATAAAAAAATAGTAGCTGCCACACCTGCATGGGCAGAAGCATCTCCCTCATCCGCTGCTTTTTTTTTCAACTCTTGTCTCTGCTCCTGGTTGGGGATCACACGATCACTCACCCCCTGTGTTGTTACAAAGGCAATGTTCTGTGCACTTATGTGGTAGGAATATCTGACAGGATACGCCTTTGGAAAGGGCTTGTCTGCTGAGGCTTTCAAGCAGCTAGTGTTTTATCCTCCAACCTTGTTCTGAAATTAATAATCGCAGCAACAGAAGCTGTGGCTACTGCTGATTTGGCTGCTTCATCAGCCAAGGTATTGCCTGTAACGTGTATTCCTCCTACATGTTGATGGCCCAGTGTATGAACTACATGGGCATTGGGTAGCATTTCCTTCAGATCTACTACTTTCCCACCATAGTAATCTGTGTTTGATGGTGTTCACTTTTGAAACTCTGAACCCATTTTGGTGCAAGTAATGCAGATATTCATTAAAGGACTGGACGCAATAGTACAAATCACACACTATTAGTGGTAACTGCTCCAGATCTGTATGTTCCAGTGCCAATACCAGAGCCTTAAGCTCTGCCAATTGTGCAGTGCAGTCCCCTTGGGTCTGCATGTAAGTGTTCCCAGAAAGGAATTTACCATCCTTCATGACACCACTCACAATCGCACAGGCTACTAAGTACTGTTGTTTTGTGCCTACCATCGGTTTTGCTGAACCATCAGTATAAATTAATGTTTGATATTGATCAAGAGGCAAGCTATTTGTTGATTTTGGGTATTCAAGCTCAAATTGAATAAATTCTTGAGTCTGGAGTTTTGGGTCATCACATCAGTGGCAGTCAGAGATGTTGCCCATTGGCTCCAACCTGAATATAGTGCTTTAGCGTTTGTGACAGTGGCTTTTGTAACAGCCTCGAGGGCTGGTATGGGGGGTTACGACAATAATGCATTTCCCTTGGCCAGAGGTCTCTCTTTCATTACAGCCATCTGAACAGCAGTCAGAGTCTTTTCTGTGGGAGCAAAGCGTTGTTCAGCTGTGGAGCACAAATGTGATATGTATGCTATAGGTACGGTGTCACATTCATTGAATGTTACATAGGTGAATCCAATGGGACCAGCAATTACTATGATGACTAAATTTGTTTTGTTATCACATGTATGTAAATGTTTTGCTTCAAGCATGACCTGCTGCAATGCTCTTAGAATGCATGTGTGTTAGATTGTCCAATATTTACTTGAAAAGTCAGGCGTATTAACTCCTACAATGGTTTAATTTGTTGTGCATAGTCTGGAATGTAAGTTCTGCCAAAGTTGAAAAAGCCCAATAATGTTTGTAGCTTTTTAATGGTATTTGGTGTTTGTAATTCTGAGAATGTTTCTAGAAAGTGGGGTGCCAGGCTCTTCCCTTCATCAGATAACTTGTATCACAAAAACAGGACAATGAGGAAGGCACTTTTAGTTTTCTTAAAATTGAATTTATAGCCTTTTTTGGCGAATCTCAAAACAATGCAGGATACCTGTCTTAAACGTTCCAAGAGATCATCATCCGTAAGGTAGATATCATCTACATAGGACAACGCCTTGGGGTCAGTCTTGTGTAGAATGGATGTTACACATGCTGAGATCAGCCCAGGGCTGTTCATATACCACTGTGGTAGCCTACCCAATTTTCTTTGCGCGCCTAAAATCCTAAATGCTATTAAATCCCTGCTTTCAGGCACTATATTTTGGAAGAAAAACTTGTTGGAGATATCCAGGGTCTGACTATTTAAGTATCTGTAATCTAAGACTATTCTATAAGAATAGTCCATCTTAGCTACAGAAAACAAGGGGTTGTTCATTGGTGAGACACAGGGCTCAATTACACTCTGGTACTTAAGTTGTGTGAGTATTTCTCTCACTGGTGCTTTAGCCTCATGTTTAATGGAATTTTGAGGTTAAGGCCGCGGTTGTAATCTAAGAGGTATTATGTGGTATGGAGAGTCTCTGTCCCACCCCACATGATTGCGATACAGCGCAGGGGCTTGTGCCAATGCCCAATCTACTATGTAAGCTTCCCTACTTTCCTAGGAACGAGTGGTGAATAAGAAAGCATGATAACTTCTTTCCCAAATGGAAGATTGCGGGCAAATTCTGGTGGCCAATCCGTTTCTGCCAATAGGTTATCGTAGCACGGTGTTAATTTTTCCCAGAATATTACTTTAATTGTGCGCTCAATGTCTCCTTTGAGTTGCAATTTCAATTTGCAAACCTTCTCATGGGGGATAAGCGTGTGTCTGCTGTTTTGACTTCTATGTAATCGTTTGCTGCTTTCGCATCAAGAAGCCCTTGAAGATTCTGGTGAACTGTTGTGACCTGTGCTGCACTGTCTAGCAGAGTCAGCGGCCACTTCCTATTCTTCATTAAAGCTCTCAAAATGCATGGCATTTTGGGCCGAAATAGCTGCCATCTTTTTCTTTTTACATTGTTGTTTCTGTTGAGGATGTTTCTCTTCCTTTTTTTAAAGGAAGTTTCAGCTGAGCATTGTGAATCTTTTCTTGGTTTCACGTACTTGTTTCGTTGTTTGGAACGCCCACCCCTCTCACTCTATTTATCCTGTGAGTCCTGAAAGCAACGAGATTCGCATGTATCAGTATATTAATATCTATCCAGAGTTTTCAAACTATCTCTGTTTCTTAGGTTGTATAGTTTCTCAAAGGTCTCCGGATGTGGAGATTCTCCTCTCTGTTTTACATTATCTTTATTTTGTTTTTATTTATCCCAGCATTTTTTAGAACCCTCTGGTGTTTGCTTGGTAGAATCTTTATTAGATTTACCTTGTAGCTGTGGTTTATTCGGTCAGGCTTCCAAACTGTCCTGACCTATATTAGAACAGGTCTCAGCGATAATCTTTAGCAGCTCGCACTCCTGTACTGGAATATCCTGGATCGCATGCGGACTGCCAGGGCTATTGCTTACCCTTTAAAGTTACTTAATATTATTGAGGCTACTCTGTCAAAGTTGCCCATTAATTGCATTGCCAAGTCTAGGGCCGGGACAGCCCCATATTCATCTTGAATTTAACAGTTCCGGAAGATTCACAAGTGTCGGTGTACCGTGTGCAGTAGTGTACAGAACAGCAAATACTGCACCCCATGTGGCACAGTTGTAACTGAGGGAACCATCCAAATGGAAGGTACATTGTGAGAATTCTATTCTTATCTTGGGATTCCATATGGGAAACACTGCTTCCAAGGTGCTTATTTTTTGTGCTAACTAAAACTAAATTTCTTCGTGTCTGGTGGGTACTTTATCCATGATCGAATGTACTGTTGCAGGATTAATGCCTGCAGTGACCATATGTGGTTGCACTGGAGCAGTCCTTTTTGGGGCAGTATTTAATGTTTGCATCACAAATTGTATTAAGCATCTATATACTTGTACTAAATCATTATACATGTGGTGCACTTCCGCTACCACTACGGCATTAGCATTTGGGTGTGGTGTATATGTGGCCAGCTTTGGCCATGTAGGGCCTTCATTACTTAAAGGTGACCTAGTTTAATGTTGTGTGCAACATATGGTAGTGTGCCATCAAGTCAATTTTGGTGTTCTTGATAAGATAGAGGTATTTCTAAATATGCATAAGCTCTGTATTGTGCGGGTGCGTTAGCAGGAATGTAGTGATGAAATACATCATGTGTTCCCATCCACTGCTGGAAAGGTGACCCAAGAATAAAAAACGTCAGTTCTATATGCTGGATTTGCCTCAACTACAAATGTAACTGTTTCTCCCTCCTCCGTGAGGCCATTATTTATTAAATTATTTGTGAGGGGGAGCCTCATGTTTGCTGCAATTGCAACTTGTTGGGGTTCCTCCATATTTTAAAATTGTATAGTTCAGAGATGGAGACAACAACTGGAGAGTTAATCCTTTTAAAGGTTCAAGCTTGAACTACATACAGTGAAAATAGGTGCTACCTATCTTAGCTGAGGAGGATATCCCTAATACCACAGACGTCTCATTATCAGGTAATTAGAGTGCCTTTATCATATAGTGAGACAGAGATACTTGGGACATCAATGCCTAACCAACGCTGGAGGTGCCATGTTGTAAAGACGCTCATTAGAATAACAAGACTGCTGGATTTGGGCGGCAGCACTACCAGGCCCAGGGGACTGAGTCTGATCCTGCGCCATGTGACAGTTGTTGGCCTCACCCTTCCGGTGAACAAGCAGCATCTCACCAGTACCCAAAGGTAAAAGGTAATTTGTGGCAGTCCTTAGCATGTCATCTGGATTTTGCAGGGAAATCATAGTGGAACAGATCTTACCCCTTTCTCTCATTCACATACGCCTCACACATACAAAGGCAAAACAGAAGCAGGACGAGGTTCAATAAGTTTTATTGAATTAACTACATTATATGTAAAAAGGCATGTATTGTGATTATAAGAATGATAAAACATAATAAAGGCAAGGCAGTGACAAGAAAAGTGAAACATAGGAAAGTCCCACCATACTGTCACAACAATGGTTCTAATATCCCTACCTCCAGTACCAAGGTTCTCCACAAGACCATGGCTGTGTAAGCCCTAATCTGCCCATCAGGCCCACTGGGAGAACCCCATACCCCAAACCTGTGATTGTTGACAAAGAAGAGGTCTGTTGGTCTACTGCAAAATTCTCCCACATGGAGGGAGAGATTGTGTCAAGTCTCCGCAGAAACGGCAAAGGCAACTTGCAGTGTACAATAGCAACTGGTTGGAATTCCCCTCTATTGTGTAGGGGGCAGAGAGGTATTTATATAAAAAATATGGTTTTCTGAGAAAACTGCCCTGATGTGACAGCACGTATATTTCTGTGTATAAGTGTTGTGGACATGATGAACGCTTTGTACCAGCAATAATTTTTTAACTTATCACGTACAAACTTGAACAAAGCACAGAGTGAAAATGCCATGCAGGGAAAACAATAACAGAAGTCTGTGTAAAAGGACAAACTGTTAAAATAATAAAAACATCTCCACTAAAATAAGGATCTTGCTAAAATAACAGGAAAAATAAAAATGCATGCTTCAGAGTGAAAGCGCACAATAACGAATATGACACTAAACCACTACTACCTAAACAACTACTACTTAAACAACGACTTCCCAACACCGAAAAAACCTATAAAACGAATTATTTTACAACGAAGCCTAAACAACGAAAAAAAACATTAACTAAATTATTCCTTAACAACGAATGCCTATTTAACGACTACGAAAACCACTAAATCACGAATCTTCCATTAAACGACTACTATGTAAACCACGACTACCTAAACAACGACTCCACAAATAACTACTACCTAAATAACAACTACCCAAAAATAAATTACCTTAATAACGACTCCACAAATAACTAATAACCAAACAATCTACTACCCAAACAACGAATACTTAAACAACGTATCCTAAAATAACTACTAGCCAAGCAAACGACTAGCCAAACAACGAATACCCAAACAAATACTACCCAACACCGAAAACGCCTAAACACCGAATATATTTAAAACGAACTCCAAACAACGAAAATATTAATAATTAATACCACATCTAAACAATAATGATTAATAAAAAAAATATTAAAACCACTACAATACTAGGCAAAAAAAAAACGAAATCGAAAATAACAATATATTTCCTACATACAAAAACACAAAACATCACAAAAATCCAAAACATATAAACACCGTTTTAAAACAAAATAAATAATACTTAAATAATTATAAAACAAACACAACGCTAAAAAAAACCCCACATAAAACGATAGTCCTACAACACTTTCTACATGACCCAGGAAGTACTTCCTCTACTGAACAAACGAGAACGAACATAAAAAAAATATATAAACTACAAAACAAATACACTCCACAATTATATAAATCTAACATCACAAACGATTTCGCAATAAAAATACACATCCAAAACACATTCAATTTACAAATAAAACAATAGTTACAAAAACACATATAAATACCAACCACCTCCATTTTCTACTCATTACGACACCGAACAACTTACAGAGAAGACGAGCAGATCACTACGGAAAAGAATTAAAATATAATTTATCCAACACCGCCATCTAATGAGATAACAAGGTAAAATATCCATAAATAAATATAAAGAAATTTACTAACCTATACCACAGCTAAAATAATATATAATTAACATACCTTTCATACTATTTTGTTACAGGCATAAATATCAAGAATCTGACCAAAAAAATAAACACAACACCTTCATCATCAAAGGTAAACCATTACCATTATTCAAAAACAATTTCATTAACCATAAACAAATTCATTAAAAAAATTGTTAAATAACGAATACCATAATAGAATTAAAATATATATATTAAATATTAAAAGTACAAATTAGTTTTTAAAAAAAAGAAATTCACCTAATAAATTTAACCAAAAACCAAATATTATTCACCAAAATTAAACCTACAAAAAAAATAACTCCTAAATCAAAATAACTAAATAATTAATAAAACAAAAGAATAAACTAAATAATACACTTTTTCTTATTTCTTACAGACTCCAAGAACCCAAAAAACACCAGAAGACCTAAAAAATTGAAAGAAATCAATTTAAAAAAAAATAACATCTGAAATAAGAAAAAAACCTCAAAGTAAGTATAATATTTTCATTTTAACATACAACCAGATTTTCTAGTGAAATAAAACAAAACAAACATTCTTATTCAAATACCCCTTAACATAACATCAAACACACATAAATTCTATAAAATTAAAAACACTTCACAAACACAGTACATATATTATATAAAAAAAATAACTATAACAACTCCACCAAACACTTACCTCTAAACAGCTGCTCCACAATAAACATAAATACATTTCACAACAAAACACCAACTTCCAAAACAACTAGAGCCTTAACAACAAAGACAGACTACCAACCTTGTGCTTTCTACTAACAATCTTACCACAAATACCTTAACAACAATATTTCATTGTAAAACCATACTTGAAAAAATAACTACTAATAAGCACCATTCACCCTACATCCCTCACGCCACCCCCAACCACCCCCAAAACCTAAAACACCCTAAACCCCCACCCCCTCCCCAAAACCAAAAACATCCCACCCCCCAACCCCACCCAAAAACCTAAAACCCCCTAATCCCCACCTCCTCCCCAAAACCAAAAACGCCCCACCCCCCAAACCCACCTAAAAACCTAAAAGTCCCTAACCCCCCCCTCCTCCCCAAAATCAAAAACGTCCCACCCCCCAAACCCACCCAAAAACCTAAATCCCCCTAACCCCCACCTCCTCCCCAAAACCAAAAACGTTCCACCCCCCAACCCCACCCCAAAACCTAAAACCCCACCTCCTCCCCAAAACCAAAAACGCCCCACCCCCCCAAACCCACCCGAAAACCTAAAATCCACTAACCCACCACCCCCTCCCCAAAACCAAAAACATCCCACCCCCCCAACCCCACCCCAAAACCTAAAACCCCCTCACCCCAACCCCCGCCCCAAAACCAAAAACGCCCCACCCACCAACCCCACCCCAAAATCAAAAAAACCCTACCCCCCACCCCCACCCCAAAACTAAAAACGCACCAACCCCCAACCCCACCCCAAAACCTAAAATCCCCTGCCCCACACCCACTCCCCAAAACCAAAAACGCCCCACACCCCCAACCCCACCCCAAAACCTAAAATCCCCTGACCCCACACCCACTCCCCAAAACCAAAAACACCCCACACCCCACACCCCCAACCCCACCCCAAAACCTAAAATCCCCTGACCCCACAAACAGTCCTCAAAAACGCACCACACCCCAAACCCTCCCCAAAACCTAAAATCCCCTGACCCCACACCCACTCCCCAAAACCAAAAACACCCCACACCCCAACGCCACCCCAAAACCTAAAACCACCTCAACCTCCACCACTTCCCCAAAACCAAAAACGCCCCACCCCCCCAACCCCATCCCAAAACCTAAAACCCCCTGACCCTCCACCCCCTCCCCAAAACCAAAAACACTCCACCCCCCCAACCTACCCCAAAACCTAAAATCCCCTGACCCTCCACCCCCTCCCCAAAACCAAAAACACTACACCCCCCCAAACCCACCCCAAAACCTAAAAACCCCTAACCCCAACCACCTACCCAAAACCAAAAATGCCCCACCCCCCCAACCCCACCCCAAAACCTAAAACCCCCCACTAACCTAATTAAATCTACTATAACAAGTCCACCACATACTTACGTCACAGCAGCTGCTACACAGTAAATAACACTAAAATTACTATTCCTACTCCACCAAGTACTTACCTCATATCACATTACAAATACTCAAAACATTATAAAATAATCAAAGCAACTTCACTAGATACTTACATTAACATAAGTGCTACAGAATAATTATTAAATAATATACTATTACAACTCCACCAACTACTTACCTCATAACAAAAACTAGGAACACAAGAGGCCCACAAATACAAATCTAAAAGCAAAAATGACTTACATCAATAAATAACACACAATCACCAAATATAAAAGATAACAAACCACCTACCCCAAATAATTACAAATAGAATACATTATATATTAATTAACTTACTAAGTGGTAAACCAAATCCACCACAAATTTAATAATAAAAACTGCAAACTTCTTTTAACCTATTTCTTTTATATTATTTACAGATATTTCACAAATGGCATCGCAAGAAGAAGCAAGTTACATAACCTCAAGAACCGGAAACCAGCTACTAAAGTATGAAGGTTATCTTTATTGCAGAGACAAGGTTTTCAACCTCAGGAGCCATTGGAGGTATGTACAATTCTACTCTTCACATTGTAGAGGCAGAGCTGTAACTCTAGAAAACACCGTTGTTAAAACAACAGATCACAACCACTCTGCCTCTGCAATAGAAATTGAAATAAGAGAAAACATACAAAAAATAAAAAACATTGCACATACCTCCAATGACTCCTGCGGACAGGTTATAAGGGAGGTAGTACAAAATATTCCAATACAGATTTCCGGTAGCATGCCTTCTGTACCAAACCTTAGGAGAATATTTCAACGAGAAAGACTGGCAAGTAATGCCCAACATATAACACCACAAACCTATGAAGACATTAACTTCCCCCAGAACTAACAATTACCTTCTCCAAAGAAACTTTTCTCATCCACGACAACGAAAACCCTCAAAAAAGAATACTAATATTCAGCACAACATCCAATTTACTAATCCTACAAAATAGTGAAATTTGGATGATGGATGGAACCTTTAAATCTACACCCCATCCATTCACTCAAATTTACACCATACATGCCACAAAAAATAACACTACAATCCCCCTAGTGTATGCATTACTACCTGATAAACATTCCTCTACTTACAGTGAGTTTTTATCAACAATCAAAAACAAAACATTAAATAAAACACCTAGAAAAGTAATACTAGATTTCGAATTATCAATGATAAATACAATACTAAAAATATATTCACAAACCCAAATTCAAGGATGCTTTTTCCACTTTTCACAAGCATATTGGCGTAGAATACAAAAATCATCTCTAAGTAGAGAATATTTCTCAGATTGCATACTACAATTTGAATTAAAAAAACTCACAGCATTATGCTTTGTACCACCTACAAAAGTAGATGAGTATTACATCACAATAACAGAGTCTAACTATTATACACAAAATGAAGACAAATTAGAACCCTTACTAAATTACTTCGAAGAAACCTGGATTGGACACCTAAACAGATCTGGTCGCAGACGAAAGCCAAGATTTCCAATAGAATGGTGGAACTGCTACCAAACCTGTTTAGAAGGTGGTGCAAAGACTAATAATGCCATAGAAGGGTGGCACAACGCCTTCAATAAAATAATAGGTAAAGCCCACCCAAACCTGTATCATTTCATGGAAATTTTAAAAAAGGAACAAAGTTTCCAAGAAATGAGACTTGCTCAAACACTGTCAGGTAGCCTGAATCCACGCACAAGTAAAAAAAGCAAAGAAATGACCGAAATAATTTTTGCAAAAAATACAACAATTTGATACAATAACCCCATCAGACTACCTCAACAGTCTAGCATATATTCTACACTACTAACAACAACTAACCTACTGAAAAAATTACTTGCCAGTTCCAAAAAAAACAAACACCATTAATTAAATTGGCATTTTTCAAAACTTTTTTACACTAAATTTACACAACAAAAATTGTTCCTACCTTTGAAGTTTTCATGTCTTTCTCCAAACAGAAGATGGTGAATAAATCTTCTTCATTAATATAAAAAGAATGATCTCATACTGAGAAAAGAAAAAAAAAACATTAATCATCCAAAAACAATTCAAAAATATTCAGATTAAATTGATGATAAAAAAAACAACTCTATATACTATAATAACAATCAAATAAATAAAATATAATACTTTACTAAACCAGAAATTTGAAAAATATCGAAAAAACGTAAAATACCAAATATACTTTTTACCAAAAAAAAGTAAAAAAATTCATCACATACTAACCAAAGCCACATCATTAATTAAAACATTAACTATCAAGAAAAACACATGAAAACGATATAAAGGATACTACTAACACAAAAAAAAATTAACCACAAAACCTATTACAATAAACAACATTTTTTTTCATAAAACGAACAACTGACTCCCTCAAAAATCCCCAAACAAAATTTTTCAAAAATATATTCAATTCTTTCCAACTACTACAAAAGCAGTATAATCATTTATAAGATATAACACTGCTAAACAAATTTGTTTACTTTTACGAAACCACTATCGTATACAAAAGTATACGAAAAGAAATAATTAAACATAACAAACATAACAAACACCGAAAATCTACTACCTACCTTATAACTACCTCCGACAACTATTTCTGTAATAAAAATACCCGACTACATACTATAACAAAAGTTAGAATCCCACTTACCTGAACGAGGTCTCCGCTTCCGTCCTATCTTGACCGCGATGCTCCTCCGACTGAATACAGAAGACGTCAAACAACGTAAACATGGAAGAGCACTAAAAATAGAAAACTGACTATTTCACTCATAGACTATAATAGGGAAATTAAGAAAATAACACTAAAAATAGAGAAAAAAATATAAATAAATAATTAAAAAATGTCTATAATTATGTAAATATCAAATAATACTTACAAAAATGTATTTGCATTTTTTAAAGTTGCTTATGTTCAAAATAAAAAAAAATTGGAAAAAAAGGAATGGCATTTTTTTTTTTTTTTATTACATTTGCATGAAAAAAAAACATTATTGCAAAAGCAAAAAATGTTAACACCTAAAAAAAATAAAACAATTCTAGAGTTAATCTACAAATAATTATTTAACTAATTAATTTTTTTAAATAATATTAAGACAAATTAATATATTTATAAAATTATACATCCTAAAAAATAATTAAAAAATATGAAGAATATTAATTACATCACATCAAAAATAAATATAATCAAAATAAAAAACATTTTAACAAATTTTAAAAATCACAAAAAAATGTTTTTATCTAATAAATATTAAAATATAAAAAATTTAAATTATTATATTCCAAAACCTACTATACCAACTACTATACTATCAAAAAATGAAATATAAATTTTTAAACATAACTATTTTAAAACTAATTTATTTTTACACCTTCAATAACAAAAAAAAAAACCTCAAAATATAACACAAAAAAAAAATTCACCCATGTTCAAAAATTATAAACTATCAATACACGTCCAAATCCTAATCCACCAATAAAGCAAATTGTATCCCCCCAAAAAAAATAACATAAAAAAAAAAACTCAAACATAGAAAAAAAAACGTATTCATAAGACAATACCCCAACCATAAACCCTACATCCCCTATATTCCACCCCTAATTCTAAATATACTTTCAATAAAAATAAATAAACAATTGATTAAATACAATAAATAATACCAAACTACTAATATACTGCCAACCCATAACTCCTAGATCCCATATATCCCACCCCTAAGCCCACAACATAAATGCCAAATCATAATAATATACAACTACTTAAATTAATACCCAAATATTAATACACTTCCCCACCCATAACCCCTACATCCCATATATCCCACACCAAAACCCACAACAAAAATTACAACAAATAAAAAAACACAAGTACTTAAATTAATACCTGACTATTAATACACTGCCCCACCCATAACCCCTACATCCCATATAGCCCGCCCCTAAACCCACAACATAAATTACAACATATAAAAAAACACAAGTACTTAAATTAATACCTGAGTATTAATACACTAACCCACCCATAACCCCTACATCCCATATATCCCGCCCCTAAACCCACAACATAAATTACAACATTTAAAAAAACACAAGTACTTAAATTAATACCTGAGTATTAATACACTAACCCACCCATAACCCCTACATCCCATATATCCCGCCCCTAAACCCACAACATAAATTACAACATATAAAAAAACACCCGAGTATTAATATAATACCCCACCCATAACATCCACAAACCATAGAATCCATTACTTAATCCACACAATATAGTTTAAAAAATTAAACATATAATAATTAAACCCTAAACAAATAAAAAACAAAACACAAAACTCACCTTAAAATTCATCAAAAAATAATTAACTTACCTTAAAATTTGTTGTCCTGGCATCAGTTGTTAAGGTAAAATCGTTGTTAAACCAGTAGTTGTTCAAAACTTCGTTGTTAAGACCCAGTAGTTCTTCAAGATTCGTTGTTAAGGCAAGTAGTAATTCAAACGTAGTTGTTCAGGTTGTTTCCCCACAATAACATGTCTGAGTAATAGCTAAAGTAACCTCATGACCCATGAAGATATTGAATAGTGTTGTGCATCGGAGGTTCATGTGTGATATTTCCCCACTCCCTCCTCAGTGCGCTAATCAGCAAGTTGTGTAAGATACGTTGGCCGGGCTGGAGTCCCTCTCTTTTCTTCAGATCTTCATATGTAAGAAGTTCCCCATCACCACATAAGTCCCCCACCATATGCATCCCTGCTTCGTGCCAGTGGATCAGTTGAGTTCTTTAGGTAATGTGCTTCCTCCTTGGTGTTCCCAAGAGAGCCAGTGCAGGGACATATGTGTGTGTTTCCCTCATGAGGTAGAGATTTCGGCAAAAGCAATGATATGCCACTCGTAGGAGTGTGGGTTTGGGTGAGGGAGCTTAAGTGCAGGAGTGGAATAAACAGCTGTAGTCCAACCACCTACCACATCACCCATTGTGACTGACATGCCAGATAATAGTACTCAAAGTTTGACAATGCCAGTCCACCACAGTTGGTAAAGTTTAAAGAGTGCTACTCAGCAGCAAGAGGTGTTCCAGATGAAGTCTTTGAGTCTGTTCTCAAAGGCACGGAAGAACGGAGGTGAGATGTATATTGGTAGATTTGCGAAGTAGTATAATAGCCTAGGAAGGGCAATTATTTTAAGCAAGGTGATACGTCCCACCACTATCAGTGGCAGTGTCTTCCGGAATGATATTTGTGTCCTTAGCACACGTGACATTGCCGTCTAGTAGGTCTGTGTGTGTATGATACACCCTGATTCCCAGGTACCTAAATGTGACAGGCTGCCATGTGAGAGGTGTCCCATTTAATGTTAGCTGTGGGTTGGGTGTCGCTGGATTCAATGGGAGGAAGCATGACTTAGTCCAGTTAACACGCATACCAGAAAGTTCTGCATGTTTACAGAGGGTGTGTGTCAGCTTATCCGGTCCTGAGCAGATATCTCATAGGTAGATGAGCATATCATCTGCATAGAGCAAAATTACATGAATGCCATTGCTTAGGGGTATGCCCCATTCGTTTTCTTCTACTCCTAGGTCCGCTGCCAATGGCTCAATCGCCAGGCAAAACAATAGTAGGGAGAGGGGGAAGCCCTGGTGAGTGACTCTGTATTTTGATTTGGTCGGATATGAGGGATCCTGTTTTAACTCTGGCAATCAGAAGCTTATATAGCAGGCATACCATGTGCAAGAATCAGTCTCAGAGTCCATATCTTGTCAAGACCATGAATAGGAAAGGGCACTCCAAAGAGTCAAGGCCTTTTCCAGGTCTAACACAAGGCATTCGGATTCAGGCCATTGCTCCGAGGTATATTCCAGGATTCAGAAGAGTCTTTGTAGGTTCAGGGACGTAGTGCGGGCTGAAGCAAAACCATTTTGGTCTGTGTATACCAAAGCAGGTACCAGGAGTGCCAGGAGGTCTGCTAATAATTTTGCTACAATTTTATAGTCAGAATTGAGCAACGCCAGAGGGTGGTAAGCGTTCAGAGTAGTGGGATCTTTCCCTGGTTTCAGTATCGAACTGAGGAGTGCCTCTCTCAAGGAGATGGGGAGACATGCAGCTTGTAAAGCCTCCTTGTAAACTACCTATAAACGGGGGTTAATAGCATGGCATAAGCTTTAAAAAACTCTACGGGGAGGCCATTGGGTTTTGGTGTCTTTCCAGTAGCTAGAGCGCATATGGCCTCTTGAATTTCTAACACAGTTACCAGTTTATCCAAATCTAGTCACAGTTCCTGCGTGATGGAAGGCAAGTGTACCGATTGCAAGTAGGAAGCAATGCGCCCTGCGGCAGCATCAATTGTAGATGTATATAATGAAGTGTAGTGTTGAGTTAATTCTTGATGTATCTTGTGCTGGGTACAAAGCATATCACCCTGTAATAAATGCAACCCTGTGATCGGTCTGCTCGGATGTTCCTGTCTTATCAGCCAAGCAAGCAGAGAGACAGCTTTATCAGCCACGGCATATGTCCTGGCGGAATGGGCTGTGTAGTTAAGGCAGTGCAAATGTTCTAGTAATGTTGAGCGGTCCTGCTGTGCCTCTGCCAGTTGGAGTCTGCAACATGTTTCCCGTGCTGCCCCCGTTTCAAGATGTAGAGGTTTATTTTCTATACTAAGAATATTCTTGTCAAGTTTTTGATGCATATTCCAATTAATTATACCTAAGCAATTTCCTTGCAGTGTTACCTTAAACGCATCCCACTCTGTGGAGCGCATGTCAACGGTGTTACTGTTGTGCTCAAAGTAATTGTTAATGACAGTGTCAACAGAGGCCTGGAATGGCGGTTGGAATGGGAGGTCACCCCAGCTTCCATGCCAGTGTTAGATATGGGGATTGTGATCTGAGTGGGTACGATCTAGATATTCAACATTCATGACGTGAGGAAGGAGGTATTCGGTACCAACCAGTCTGTCAATTTTGACATGTAAGTGCTGAAGCGCTGAATAAAAGGAATATACTCGATCGGTGCCATTTAGAGAGTGCCATACATCTGCGAGTTGCCAGCTCTGCATCCAGTCGTGTAAGACCTGTGCATTAGACGTGGCTACTGTGTGAGGTAAGGGTGGAAAAGATCTGTCTAAGTTCACGTCTAGTACACCATTGAAATCTCCAAAAGGAGCCAAGGGAGTCTGTTCCAGGAAGACAGCACTGGTGAAAGCATGCACAGGAAGGAGGCCTGTTCGGTATTGGGAGCATAGATTTTTCCCATTGGTAAATAGTGACCGTCTAATCTGCCTTTTATAAACACTTATCTTCCCTCCACGTCAGTGATCACCTCATCCGCCGCAAAGGGCACACCCGTCAAACCCAGATGAGCACCCCTCTAGCCTGTGAGGAGAAACCAGTCGCAATGATTTGCCCATGCCATCGGCGCTGTAGTCTGGCTGCTTACAGGTGTGTCAGATGGGTCTCTTGTAAGATGGCAATATGTACAGTGTGACGTCTGAGGTACAAGTAGACAGCATAGCAGTGAATGGGACAGTGAATACTGTGCACATTGGTAGTTTAGTGCGTGTCATCTTGTTTGCAACACGGGTGACTAGTAAGAGGGTCACTGTGTTTGAGCCTAGCACAACAGGGACCTTGAATGTTGTTATCTGAGAGGATGTTTACTAACTCTATTAAGTGTATAACTGCAAACTTAACCGGTAATACCAAATAAGGTGGAAAGAATAACATCAGGGCTGCACACGGCAACCGGTGTCCGTCCAAACTTAGAACTTCAAAGGTTCACACTGTGGTAACCTTGGGGGTTGTCGTGGGGTACAGTGAGGTGTTGTGTCAACCAATGCCGTCTCTGCCCCAGATTAACAATGTTTGGTGTATATCTAGTCAAGGAGGATGCTGTCACTTACATCGAGGTTAGACGCAGCTTTAGAGGAAGGCAAATGCAGCGGGCCAGTTCTGCATCCATGACGGCGATCTCCTGGTGTGGCATGAATAGATTTTTATGTTTTTGATGGCTTGCGGGCCGTTCAGTGCATTCCAGCTATTCCCACGCAGGTTCTGGAGTGTCAAGGAAGTACGTGGTTCCCTCAGAGACTATTCACAGCCGTGTCGGAAAGAGGAGTGAGTAATGCAAAAGGCGGCCCCCGTAGGGGGCATAAAGTGCCGGCGCCGTTACGGCCGCCTTGGACCCGGAAAGGACAGACTGGTAAAACTGGTCTAGGGCAGGGCGCACCAGCGCGACAGCGGTGCCCCTACCCCCTGAAGCACCTTGGTTGGGGGAAAAAGGTGTGGAAGACCAAAGACCAATGAGGAGGGGGTTGAATCATTCAAACCCCCAATTAGAAAGCAAGGAAACTTCTTCAGGGGGGCAGGGGGTTTGCATTTAAGCAGTGCACCGTCCTCCGGGGTAAAGTTAACGGATTGACCAGGACGGCTAGCTCTGCATTTTTGGTTTCATATTTCATTGTAAATGTATAGCTTCCGGAAAATTACCAAGTTTGTGATTGTATTGACAGAGTTGTTATTTGATTAGCAGTGAAACTGAACATTCACCGAATCAGCAGAACTTGATGCATGCTTACAGGCAATTACACATCTGTCCATGTCAATAAAGCGGGCAAGTTGTATGCACCCGTAAACTGCACATCGCCTGGTTTGTTTTGGCGCAGAACACCACAGGCGGGTCATTGTTATTATGATACAAACTACTGCAGTGGGACAGGTGCAGTGGTTATTGCATCTCCAGTCCTCAGAGGTGGCATTTCACAGCTACGAAGAAGTTGCCTGACTTTGTACAGCCATGGTGTAGTCTGGGAAAAACATGACATGCGCATTATCTACTTTCATTTCAGCTTACTTCCGAGTTTCATTGAGAATGGTATTGCTGCCCTTGTAATGAAGCAGGCGTACGACTATTGGTCGGGGATTGGATCCAGGTGAGGGTTTTCACGTAGGTACTCTGTGTGCCCATTCAATGGAGAAATTTTGTGATAGGGCTCGCTTCTCCAGAATTTGTACGTGTTCCGATAAGGTCCGAATGGATGATTCTAATCGTTGGATCTTCGACCAGAGTTCCGCAATAGTTTTCTCTATTGCAGTTACTTTATCCACAAGTTTACGGTGGTCAGCATCTAATAAAGTTAGGTCTGTGGCCACATTATCAATTCTAATTTCTAGGGAGGTTCTTGTATGTCGTATTGCTTCCAGTACTTAATCTAGTTTGGTGCCAAGTGATAAGTTGTGTTCCCAGGCGCTCTGATCCAGATGCTCAATTGCATGTGTCGCAGTCATTGTAGATGGGCGCCTATTTGGGCCTTTTGTTTGCACCACATTTTCTTGTAGTGCTAAGAGGTTGCTGGTGTCTGCTCAGTCAAGGATCCGAAGTAGAAAGGGCTCGCTTGCAGGTGTCTTAAGAGCTTTGAACACCGCAGCACGAGCAGCCCCACTCTGAGTAATTGGCAGCACAAAGATAGTTGAAGAGGTACTAACGTGTAGTGGGCTGCAATCACACAGGCCCAGTGTTTTGCACAGGTAGGTAGTGTTTTCTACTGTTCCCTCTGGTTATGGAAGTAGGGTCGCGGGGTGCCCAGGAGTCTTCGCTTACAAGCTATGGCTGCTTGACTTAAGTCAATAACTGCATGAGGGATTAATCCATAGTAGGCAGAGCCTGGTATTGCGTAGCGCCGTTCTGTTAGCAGTAGTGGGGTGTATCAGAATGTCCCAAGTGAGGTGGGCGTGCACCGAGTCTCCTCATTAACCTGCAAATGTAGTAAACAGCATTCACTCAAGTTGCTCATTTGGCTTATGAGGAGATCGCAGGTTCCAGTAGTAGGGAGCACAGTACAGCTCTAGGGCTTCGCTCCACCTGTGCTGCTGTGCAGTGTCTGCACTGACTGTAAGGTAAGTCAATTCCTACCCCCCCCTCCATATTCCATTGCTCAGGCCTAGCTCAGTGCAGTTACCTTTCTGGGGGCCCAGCGGCCCTGTCTTGATATTGCCACAACAATACTTGATCACCCGGTGCCCCCTATCTTCACAACTCCACAGGCTCTGTTGTAATGCTGGTCTCTGGTGGATGACCCGTGTGGACTATCACGTGAGCCCATGGAGTGACAAAAGGAGGGAGGGGTAAACTAAGAGAAAGGAAATCCCCCCGTCGGCCTCCGTGCCCATGCCGAGTCAGAGCGCCTTCCCAGATGCGTGCCAGCTGCCTCTAAGCAGCACATCGATGCAGCACTTCCTCCAGGCCCTGCACAATACCTCGTGTCGAATTGGTGTTTGGGGTCTCCGGCGCACCTCCCGATCGAGGTTCGCATCGCCTCCTGCTTGGAGCGTTGATCCGGGTTCGACACAGCTCACTGTGTTCGCCTGGATCACTGCTGCAGTCAGAGCCCCATGCCAGCGTATTAGCGTCTCAATTGGTCCCAGTAGGTCTGTTTTCACGCACTTTGTTGGGCCAGAGTCTGCACAGTGCACGTTCCTGGAGCAGCGATCTTCATTAAGAATTCTGTTCGTGAGGCAGCCACGTTTAAGGTGTCAGTGGCGTGTTTTCTGGCCGTAGATGCCTTACCAATGCAGGGATTAATGTTGGATAATGGGGCTTCTTGCTCAGAGCCAGCTAACTTGCAACCGCCATCTTGGTCGCGTAAGCTGACGCCAGACCCATGATAGCCTCAGAAGGGTGATCCATCTAGTAGAGAAGGCAACTAAGAAATGGATTCCCAGGTGCTCTTGGCGTTAGACACCAAGAAAGCATTCCATCAGGTGGACTGGTCCTTTCTCTTTTTCATTCTTCGCCTCCTTGGGTTCGGAGACAAATTCATAGCAATGATCCGAGCCAAGTATGCTCACCCCTGATCTAGGATTTTAGTGAACGGGACCGCATCTGGCTACTTATCACTGGAACGGGGTATGAGACAAGGGTGTCCCCAATAACCCCTCTTATTTGCCCTAAGCATTGACCACTAAAGATAGAGATGACAGTGTTACAGAAAATCTTATATCTCTTCCAAGGTCTCCCCATTGAGGTAGATCGGGCATTTTTCTCTACTCTCCGCTCCATACCTACTACCTTTATCTGGCAAAACCCTACAGCCTGACTACCACATAAAGTACTGATCCTGTCCAAAGAGGCAGGCAGATTGGCCCTTCCGAATATCCCCTATACTACAAAGCAGCACAATTATGTGTAATAACACAATGGTCTTTGAATGAATCCGATAAACACTGGCTACACATGGATAAGACGGTCAAAGGAAGAATTATTTAGGATGTCGTATTGAAATCCAAACCTGACCACCTGCCGAATGTCTCAGTACTCCAACTAGAACTGCCCTGAAAGCCTGGGATGGAGCAACCCGATCGCATGGCCTGACAACTTTCCCCTCACCATACGCCCCTATACATTACATTAAAGGCTTTTACTCCTGCTTTACACCCCGGACCTTTTGACTTGTGGCATTGAAGGGGCTGTCTTACCATCTCAGACCTTTTCCACAGGTAGGGAAATCTTAACCTTCGATAACTATCAATGCAACCTTAACCTACTGGCCATGGGACTCTATCACTACACCCAACTAAAGCACTGGGTAATGCAGCCCGAAGTTATACAAGCAGCCACTAGAAATCTACTTCCCATAGAGAAATGTGTGACCCTCCAATAGGGTCTCAGGGTTGCATTTCCTTTCTCTATGCTCTCCTGTCCCCCGCTGCAGGCCCCACCACTACCAGGCACACAATCCTCTGGGACCAGATCGTGAGGAAGTCGATCAGCCCAGAGCAGTGGCAGAAATTTTGGAGTGATATCTCCAGATTTAGTCACTCCATGGGGCTTAGGGATGCCCACTACAAAATAATCTATGACTGGTATTTGTACAATTCAAAACTCTACAAGTTATACCCAGATACCTCAGATAGATGCTGGAGAGGACGTAGGCTTTTGGGTGACTTCTGCCATATCTGGTGGGATTGCCCTACCATACGAACCTATTGGAGCAAAATGTTAGCACAGGTAAGTGAAATCTTGGGCTACCCTCTTCCCCACACAATGGAATTTGTCCTTCTTGAGCTGCGTGAGGCCTCTTTTAGGCATCAAACATTGGGAGATGGTTCCATCATGTCTCTAGGATTGGGAGCAGCAAATATGGCAGCTGCGGCAGCCTGGAAGAAGCCCGCAGTCCCATCACTATCGCAGTGGCACACTCGACTCTGGCAGGGCCTCACCATGGAACGCATGTCAAATATACTTTCGGACTCCCGGAAAGGTTCAGAATATATATGGAGTGCCATAGTGAAATTTTTGTCCACTGGCCTACCGCTATTTTCCTGTCTCACAACTATGAGGGTGCTCCACCTCTTCCAGATCTAGGCCCCCGCTCTGTTGAAGATGTCCTGACCCCCGAGGGGCACTCTACTGCCCTCCATGTCTGCTCACTTCCACCAATCACGAGTCAGCCTCACTATTAACCACTCTGTACTTGCATGTAGTCATGTTCAACTGTTCTCTTTGTTTAGGTATGTTGGGGGAAGGGGGGTTTGATTTGGTTCTCATTCTTATTATCAAGGAATGCTCTATTCCTCTGATGTTATGTAAGCACCTCCTAAGACTATGGATGTATCGGTGGACTTCTTTGTAAGACACTGTACTTAAAGCTGCCATCTATGTAGCAAAAGAGATCTTTTACCATACCAATCTGTACTGCCATATTTCTGTGCCCAGAAAGTCATTAAAGAAAGTTTGAGAAAAAAATAAACTGTGACTCAAAAATGTATACATGCAAACTAACTGCTTGGCAGTAGTAATTACTTCCCTAATCATTCTCATGACACATGGCTTCATTCCTTCATGCAATACCACTTCCCGGTCAACTTAGCCATTTCTGTTTTAGATGTGGCATGTGCACAGAACTAGCCTGTTGGGATGATCCTGCTAGATGCCGAAAAGGCATTCGACAGGGTCTCCTGACAGTACCTATGGACAATTATGACCCTGATGGGCATTGAGTCTGAATTTAAGATATGGAGTAGAACACTCTGTTCTTCCCAAACTGCTAGGATTGTCTCTGTGGCACGCCTTTTTGAAATTATTCATATTAAGCATGGCACACAACAGGTATGCCCTCTTCCCCCATACTTATTTGCTCGTATTCTGGATCCATCGATGGATGCGTCGACTCCTGGATAGGGGCAGTACAGCTGCGCAAATCTTATTAGACCTCAGCATGGCCTTTGACACAGTATCACATGATATTCTTGCCCAAAGGTTGGCTCACCTTGGTCTTCATGAAACTGCCCTGCCCTGGTTAATTTAGTTTCTGGTGGACCATACTTTCCAGGCTTTATCCTCAAACATAGGCGGTCATTCTGACCCTGGCGGTCAAAGACCGCCAGGGCGGAGGACCGCGGGAGCACCGCCGACAGGCCGGCGGTGCTCCAATGGGGATTCCGACCGCGGCGGTAAAGCCGCGGTCGGACCGGCAACACTGGCGGTCTCCCGCCAGTGTCCCGCCGCTCCATTGAATCCTCCAAGGCGGCGCAGCTTGCTGCGCCGCCGAGGGGATTCCGACCCCCCCTACCGCCATCCAGATCCCGGCGGTCCGACCGCCGGGAACCGGATGGCGGTAGGGGGGGGTCGCGGGGCCCCTGGGGGCCCCTGCAGTGCCCATGCCACTGGCATGGGCACTGCAGGGGCCCCCGTAAGAGGGCCCCTACAAGTATTTCACTGTCTGCTGCGCAGACAGTGAAATACGCGACGGGTGCAACTGCACCCGTCGCACAGCTTTCACTCCGCCGGCTCGATTCCGAGCCGGCTTCATCGTGGAAGCCTCTTTCCCGCTGGGCTGGCGGGCGGCCTGAAGGCGGCCGCCCGCCAGCCCAGCGGGAATGTCAGAATTACCGCCGCGGTCTTTCGACCGCGGAACGGTAACCTGACGGCGGGACTTTGGCGGGCGGCCTCCGCCGCCCGCCAAGGTCAGAATGAGGGCCATAGTGTCCAGTCCTCATTCCCTCACTACGGTAGTGCCACAGGGTTCTGCCCTTAGTCCCATGGGATTTCATATTTACGTCCGCCTTTTGGCAGACTTAGTGAAAAATTGTGGCCTGACTCTATTTTCATGTGCCAATGAAACACAGATCATCTTTTCTCTCTCATCTGAGCATGAAACTAGTGTGGAAGATCTCAATTCCTGCCTTAGCCGTGCCTCCATGTGTATGAGTTCCAATTCATTAAAATGAAATGGAGATTAGTCTGAGGTTCTGGTTCTGAGCAAGAATCCCCAGCTTTGGGGCCCCCTACATTGGCCTGCGACATTGGTTGCACTCCCAGAACGAGTCAACAAGGTGAAGAACTTGGGTTTCTGGCTGGATTCCATCTTTTTCGTGAAGCCTCAGGCAGCTAAAGTTGTGTCCTTATGCTTTGCCATTATGAAATGGCTGAAAAAGAGCTTATGGATACTTCCTTTTCTGCTCAGAGAACTGTTTTTCAGGCCATGATACTTTCAAGGTTGGATTACGGTAAAATCCTTTTCCTGGGGGCAGCGAAGTCTGTGATTAGGCACATTCAGCTGGTCCAAAACTCTGCGGCGAGGTTTTTATTTTGACTTCCCAAACACTCTTAACCCCTTCACTGCCAGGCCTGTTCTCCCTCAGGTGGCAGGCCTTTTTTGGCTATTTGGGGCAGTTTGTGCTTAGGCCCTCAACTTTTTGTCCACATAAGCTACCCATGCCAAATTTGTGTCCTTTTTTCCAACATCCTAGGGATTCTAGAGGTACCCATAGTTTGTGTGTTCCCCTGAAGGACACCTAGAAATTAGCCAACATACAGCGAAAAAATAGTTTTTTTTAAAAGAAAAATGGAAAAAAGGGCTGCAGAAGAAGACTTGTGTTTTTTTCCCTGAAATGGCATCAACAAATAGTTTTCGGTCCTAAAATCACCATCATCTCAGCTTCAGGAACAGGCAGACTTGAATCAGAAAACCACATTTTCAAAAGAAATTGGCATTTTACTGGGACATACCCCATTTTTTCTATTTTTTGTGCTTTTAGCCTCCTTCCAGTTAGTGACAGAAATATGTGTGAAACCAATGCTGGATCCTGGACAGCTAAACATTTTTCCTACAGAAAATGACAGCTGAAATGAAAAATTATTGAAATTGAGGTAAAAAAAACAGCCATTTTTCTGCATGCTCTTTACTCTGTAACATTTTCCTGCAATGTCAGATTTTCAAAAGCAATATACCGTTATGTCTGATGGACTCTTCTGGTTGCTGGGATATATAGGGCTTGTAGGTACATAAAGAACCATAGGTTCCCAGAGCCAGTAAAGGAGCTTCACCTTGCAATGGGTTTTCATTGTATACTGGGTATACAGCAATTCATTTGCTGAAATATAAAGAGTGAAAAAAGGGTATCAAGGAAACCTTTGTATTTCCAAAATGGGCACAAGATAAGGTGTTGAGAAGCAGTGGTTATTTGCACATCTCTGAATTCTGGGTTCCCCATACTAACATGTGAATTACAGGGTATTTCTCAAATAGATGACTTTTTTACACACTGTCTTACATTTGGAAGACAAAAATGTACCCCACCCCCACCCCCACTGGGGGGTGGGGTTGAGGGGGTGGGGGCAGTGTTGCCAGATTTTAAAAGCCTTCTATAGCCCAAAGCTGTTGAACGACCAGCCCAAAGTAAGCCCAAATGAACCGGTCCCAGCCCAAAAAGTAGCCCAAACTTTTAACACTGAACTAATGCAATCGTAGGCTGGAGCAAACATTTTAAAGCATAAATCAAATTTCTATTGTAAGCAAATATGTGAAACTCACAGTGCCTAGATTATTCATTGCATTACACACTAAAAATGGAAATAAACATGGAAAAATGGTCACTCACTTCTCATGATGAGCAGCAAATTGGAACAAGTAGTAAATCTGGACTTGGTGAGAGTCGTAAATTTTTGATTATGTGCACAGCAGTCCTTCTTTGACAAACCTTTTGACATTGAAGCCTGTAGCAGCTACTTTATTTTCTTTTGTTTGGAGACAGAAAGATGAACATTGCTTTGATCAAGTTCACAGCAGTCCTTTTGACACCAGTTTTGGCATTGGAGCCCTTTGTAGCAAGCAGATCATTTTCCTTTGGTTGCTGACAGAAAGCAAGGGCAGTAGCCACTTCCTAGGCCGCAAGATGCTTGTCTCAGAGTGCGAGGCATGCACCGGTAAGTAAACATGGCTGGTAAAGTGAAACTGCGAATGGTTCATTCACTCACATACGGTTTGATCCTTTCTAGGATTCACAGCTTTTGGCTGAACATCGCTTTCATCAACTTCACAGCAGTCCTTTTGACACCAGTTTTGGCATTGGAGCCCTTTGTAGCAGGCAGATCATTTCCCTTTGGTTGTAGACATTAGCTCCGTCATTAACCTATGATAATCAACACCCCCCCAAATGGATTCAAAGCACAACCTTTGTTCTTTTCACTGCCTTTCAGATGCACACGGTAGATAAAGGTGAAATGCAAGTACCCATTTAGCATTCCCAGTGTGTATCTGCAGTCTGCTCTACTACTGTTCTACTTTCTGGACTTTCCATTAAATGGGCAGAAGACCAACATTTAACTCATTTCCTGCCTCCTTCAGACGTACTCAGGCACTACCCCTACACTTGTTTTAGCGGGCTACCTCTACCCTGGACAGTGGAGGTCAACAGGGCCCTGCAGAAAAATACATCCTTGTGCGAGGTGAAAAAGGCTGTTTGTGTGAGGCGATAGACACCCTTCTGCAAATTGCTACCAGAGGCCAGAATAGTGACCCGAACTCCGTGAACTTGAACTTAAATTATTGGTAAAGGCTAGTGTTTTGTGTCAAATGCAAGCAATGGCTACGCTGAGCAGAGCATGACTATAAGTGATGTCAATAATGTAGGCACTAAGATCACGAACAGAACCATGCAGTGAGGCTGAGCACTGACCATATACCCTCATTTCGCTTAGCTCAGCCAATGAGACCACATTTGTGCTTGCACTGCCTGCAATTGGAGTGAAATAAATGAATAAATCAGCTGAGCACACAGCTCAAAATGCATTAAAAAAAGTATGGGAACAGTAATGCTGCATGCAATGGGGCAGGGTTAAACGTGTGGCTATAAAAAAAAACAAAATATTCTCTTTCAGGTAGCCACATACATAACTCATGCCTTAAAATAAAAAATAAAGTTAAGTTAATCACTGTATATTATGAAACCTCTATTAGTTAATGCACTGAAAGGTCTGTGTATAACCAAAAAGCCACAGAATGAAATCTTCACTGCTGCAATGGAGAATTTTGTGTTGTGCAAATGTAAGTCATTAGGTTAAACTTGCATTACTGTCAGTATAAGATAGACTGCTACAAAACGTGCAAAAAGGTTTCAGATAAAATGGTTTAAGTAATACCCAAACTGAATGATTTATTTTTATTTTACTGCCCTGCAAAGCACGCACTGCGCAGCTGGTAACCCCCTTGCATTACGAGTTGAAAACAATAACTTTGTCATCACCAACCTTCATGTGATTCCATCCAGTGCTTAATTTGTGCTTGTTGTTTCCGGTGCAGAGCACTGGCACTTATTTTTGAAGGACGGCACTCTTTTTTCCTGCCTCAAGCATTTACTGCGAGCAAAAGACACATATGGGAAAGACGGAGGAATGCAAAAATGAAAAAGAGCGTCAGAAAGGAAGAGAGCAGAAAGCTGCAGGAGTGAGGTGAAATGGCTTAAAATGGACTAAAAAGGCCCAACATGGCTTCAGGATTACGGTGCCCTAGTATTCCGTGTTTGCACATTTAATTGCAGCAGCCGTGTAATTAAGAGGAGAGCTTTGGACACCGGCACGTTTTTATTTACAAATTAAGCACTGGCTATGCCACTCATTCTTATTCAATCTTGCCATGCTTTAGATCCTATGCACTCTCAATCAACAATTAGCCCCCGAATATTAAAAATAAGGAATACATCTACTCACAACAAGTCACAAAGGCAAAAATTGAAGGACACTTACCTTGTCTTCCGCAGCTGTGCACCAACCGGCCGCACGTGAGTGTAGTAGGTAGCACCTACACAACAGGAAGGGGCTAGGGGGGTGTCTCCCCTCTCCCGGGCCCCAATCTCACACTCTGGAGCTGGCTTTAATTCGGGGTCCACTCCAAGAGCACAACAGGAGAGACTTTTCTTGGGGGGGGGGGGGCACCACCACCACACCTGCGCAGGCTGTCGCATTGTTTCAGCACTTTGGTTCTCTGCTTCCTATTTTCCTCTCTCGCAACCTGACCTCTTTTTTGCTTCTTCACCTTTTGACGCTTCACATCTCGCTATCCCATCTCTGTCTCTTATCCTCCTACCTATCACTTTCGTTTCATATTTAGTTTCTTTCTTCTCTCTCTCCTTTCCCCTCTTTCTCTTTCTCACTTTTGTTGGTTTCTCTTTTCAACCGCGCTTTCATTCTACCTCTGCCACTGACTCTGTCTTTCTCCCTACCTCTAACTTTCTGTCTACTGCTTTCTCTGCCTTACCTACCTCTCACCCTTATTACTCCCCCACCTTCTCTCTCCGATCTTTTCTTCTCTATCAACTTCTTTATCTACCCCGTCTAACTTAATCTTCACTTCACTTCCATTTAACTTGCCTCTCTTTCCATCTCACCTCTTAGCTACCTCATCTTTCTCTATTTTAATTCTGTCTTCTTGCACCTTCTCATTCCGCTAAATCTCTACCTTTCCCTTTGCCTCCTTTCTCTATTTACCTCTCTCAACGGCAACCTGTTATAGCTCCTTCTACCACTCATCATCCCTCTGTCTTAAACGTCTTGTTGCTCCTACATGCTGTTACTCTCGAGACAATGGAACCGCAGAGCGACTTTTCAATGGTACTTCAAAAAGCTTGCCCGGTAAACATAATTCTCCTTTTACTCAATTTACAAGCTCCGCTGTTGCCATACGTAGCTCAGGTAAACGGTAGATTGTGCCGAAGCCAACGTGATTCTAATGAGTTAAAATCTTACTGTTCCTTGAAATGGCCAAAGAAATCCAGTGGGTTCTCAGGGTTTGAGACACTCGTCGCCACTTTTAAGTAATGCTCAGCACACAATGTCAGCTTCAACTGTGCTTTATTCCCGCAACAAACCGTTAAGCATCAGCCACACTCATTCCTACCCCAACTGTCGTCTGTCTCTCGCCTTCACCACCTGAAAAATTCCTGAACCCTGCTGAATCTACATTCTAGGCATGTTCTCATAAACACATACATATAAACACAACAGGATACTTACAAAAATCTTCATATAATTGCACACAAAGAAGGGGCACAACACAAGCCCCTGTAGCCCAGCGAGGAGCAACTCTTAACCCTTCAGGGGCCCCTCAACCCTTCTAGGGTTCCCCATTTAGCACAGGATCAATAAATATATGTGAAAATAGGCAACTAAGGGGATCCCTCTTCGTATTCTGTGGCGGGGGAGCATCATGTTGTGTTACACCACTGACTAGAAGGTGTGTGTGGCTCAGAGGCTCTGTGCGTGGCGCGCTGCGCGCCGTGCAGTCGCAGACAAGAGGCAGCAGCCCGCGCTGCACAGGCAGGCAGGCTCAGCCTCAGTGATGATGTCACTGGTGTGGGGCGGGCCTGGGCAGTGCATGTCCGCTGCTGCTGTGGCAGCGGCGCCGCCCCGCAAACATTTTTCCACACAGTGGGCTAATAATAGCCCAACAATTAGCCTCCTGCAATTGGGTTTTTGTTCCCCCACAAATGGGAAAAATATCGCCTGGGTGGGGGTGGAAGGGGAAGCGATTCCCCTTCCATCCCTGCCCATGGGAAGCTAGCGCTTCTCCCAGGGCCCATACCAGGACGTAACAGTTACATCCTCGGCACCTGAGTGGTGCAAACAAGGACATAACCGTTACGTCCTGGGCACCCAAGGGGTTAAACATCCGGTCTCCTTTAGGGCCTCCACTGGCTTACCGTGGACAAGCGCACCCACTTTAAGACACTCTGGCGGTCATTCTGACCCTGGCGGTCAAAGACCGCCAGGGCGGAGGACCGCGGGAGCACCGCCGACAGGCCGGCGGTGCTCCAATGGGGATTCCGACCGCGGCGGTAAAGCCGCGGTCGGACCGGCACCACTGGCGGTCTCCCGCCAGTGTACCGCCGCCCCATTGAATCCTCCAAGGCGGCGCAGCTTGCTGCGCCGCCGAGGGGATTCCGACCCCCCCTACCGCCATCCAGATCCCGGCGGTCCGACCGCCGGGAACCGGATGGCGGTAGGGGGGGTCGCGGGGCCCCTGGGGGCCCCTGCAGTGCCCATGCCACTGGCATGGGCATTGCAGGGGCCCCCGTAAGAGGCCCCTAAATGTATTTCACTGTCTGCTGCGCAGACAGTGAAATACGCGACGGGTGCAACTGCACCCGTCGCACAGCTTCCACTCCGCCGGCTCGATTCCGAGCCGGCTTCATCGTGGAAGCCTCTTTCCCGCTGGGCTGGCGGGCGGCCTGAATGCGACCGCCCGCCAGCCCAGCGGGAAAGTCAGAATTACCGCCGCGGTCTTTCGACCGCGGAACGGTAACCTGACGGCGGGACTTTGGCGGGCGGCCTCCGCCGCCCGCCAAGGTCAGAATGAGGGCCTCTGTTTCATGTTTAAAATTAGGGCCTCATTACGAGTTTGGCAGTCTTAAGACAGCCAATTCCGGGCAGTCCAACCCCCAGATTACAACCCTGGTGGCCAGACCGCCACCGTCGCCAGGATCACAGATCCTGACGGGGTGGAGGTGGTCAGAGTCTTGGACAGCCACAGAGGTGCCCATGGCAGCACTGCCATGCTGATCACGAGTCCACTTTCTGCCAGCTTTTCCATGGCAGTTTTAGTTAAGAGAATTCTGCTCCCATCTCAGACTGAATGATTTTAGGTTGTGCAATAATTACTTTTTACAAACCTATGTTAAAGTATTGTGATGAGGATATATATACACTCAACCTTGCATTCTGGTGAACCATAGTGCTACAGTTAACAAACTGGATGCATTATCAGTTAGCTGGTCTTCAGACCTCAACCTTGGAATTTCCTTTACTGAAATATCAAGCATAAACCAACTTGTTCTGAGTATCCAGAATGTTTTGCGGCTCAATGTCCATTTCTTTAAAACTTTTTACAATTTATATTACACACCATATAAATAACAAAAATGGGGCCTTAGACTGACATCCTATTGCTTCTGCTGTAGCAAACATCAGGCAGACACAACACATATCTATGTGACCTTCCATATTATCATATCATACTGGATAAGGTCTTTGACTTAATCAGTCAGTTACTAAAGATACATATTTGCCCGGAACCCAAAAATATCATGCTGGACTATGCAGCTAGGGCTTCAGCTAATGCTGTTGGTGTATTTCTCTTTGCCATAACTACCACCAGGCTGATGATCACTCTGGCATAGCTTCAGAAGGCGGCACCAGACCCCTCTGCTTGGTAGCAGAAATTTGTATTCTTGTGTGAGCTGGAAATGGTAGTAACAAAGAACAACCCGAGACGTAGCCAGCTGAAAAAAAATATGGGAATCGGTCAGACAGGGGTTATCGGATCTCACATATGGTTACACGCTACAGATATGAAGTGTTACTACAGATAATTTTAATTGTACAATTTATTGCATAAGATCTGTGTTATTTAATAGGAGTTGTTACCTTGCATTTATTATGCAGATTTGTAATGTCAAGCCATGGAAATTGTGTGATTTCATTGTCCAGAACATTATAACAGATGTGCCACTTGGACAATAGGAAACCATTCACTTAAGTTTGCATTAGCTGTTCATTCTGCTGATGTTATAGTGAGGGCATTGCACATTTTTTCTATTGCTTACGAGATGCTATGGTCTAGTTAGACATTTTTCCTTAGACTTTATTTTAGACATTTTACATTGCAACATAGCGTGTTATTTAAAAGGGGTGTGTTTTTTTTATTTTAAAGAGGCATTAACTTACTCTTATTTGTCATTTTGTTGTCTTATTTACAGAGGACTAGATGAAGCGGGGTCCTTTCTGTATTTAGGCTTATTTACTATTAATTTGATTATTTACCAAATGTACTGGAGCTACATTATTTCCTTTAAAGCACATTGCACCATTGCATTTTTATTAAAGAATTGGCTCCCAATTCTAACTAACGTTTTGCTTTCTGTAATGATAACTTTCATATTTGAATATCTTTACAATCCAAAGAACTGGAAAACCTTGTTGTGCAGGTTTTCTTAATGGTGTAAACTAGTAGCTCTTAACTTGTGTTCTGATGACACGTGAGGGTCCGCAAGGGCCTACTGAGGGGATCCGCAATTGTATTACAAAATTAAACAATATTAAAAGTAGTTAATAATGTATATACAAATAAAGAAGCAAAATTGAAAATGCAATTTTTTTCTATATTTGATTGTGAATTAAACAAAATATTTGAATGTTTAAGCATGGATTTGGTATATGCTTATTTTGTATTTTTATGTATTGTTTTGAAGTTCAAATTATAGAAATTGCTTAGGCGGGGGTCCCCAGCTTCCAATAATGACTCAGTGGGGATCCCCGAATTCAAGTAGTATTTCAGCAGGGGCCCACAGAAGTCAAAAGATTAAGGGCCAGATGTAGCAAACTTCCAAATTGCGACTTGCAATTTGCGAGTCCTAGCGGCTCGCAAATTGTAACTCGCAATTTGGAATGCAGAAAGGTGTCTCTGACACCTTCTGCGAGTCGCTATGGGGTCGCAAGATATTAATGAGGTGGGTTGCAATTTGCGACCCCATAGCGATTCAGGGCACTCACGGGGATGGTGGCCTGCTGGGAACAGCAGACCACCATGTCCGTGACTTCTTTTAAATAAAGCAGTTTTTTTTTTCAAAGTGTAACCCGTTTTCCTTAAAGGAAAACGAGCTGCACTTTGAAAAAAAAAACGAAACCTTTTGTTTCGGTATTTTTCAGGGCAGGTAGTGGTCCATTGGACCACTGCCTGCTCTGAAAAATTATTTTTTGTGCCAGACACAAAGGGGAAGGGGTCCCATGGGGACCCCTTCCCATTTGCGCCTGGGTTACCATCCACTTCAAGTGGATGGTAATTGCGCTTTCATTTGCGACCGCAATCGCGGTCGCAAATGAAAATGCATACCATTGCGACTCGCAAATAGGAAGGGAACACCCCTTCCTATTTGCGACTCGGAAATGCATTTTGCGAGCCGGTTCCGACTCGCAAAATGCATTTCAACATAGCAAAGACGCATTTGCGACTCGCAAACGGAGATTTTCGCCATTTGCGGGTCGCATTGTCTTTGCTACATCTGGCCCTAAGAATCACTGGTCTAGACTATGGGGGTCATTCCAACCCTGGCGGTCGGTGTTAAAGCGGCGGCCAACTCGCAAACAGGCAGGCGGCCAAAAAAATGGAATTCTGACCCTGGCGGAAACCGCCAACACAGACCGCCACTTTAACACTCCGACCGCCACGGCGGGACAAACAAACAGCGCAGCGGTCACCGCCAACAGACAGGCGGCAGACAATGTACCGCCCACCCTATCACAACTCACCAATCCGCCACCTTTTCCGGGGCGGGAGCACCGCCGATAAAAACACGGCGGAAACAGACTACGAACGGGAAAACGCTCACCCTACACACTCCACGAGGAATCTGGACAGCATGGAACCAGAACTACACATCCTACCAGCAATTGTCTACCTGCTCCTCTACCAGGAGCACGAACTCCGGCGCAGAAGACAACGGTGAGTACTGCACCTACGACACAGGGGAGGGGGGAGGAGAAAAGAATACTGGCACACACATACGCGACACCCCCCCCCCCCACCCAACTACCTACACACCAATGCAGAGCAACAACTCAGAGTGACACCCCCAAACCCCCCGGAAGAATGCAAAGACAAAATAATATGTTATTGGAATTCAAATATATTGTAAGGCTAAGTAAATAAGTAAGTCGAACATCCCATAACTATATACACATATGTAAATTGTCCCGTCAAAATTGGCTTTCTGTCATTGTACGTGGGCCAATGGTCCTCAACACATGGGCAAAGCCCACACATGAGACCCGAATCCATTGGAGAGAACACTGCAGGGGCATCAGATAGGAAAACTACAGGCACCTCAGGGGGAAGGGAAGGGGGGGCACCTCAGCCACATGAGTCCACGACGCCAGATCCACGAGGGGCCTCCATGCCCACTGTTCAATCCTGGGGAGTGCAAAGCCACAGTCTCTCAAGTCCCTACAGTGGGTGGCTTGCCCACTGTGCCATCCTGGGGAGTGCAAAGCCACAGTCTCACAAGTCCCTACAGTGGGTGGCTTGCCCACTGTGCCATCCTGGGGAGTGCAAAGCCACAGTCTCACAAGTCCCTACAGTGGGTGGCTTGCCCACTGTGCCATCCTGGGGAGTGCAAAGCCACAGTCTCACAAGTGGATGACAGACTCCAGCGGTACTGGAGGAGTCTTGGTGCCCAGAGTGTATCGTGCAGCCCTGTCCGACACTGATCCGCGCCTGCCCCTTCTGCCAATGTGTCCGCGGTGCTTGAGTTGAAGGACCCAGCGGAGCGGTGCTTGAGTTGAAGGGCCCAGCGGAGCGGTGCAGAGACGGCGGTGCCCAGCGGAGCGGTGCTTGAGTTGAAGGGCCCAGCGGAGCGGTGCAGAGACGGCGGTGCCCAGCGGAGCGGTGCTTGAGTTGAAGGGCCCAGCGGAGCGGTGCTTGAGAGGAAGTGCCCAGCGGAGCGGTGCTTGAGAGGAAGGGCCCAGCGGAGCGGTGCTTGAGTTGAAGGGCCCAGCGGAGCGGTGCAGAGACGGCGGTGCCCAGCGGAGCGGTGCTTGAGTTGAAGGGCCCAGCGGAGCGGTGCAGAGACAGCGGTGCCCAGCGGAGCGGTGCTTGAGTTGAAGGGCCCAGCGGAGCGGTGCTTGAGAGGAAGTGCCCAGCGGAGCGGTGCTTGAGAGGAAGGGCCCAGCGGAGCGGTGCTTGAGTTGAAGGGCCCAGCGGAGCGGTGCAGAGACGGCGGTGCCCAGCGGAGCGGTGCTTGAGAGGAAGGGCCCAGCGGAGCGGTGCTTGAGAGGAAGTGCCCAGCGGAGCGGTGCTTGAGAGGAAGGGCCCAGCGGAGCGGTGCTTGAGTTGAAGGGCCCAGCGGAGCGGTGCAGAGACGGCGGTGCCCAGCGGAGCTGTGCTTGAGTTGAAGGGCCCAGCGGAGCGGTGCAGAGACGGCGGTGCCCAGCGGAGCGGTGCTTGAGTTGAAGGGCCCAGCGGAGCGGTGCAGAGACGGCGGTGCCCAGCGGAGCGGTGCTTGAGAGGAAGGGCCCAGCGGAGTGGTGCTTGAGTTGAAGGGCCCAGCGGAGCGGTGCAGAGACGGCGGTGCCCTGTTCAGCGGTGCTTGTCTTGAAGGGCCCTGTTCAGCGGTTCTTGAGACGGCGGTGCCCTGTTCAGCGGTGCTTGTCTTGAAGGGCCCTGTTCAGCGGTTCTTCACATGTGTCTCCAGGGCACCAGATCTGGCCAATATATGGTGTTCACTCGCCATCCGACTTCTCGCTTGAGGGGCCCTCCTGTGCTGGTGTCCTGTGCCCGTGGGTGTACTCCTTCACCCCCGGAATGGGGCAGGTGGGGCCCTCCTGGGCAGCTCGCCTGCTGCCGGACTTGTCGGACGTGCTGCCCTTGCCATCCTTGCCTGTTCCTCTGTGTCCCTTGCCTCCCTTTGGAGATGTGCCAGGTGGCACCCCACTTCCTGACGGTGCCAGGGTGGTGCCTGTGGAGGCTGCCGTTTCTGTCCTCTCGCGCCAGCCCTTGCCTTTTTTGGATTTTTTCCCAGGGAGTGGGCTGGCTGTCCCTTTGCTGCTGGCCGATGTAGCTGCCCTCGAAGGTGGTGGACTCCAATATCCCTGGACTATGGTCCTTGTAGGTCCAGGGCTTGTGGTGGCTGAGGTGCTGATTGGACTTTTACGAGATGGAGGGGGTGGGTCAGGTGATGGAAAGAGGTTAATTTTGGAGAGGAAAAACTTTTTAGGAGCAATGGGAAGGGTAGGTGCAGTGGGTATGGGAGTGGAGGAAGAGGATGTGGTTTTAGGAGAGTCAAGTGTGCTGTCGTTGGGTGCAGGTGCTTGTGACGGAGGCTGTCGTGAGGTGGATGGCTGTTGGGTGGGTGGCTGCCTGCGTTTGTGTGGTTTGGAAGAGGGGGTGACAGACACACTGGGAGAGGACACAGGGGACGTGTAAATGGCAGTGGGGGTGGTGACTGCACGTGTGCGGAGTGTTCTGGTGGGTGTGCTGGTGATGGACGTAGTGGCTGATGAAGTGGTGCATGCAAGTGTGAGTGGAGACGTCACAGGGAGGGAGGAGGGAGACGAGGAGGAGGGGGACACAGAGGAGGCAGTGGCTGTTGGCATGTCTGCATGTGGATGTTGCTTGTGTGAATGCTTGTGGGATGTGTGGTGCTTATGTTTGGATGAGCTGACCTTGGGTGTTGAGGTGTGTGCAGGCTGGTCTGTAGGTGTGTCTGGGATAGGCAGAGGAACAGGGGAGTGGGACTGGGTGGAGGGAGTTGGAGGAGGGAGGCAGGAGACAGGGACAATGGCTGCCGTCAGTGCTGAGGCCAGAGCGTTGAACGATCGTTGATGGGCAGCCTGACCCGAATGAATGCCCTCCAGGTATGCATTGCTCCGATGCACCTCCCTTTCCACCCCCTGGATGGCATTCAAAAGGGTAGACTGCCCAACAATGAGCGTCCGGAGGAGGTCAATGACCTCCTCACTGAGGGCAGCAAGGGTAACTGGGGCAGGGCCTGAGGTGCCTGGGGCGAAGGAGATGCCTGCCTTGGTGTGCGAGCGGGCACGGGGCGAACGCTGAGGGGCTGCTTGGAGGGCCGAGCTGGGGCGCTGGGTGGCGGCTGTACCTGTTGTTGCGGTGGGCACGGATGTTGCCGCCACCACAAGGGAGCTCCCCTCCGAGGACGTGTCGGTGTCGCTGATGTCTCCACGTGTCCCCGTTGTGGAGCCCCCCTCGCCCTCCGGCTCACTGGTGAAATCAGAGTCCGTTGCATGGCCCTCCGGGGCCATGTGAGATGCAGCTCCCTCGTGCTCCAATGCCACTTCTCCTCCGCCAGATGATGCTAATGCACACATGAACAGGAAGAGCAGACAAAAAAAGGGGGGGGGGAGAAATAAAGACATGTTGAGTGCATGCATTGGCAACACAGTTGGCGGAGAGGACAGACACAGAAGCCCCCTGCACTACGCCGCGCACTTGGGGTACACTACTCAATCAGTGAGACTTGGCCTACAAGCCAATGGACGACATCTGCACACATAGGTGACACAAGGCCATGGATAGCTGTACTTGGCACCCTACAGAGGTGGAGGGCGGGGGCACAGGGCCATGCCTTACGGAGGGGACTAGCCTACAGAAATCGCCCTGGCCTAGGGATACCCACATCCCTCCTCCCCCACCCAGACACCTCCACTGCGCGCTAAGGTAGCAGAATGTGCTTGTACTCACCCCCTTGTGTCTGCTGTCATGTCCTCACGTGCCCATCCAAATCTGGGTAGGCCACCGCCAGGATCCGAGACATCAGGGGGGTCAATTGACGAGTGGCACCCCTCCTACGTTGGGAGGCCATCCACAGCAGAGCCTCCGCGGTCTTTCTGCTCCCGCGGCAGATGTCCTCCCACCTCTTGCGGCAGTGGGTGCCCCGTCTGTTGTGGACCCCCAGGGTCCGGACGTCCTTGGCGATGGCACGCCAAATGTCGACTTTCTGATGGGCGCTGACCTATGTGACACGTACAGGGAGAGAAAATAAAATATCAACATTTTCTGCATGCTCGATGTGAGTGTCCCCCCCATCCCCACCCTTGTCATGTGGCACATGCTCTCATCTGTCGTTTGATGCATGCCTCATACGCTCCCCTCCGCACCTTCGTTCATTCACCCCACTCAACCCAGGCATTGCCCACAAAGCATGGTCCCAGTGTACTAACCTGTTGTTCTGGAGGACCGTAGAGTAGCGCATACTATGGGAGGACCCCATCCACGAGTTTCTCCAATTCTTCAGAAGTGAAGGCAGGGGCCCTTCCCCCAGTCGCAGCAGCCATTGTCTCTTCCAGACCGAGGTCACAGCAGCACTTGCAGTATAGGTCCTCTCCTGTGGATGATCAGGTCTCGAGTGATTAAGCTGATAGAAAATGGCGGTCACGCCGGCGGCGGTGCGTACCGCGACCGCCGGCGCACTTCGTCATTGGCTCCTGAAACCCATAGGGTTCTATGTTAACCAATGCAGCTTTGCACCGCGGTCTTCGACCGCCTACCGCCACGGAGTGCCACGCCAGCGCATTGACCTCACATCCCATTGTCACACTTCACAGGTCAGGCAGCCGCCATTTCAAGGGCCCACATGGCTTAATTTCTACTGCATCACACAGGCCTAGGCCTTGCATTGCCACTCATACAAGCCATTCAATGCATAGCGAATCGTGTACTGTGCAAGCTGTGGGAACGTACCTGTGGTTTGCTTGACTCTGTGCTCCATGTTGTCCTTCCTAGGCACCGTCCGCTGGGACTTGCGAGGAGATGGAGGAATGTTCCCGTGTACAGACCGCTGGTGGACCTGTCGACAATGGTAGAAAGACATGTCATACTGACATACAGGCTTGACCGAGCCACTATACAGGAACTGTGTGCCCAGCTAGAGCCAGACCTGATGTCACCCATTCGCCAACCCACAGGGATTCCCCCTCTGGTGCAGGTTCTGTCAGTACTCCATTGTTTGGCAAGTGGATCATTCCAAACAACAGTGGCCATTTCATCAGGGATGTCTCAGCCTATGTTTTCTAAGGTTTTGTCCAGAGTGTTGTCTGCCCTGATGAAATACATGCGGAGCTACATTGTCTTCCCTGAGGTGGGCGATTTGGCTACAGTGAAGGGTGATTTCTATGCCCTTGGACATATTCCCAACATCATTGGTGCCATTGATGGGACCCATGTGGCTTTGGTTCCCCCCAGTGAAAGTGAACAGGTGTACAGGAACAGAAAAAGTTATCATTCTATGAATGTCCAGGTGGTCTGTTTGGCTGACCAGTACATCTCCCATGTAAATGCCAAGTTCCCTGGGTCAGTGCATGACGCGTACATCATGCGAAATAGCAGCATTCCTTATGTGATGGAACAGCTACAGAGACACCGTGTGTGTCTAATTGGTGACTCTGGTTACCCCAACCTGTCGTGGCTACTGACCCCAGTGAGGAATCCCCGGACCAGGGCAGAGGAACGGTACAATGAGGCCCATGGGCGGACTAGGAGGGTGATCGAGCGGACCTTCGGCCTCCTGAAGGCCAGGTTTAGGTGCATTCATATGACAGGTGGATCCCTAATGTACTCACCGAAGAAGGTGTGCCAGATCATCGTGGCCTGCTGTATGCTTCACAACCTGGCTTTGCGACGCCAGGTGCTTTTCCTGCAGGAGGATGGTCCAGAGGGTGGTGTTGTGGCAGCTGTGGACCCTGTGGAGAGTGAAGAGGAGGAAGACGACGGGGACGACACAGACAACAGGGACACAGTGATACAACAGTATTTTCAATAACACACAGGTACGAATCAACACCGCCATTTCACATGTACTTACAGTCTCCTGCCTCTCTACTGTCTGAGTTTCCCCCCAGTTTATGTTAACTGAGTTGTGACTTTCCCTTCCGTTTTCAGAGATGTGGGCCCCACTGCGTGACCTCTGCTTTGTTTGCCCATGGACTACAGCTGTGTGACAGTGGTATGTTGTCATCACAATGTAACTGAACATTTTGGCACCGTTATGTCTAATACATTTGTTCAAAAGACAAGCAGACTCCAGATAATTTTAGTGCAATAAGTGATTTTATTTAAGTGCTAAATTTAGGGACATGCTTGAAAATCGGTGATGGGTGATGGTGGAGTAATGTCCATGGCAGAGTCCAGATTTTCAGTCTCACAGGTGCATTGTCCAAATGCCTGTGGAAGGATGGAGCAGGGGCAGTTCAAGGTTGGACAGGGTGACAATGTGGGACAGTGGGATGACATCAGGGGGTATCCTTTGCTGGCGGGGGTCTTGGCATCCTACTCTGTCTTCTTCCTAGATCTCAGGTACCGCTTGCGGGGTGGTTCTTCTTCTGCAGGAGGTGGGGTTCTGGTGGCCTGTTGTTGTGTGGGGGCCTCCTGTCCACTAGCGCCGGCGGAGGTGGTGGCCTGTTCTTGGTCCATGCTAGTGACAGGGTCCCTTTGTGGTGCCACATGGTCCCGCAATGTGGTGACAATCTGGTTAAGAGCCATGACGATGGTCCCCATTGCGGAACTAATGGCTCGGAGTTCTTCCCTGAACCCCATGTACTGTTCCTCCTGCAGTACCTGGATCTCCTGGAACCTGGCCAGTACCGTAGCCATCGTCTCCTGGGAGTGGTGGTATGCTCCCATGATGGAGGAGAGGGCCTTGTGGAGAGTGGGTTCCCTGGGCCTGTCCCCCCCCGTCGCACAGCAGCCCTCCCAGTTCCCCTGTTTCCCTGGGCCTCTGTCCCCTGGACCGTGTGCCCACTACCACTGCCCCCAGGTCCCTGCTGTTGTTGGGGTGGTGGGTCAACCTGGGTGCCCTGTAGTGGTGGACACACCGCTGATTGACGTGTCCTGGAGACAGAGGCATGGGCCCGCTGGGTGGGAGCTGTGCTGGTGTTCCCAGACGGGGGTAGGTCTGCTGTGCCTGTGGCTGTGTGAGGGGAACCGACTGTCCCGAGGTCCCCGATGGGCCGGGCTGGTCATCAGGGTCCAGGGAGACAGAGCTGCTGTCATCACTGGGGGCCTCTTCTGGGGGTGGGATGGACATTTCTGGACCCTCCTGGGCGGTGTGGTGGCGTTCGGGTCCTGCAGGGGTATAAGATGGTTATTGCTTCTGTGTGTGCCATAGGGTGGGTGGCCGTGTACCCCAGTGCTGGCATTCTCTTGTGGGGGCTGTTGTGACTGTGGCTTGTGGGGGAGATGGGTATGTGCAGTGGGCATGCTTTGGTGATGGGTGTCCATGCTTTGTGGACGCATGCAGGGCTAGGTGTTGGGATGGGTGGGTTGTGATGGTGAGCCATTTGCAAGGAGTTGGTGTGATGGGGGTGGGGTTGAGAGTGGGGGTATGATTTGGCATGCAGGTGGGGTGGGGGGAATGAAGTAGTGAAGATTTGACTTACCAGAGTCCATTCCTCCAGCTACTCCTGCGAGGCCCTCAGGATGCAGGATGTTCAAGACTTGCTCCTCCCATGCTGTAAATTCTGGGGGAGTAGGTAGGGGTCCGCCGCCAGTCTTCTGCACCGCGATGTTGTGCCTTGATACCATAGAACGCACCTTCCCCCGTAGGTCGTTCCACCGCTTCCTGATATCGTCCCGATTTCGTGGATGCTGTCCCACAGCGTTGATCCTGTCCACTATTCTTTGCCATAGCTCCATCTTCCTGGCAATGGTGGTGTGCTGCACCTGTGTTCTGAAGAGCTGGGGCTCTACCCAAACTATTTCCTCCACCATGACCCTGAGTTCTGCGTCAGAAAACCTGGGGTGTCTTTGGGGTGCCATGGGGTGGTGTGGATGAGGTGTGGGGTGGTGTATGTGTTGTAGAGTGTGGTGAGTGTGGTGGTGTGTGGTGTTTTGTGTGTGGATGTGGTGTGGGTGATGTTGTGATTTGCCTCTGTGTAATGGTGTACTCTCTCTGGCCTTCAGTCGCAATTGTGGTCGTAAGGGTTTGTGGGTGATGTGGGTGTGTGTTTTATATTGTAATGGGTGTGTGGGAGTGGTGTGTGTATGTGTCTCAGGTGTGTGTATTTTGAATTGTCCAATGTGGCTGTGTTTTGTAAAGGTGTGTGTATTTTGAGCGCGGCGGTGTGTACCGCCAATGGAATACCGCGGTTGAAAGACCGCTGCGGGGATTTGTGGGTCGGAATAGCATGGGCATATTTCTGTTGGCGTGACGGTGGAGGTTTGGTCATCGCCAGTTTTTCGCTGGCCGTTGGTGTGGCGGACTTTTGTTGTTGTCGGGTTTTTGGCGGTTTGCCAGTTGCGGGTCAGAATGACCGTGGAGGTTTACCGCGGCGGTGTTATGGCGGTCTTCTGACCGGCGGTAAGCGCCTTTTACCACCGAGGTCAGAATGACCCCCTATGTGCTAAAGTTCAGGATTCTCTCTTTCCTTCTCATCAGCCCTCCTTAATTAATTAGGGAGGAGCACCAACACAGTGATATACATATTTTGAAAGTCAGCTCCATTGAACACCGTGGAGTAACTTAGATCGTGAAAAGCAAATAAAAAACAAAGCATTGTTCTTGGTGTTTGCGTGAGAAGGAGTTATTTTCTAGTGGTTGTTTTGTACATTGTGCTAACGGGTAACCTGGGTTTGAATTCCAGCTACATCACTTGACCAAACTATGTGATTTTAGGCAAATGATTGAACATAACTGCGCCTCATTTTCTTGACCGGCATATTTGGAAGCACTTGGAAGTAATTCAACTCAAAGTGTGAAATCTTCAGATAACAAAACCCAGAGTTGTATATGTTACAATAGACCATATCGTTACCATATATAACAATGTTTGACATATATACAATACACATTTTAAACTGAATTGTCTCTTGGTTAAATTCAGGGAAGCAGGATTCCTGTATTTTTGTCTAAGTTCATGTAGCCACACAATTACTTGTAATTACTATTGTCAGTTCAGAAATGTAATGTATAATGTAATTTGATAAAGTGAATCACTCACCTATAATGTTTACAAAAATAAAGAACTGTCATATTTTACTAGGAGAGTGCCTAATTTGCTTTTCTGTGATTACCTGAAATTTTGTAAATATTACACAATGGGGGAGGGACGTGGCCAAGGAGGCCAACATGGCGTTCGAGCTTTAACATCGCTTCCATCGCCCATCTTCTTTCTTCACTAACCCTGCCTGACAGCGCCCTGCCCCCCCTGCACCCTGCGTCCTGCCCATCGCTGCTCTCAGGGTGGCACCTTATTGACCCCCCCACTTTTGGACCACAGATGACACATTGGGGCACCCTACAGGGGCCGTGTGGATCCCACATGGACTAATGGGAGCCACCAAGATTTCATCGCGGGCTGTGGAGTGGCTCGTGGGCGCGGCCATTTCTTAGGTGGCGTCCTGATATTTATGGGGCTGAGGTTGTAAGCAGAGCAGTGGAAAGCACAGTTTAGCTGGCATGAATGCGTGGATCCTAACCTGATCAACAGCAGTCACTGGAACTTTCATTGTGGGCCCTGGCCGACTTGTGGATGCAGCCTCTGCCTTGGCTGAGACATGGCATCTCCCTGACATCCAAGGTGGGGTAGATGATCAACAGAGCCCTCCTGTGGACAATCCATTGCAGAGTGTGCATACTGGGGCTGTTGTTGCGGCTGTGTGGTCCCCGCCCTGATTAGCCATGCCTGGCAGAACTTTTATCACAGGATCGGACCGGCTTGTGACCATAACCCTGCCTAACTGGAGGCCCATGTTCCCCTTGATATCAGGGGGTGCTACAGTGCTGGACGGAGCCATCCTGGTGGACGATCCAGCGGAGAAGAGCAGACACAGCATGCTCCCTGGAGACCGTGATCTGGTGCTGCTGTGGAGACAGAGCAGAGGCCGGCACCTGTCCAGACCAGCCAAAAGGAACACTGATGCACTCCGGACCCAAAGGAGCAGACGCAGTTGACCGAAGCAGTCTGGATCAAGAGAGGAAGGGGGCTGCTGACCTATGTGGGAGCCGGAGTGGCCAATCGCTCTACTCTCATAGAACCCCCATACCATTGAGGCAAAATGTATAGACCTATGCTGTGCCCCACATTGTAGATAACCTAAGCCGACTGGAACTGCCTTGCTAAAGCCCATCAGCTGCAGGAGAGGCGCTGTGGCCCAGGATCTGATCACCCGGCAATTGCTTTGGCAGGAGGGGCCTGGCTAGGCCCTGGGCTACAGGCTGACACTAAAGGATAGACTGTAGCCACTAGGGGCGGGGGTCCTATGCGGTAATGGACTGCCTACCTCAGGCAGTGTACCAGTGAATGCCCAACGGCGCACAGGCCCCCTCAGCAGGGGTGTTCAGGAAACCTGCCAGAGATAGGGCAACCCAGCACCATGTAGATCACCTGCAGGGGAAATAAATTACACCTACAGGGCCCAAGGGACATTGTGCTGAACTTCACATCTGAACCGGCTTCCCCTGGGTGGGGAAATCAGTAGAAGACTATGCAATTGCTCTCACTGTGGATGAATGGCCACAAACCCCTACTCAGGTCACCAGCCTGTCTTCTGCTCACTGATGACCTTTAGAGGCGCATTACTGAAACTTTATGAAGGGGTATGGGACACACAACTGTTTTGACCGTCTTTCCTGCAAACAGGCCCCCAATTTCTCTAGGTGCTATGCCGCTCCATTCCCTAGTGGGATTGGTCCGACCACCGCCGACTGCTCCTGCTGCCCCAAGGCAAGCGGGTTGGTGCCATTGGACTCTCCTACGTGTCCCATCTACAGGATCTCCCCGCTTCTCGACCATCCTCTGTGCCACTGTGAAATGCTTTCACGGGGCCTGGGACTTAATAGGACAGGATTCTCATGCTGCCCTGGGGAAAGTGGGCATGTTCTTAGAAACCTTACTCCTTATTGTCCTCATTGGTCAGCTCATGTCCGAAGATAGGGCGTAGTAAATCCAAAGGCAGCACAGACTAAAATGGATCAATAGACTTTCCCTGCATCTGCGAATAAAGAGGCCGTGGGGACCACCCCCTGTCACTCCATCCCAGCCCACTGCAGACTTTGTGGCTGTTCTTAAAGCAATCCAGGATTCTACAGAGGCAGTGGAAACTAAGGTTGATGGTGTCCGTGTTAACCATTCCCTCTTACGCCATAACCTACGCAAAGTTGCTGAGAGAGTGACTGAAACTAAAACATGGATCTCAGCTACTGAAGATAATGTACCCAGACTTAAACACCAGGGGCCCGATTCACAAAGGTAACCTTAGAGCTAAAATTACGTTTAGACCAAAAGTGTAAGTTTAGACCAAAAGAGTAAACTTAGTCCAAAAGTCTACTGTTACTACGAGTAAAGTCAGACTTTTGGTCCAAGTTTACACTTTTGATCTAAACTTAGACTTTTGGTCTAAGTTTACCTTTGGGAATCAGGCCCCAGGTGTCTAAACTGATGTCTGCTGTGGCTACTTTGGACGGGAGGGACGAGGATGATGGAAACCGCTCTGATACCGCAGTCTATGCCTTGTTGGGTTCCCGGAGGCAGTGAAGGGCTTTGGTTTGAGCAAACTTCTCGAGGACTGGTTCCGATCCTGAATCTCAGCAGATAAATTATCCTGGCCACCATCTGAAGCACCATCTCGTCTGGTGATACTGTGGATCCTTAACTTCCAAGACCAGGAGACTATCTTATGTGAAGCTCGACACCAACAGGACCTACAACATTTTAACGATCATGATATTCACTGATTATACCAGGGTGTTCCAATAGAAACGGCCCTGCTCTGAAGGATTTAAACAGAAGCTCAGTGTGCTCAACCTCCGCTATATGCTTCTGTTCAAGGTGATCTCTGACTTGTCAACCTATTTTTTTGAGACCCCCGAACGGGCCTGAGAATGAATGATGGAGCAGCGACTGCTACTGCCCCTGGGTTGGGGGGGCAGGAGGGGTCAGGTAGATCTGGAACTCAGGGGCTGCCCTCTGCAGCACGCCACTCTGGGTATATCCGATCATGCCTCCCTCTTTTTCGAACGGGGTGCTCACTGAGTGCCCTACGTCCAATATAGAGATTCAGCACGTGGCATCTATTGGACCCAGGGTACGCTGCTTTCATGGAAGAGGAATTACAGACCTTATTCCAGTCCAATGTGGGCTCAGTATCTTCGGCCACAACCTACACAAACCTACTTTGCTGGGCCTTGAGCTGGGTCTGCTCAAGGGCTACACAAATGGAAAAAACTGGCACTGCAGGCACAGATGGTGGAATTGGAGGCCCTGATCCTTAGCTTGGAGCAAGGTCCAAACCCAGGTGAAACTAGTCACTTATTGGAGACAGGTTCGATCTAAATTGAGACAGGTCTCCCTACAGGAGGTGAAGCAATGTTGAAGGGCACCAATTCAGTGGGTATAGGAATGGGGAGATAAATCCATCAAGCTGCTCTACCCGCTATGCGACCCGAAGTATCTCCAACAGCATTGTACCTGCCATCAGAGATTCCTCCAGAAACGTCCATGAGGACCTGCCTGCGATTGCTCAAGCATTTGCAATATTCTACCGGGACCTTTTTGAGATGCTCTCGACCCCCATCCCCAACCATGTGAAGCCAAGAACCCCCTTCTCTGGGATTTACCCTTGCCTTCATTCACCCTCTCTCACCGAGTATATCAGTGACGACACGAAGGTAGTGGGGTATGAGTTCAGGTGAGTTTTATTCATTCTTTTTATTCTGGCGTGACGTATAATTTACATATGCTGTACTGTTCAATCTTCGTCTGTCATCCACTGGGCTTCAATTCTCTTTCCCTTTTTCTCCTTCTTCCAGGGGTCCCAGGAGGCGCATGTGGGGAAGAACAAGAGAAAGCATCAGTAAGTTCCTTTCCTTCTTCTCTAGTTCTTTCCTGTTCTTTGTCTTACTCTTCTTCCCTATTTCCTATCTCTGTTGCCTGAAGGGTTTTCCTCTCCTTCTTCTCTACTACTTTCCTGTTCTTTGTCGTCTATTTTGTTCTCATCTGTTCATCGTTGCTGTTTCCTGGATTGTCTATCTCTCTCCTCACAACTTCCTGTTGTAGTGGATTATTTCTTTTTCTTGACCCTCTTGGGTTATCCTTCTTCTCTAACTTTTTAACCTCTTGGGTCTTTCTCTCTCTCTCTCGGACCCTTTTTTGGCTTCCTGTCTCTCGTAAATTCTTCCTCTGTTTGTTGGCTTCCTTTCTATTCCCCTGTTGTCCCTTTTCTATTTTGTGTCGTCCTCGTTTGTTTTCTCCTACCTCCCCCCTCTGGTTTCCCCTTTATTTCCTTCCCGCTCCTCCTCTTATTTCCTTCCCGCTCCCCCTCTTATTTCCTTCCAGCTCCTCCTCCCAGCCGCCCTAGTTTTCCTCTATGCCATATTATGGACGCACCTGGGTGAGCCACGCTTCTCCTGAAGCATGGCTGTAAACTTTGAGGTGCGCCTCCTGGGCCGCTGTCAGAACTGCGGATACCTCCGGGGCACTTTTCGTCTGGTTCCCGCCTCCATTCGCGTTCTGGCTCTTCACCGGTTGCTGTGACTGCCGTCCTTCTTCTTTCCTCGACACTTCTGCTTCTCCTTCTCTCTCTCCCCTGTCCACTGGGGTCTTCTCCTTTTCTTCGCTCTCGGGCGCGCGAACTGTTCACCGCTGCCCCTTTAGCCCCGGAAGTCCAAGGGGACTGGTTGTTCCGTCTTCCAGATCCGGGTTGGAGGCAGCAGCGTCAGCACATGCTGCCTTCACGGACGTTTCTGGCAGTGCCGGCCCGTCACACCCCCTCTTTGGCCCATGAGCTGGATAAGCCTCTGACAAACAAAGAGGTCAATCAATCAGTACTTGTAGAGCGTGCCTTATCACCTGTGAGCGTATCCAGGTGCTGGGTTGCTGGGCTTAGTCGAAGATCAAGGTCTTGCTCTTCATCCTGAAGTCTGTCAGCAAGGGTGATGTTCAGAGGTGCAGTGGGGGCCGTTGCAGGATCTGGTGGAGAGGAGGGAGAAGGAGCAGCTTCTGCTGTGGCTGTCGCAGATACACGGTGTCTGTGGTAGGGTGAGGGAGACGGAGCGGTTGTTTCTGGATGGTTGGTGGAAGTTCAGGTGGTGGTTCATGTATGCTAGTCCTTGGTCATGGAGAGCTTTGTAGGCATATGTCAGTAACATGAATTAGCATCTTTTCTGGACGGGGAGCAAGTGGAGGTTTCTCAGGTGTTGGGTGATGTGGGTCTGTTTGGATATGTTGAGGATAAATCTTGCTGCTGTGTTTTTTATTGTTTGGAGCCTTCTCATGAGTCCGGTGCTGGTTTCTGCATATAGTGCGTTATCGTAGTCAAGTCGGCTGGTGATTAAGGCTTGCGTGACTGTTATTCTTGTGCTTATAGTGAGCCATTTGAAGATTCTTTGGAGCAGGCGGAGAGTGCAGAAACAGGCGGAAGAGACCCTGTAGATCTGTCGTTGCATGGTGAATTTGCTGTCCAAGATGATGCTGAGGCTGCGGGCGTGGTCTTTTGGTGTGGGAGTGGGTCCAAGTTTGGCGGGCCACCAAGTGTTGTTCCAGAAGTAGTACGTGGTAATAGGATTCTCTGCTTTTCTCCCATGAGGAATGAGGAATGATGCAATCCACTTGAGTGTGTCACCCCTAAAGACGTGGACCAAGCTATACCTGACCTCCAGTCAGGGAAACCTCAGGCCCAGATGGCTTTTCCACCAAGTACTTCGCACAATACCATACTATTTTGGCACCTAATCTGCTTGCCCTTTATATGGAGGCACTGAATGGAGGCTAGTTCCCCCTGACTTCGACAGTCTTCCATTGTCGTACCTAAAGTGTGATTACCCACGGACTGATGCTCCTCCTACCGACCAATCTCCCTCATTAATGTAGACACCACGATCTTTGCTAGGGTTCTGGAGAATAGGCTGAGTCGAACCTTATCCCATCTAATTCATCCAGAATAATGTGGCTTCATGTCTAGCACTGCCCGACACTGTGTTCATAGGGTGCAGCTGACCCTGTCCCAGTCACACCGCTTAGATCGCGAATGTTGGAAATGGCCCTTTCTGCAGGGCTATCCTCAAGCTTTTTGCCTTCTTCCATTTTTCTGACCTTCTTTTTGTTGGCTTTAGGACTCTGGGCACTTTATCACTGCTAAGCAATGCTAAAGTGCATGTGCTCTCTCTCCTAAAACATGGTATGATTGGCTTACACCTGTTTGGCATATTTAATTTACCTGTAGGTCCCTTGTAGAGTGGTATACCATTATTAAAAAAAATATAATTAAATTAAATGCTACTAGTGGGCCTGCAGCAGTAAGTATGCCACCCACAGAAGTACCCTTTCAAACCTGTCTCAGGAATGCCACTGCAGGGCCTGTGTGCACAGTTTACTGCCACCTTGAATTTGAATTGCCAATTCAAACTACTTGCCAAGGCCTACAATCCCCTTTATAACACCTAAGTCACCCCTAGGGTAGGCCCTAGGAAGCCCTATGAGCAGCGTGCTGTGTAAATAAAAAGATAGGATATGTACACTTATGTTTTGCATGTCCTAGTAGTGATAAACAGCCTTATTTCGTTTTTCTCTACTGTGAGGGCTGCTCCTCCCGTAGGTTAGGTCCGGATGTGAAAGGAGTAGTGTTGCCAAGTTTGGTATGTTTGGAATGGTAGTGAAAAATCCTGCTTGCTGGTGTAGTTGAATTTCACATTACTATTTTAGAAATGCTACTTTTATAAAGTGGGCATTTCTTGGTGCTTATAAATCTTCTGCTTTGTACCCTGACTCCAACCCACGTCTAAGGCTGAGTGGCAGTCAAATTTTATGCATACTTTCCAGACTGCCACAACACAATAATGGCTGGGTGTGACAGTAAATACTCTGCATACTGATGGTCTTTCTGGGCTGGGAGAGGTAGAGGGTGTTCACACTTCACAATTGTATAGGCTGTGTCCTGCTCTCACACAAAGGGCTGATTTACCCCTTACTGATGTCTAGAGCCAGGTCTAGGTTGAAAGGGGAATGAACACACTTTCTTGGTGTGTTCATTGTGTTTCTGTGTGAGTGTGTTGCGCAAATGCTTTACACATTGCCTCTGATGATATGTCTGCCTGCTCTGAGGCAAGCTACCAGAGGGTGAGCACGGGTTGGGGCATATTTATGAGCCCCTACCGCCACCGGAGTGTCACTTTTCTTGACGCTTCGGTGGCGTTAACCCACTTTCTGTGGCTTAACGCCACCTTGTATATACGACCCCTTCACACGCAGCCCTTTGCTTGGAAGGGGCGTGCAATGGGTGTTGCTGTGGATGTGCCACAACAACACCCATTGCATTTTGACACTGCCTCAGATTTACAAGTTTTTGTAAACCTGAGGCAGCGCCAACATCTAACGCCACCCTAGGGGCGGCGTTAGCAAGGCGCAACAAAGAGGAATACTTTTATTCCTCCTCATTTTTTGCTTTTTCTATGTGTGCTGCATTCTGCAGCATGCATAGAAAGAGCCAAATTCCAGACATGATTGTTTATGTGCGGGAAGGCGTCTCTTCCTGCACATGAACAATCATTTGAAAATGAAGCTTTGGCACTTCTGTGTGTGATTAGTGATTGCATGATGGTGCAAGGATGCCTGCGTTGGCAGCTTAATTTAGCGCCAGCACAGGGGACAACACAGGGGTGCACTGAATTAAATACGGTGCATCCCAGCGTTGTGACAATGACGGCGTGCCACGCTGCTAATTTTGGCGCAGCGTCGCGCTCTGTCATTTTCCTATAAATATGGGCCTTTATCTTTGGTGTGTAACTTACTGACTAGGGTGGTGGATTCTGGCTGCCTTAGGTGCACACCCGAGTCAACCAGAAACCCTATTTCTAACAGTGATCTAGCCCTTCTCCTTGTAGATTTTCAGAAAGCATTCGATACGGTCTCCTGGTCATTCCTCAAGGGCTTCAGACCATCTTTCCAGAAAGGGGTGTGCCTCCTGTATAAACCCCCCACTGCCTGGGTCCGTGTTTACGGTGTTCTGTCTTCTGACAGGGATGCCCCCTCCTATACCTGCTACAATTCGCCCTGGCTATTGAGCCCCCGGGACGACTAATAGGCTGCAATGCCCGAGTCCCAGTCTGGTGATGGGAAGGTGGCATTGAGGAGCGGATTACCTTATAAGCAGACATTACACTCCTCTTTATCAGCGACTCCCAGGCCTCAGGCCCTAGATGTCTTGAGATCTTCCATCTCTACGGGAGACCGCTGGTCTGCAGGTCATCATATGTAAGTCCCTCCTGGTGGAGGTGGCTCAGGAGACTGCAAGGTGACACTGGTGCCCTGACGGACCAACCCATTGGAACTCCTTTATGTACTTGGGGATTCATATCTGGTGTCTTCCGGACTTAACCCTGTCCCTTAATCTTCATCGTCTTGCATCGACACTGGATAGGGACATGCGTAAGTGGAGCCAATTGCCTCTCAATCCGATGTGACGTATTGCTGTCTTTAAAATGATGTGATACTTATTAATTTTAACAAGCTTTCCATATCCATGTCCCCAGGGTGGTTCCGTCCTTTGACCTCAAAGCTGACATCCTTCATCTGGGCGGGCCGGTGACATTGGGTGGCCTTCAACTCAGCGTGGATGTATCTTTTTGACTGTGGCCTTGGTATGACTGATATCTATGGCTATTATCGTGCCCAACATCTTGTGCTCATAAATGCATGGTTCACAGGAAGGTCGTACGACCCTGCTTACTGCCTGGAACTTCACTTACTAGGGTGCGAGGTGGCTTCTCTACTTGCCCCTAATGGTACCTTCCTACACTTGAGTGGCGGTACTCTGCTGGAGGGCAGCTTTACGCCTAACCCAGTGGGACTGCCACCTGACAGATCTGAGCTTTCACCAGGTTTTGAGTCTTGAGGGTTTTGCTCAATGGGACTGGATCGGAATTAGATACCATGGGGATATGCGGACATTCGCTGAGGAGGGACCCTGATGTCATTTCAAGAATTAAGGGACCAATACGCCCTCCCCCATATGGAATTGTTTTGATTACTCCAGCTGCATCATGCCATGCGAGTTTACCTCCCACTAGATCCCCAAATCCCCGAATATATGTTCTACTCAAGTCAAAACTCTTTATGGGGTGCCTAGGTAAGAGAACCATATCTGCGATTTAACATTCACTAATTACTAACGCACCAGATGGTTTTCCTTATCTCTGGTGGAAGTGGGAGGGTTGGGTGGACGAGCTGGACGACGATGATTGGAGGGTTGCATGTTTGGTTCAAACCTATCTGTCCCCACATCACATACAAAAGATGAGACGATCAACTGGGCTGCATATGTACACTGTTCTTTCCCTGATGCTGATCTATATCATGTGGCTTGGTACTGCCAGCTCTATGCTCCTTTTGGGACAGGGTGAGTCACGAGATTTCAGTGGTATCTGGTCGCTTGGATGACTTGGGTCCCCAGGTGGCACTGTTGGACCTTTTGGAGGAACTGGGAGGACCACATTCCAAGAGCATCTTCATAGGGGTGGCCTGCTTTCAATGGCAAAAAGGGATATCACTCACCACTGGAAACAGCCTTCATCCCCTCGCTAATGACATGGCGAAGAGGGGTTGACTGGTGCGCAAATCAGGAGAAGCCAATATACGAGGCACAGGGATGCTCCCAAAAACATGACAAAATATGGACGAGGTGGTGGACATATCATGGGATACCAACATAATGAAATGCTGTTTGAGATGGCTATTCATTTCAATACTGTACGCCAGAGCTACTATGGAAACGATAATTGTATCTCAGTGGATGATACTTGCACTGTTGAACATAAACATAATAAAAATGTGGTTATCAAATGTGCATAATTATGGATTTGATGCTTTATTTTAATGTGAGATGAAGTCCATGCCTCCATTTTGGATGCGAGGACACATTTTGCACCAAAACAAAGTGCAAAGAACATACCAGTATCACAAACAGCCCCGCTAGCACTCTGACAGTTTGCATTGTTCCAGTATACATGCGCTAAATTCTTGCAGGCCTCTGACATGCAGGTGGCATAAAGGTAACTAACCTGGTGATGTTGGATGTAAAGTATCCAATTAGTATGATCATAGATCTTAGGGTCTACTCTAAAGGGAGGGAATAGAGATAACAATCCTTTAGATGCGGGAAGCCCTCTTCAGCTTATCTCAGAAATCAGACTAGCAGTGGTGTTCTGCCAAGATGTTGGAGTTGTATTGTAACAGGTCCTGATAAGCATAGGGATCAACTCATCTTTCTTAATCTAGCAGAGTGAGGGGGCACCCAGGGTCTTAGAGACATCATGCCTGTTTTGCAAAACAATTGGTATTTGTAAGACGTGCACAAGCAAAGCCGCTTTTTCTAATTCATAAAGTTGGTTTTGCACTCATAAATGGATTTTCTTGTGAGCAAATCTATCAACAAGTGTGGATTACAGGGCTGAAACTTGAACACCAAAAGTATATAATGCTATATGGTTTCTGATCTCTAACCTCTCTTCGTCCTGAAAGCTTTGGCGATCTACTTCTGTCAAGGGCAGGAGTGAGAACAAGAGGAGGAAGGGATAAACCCCCAAATTGTTGGGGGTTTAGGGGAATGAGTTAATTGACTGGGTAAAAGCATGTTTCCCATAAAAAGAAAAAGAAAAACTAGCACGTCAATTTTCTATAATGTCCGGGATTTTAGAATTTGCTGAAATAGCCTGGGGTTTTCAACACCTGTCCTGGAAAGTTCAACAAATGTAGCATATGTTCCGATTTTCAGAGACAGTTGACTGAACATACAGCCAGAAACGTTTACCTGTGATTCATTGCAGAATTAGACGCTCTTAGTAAAGAGCAAAACAGTTAAGACAGAGGATGCTGTGTGTAAACCTTGCATTTAATTCCTCTCGCTGTCTCATTGTCGTGTTTTCTATGTTGGCGAGCGCTGTCGGTTACGTAATTCTCTGCCTCTTGGTCGTTGCAAAATTGTAGTCTTAATTCTATGATTCCGCAATGTGCGTATTTTCGCTTTTCCAAAACTGGTCACCCTAGCATTTGCACTTATGCTGCGGATAGAATGCCCCAAAGCTCCCAGGTGGACGCCAGGAAAACTGTGATTACGGCAGGTTTCCGTAGGTAACCAGAAAACATTTATAAATAACAAAAAAAGTTATAAGGTTGCACACGAGTGAGGTCACAATACCGCGCGTTAAGAATTCCGGTGGTAAATGCGAACCATCAGACCCGTCAAAATTCCTATTATCTGTGTGCATCCTAAACAGAAACGCCAAAATATTCCCAGAGGACTCATCGGGACATACAGGCGTGACACTCTTGATGGTGTAAAAGGTCATTTATTAGAACAGGTTTTAAACATCATTACTCAAGCTTAACTGTATTTCCTTTAACAAACTTTTACTTAAACAATTCCTTTTCCTTTATTTCCTCCTTAAAATATCTCCCTTCAATTTCCCTACGTATCAACTCCCCTATTCTTCCCATGCCTTCCCTGCCTGTAGCCTACCCCTCCCCGCTCTGATCCTTCAAATCCTTGTTTTTCCCCCTGGAAGGGTGGACAAGCCCGCACCTGGCTCTCCACCCTCCCCCATCTCCTGCCATCCCTTCGAATTCACCTGTCCTAAATGACTATTAAATGCCCTTGCTTACCCCTTCCTGCCTACCTATGATCTCCTCCTTCTGTCATCCTAAGCTGGGTGGGTGGGTGGTCCAAACTAAAACTCCTTCCTATCTAGCGTCGGCACGGTGAAGAGGCTGACCCCACCCTCCACCCCTCTTATATCCCCTACCTAAAACCCACCCCCACCTACCTCTCTACCAATGAGGCGCCTTGCGTGCCACTTCCCTTCCCGAAAATGCCCGCGGAGAGACTAGACTGCGTCTCTCCCTCTCCGCGGGCCCCTCCATCGGGACATACAGGCATGACACTCTTGATGGTGTAAAAGGTCATTTATTAGAACAGGTTTTAAACATCATTACTCAAGCTTAACTGTATTTCCTTTAACAAACTTTTACTTAAACAATTCCTTTTCCTTTATTTCCTCCTTAAAATATCTCCCTTCAATTTCCCTACGTATCAACTCCCCTATTCTTCCCATGCCTTCCCTGCCTGTAGCCTACCCCTCCCCGCTCTGATCCTTCAAATCCTTGTTTTTCCCCCTGGAAGGGTGGACAAGCCCGCACCTGGCTCTCCACCCTCCCCCATCTCCTGCCAACCAGAGAAACCTGTGAGGCGTTTCGCTGCCCCACCCTCTCTTATTCCTTGGTACACAAATTTGTACCCCATGCGCTTTCTAACATCAATCTCAATTCTGTAATATAATACACATTGCCCAGTTGTGATAAATGTACCCCATCATCACGAAACAACTCTTTTTCTTGCTCTTTTATGTCCCCGTGTCTCAGAACTTTGATTCCCTGGGCCCAGCAGAAAACCCTCATGGCTCTGTTCAATTTTTAACGAACCCGCTCTATGGCTCCGTGATTGATAGCCCCTCTCCATGCCCTTCTTGGCACAAATTCCGTCCAGATCAAGCATGTTCCACATAGTTTGTGTTTCAAAAGTTCCAGATCCCTCTGCATCATTTGAATCAAAGTGAGCCCCGATAGTTTCACCAGATCATTCTCCCCCAAATGTATCAATAACAAATCTGGACACCCCCAATGCGGCAAGTTACTCGTGACAAATGGGAGTAGGCTCCCCCACCTCATACCACTCTTGCCCCACCATCGCACTTCATGGTTTCTGCTGGGCAGTCCCAATGATCTGCCGTACACTTGCTTCTCCGCAAATTTCGCCGCCCAATGTACAAACGAATGGCCGACCAACCATGTCGTCATCTTTCCCTTCTCTGGCCCAGCCACGCAACCTATGAAGAAAAAACATTGTAACAAATGCCTGGGTATACGATTGAAAAAAAAACCCACCCCCCACCTCCCCCCCCCTATTTTCTTCTTCTGTCTGTACTGTATTCTTCACAGCCTAACATATCTTTCACAGCACCTCGACTTCCATCTCCCTATGGCCTTGATCCTAGCCCAATCCCATCCCAAATGTGCCGCCTCTGTTGCCGCGCCAATCCTAAAAGAGTGCGTTCCATAATCACCTGCGCGCCGCCCTGTCCTTCCCAGCGCCATTCTCATAACTTGTAAAAGTTGGTAACTCGTTAGCTTCTTTCCCGACGCATGCATGAAAACACCTGATTCACCTGCCCTTGGCCATCTGTCTTTAAAACTAACCCATTCCTCAAACGGGCAAGCTAAAACCACACCACCCTTTTTCAACCATATCCATTTGCCTTTCCCCAGCTGGTCAGTTTTTGATTGCCTTAACCATATCCCCAACCTGTCTCTATGCACATGTACCTCTTTTCTCTTTACCCCGATTTCTTTCCCCACCCCCAACAACTGTGATACTCTAAAAGCGCCAAAAAACATCCACAACATGCATAACCTAAACAAGCCCACCTCGTATTCATCCCTAAAACAAACTGGTAACACCTGTAACATTTCTACCAACATTTCAAACGTAATGGGCTCCCTGGCTGGCTTGTCTCCGCTCACTCTAACTCTGCTCCATCCCTTCAGCATTTTGCCCAATAAGTCATTACGCGCTGGATCGTAGCCAAAAAACAATTTACCATAAAACGATACACCAGCCAGTTTCCCCCCGATAGTAGCTGGAGATAAACCCTCCCCGATCAAAAAGAGTACGAAACGTCTAGTCCTGGCTTCCAGCATAGGCAGGCTTTGTGCCCAGAAATTGCCCCAAAAATGTTCAAAAGATTGAAATTCCAACCATGCCATTCTGTAATTATGCCACGTAGACACTGCCAATGACATCTCCACCAGCCCCGTGATCATCATGCCCCCCATTCCCAGATGTCTGCCGGGACCCCTGTCTTGTTCCGGTCCGCTCCAGGTGCCAATTCGCGGAAACGCCACCACTGTGAACGAGATAGTGAGTCTGCAATCTCGTTGTAAATCCCCGGTATATGTGCAGCTTTAAAAACAACATTCAATGACAGGCATAACAACATGAACTGGCGCAACAAGCGCAACACTCTGAGATCCCTTGCTCTCTGTCTATTGACCAATTCTACTACTGCCATATTGTCTATCTGAAAGACCACTGTCCTGTTCGCTAATTCTTGCCCCCACACTGCCAGTGCAACTAAAAGGGGAAAAAACTCCAAGAACGCAATGCTTCTCCCTTGCTGTATCCACAAAATCGGCCATTTCTCCGCAGACCACCTCCCGTCCCAATACAGACCAAAGCCTGACGCTCCTGCTGCATCTGAAAAGATTTGTATTTGCCATACCGTGTCCGACTCTCCAAAAGACATCAGCACTCCATCGAAATGCCTCAGAAAAATCTCCCACACTCTAATGTCTTCTCGTAACGACAATGATACTCGTATCCTGTGGTGCGGAAGCACAGCACCTGACATGGAAAGTCCCAAACGCCTGCAAAAGGTTCTACCTCCCCTAACTACCCTGCACGCAAAATTGAGATAACCTAACAGCCTCTGAGCCGTTCTCAAGTCCATCTTACGCAAAGTGCGCACTTCCTCTAGGCAACCAAGTATTTCCTTCACTTTTGCCGCTGGCAACCTGGCAACCAAGTTTTTTGTGTCCAGTTCAATGCCCAAAAATGTTAAAATCTGCACTGGGCCTTCTGTTTTTTCGGGGGCCAAAGGCACACCAGCCTGTTGTGTCAGATTTTGGAAAGCGTCCAGGGCCCGCCCACATTCCCCGGATGCCGCTGGCCCTACAAATAAAAAGTTGTCTAGGTAATGCGTCATCCACCTATGGCCACTCGCCCTTACGAAAACCCATTGTAAAAAGGTGCTGAAAGTCTCGAAAAGGGCACATGATATCGAGCAGCCCATGCGCAGCACCCTGTCCACGTATATGTTGCCATCCAGCTGCATGCCCAAGAGGTCAAAATCTGCCGGATGAATAGGGAGCAGTCTAAAAGCTGATTGGATGTCGCATTTTGCCAATTCCGCCATCCTGCCGCATTTCAAAACTAACTTTATCGCATCATCAACTGATGCGTAAATTACTTTAGAGTCCTCTTGGGCAATCAAATCGTTAACCGACGTCCCCTCCGGCCAAGACAAATGATGAATCAACCAGAATTCTCCTTGTGCTTTTTTGGGTACCACTCCCAAGGGGGATATCATAAGAGTGTCACTTGGCAACCCAGAGAATGGGCCCGCTATTCTTCCTAAAGCTACCTCCTTTGCCAACTTGTCGTGCACTATCTGCGGGCGTTCTTTGGCTGACCGCAAATTGTCAGCCCATCTACGTTGCCGGGGGCCTTGGTAACCTATTCTAAAACCTTCTCTAAAACCCCATTCGAGTATACGCGCTTTATCCCTGTCTGGGTATCTATGCAACCATGGTAACAGAAATTCCAGTCTAACTGGTGTAGGCCCCTTTTGGTGCAGGAGTGCCATGCCCCCCTCTCCCTCTAGCAGCCCTCCACTGTTCAGCTGGGCTGGACAATGAGAAACATTGGGTGACTGGATGACGGCCCCCGCACTTGGAGCAGTCGTGCTTGAATCTGCATTGTGCCCTGGAACAAAAACCTTTGTTAAAGTTCCAACAAGCCCCTGCCGTTGTCCCTGTTGCTTTAGTAGTATTGCCCGCCCCTCCCTGGGCGGGGCGAGTTTGAAAGGGCTTATAAGTCACTGGCAGACCACTCGCAGTATGAGTGGACGCCGCTGTCTGCGCCGATGCCATCCACTGCATCCACAATTCGGGATCCACGTCACCCCACGGTTTCTCCGGGTTAACACTCACCCGGGCCCTGAATTCCTCATCATAACTGAGCCATGCAAAACCTCCAAAGTGCATCTGTGCCTTTCTAATTATATCCATGTATTTGAAAAGTGCAATGGCCCTGTCCGGGTATTTCTCGCAGTATATACTGGCGAATATCAAAAAGGCCGATGTCCAGTTATCCATTGTTATCGGCACTCTAGGTCTACGCGCTAGCTCCCATTCCTCCTCCTTGGACCCTTCCTTTGCCTGTATGTCCCAATGCAGCAATTTAAACACGTCCACATATTCATGTTTCCATATTTTGTTTTTTGTTTTCTCTGCCACATGCGAACCCAGAGGCATGGCTAAACCCATGTATGGCAGTCTCTTTCTGAGGCCTCCCCCTTCTTTGTCCTCTACTACCTTTTCTCCTGTGTCCTCCTTCCCCGTTGTAGCCGTACTGCTCGTGGCTGTGCCTTCTTTGTCCTTGTTCTCTACCGACTTCTGAATGTCGCTATCCCCTGCCTTCTCTAAAACTGACCCGTCACCTACCCCAATGGACCTTTTTGTGTTAGCCTCCTTCATTATACCACTCCCTTCGCCCCACACTGACCACCAGTTCTTACCTCCAGTGGTGTCTGCCAGACTCCTTGGTATTCTTTTTAGGCTTCTGCCTCGCAGCGTAATTTGCCGACCGCCCACGGGGCCTTCCTGCGGGGGTGCCACCTGCAAAACAGACAACGAAGAGGTTGCGCCGCTCTTGCGCCCTCGCCCTCGCCCTTTGGTAACTGCATTCACCTCCCAATCCCGTATTTCGCCGTCCTCCCATTCATCCCCTTCCTCCTCATAATCCAGTTCCAGTTCGTCCTCTCCTTCCCACTGGCACCTTCGCTGCCCGAAATCTCTAGTATTGTCAGATGTACTCGTACTTGCTTCCCCACCCGCATGGCGCGTGCCATCGGGACGGTGTCCGTGATCCCTCAGTGTTGAGAGGGCCGCTGCAGACCCCTCCAAGGCTTCGTGCCAACGCGTTTGGGCCGTATTGCGCCCGGTTAGCGTATTCCGTCTCTTGCCAACCTCCGCCGCTGGCATTGCAGCCCTTCTGACCCCATGACCGTCTGCGTCACCGGGTTTCACCGCGCCTACTGCCCCTTCGGCCGCACGAGCCTCTTGTCTCTGTTCTCCCCTTGCCTGTGGGATCCATACCCAGGTACCCTCTCCCTGCCCCTGTTGTTGTGGCCCCGCCTGTCCCTTGGCCTCTCTAAGCTTTGGTGTTAGCTCACTACGTGCCTGTGCCTCATCCCTGTCCTTACGGAGCTGCGCCCACCTGGCTTCCGTTTCCGCCACTGCCTTGCGCTGTTCCCTTATTCTGGCCTCTAAGTCCCACGTCTCTGCCTGGTCCCAGGCCACCTGCCTGTGTGGGCTCAGGTCCCCCACGGTCCCCGTTCCCTGCTCTGCCTTGACTTTTCCTCCCTTGGCCTGGCGGGGCGCTGCCTTGGCCCTTCCTGGCCCGCCCCTGTGCCTTCCGGCATATTTACCTCTTTTCTTGACGGGCGCCCCGAAAAAACCCGGGCTGTGGGTCTCCCCCCTGCGGTATGACAAATCTAAAGGGGCAAAATCCCTGCTGGGCCCCGCTATGGGTTGCTCTGCCTCATTGCTATGGCTGTCGTCTTTTTCCCCCCCCGCCTCGGGGCCCGCGCTAACTGCTGGGCCCGCGCATACTTGCGCGCTGACCGACGCTGCGTCCTGTGAAGCCTGGGTTTCCCCTCCAAACAACAGCGGGCTCTGAGTCCCGCGGGGGGTCTGCTGTGTAATCCCGGCCTGCCTGGGGGCTATCTTCTCGTCCTCTCCTTCCCCTTCAGAGTACTGGGATTCGCAAGCCGCGATTGCGGCCGCCACCCGCCCCGATGCCGCCCTGCTGGGGCGCGTCATCCCAACCCAGGCCTGATCTAAAACCCCAGGTCTAAGCAAATCCGCCCTACCTGCCTCGCCTAGCACGCGTAGTGCGGCCCTTACAGCCTCTGCGTCGTATCCGGCCATGTATATATTTGTGTTTTTTTTAATTTTTTTTATTATATATATATATTTTTTTTTAATAACCAAAGAATATCAGGCCCACTCTGGTGCGCCCTGTGCTGCCCCTTGCCCTTGGGGGGGGGTGTCCGCTATATTCTATATGCCACCAGAAATTGTGGGGGCAACAGCAAATATATATATATATATTTTTTTTTTTCTTTTTTTTTTTTTATACGGCCCTTCTGCGTGGCCTAGCGCTCGTTAAATGGCCCCGGGGGCCCCACGCGTCGGTGCCAGCAAGGCCTGCACTTGCCGGGTTGTGTACTGCTCCTCCGGAGGCCCTTTGCGGCCAAAAAAAACCCCGGGGGCCGCCTCCCCCGAGCGCGCGGCTCCGCGCTGCCCGATTTATGTAGAGGGGGTGGGGCCGCCCTTCCACGCTCCCCCGCTGGTGTACTACCCAAACGGAGCCGCTCCCCCCCTTCGAAAACGGGCCGGCCGCACCTTCCGCGGTGCCCTGAAATATTAAACAACCGGGGGAAATTACCAAAAACGGCCCGCGAGGCGGGGCGCCTGCCTATATACAAAAGATCTTCCGGCCTGGCCCTGCGGCCTAAATCGCCTGCCCTGAAACTCCTTACCTAACCTCCAAACTAAAACTCCTTCCTATCTAGCGTCGGCGCGGTGAAGAGGCCGACCCCACCCTCCACCCCCCTTATATCCCCTACCTAAAACCCACCTCCACCTACCTCTCTACCAATGAGGCGCCTTGCGCGCCACTTCCCTTCCCGAAAATGCCCGCGGAGAGACTAGACTGCGTCTCTCCCTCTCCGCGGGTCCCTCCATGGCCGATTAGGCGCTTAAATAAATTAGACAGGGTTAACAGAGAACAAGGCATGGACGTCAATTCACCAAAATGCCAGGGGTAGCGGAAGTGACATCATACGCCTTTTGACCTTCACTTTCACTCTCACACACATATACAGCCACACAAATTCACACTTGCATACACTCACTCACATAAATACACTCACCGGCAAGCACGCACACAACATACATTTAAAGACTTTTTTTTTACTTACCTCAGCTGCCATAGGAAGGCATATTCCAGCTAATTTTACTCCATTTTTATAATAAAAATAGTGAACAAAATATTATCATTCACCATTAGTGTAATCAACAATTCTCAAAAAAACAGAGAGAGTGGAGCCCCAACTGAAGTCCATGAGGACGACCTGCACTGTTTTCCTGACATTGAATTTGCCACCTCCAGGCCAGGGGTCGCTCGCAAAAGCAGAGCCAGTGGTAGCAAAGGGCAAGCCGGGAGTTGCAGCTGCGACCCCTAAATGACGTCTATGGAACAAGGCGGACCAATACAAACCAGAGCAAATATGAGAGTGTGCCTGCAGACTTAACAAAAATAACGAAAAGGAGACTCCTTCTCCAGTAACCGCTCAGGTGAGTGACAGAGCAGCCTTTGACAGCGCTGTTAATTTCCACACAATATCTGTTTCGGCGAAAGCCCGCTTTTGAAGTCTCTGCCAACGGCGTTACCGCAGCTTCCATTCGACAACGATTGTTCTTCAAAAGAGAGAAAATGGTGCAAAATACTTCACGTACAAAAATAATAAATGAAATCTCACCGGCTGGCCTGGAAACGTTCTTGCCGGTTGACACTAGGCTGGCGAGCCATGCATCATGGGAGCCGCGCCGCTCCGAACAGGCCCCGGACTCATACATCACCAGGGCAACGAAGCTTTGATGATGTATGGCGTAAGAATGTCCCCGGCCAACAGGAAGAGGTCTCAGAAACCCTGTCCCAGATAATTTATTATTGAAAGGCATCATGTGATTTATTTTCCCTAAGTGGCATCAAGAAAAGAAACCTAAAAAAATACATTGGAAAAATGTAGGTTCCGAGTGCACCCTAGTGAGAGTGGACATGTCACAAGGAATGCAGATTTGAAGGTAGGAAAGTTTTGTTGAAATGTCCTCACTTGTGGCGTCTCTTACTCCCGCCATAACTGTACATTTCTCCTACGTGGCTGACGCAGAAGTGACGCTCTAGTACAGTGGTCTCCAAACTTTTTAATGCCACGCCCCGAGTTGAAAAATAAAAATCATTACCCCCCCTCAGAATTTTTCACAATTATTTTATAAAGATGACAATCTTTCAATAAGTCTAGACCTATTTAAACATTGCAGTTAAGTGCTGTTACCTGTTTAAAAATGCAATAACCTGCTTCTGCTAAAACAAAGGTCTGTTATCTGTATAATGCTTCTTTTGGCCAGAGTCTGGTGCCCCTCCCTTGGGACCACTTGAGGCCCCCCTAAGGGGGCCCAGGACCCACCCCCTCCCACCCCCCCATTTTGAAGACCTCTGCTCTAGAGCGTGAAGGAGAGCACTGGTTTAGATAAGGCCCAACAGGCCTTACCTCACACTGATGAGCCTGACAGACAGGAGGCTGCTGCCACACAGGCTTGTTTAGTCTCAGTCATGTATTTCTTGGTTTCATAAAGGACTGCGTTTTTTGGGGGCCCTATGTACAAAATTTAGGACTTGCGATTTCTTAATTATTATTCTTACCAACTGTCAATCAGGAAAACATTTTCAATAGCCATTGTCATGGGTCACAGATCGCCCTACTTCATGAATATTAATGAGGTAGGTAGCAATTTGAGACCTATTAGGAATGAGAGCCATCATGGGGCAGGTAGCCTGCTGGGGTCAGCAGACCACAATGGGCTGTCTTACAAATACAACGCACTTTCCTTGTTTGCGCCATGGCGCACATTTCAAAAGGTACACCTTGTGCAAACAAGGCAAGTGGGACATATTAGAGTGAATGTGCTGCCCCCTCAGGGCAGCAACGAACTCCTGCTGCTCTTGGGGCAGGACATGTAAGAGAAATACGGAGCAGGGGTTTAAAAGCTGCTCTGCGTTTCTCTCTGCAGGCTGTATCCCGCCTGCGCTTTTAAGGGAGACTAGTGATCCTATTGGAGACGGGTGCAGTGAGTGATTGCAGCCGCCTGCAAGGGGATGTCTGAGGAGTCCATGGAACCCCTTTTCTCCCCCCCTGCGTATCCTAAAGTCATGTTTTCCTCTCCGCCCACGTTGGTAATACGGCGCGAGTGCAGAGGCGAAGTGATTCCCTCATTTGCATAGGGCTGTGCCCCCATGCAAATGAGGGAGCACCCTCCAATGATAGTGCTGGGACATATATGTGGTCTAGTGCTATCTGTATTTGAGAAGGGGACACACAAGCGTTTGTGGCCCCCTTCTGTAATACCAAAGTGAACCGGGGGTGTGCAAAGCAGACACAAACGCCCGTTGTGCCTCTGGGGCACTTGTATAATACTGTCCCATGTCTGTGATTGCTTTTCAATAAAGCAATCACTTTTCTATTTAAATGTAACCTGTTTTTATTAAAGGAAAACTGGATGCATTTAAAAAACAGAAAATGAAACATTGAAGTTTTTTTTTTTTATTTTTTTTTTTTACTTTGACTTTTTATTGACTTACAAAGAATCATTTGCTGCAATCTTGATACATAAAAAACACTTATTATCAGACATGCTTAGGTACTACAGCAGACTAAATTCTTGAATTATTTAGAGAAGGTGACCAGGCGTCCTAGATTTGCCAGGACAGTTCAGTTTTTTCACCTGTTGGCCTGGCAGATTTCAGGAAATTTAGCTCATGTCCCAATTTTTAGAGAGGGTGGCCTGAAAACATTGGGAAGTGTTTTTTTTTGTTTACCAAAGAAGAGATAATAAGCAGGTGGTATCAGAAAGCAATTTAAATAAGAAGGATTTTACTGGCTTTAAAAATGGCATTTTATTTATGTTCTTAATGCCTCTTCTGTAATTCTCTGCTAATGAGAGCTGTTGTTCTCTGCGCCAGGTTGAAATAAAATTGTAGTCCTTCTATTTTTGGTGAAATATCCCGGTTTTTGGCTTTAAAATACTGGTCACCTGAAATTTAGAACCTAAAGCAAAAACAGAAAAGAAAGAAGAAAAGAGCAGTCTGGCTAGTCCTAGAACATAAAGCAATCAAACAGTCTTACTCTTAGATGAAAAAGCTGGACCATATATTCCTATGCCCGCTGCGCCCGTTGGCCTCTTTAGTCTTAAGTATTGCTACTTCCAATTCATAAACCTTCGTAAACCTGGTCTCATGGGACCTCTTCCCCTTTGAGAATGTTAAAATAAATATTTTTAAAGACCTGGCATTGGTCCAACAGACCATTGCCTGACCTTAAAAAGTGAAACATAAAGGTTTCATTTTTTAAATGCAGCCTGATCCCTTAAAGGAAAATGGACTGCATTAAAAAAAAATGCTTTACTGAAAAGCAGTCACAGACATTGTGGTCTGCTGATCCCAGTAGGCCATCATGCAAATGAAGGCCATCATTCCTAATGGGTCGAAAAACAGTGACTTACTGCAACCGGAAAACACAAGCAACCCTATTGATTTCACCCTGATTGGGGCTGTTCAGTCCTGTGTAACATGGTTATTCTCATCTGACCGTATCGCACTTAGGACAAGATGATCCAGCTTGTAGGACTGACTGGGATTCTGATATCTGGTTCCTGCCCATTCCTTTCTCTCTCCTTACCTGGGTAGCAATCATGGTTTGTCTTACCTTTCTCCCGCCTAGTAGTTCTTGGAGCAGCTCTGGTCAGTTGTGTGAACCTAGTTGGAGTTGTTTCCTTTTCCTTGGTCCAAATCTGGATCTTCAATAAGAGCTTCTTTTGTATAGCCTAGTCAAGAGCAGACTCATGACAGCCGGTTTCAGAAACATCAAGACTACCGTTGTCTAGTGTTATGCTCCAGCAAATGGCGCAGAGGAAACAGTCAAGGACATATTGTACCAACAGATGCAAGCTGAGATTGAAGGTGTGCTGAACCATGACCTAAAGACTGTGATATGAGAATTTAATACGAAAGTGGGAAATGACAACATGAACCATGACAGCTATAGGAAAAGAAGGTTATGGAACAATGAACTCCAATAGAGAAAGACTATTGGAATTTTGTGCCACAAATGATCTGGTCATAGACTCTCTTCCCCTATTTTGATATTCACAAACTAACTTTGTACTAACCCTGTGGCAGAGAGAGACACCAGATTGACTACCTAATGACAAGCGGTACCTGGAGACTCTTACTGCAACATGTCAAGACAGATGACAAGTTGTTAAAGATAGAAGGGCAGAAAAAAAGAAACTTTTGGAGGCTAAATCTGAGAGGCTGCAGGAAAAGTACAAGCAACAGTATATAGAAGCAAACTGAGCAGTCGAATGACAAGAGCAGACAAGCGGACATACAAGAATAATCTTTTTTTAATTAAGTTTTATTAGTTAACATCAATTTTTGCACAGCTCAGTTGCAATACGTGTTTCGTCATACACAGCATCTCGTCTTCACTTTACATTCGGATTGACCCAGGAACACATTTGGAACAGCTTATCACCCTATTGTAGGCTGATACACCAAAAGTCTACCATTTAGGTAACACTTTGCAGCCTGCCTTGACCCTTAACATTATGCAGGTCTCATTTGGTCACTCATCAGTCCCCGTGTCAGACTGGGCCTGGCAAAGATATTGCACACAGGTGCCCAGATGTCTCTAGGGCACAGTTGCACATGTATGAGGTCCCAATAGTTCGTCAGTTGTTCATTGCAGTATGCTACGTCTCAGAGACAGTCTTTGCTGTTGGTTGGCAGGCCTCGACCCCATTTCATGGCCACTCTGCGCTTAGCAAGTACCAGCAGCAGTGACATTATTGTTCTGTTGTCAGGGGTGATCTTTGACATGGCCTAGCAATGCAAACAGAGGGATGAGCATATCAGATATAATTTCTCCCACCTCAACACAGAAGGTCTGAACTCGCAGACATAACCATGCCAAGTGTAGAAAGTTAACTGTTACCACGTGGCTTCTGGTGCAGTTAGGAGTGTCTGTAAGGTCTAGGTTGTACAGTTCATCAAACGTGTAGTAGATCCTAAGCAGAAATGTAAAGTGTGTAAGTCAGAGTTTATATTTCGGGCACAGTTCACCAGTTTGAGTGCAGCGAAACGCCTATTGTATATAGGAGAGCTTAATTTATAAGTCTTCCTCACACTTTCAGCAGATCACTACGTTCGGCACCTGAACATCGTTAGTATATGTACGACAGTAATCACCTGGGTGAGGGAGATGCCAAAACCTGTTCCAGAGTGTGTGAAATATGGATGGCAAGGCTGGAAATGGGGGCCAAAGTTTGCGACATGGTGTTCGGTGTCTAAAGTAGATGAGATTGTCTAAGGGTCTATGATCCACCCTGTGAGTGAATGTGCCAAGTGGCAGGAAGGTGTTCCCTGGGTAAAGTTCTCCAGGGCAGGTGAGGTGGAGTGTGTTTAGTCGTTTGCATAATCTGGCATCCCTTGTCGACGGATGTCCCGAATTGAAAGCTTGTGTTGCATCAGCGGGGACAGAGGCGAACATGTGCGTCAACTGCACACGGCGGAGGCGTTTGTGCCAGGCCCTGACCATGCAGCCCACCAAACTAATTTCTATTGTCAGTTTCTTGTGGTCAGCCCAGAGCATCATGTCCAGTTGCAAAAGAGCAGCAGCAACAGCCTCGACCGCCAGGTGACGTTGGAACAGTGGTGGGTGCACCCAGTAATGTATGTACTGTGCATTTACACTAAGGCAATAGAGCTCACAGTCAGGTGCCACCATGCCTCCCTGCTTATAGGGCAGTATCAGTGTCTTCCATTTCAGGCGGGGTTGCTTCCCTGCCCATGCCAGTCTGACCAGGGCCGACCGCAGTGTAGTGAAGAACATTGATGTGAAAGGTATGGTATGTTAAAGAGATAAAGGTAGAACAGCATTAGTACCATTTTTGCTAGTGCAAGATGCCCAGCAAGCATCAGTGGCAGTTTAATCCACCTGTCAATTTGCTGTTCCGTGGTAGTCGTTAGTGTGCCATAGTTTGCCCGGATCACTCACTGTCTGTCCCTTCTCACCATGATGCTCAGATATCTGAGGGGCGCGTTGTCCTTTCCATGTAGGTATTCCAGCTCACCTTCCACAGTTCACTCTGTTAACGGCATGATGGATGATTTGTTCCAGTTAATGGTAATACCAGCGAGGCCAGTGAATAGTATGAACTTTGGATTATCAGCAACACATTGGATGCTGGTCTTTTCATATGCAGCGTGACTTCATCCTTGTAAAGCGACACTATGAAGCGCCGGGCAGTGTAACTGAGCCTTCTTTTCCTGTGATGTTATTGCAAGGCGCTCCATGGCCAGGGCAAACAGGACTGAGGGAAGAAGATGTCCCTGTCTGGTGCCTTAGGCTATGTGTATTAGGTGAGAGATCATCCTTTCTGGCATATTTGTGCTATTGGTTCCTCATAGAGGAGGCTAATCCACTAGAGCACGTTCATGTCATTTCCTAGGTGTCGTAACATGTAGAAAAGAGATAGCCATTTCAGGGACTCAAATGCCTTGGTGGCATCAAGGAAGAGCACTGCCACTTGGCAGTCCAACTACACCAAGTGTATTAGTCCAAAAAGAGTTCTAAGTTTATGTGAGGTGGATTGCCCTGGAGAAACCCCAACTGGTCAGGACCGCTTATCAGGGGGATTAAAGGTTGCATCCTGTTTACTATCAATTTTATTAGAATCATATTATCCGTGTTATTTAAGGAAAAGTGGTGGGGGTGTGAACAAGATGGCGACAGGACCAGTTTCACATTAAAGAGCTGTGTGAAACCCTCATGTACAATCCTGCCAAAATTCTGCTTTGTTCCCCTCCTGGGGGATGCAGATGAATCTGGACTGAGGAGGATGTCCAGTGGGATTATTGCAAGGGGAAGAATGCTGAATTCCCACAGCTGCACCTAAAAAGGGAGTGCTGCTGCCTGTGTCGTGCTGGATAAGATGGCCTGAGTCTGCTGATGGTGGTAGTGGCCTGCGAGCTACACTGAGCCTTGCCTGTTAGATGGGGCAATCCCTCAACCTGTTACCTCTGCAGCCCTGTCAGCCCAGCCACTGAGGATGCCAGAGAATGAGGCCGCTGTGGTTGCCCAGCTGCACAGACTGAAGACTGATGCACACAGATCCCACAGCCACGGCTCCATCCATGAGGGGGGCCGAGTTCTGCCCAGGTGGAGGCCCGATAGGACTACACTGATGTGGTCACTCCTTTTTCTAATCGGGGTGTGTCGCTGGGAGGACAGAACAAGTAAGGAGGCCCCAGAGGAACCAGCGGGGTACCGATGCTCACCAGGCAGGGCTGTAAGCCCATATTGATTATAGACAATTGCCGCCCAAAGCTCATCAACGTGGATCAGAGGTGAGTTGCCACCAGAGGTAGCATACATTTGGTGTGCAGAACAGTGCTGGAGGTGAGAGGGCAAAATTGTGGCTGCTTCCTAAATCTATCAGTGTCCATATATCAGACCCTACGGGCGCAAAGGGCATGATCATGGTGAAACAGAATGGTGCCAGACTTGGGGAAGGGACTAGTCAGTCGGCTAACTCCATGGCTGAGAATCGGGCGGTGCCGCCGGCCACCACAGTGAAGAAGAAGTTTCAGGAGCATTCTGAGAAATCCTTTCAATTACTACATGCGGTGCTGGATCTTAAATCCTCCTTGGTTTGTAAGATTGACACACTGGTTGTAGGTATGGGTTTGTTTCCTGCGTGAAGACCATAAGAAATTAAGGGATAGAGTGGACACTGCAGAATCGACGGCCATGTCGAGGCTAATACTGGCAGAGGCCCAAGACCAGATTAAAGAACTGAAAGAAGACGTCCAACTGCTGTTGTACAAGGCAAATGACACAATACGTTAAGTGTGGTGGGCCTCCCGGTTGAAGGCCCAAATATGAGACCGTACATTGAAAATTGGCTAGCCAACATGGTGCTGAGGGGCAAAATATCTACAGTTTTCTCTGTAGAGAGTGTGCACAGAGTCCCCAGCAGCCAGCCTCCTCCAGGTGCCCTGCCCTGTCCAGTGGTAGCATGCATGTTCAATTACCGGTACAGAGATAATATATTACAACTTGCCTGCACCAAAGGCACTGGTAGGTAGAAAATGGCAAGGTGATGATCTTTGTTGATTATCCCATGGAAGTGCAAAAGAAACAGGAATTGTTCACAGAGGTCAATCATCACCTGCACTGTCTAAATATCAAATAGCCACTACTGTTCCCAGCGCGGTTGTGTTTTCTTTCACACGAGGCAGGAGGCATGGGGCTGGTTGGAGGCCAGAGGAGTGGTGCCCCCGCTGAGCAGAGGTGATGGTCGGGGGATGGCTGCCTGTGAGGAACAAAGTGGCAGGTAGGAAGATATGCAGCAAACCCTCTGAGAAGCACGCTGCACGTGAAAGGGCACGAGTAGGGGCATACATGAAACGGAGTGGTCCACTTGGGAAGGACAGACCAGAACCAAGCTCATAAGTGATCATGACTCCTGAGCGAGACTTCATTGATGACGTGATGGAGGCCTTGCACACTGGGCCTGTCATCACCCTAATGATTGCTAATCTTGCAGTGTGATCAAGGCTGTAACATAGGTACTCTTCTTTTACACTCTTCCAACTATGGGTTGGTGGTCTACCACCAGGAAGTCCTTCAAGTATTTTGCTCTTGGTATGACACTGAACATGGGTGAGGGTACAATACAGTAAAACAGGTAGGCACCTGCAGGCACAATACACTCCCTTACTCACTGCCAATTGCCACAAGTACCCATGATAAAGAAGAGTAGTTTGTTTGCACAAGTTTGAGGTGCATTATGTTTGGCTGAGTGAGTTTGGGAAGTCGGCCTGGGGAGTGGAGTTTCAGGGGTTACTTTGACGACAAAGTTAAAAAAACAATGTGGTAACACAACAAGTCAAAGGTTCTGGACATAGCAACAAAATGGTCCCACAAACATAACACAGAAGGTGCACAAATCAATTTTCACACTTTGACGCTTAAAAGTGATCAGCAAGTTAATCAAATGACAACAGGAGATACAACATCAAGAAAAATCTATAGAAGAGACAACTCAATGCAAAACTATTTTCAAATTGTTTTAGAAATCAGTAATATATTCATGACATTTGAAATGCAATGGTTGCTCCTTAGTGCTCAAAGCTAGTGCTCGAAAGGAGTGGGAAAATAGGTAAGAAAAAGTTAAGATAACATCAGTGAGTAAGCCGTTTCAATCCAATCAGCAGTGTTTCAAACACGCTTCATGAATGTTGTCCATAATCATGAATAGAGTAATCAATAGTTTATTGATAAGGTGATGATGACTACTTGTGTTGTTAATTTGCTTCCTGAACATTATAAATTCAGTTCAGGCTAAGGAAAAGATGTTTTCGACGTTTCAACCCCAAGACAGGAAGTCAATTAAAATCTGAAAGCCGGGTTTTCATCAGGTAAAAAAAACTGAGTTTAAGGGGCAACCTGGAGAATGTGCATGATAACTTCCTTAATCCTGGAGAGAAGAACAATAAAAGTAGCAAAGCAATGTGGATCCAACATTATCCGACACCATCAATAGCCTAACCAAGACCATGTGTTATGGAATTGAGGAGTAAAGTGCACACATCAGAGGTCCACCAACCACTTTTTACCCATTACACACTGAAGCTATTGGGCTGCTCTGGGGTGCGGTCTCCAACTGGCCCCAGATCTAGGATTACATATGTTCACTGCAGGACCCATTGTTTGTATCTGGAGCCATATATCATGGAAGAACAAGGGCTCATCCGCTTTGGGACCATAAGCGCAGATCAACATGGTCAGCTGGGTATATAGGTGTGTGTGCACTATAATTTATCACCCCTCCAGGTCTATCTGGGTTCTGAGAGGGCTAATTTCTGTGTTGCACCTGATCAAGATTGATACCCCCCAGGGCCTACATTGAATACAAGGCTACAAACCTTTGTTCCATCAGTCAAGCCCAAAGTTTATTGTCTTTCTGTGTTGTCAGGTGAGACTCTTGTAAGACACACACAGTTATCTAGTGCCTGGTGACATAAGCCAATACCTGCCTAATTTTCTAAGAGTCATTGAGACCTCGGATATTCCTTGACAGAAATGTAACTATTTTGGTGTGGTGGTGTTTTAGTTAAGGGTTGTGGTCTATGTATGTGGGCGTCAGAGCTCAGTTCGTGAGGTGGGTGTAGTATGCATGAGAGAATAGTAAGAGAATCCTTAGGAGTAGTGTAGAACTGGGTGAGGTCATAGAACTGTGGGATGCGATGTAAGAGGCTGGACAGTGAAGCTGGCAGTTGGATGCTGTTTGGATGGGACCTCTGTCATTTGAATAAACTTACATTGGATTACATCTTTGGCATCTTCCTTTCATCTTGGAGCAACTTACACGATATTACACTGGCGACGAAGGTGGGATGAGAGTTTTTTTTAACCCAATGCCATTATTTCATTGCACACGGGGGAACAGAGGTCTCAACAAGGAACTTTAAGGACACGAAGCACAAGAAAGGTGAGCGCTTTTTCCGTATTCAGGAAGTTTGACATTTTCTTCTCTAAGCGCATTCATTTAAAAAAAAAAAACAATTTCGCCGCTTTCAGCTGAGGCCGGCAGTTGAACGCGTGCCAGCTGTCTCGCGTGCATTTCCATGGAGACTGCATAGCTTCAGCCGCGCGCCAGCTACATTGTGTGTTTGGGACGTGCCGCGCATCAGCTGTGCCGCGTGCGTTCCCATGGATATTTAACACGCGTGCCAGCTGCATCATCTGTATTCTGAATTTGCCGCGTGCAACAGATAGTGTAAGACTTCAGCTGAGCTGTGCGCCAGCTGCATCGTCTGTGTTCTTATAGCTGTAAGGAGCAACAAATTTGAAATTCAAGCACCTCTACATTGATCTACAGTGATCTAAGGAGTAACTAGGGATCAAATAGCAGTACTGGGCAGTAAATGCCACAACCAAAGCAGATGGACAGCCTGTAAGGGATAATAATTCACGATTTGAACTGTGAATTTGTAAACACACAGGAATAAAGATTGGAAACCACATTTCTAAATTCTGAGTTTTGTTTTCAACAGTGTCGTGCCATTAAAAGACTTGCACTCTGGGAAGCTGTGATTTCATTCAAACGGAAGTTCTTCATGATGCAGAATGTCACTGCACCTTCTTTCTTTTTGGCCATGCCAGGAGAACCACCTATTAAATGGCAAAAGTGGAAGAAGGTTTTTGAGAGATATGCAAAGGTGTGTGGCGCATCTTTAAGCATTGAAAAGAAGACTGCGCTACTTTTACATTGTTTAGGTTCAGAGGGTCAGGAAGTGTTTGACAATCTTCCAGACATTTTTGATGAGAACCTAAATGAATATGAGACATGCATAGAAAAACTAGATAGACATTACATTCCGAAAATTAGCACCATACTCGAAAGATATCATTTTGGCAGGAGGAATCAAGGAGAGTGTGAAACTGTGGAAGGCTATGTTACAGCTCTTAGAAAATTGGCTTCATCCTGCAAGTTTGGACCTTTGTCAGAGGAGAGGATCAGAGATCAGTTTATGTTGGGCTGTAACATAGAAAGAGTTAGGGAGGAAATTTGGCAAAAGGATGATCCATCAATGGATGAAGTCTTAGTGTTAGCCAAGAAAATTGAACACTCACTCATGTGTGTTGAAACAATAAAGAAGGAAGAGAACTAGAGTGAGAATGTACAACTGGTCAAGGACAAACGAGAGATTCCAGTAAAGCAGAGTTATAGAAAGGAAAAGAGAGCTACTTTTCAAGGGAAGTGTTTTCGTTGTGGCAAGCAGGGTCACATGGCATATGATAAGAATTGCCCGGCAATTAAGGTGGTTTGCAACTTGTGTAAAAAGAAAGGGCATTTTGCTAGTGTGTGCAAGACTAAAAATAGTGTATATGGTGTTAATAATGATTCAGACACCAATGATGGGGATGAATTCGAGTGTGGCCAAATCGTTCTTCAGGTTGGAGGAGAGAGAAGGAAAGGACCTGTTGATGAAGTTTTGGTGGATGGTGAAAGAACTAAGGTTCTTTTCGATTCTGGAGCAAAGATAACCATCATTTCGAGAGAATTCTTTTTGGGAAAACTCAAAGACAAAGTAAAGTTATTCAAACCAGATATAACGCCTCATGCATATGGTGGAGAACCTATAAAGCTGCATGGGTATTTTTGGGGTATACTTCAATACAAACACAAATATACTAATGCGAAGATTTACGTGTCCAAGAAGGGTGACAGTGTTCTGAGTTGGTTCCATCAGAAAGATTTGGACGTGATACTTGATCCAAATAATGACCCCCCTGTGAAAATTAGAGATCAAGTGGGGGTGAATGAGATTGTAGAACCGGGAGGGGCTACTGCTCAACAAACCACAGGTGATGATGATTTTGTGGCAAAACTTAAGTTGAGAGTTCCGTTGATCTTTCAAAATAAACTGGTACATCATATTCGCCTCAAAGAAGGAGCGAAACCTGTATGCAGCAAAGTTCGTGGTGTACCAGTAGCTTTGCGTGAAGAAATGAAATTGGAACTGGGGAGGCTTCAGAAGGAAGGGATCATCGAAGAAGTCGAAGGAACTGAATGGTTGGCACCAGTGGTTGCAGCCAGGAAAGCGAATGGGAGTCTTCGCTTATGTGTGGACTTGAGAGAATTAAACAAACATGTGATTGTAGATAGATATCCCTTACCAAACATTTCAGATATGTTGATGTTGCTGCAAGGAGCAAAAGTGTTTTCCACAATAGATCTGACGTCGGCATATCATCAGATTAGGTTAACTGAACAGTCTAAAGATCTCACTGCCTTTGTCACTCCGTTTGGAACATTCAGGTACACCAGGTTACCATTTGGGTTGATATCTGCAGCCTCGGTCTTTCAAAGGATGTTGGAAAAAGTTTTGAAGGATTTGGAGGGTGTTAGGATTTACCAAGACGATGTCTTGGTATTTGGGAAAAATAGTTCTGAGCATGAAAGAAGAGTATTTGAAGTCTTGGAGAGGCTGGGAGAGTGAGGTTTGACCGTTAAAATGGAGAAGTGTAAATTTCAAAGGGACTCCATTGAGTATTTGGGACATACGATCACTGGAGAAGGTATATCACCAAAGAAAGAGCTTGTAGATACCATTAGGAAGTTACAGTCACCACTTAATAAAGAGGAACTGATGAAATTCATTGGGATGGCTGAGTATTATGGGAAGTTTATCAAGAATTTTGCTGAAATGTGTGTGAATATGAGGAGGTTATTACGGAAAGGTGTAGAGTTTGTATGGAGTGAGGAGTGTGAAAGTGAATTTAAAGAAATTAAGGAGAAGTTGGTTAGGGCTCCCAAATTGAAGAATTTTAATCCTAATCTTTCATCAGTTTTGATCACTGATGCCAGTGCGAAAGGTCTTGGAGCTGTTCTGCAACAAGGTGATCATAAGTCTGAGCAAGTGGTTTTGTTTTTGTCGCGAGCTCTAAGGAATGCTGAGTTGAATGAGTCTGTCATTGGAATAAACTTACATTGGATTACATCTTTGGCATCTTCCTTTCATCTTGGAGCAACTTACACGATATTACAGTGGGTATTTCCATGTCCTGCTGTTATGTGTGCACCTCCAGTCGGTAGAGTGAATGTGCTGTGCAACACCAACAGAACTCCTTTGTTTCCAGGGGCAGCTCCCTTAGGGGCAAAGCGGCAGGGCGGGGCACAACAACATGAATAAAAAAAAAAGAAACACCTCTGCCGCTGCCTTACCGCTCCTCTGGCTCCCACTTCACTCGGTGCAGGCACAGGCTCCCAGCCTGCCCTGCAACCAATCCTAACACTGCTCTTATATGAGAACAGCATGTGAATTGGCCGGAGCGCCTTGGCTTGGTGCTCCAAGGCAGAGTGGGGGCCTCTGCCTGATATCTCCAACCCAGCAACATGGTGCCGGGTTGGAGAGAGCCCAGTGAGCATGTGTGTTTGGCCGGCCCAAGACAGCCGGCCAAACACACATGTGCACTGAGGGGAGTGCTGTGCATAGCCTGTGGCCCCGCCCCTGAAAAATAAAAACGATAATACGATAACACTGTTTATTATAATTTTTATTTTTCATATTGCAGCTCCTGCTGCTGGTGGAGGGGGCAACACTTCCATAGCAGAGGAGCCGCACCTGTTTGTTTCCCCTCCTGATATCCAATATCCTCCCCACCATCTCCGGCTTCCCCAGTGTGCCAGAGACCCAATGTAACCCACCTCCGACCTGATACTTAAAAAAAATATATTCATAAGTACTAAAAAATACAAATGCAAATGGTTACCAGTAACATCCAGTCTTATGGCAGTGGTACAGGCAAGAGTCATACACAGGAAGTATTCGAAAAAAATAAAATCCCAAATCACAATAGAATCAGTCATAGTAGGTAAAGAAAGACAAAACTGCCATCTGTGATATGTAGTAGGATAGTGTGGCTGAAACAGTTTAGGATCGAGCAATAGTGAATATGAAGAAAGAATGAAAAAATAAAAGGAGGAAAAGGTGGGAAGTGAAGAGAGTACATCCAAAGTCCAGTGTACCTTGTAAACAGCGAGATGAAATCCACTACTACAAACCTAGAAATCCTGACTGGAATTGAGAAGAATGTTGAATCAGGCAGAGCAGGATGGCTGAAAGTAGCGACCCAACCGGGTCACAGACTATGGGCCTGATTTAGAGTTTGGCGGAGAGGGTTACTTCGTCACAAACGTGACAGTTATCCCATCCGCCATATTACGATCCCATTATAGTCTATCGAGTTCGTAAGATGGTGGAAGGGATATCCATCACATTTGTGACAGAGAAACCCGTCCTCCAAGCTCTAAATCAGACCCTATGTGAGGTCACTGTATAGAAGGGGGATGGTGCACCTGATATTTTTAAAGTAACATTCTGCAGCATAACCAACACTGGCAGAGATCCCCCCTGCTCTACAGACTAGGGAACATTCACTCGAAACAAGCACATGCAATTCCACAATATCAACAGTTCAATTAACATTAAGGGGACTTCTTCATCCTGTGCTCAGAGGAGCAAAACATTACTATTAGTAATTTTCATTTATCATTTATCAAATCAGCATTTCCGTGCCAGGGGCTGACCCAAGGCGGTGAGTGCCGATCCAGCTGCCAGGGCAGGACATGATTGGGTTGGTTGGGATTCATTAACAGATGCAGCTTGCCATCTAACTGCATCTACTTTACTGGCTAGAGTAGGCTGTACTGTATTTTAGCTTTCTGCAACAAGCACTTGACTGGAAGGAATCCTCTGCAGGCTTTTTGCAATGCCATAGTGAAATCAGGGAATAAGGACATCGTTATGCCCTCTTACTGCACCTCCTGCTGTGCTCTCGCCAGCCTGAGGACCAAGTTTCAGTGTTTAAAGCTGGATAGCTTGATAGCTGTGCAATAATTGAGCGGGACGGTGCCCTGTGCGGTGGTTGCCGGCCCAGTGAGAGGTGGATGCACTCCACTGAGAACAGTGGTGTGAAGATTGATTCTTCAAAGAGATTGTTTTAGCATTTATTTCACATAGTAATCCAGTTTGCTGATTCTGGGACACCTATTATACGAAGGTTGTTTTGGCAGGAATGTGCCTCCAGGTCTTCATTTTTCACCTGAATGCCCGCAAGGACCATTTCCCTGTGACACAATTTCTCTCTTTGTAAATTTGCAGTGCCTTCTGAGTCCAATGACCATTGCTCCAGCTGACCAAGACGGTTTCTGTGAGCATCTACTCTCTCTTTCATAAAATTTAGGCTTTCTGTAATGGTGTTGATTTTAAAGCTAGTTTTCAAGGCTGTGTATCATGTCCAGTATTAAATGTTTGAGAACTAGTTCTGGGTCTTCATTTCACAGCTGTTGTTCATCCACACCAGCTTCCGCAGCCACTTGAAGGTTAGCGCCATGCCAGAGTTTGAATTGCAGTGTGGCTTGTCGTCCATCATGTTTCCCCATGTTTTCACATCAGGGTGTTTCTAGGACCTGGGTCTAGTGGTTATTGTAGGGCATCCTGAGCCTCCAGGATTCAAGCAGATTCGCAAGTTAAAATGCAGCTCAGCCCCTACAATGACGTGATGGAGCCATGTATTTGGCTCTCCAGCTTTCTGTGCAGCTGTGTACTTGAGAGAGTGATGACTCCACCCCCCACATTTTGGCAAGGAAGCTGATACAGCCATACCCCAGTGTGTATTGCCTTTACTTAGGGGAGGGAGGGCATGAGCAGATCAGAAGGAATCAAACGAGCTGTTGAGCTTCAGTGTTATTCTGGGATGGGGCCCTTGTCGCTCAAGAAATTGTAGTGGCATGTGATGTTGCCAGGCTCAATGGATCCGCAAGCCCCAGGTAGGTTATTTCACCCATCTCGGCCTCCGAGGGCACCAGAGCTGCTAGCATTCCGAGCTGCCCAGAAAAAGCTGCATAAGCGTCTGAGTCCTTGAACAGTTTTCTCTGGGGCAGCGCAGCATATGTGTTACGTCCTGCTCCTCATGTACAATTTGTAAGTACATGAATCAGAGCCTTTGAGTAAGTGCCATGCTCATTGGCACAATAATGTTTATGTTTTCCTACCTTATTCATTTTTTTCCGGGACTAATAAGGCTCATTCCTCCCTTTGGTCCCTCAATGGTGACCTCCTTCCCATCCTCTCATGTCGGTGTTGTGCAAGATCTTGCAAGAAGACGCAAGATCCCACTAGTCCAGCTGCAGCTGGCATAAATTAAAAGTGGTGGGGCATGTGGAGGGGGCCGGGAGTGAGCGCAGGGGGGATCCGAGGGGGAGAAGCACCAGGAGGGAGCGCGGGGGGTTAATAAAAAAAACTTACCTGGTTCTGCCAGCATCCTTGCTCTCCTCTGCTTCCTGGTCCCAGCACCAAAGAGTCCCTGTGCAGTCTCTGTGCTGCTCTCATGCTATTACCTACCATGAGAGTAGCACAGGAATTGGCCTGAGCGGGCTGGTTTGCTGCTCGCTCAGTCACAGGTAGTCTGTGCTGTTTCTCCAACCCGGCTGTCAAATATAGCTAGGTTGGTGAAACCTAACTGCACATGTCTGTTTTGCCGGCCTAGAACAGCCGGCCAAACAGACATGCACAGTTAAGGGCACACTCAACCCCACCCTCATCCCTCCCCACTCCCAAGGCCCGGCCCCTCCCTGCAAAGGCTGGCTCAGCTAACTGCAGAAAAATAAAACAATAGTGAAAAATCATTTTATTTTTCTGCTGCTGACTCTGTGCCAGTGGGGCAACGCTCCTCCGCCATTGTGGAGGATCCACCGCTGCACTAGTCACCTGTCTATGGCAGCCATCTCGGATTGGGTGCGGGCTGTTTACACCACGCCTATCCTGTAAAAGCTTGCTTGATTTTGTGTTTCCCAGCAATTAGAGAGAGGTCCCCGTGACTCACTCCCCAAGCTCCCCCATATTGGATTCCTGTTTCTCTCTGATTTTATGTGCCCTGTATGTCAGTGGCTGTACCAGTCACTCAAATCTTTGCTTCTGGTCTTGCCACTTCCTGTGGTTTTGCGTTTGGCTTCCCTAATACTCCTGCACAACAGAAGTAGAAGACGGTGCCCGCCTTCCTGAGATTCCTTATTCTGCAACAATATGGAAACCGTTACAACCATTTACGACCTTCCAGGAACTTTGAATGAATCATGGTAGGTCAGTGCACTGAACCATAACACTGTGAAGTCAACAGAGGAGCCTGTCTGCATGGCCTGGATGGAACATGGTTTTCTTACATGTAATGTTTGGTTCATAATAACTCTCATACTATTTGGATCTTGGGTCCTTTATCTCCTTGGTGCATGAACATTATTTGAACCAATAGCATCTGCAGTGATGCACAATTCAAAAAGTTAATGGATCCTTCATGTTATGGGTTGTCTCACACTGCTAACTGCTTGCTGAAGTGTGTTTAGGTGTGTTCATGGTTATGACAGTGTAATCTGTGTCTTTCTGTGTGTAGGTCTGTACTGTGTTTTAGGTGACGCTATCCACCAAAGCAAACCATATCCTGAACCCATCCTAAGACTCATATTGCCCAGCGTCTTGGGACCTTCCCTTTATCATTCTATACCCCTTTGCCCTGGGGAATAAACACTGATGCTTGCATTATTATTTAGGAGTGTTACTGGTTGGTCAACGAGAGATTGTGCAAACCTTCTTCGCCCCCTCAGATCCTGGAAATCTGGTGAGTGGATTGCGACAGTATGGAGCTGAGGCTGTATCCAGAAGCAAGACCCCTTCTGCCGAGGCATCAGGCCCTCCCCTTGTCAGAGTCGCCGCCCAGCCTCTGACACCCAGCTTCACCAACCCAGCCTCCGCACGCCACAAGACTCTGGTGTCAGGGCCTAGCACATGCTGGGTGAATCGCTCCTCTTCTTATCAGCTTCTCTTCCTGGGGGAGTGCACAGTCTCATCCCCCAGTCGGGCACCTCTCTTTCTCCACCCACGTTCTGCCCCATCAGGAGCTCACAGGTCCCGGGGGATGGGGGCAAGCTCGATGTCTTGCACAGGCCACTCACGGTGACCACTGCTATTGGCGTACTGATGGCTTGTCCTCCAAAGTTGCCAATATGGCAGCTCCTACCTCACTCCCCACAGGCTCCGAAGTTCTCTTCCTCAGCCGCACTCCTTGCCCATCAGCTGCCAGCACAACCTGAGCTTAGTGTCCCCATGAAGTGTTCTGAGTCGGTGACATGCTGCACCGTCGGTGGCTGTGGATAATTATCAGATCCTGTATCTTGACAGGCAGAGCCTTGCTAATGTGAGGCCATCTTGCAGCTGCACCTGTACATGAATAACCTTGCCAGCAGAGGAGGCAGCCAGTAGAGGAAAATGGGGGAACGTCTTCAAGATCACAGAGACAGTGGCAAATCTTATTCAACATACAAAAGCACCCTGGGCCAAGCACTTCAAATAAGTATTGAACAGACCAGTACCAACAATCATAGTGGCAATCCAAGAGATGGACTTGGATGTGAACACTGCTCTACCACAAAAAAAGAAATTGTCACTGCCATCTGATCTTCCAAGAACATAAAAGCTCACGGCCAAGGCAACCTGAATGCAGAAATGTTCAAGGAAGATCATGAAACATCAGACAAGATCCTTTAACTACTTTTACATCAATTTGAGAGGGAAGGAAAGTACCAGATAATTGGAATCAAGATTTCATCTCAAGATTACAAAGAAGGGAACATTAACCAACTGTAACAACTGGTGTGGAATCACCCTTCTGTCAATCCCACGTAAAATCCTGGTGCAAATCATCACACGACGCATTTCAGATGTAGTGGACAGGCAGTTAAGTAAATAACAGGCTGGGTTCCGCAAGGGCAGAGGGTGTGTTGATCAGATCTTTACAATTTGCAGTGGGAGGGACAACTATAAAACAACGTATCCACTGTGACAGTTTCTGGTGTATACAGAGAGCCATTGGAATGCTTCAGCAGATAGTTCCCCTCATGAAGAACTTCTATGATAACTTTACCTGCAGGATGGGAGATACTGAGTATAGCTATGAAGTCAAGACTGCTTTGAGACTGGGGTGCGTGATGTCAGTGTTGATCTTCAACCTAGTCATGGATTGGGTGTTGTGATGCACAACTGAAGACCAAGCCAAAGGCATCAGGTTGACCTTATTCTCTACATTGGGGGACCTTGACTAGGCGGATGACCTAGCCTTGCTTTCTCAGACACACCAGCATACGTAGGAAAATATGTCTTGCCTCAATATACACAGCAAGTGGGCCTGATGATCAACATGAAGAAAACAGAAGTCATGCAACTCAATGACCCAAGCCCTTCACCAATCAAGGTGGATGGAGAGGACATAGCCATGACTGAAGAGTTCACCTACCTAGGCAGTACTATCAGACATAATGGAGGGGTCGCAGTGACATCAAGTGCAGACTGAATAAGGCCCAGGGATGCCAAATAAGGCCAGGAATGCTGAACAATGTGGGGAAGTTATCTCAGTACAGCACTAACATCAAGCTGAGACTTTATCAGAGCTGTATTCTGTCCATACTCTTGTATGGATCAGAATGCTGGTGGATGACGGAAGGCAACACTACCAAACTGTCAGCCTTCCATACTAGTAACCTAAGAAGAATCTTGGACATTTTCTGTTGACAAACCATCTCTAACCAGGAACTGCTTACCAGACGCAAGCAGGAGAGCATGGACACCATCATTATGAGAATAAGACGGAGATGGATAGGACACACCTTCAGAAGAGAACAAGACTCCATCAGAAGAACAGCTCCCCACTGGACCCCAGAAGGAGAATGGAATAGAAGCAGTTTCAAAGACCACTTAGAGGCAAACTATGGAAACAAAAATGAAGACCCTAAGCCACGGCAAGGAAACATACAGAAACTTGCCTAACAGTCAGAAGTAAAGATCCTTTGCTGCTGTCCTGTGTGCCAGTCAGCATAACAAGCAGCAAGTAGGATTTCAGAAAGTTAATATCACCAAAATGTATAGCAAAGTGGTATATGATGGAGAAAACACATTCAGACCTGTCAGAAATGGTGCAGGTGCACTATATATTTATTAACTTGGACTGGAAGCCAACAAGCAGTACAGCACCGAGGGACCCGGTAGACAATTAGGTTGATACATTATTTTTAAGTCTATACACAGGGTCCAACTTGTCATGCTGACCCAGTATTTCTAGCACACAAATGGTGTTGTCCATCATGGCACTTGGTGCAGATATGCAGGAATAATCTGTGCAGGAATCCTGAACTACTTGGAACAGTAAGTGTAGTTGACATCAGACATGGTTATTGATTCAGTCAGGGCTATTGTATTCATTGATGGAGTAGCCATGGCTAGGTGCTACACATTTAGCCATGCCACAAATCAACCTCCAATGGCAGTAGGGGTGGCTGTATTAGTAATATTATCTTGATAAGTTTACCAAACAAATGACACAATAAGAGCTTAAATATAGTTTGTGTAGATCTAATTGGTGGAAAATGTCTTGGAAAGAATACAGTTTTTGATGAGTATGAGATCCAGTTCATTGGAATGCCAGTGACAGTGTAGCACAGGAAAATAGCCATAGTCTCTGGTGGACGGCAGCCTCAATGTGTTATACAAGAGGTTCCTGTTATTGCCGAAGTAGAGGGTTCCAGGTTTAAGATGATTGTTTTCCTGCTAGAGAAATCATCCAATGGCTTTGGATGGAATGGAATTGGGAGCATGTCTAATGATAGGTAGAACTTTCCATTTTAAGATGGAAACCTTGCAGAAAATCATTCCTCTGGTGCAGCATAGGGACTATCTCATGTCCATATCCCCGTTGGCTAGTTCCCATCATGTCACAATAGGATCAGCCAAGGTTTTTACAGTTTTGGATCAACAGTACCAGTACATGGCAAGGTGGCAAAAAGTTGTTTATAGAGGTAATGGCTGATTTAGATGGGCTTACCCATATTCAAGGTTGCTCCTACACCCTTATCTCAATGACAAATTGATGCAAGCTGTGTTTGGCCATCTCAACAGAGTGTACTTCTCATGGACAGCCCAAAGAGATTATCTCAAAAGTCTCTTCCCTGAATTCAGTCAGGATGTGCTCGGCTGTTGTTGACCTTCAAAAAGGTGTACCTGCATCTATACTGCATACCTTGTTGTTTACTGGAGCATCCTTAATGATGGAAGAAGGGACAGTCTTACATGATGTAGAGTCAATACATTGATAATCAATCCGTGTGGTCTAATGCAGCTACATGAGACATTGATCAGGAGGTTGGTGTTGTTTCAATAGAATGTGAAGCTTCTGTGTTTTTAGTTTCATGGGCATGGTTCCATCTGAAGTGTTCAGGAATATACATAAAAAATCTGAAGATTCTGAGAGCATGGTTCAGGTATCAGACAACATTTGTGCTTCACTAACTCTAGCCCAGGAACTTGGAAGCAGAGTGGAATTGAATCCTCCAGTTTCCCAGCCGCTGACAATAAATTTCAGTTGCCTGGGTGGACCACAATATTGAAGCCTGTTTGGAATCATTGGACTCTGCCAGTAAAGTAGATATCAACAAATGTGAAGAAGATGGAGGTGGTTTGGCAGTGTTTAGTAGCATTTATCGCATCAGAGGTGAGGGAGTGCTAGTCAAGATGGGCAACACAGTGACAAAGTTAGTCTGACTTTGTCAAGGTTGAAACAAGCCCTGTTGAATCTGCTAAGTCTGTTTGTAACCATGTCAAACATATTGGTTCTGGTGTTCTTTTAGGGCTCTACAGGAATACACAGAGGCACATTCCTACACGTTTTGCTAAAGGACCCATTAACCTGTCAAGTGTGCACAACCAGATGTTCCCCAGGTAGGCGAGGGCAAGTTGTTATCCAGGATGACCCCACTGCTGGAAATCAATAATAAAAGTTACTGACAGGAATACAACAACATAAAGTGCTAAGCCGAATACAACAACAAAGTCAATTCATCACACTTCATAGTGGGAAGTGTATTGCCAAGTTGCATTTTCCTTTGTAATCTTATAGCAAGTGAAAAAGGAAAGTCTTGATTCAGAAGTTAAAAGTCGCCAATGTGTTCATCAGACAATTGTCTTGTGGGCTGAGAAATTGGCAGGCAGGGTATTCCATCCCAAATGTGTACTGTGTCTGCCAAACACTTGTTGGGCCCTCATTACAACCCTGGCGGTCGGTGGTAAAGCAGCAGTAAGACCGCAAACAGGCCGGCGGAAAAAAAATGGAATTATGGCGGTCATCCGCCACTTCACCATTCCGACTGCCATGGCGGTGAAGACCACTGGGCTGGAGATTGTGGTCTCCAGCCCGGCAGTCGTCACTAGACCGCCGACGGTATCAGGACCCTGCATACCGCCATGGATCTTGGGTGGTTGGGAACCGCCATGAGATCCATGGCGGTAGGCACTATCAGTGCCAGGGAATTCCTTCCCTGGCACTGATAGGGGTCTCCCCCACCCCCGCTACCCCCCACGAATCCTCCCCCCACACCCCGCACCCCCCTGCTACCTCCCAAAGGTGGCACAACCCCCCTCCCCTCCCCACCCCCACCCCGAACATGCACATATACACACCCCTACACGCACACAACCCCAACATGCACATATACACACCCCTACACGCACACACACCCAACATGCACATATACACACCCCTACACCCACACATACACCCCGACAACACATACAAACAGACATGCACACCGTCCGGCCCGCACACATTTTCCATACACACAACACCCCCCTGCACGCATACACTCATTCACTCACCCCCTCTACACTCTCACACGCACAACCCCAGGCACGCACACAACACACAACACCCCCCACCCCCTTCCCTAACGGATGATCAACTTACCTTGTCCGTTGATCCTCCGGGAGGGGACAGGACCCACGGGGGCAGCTCCGCCACCAGCACACCGTCACCAGAACACCGCCACACCGAATCATGGGACGTGTTCTATTCATGTGGCGGTGGAGGTTGAGCAACCTCCACTTTCCCGCCGTCCGCCAGTATGGCTGCTGGCGGCTTTACGTACAAAAAAGGACGACGGGCTGCCAGAGGTCATAATACGCGACACGGAAGACCGCCACCACTGGCGGTCTTCAGCTCGGTGGTACCTCGGTGGTCTTGCGAAAAGACCACCGAGGTCGTAATGACCCCCTTGGTCTGGCCCCTTCATTTAGAGACTGGTGGATCTTAAGTTTTCTGTCAACATAGCCCCGATTGGAGGCCAGATCTTACAATGCCTGCCCTATTTAGGGTGGCCAGTGTAATGTCTCTGTTATCCTCCTCATCACAGCCAGAAAATCTGATGGGTAGGCCAGAAAAAAAAAATATTACTCACACACCCTGGGAAAAAGGTATGGTATAAAGAAAATCCGGAAACCAAATTCAATGGAGAATCCAAGGGCTAAATGTTCAAACATTAGTAATAGCGATTACCAAATCGCATTTTTTTGTGAATCGCTATTTGATAATTGCTATTACTAATAAACTAAAGTGAAATCTGACCCTGATTTCCAAATTAACGATTCCAAGTGGGCCACAAAAAGACCTACCTCGTGAATATTTATAAGCTCGTTTGCAATTTGTCAACCACTTGGATTTGCTGCCTTCACAGTGATGGTGGCCTGCTGGGGTCAGAAGACTACCATGTCTGTGATTGGTTTTAACGAAAGCATTTTTTTTTTAAACGCAGCCCATTTTCCTTAAAGAAAAATGAGATGTGTTTCAAAAGAAAAATGAAACGTTTCATTTTTATTTTTTAATAGAAGGCAATGGTCCAGGGGGTTCACTGCCTGCACCTAAATCAGACGCAGGCCAAAGTGGTTCCTCTACTGAAATCCTTCTCTGGATCCTTCCTGCCCAGGCAACTACTGTCCTATTTCTCTCCGTCCGTTTCTATTCAAGGTGGTAGAAAAACATGTTAATACGCTTCTGACTGAGTTTTTAGAAACAAATCAAACCTTGGACATTTCCCAAAACAGCTTTAGATCTCATCACAGCTCTGAGTCAGCACTTTTGGCAGTGACTAAGTCATTGCATAGAGTGGTGAACAGGGGTGCTTTGCGGCACTTATTCTTTTGGACCTGAGTGCAAATTTCGACACCGTCTCTCAAAAGGTGCTGTTACATCGTCTCTGTGATATTGGGATTTGGGGTAAGGCTTTGGCCTGGTTCACATCTTTCCCTAGTGACTGTTCTTTTCAGGTCACCTCTCTTCCTTTCTGTGCCTCTCCCAGACCCATGCAGCACGGGGTCCCTCAGGACTCCTCGCTGAGCCCTACTCTATTTAACATATATGTTTAATGTTGGACCCCTGGTAAGGCATTTTGGGGTATCTATCGTCTTGGATGATGATACTCAGCTTCTTTTATCCTTTTCTGCTGATTCCCCCACAGACATTTCCAATTTTCAGAGCTGTTTGCTATTAGGTAGAGGATGTGCCATTATTGTCTGAGCTGTGAACTTTAGAGCTGGAGGAACAAGGTTTGAATCACGGTGTTGGCTCAACATTCTTTGATTCTGGGCAAATCACTTAATCTCCCTGTGCCTACAAATTCAGTGCCTTGAAACCCTCATTGGTGATTTGCTGCACTTTACACTTTACATATCCTCGATTTTTTTTTAATTTTTTTATTTATCAGTAGCGGGATGGATGGCAGACAACTGTCTAAAGGTGAATTCTAGCAAAACAGAGATCCTGCTGTTCGGTAAACATACCCAATCATGGGGAGACTCCTGGTGGCCAGATAGTTTGGGGGCCCCTTCCTCACCTTAAACATCTATCAAAAATCTGGGTGGATAGCACCCTCAACCATGACACGTAAGTAACCACTCCAGCGGGCACTTCTTTTGGCCTGTTCAGAAGATTGAAACCCATTATTAGCCTAATTAAACCTCATATTCGCCAACTGATCATTCAGTCCCTCATCTTATCACACTTGGACTTCTGCAATATTTTTTATCTTAGCACCAAAAAATCTGTTTTAAATATAGTCAATCCAATGAGCTGCAGTTTGAATCTTGTTTTCCCTTCCCAATTCTGTCCTGCTTCAGGACTGCTTCACAAACTTCATTGGCTCCCGATTGAGAGACGCATCCAATTTAAAACTCTCATCACCGCACACAAGATCATGAATACCTCTGGTGCCCCTATTCTGTTCTATCTTATGCAACCCTATCTCCCTCAGAAAGCACTCAACGGGCTACCATTCCTCGGTACCAGAGGGAAAATGCCAATGGACTCTCTTTCGTGTATTAGCCCCAGCCCTCTGGAACAATTTGCCCCATGAGCTAAGGAGTATCCAGAGCCATCTGCCAGCTCCGAAGGACAAGAGGAAGTCGACGCCTTCAAACTCGACTGCTAAGCATGTACAGAAACGCCTCATCTCCAGCTATTGGTACAGCATGCACACAAATGTATTTATATGAAAAACATTAGCGTGGATTAGTGTCAAGCTCAGATCACACCATTCAGCCACACAGTGGTGTAAAGTAAAATGATAAGTCCCTGTGCAACATTTGTTGAACGGCCCATTAAGGCAGTGCCGGATTAAACCCTATGAAGGCCTGTAGGCAGTCGAAATTTCGGAGTCCACCTCGCAAATTATCCCCTAATACGTTTTGATTTTACCAACCAACAATTTTAATAAACCAATCTTATTACACAAAAATAAACATTACACGTACTAGTTTGCACCAATTTTGTTTTCAACAAACTGACACCTGACAAATGATGCGCTTTTAAGAGACAAACTGCTATGTTATTCTGATGTCTATGGTTATGTACTTTAAGTTGTTTATGGGTACATTACAGCAATACAGTATTTTCTCTATAGTGACTTTAATGTAAAGTTTTCGTTTCTTTGAGTTGATACATTTTTTCTATCTTCTGGAAAAATTTAAGAAAGCTTGATTGTAATTTCCTTTCAAGATCAAATCAATATTATTTTGATCCATTGTAGCGGGCCCCCTAAAAGGAGTGGGGCCCGTAGGCCGGTGCCTACTTTGTCTATTTGGTAATCTGGCACTGCCTACAAACGGACATAGGATAGGTACCTCACATATATACAGGGGTTTCACTGATGGAGGACCCATAAAGTTTGAATCCCAAATGCAGGGACTTTACAAAGTTACCTTTTGAATTTCAGAAGGCGATAGTGTGCCAGTGTCCACTTTGGCCATTTAACCGCACCTCAGAAGTGGGACAGCCAATGAGATTCTAAGAAACCAAGGTCTATCAGTATTTATTTACTGTGTGCACCAGTGCGTTTGAGCATGTGCTTCCACACAGTGTTTGCATACAGTCTTTATTTTAGCCATTCTCGCCTTTCTGTGACAATGCTTTAGGTACCGCTGCACAGAAAGCCCATAGTGCATACATTGCCACCAGGTCCAACAGCTTTAAACTAAGAAGAAAGCTAGCAATAGTTGGATCCCAAGTTTGTCTAGATATCCTTTTGGCAACTTCAATTGATGTCCACAAGCAAACTCTTTAAAGAGAAAAGATGAATTGTTTATGTCTGAATGGTCCAGACAAAGAGCTAACGGCAATACTCGATCATAGGGGATAGCCTGCTCGATCCCAGCTATACTACTCCTGAAAGTTCAGCCTGTAGTGGATTGCATGGACTTTCATTTTTCCTTTGTTAGAGGCTCCAATCCATGGCAATTACAGGGTCCAGAACGCGTTCTTTCATCTGGTGGGGTGCACCAGGTGTACCCTTTTTGTATGTATGGGTCTACTGTCCGTGTCCTGAATTGTTAACATGAAGCAGTGGTGGCAGCATACCGATTTTTATAAATTGATAAAACTGAACACATTTATTTCTCTGTTTCCACAAGAGGTTGGCCTACCTGCCCCACTCACTTAAAACTCTGCTTTAATTTGGCACCCAGATCCTTATGATGACATCTAATGTGGCTGTTGAGTCCGTGTATACATGATGTGGTTGGTAGCAGGACTCCATGTTGTGGTGAGAGTCTTATTGTTGGGGCCAATGAGATCCATTTTGTATAGTCCCTGGCTTCACATAGCACAAGCTGGAGGAGGTATACATCATCCAACAGTGGAAGTGTATTGCCTATATTCCTGAACCTGAAGTTAGTACACCCAGTTAACTGAAGTGAGGGAGGATTTAGACATGCTATACTTAGAAATTCCATGAGGATGTTTTAGCAAGAGATCCCTGATTAGCCTTCTCTGAGCACTGCTGTTTGGTGGAAAATTGGGGGAGGAGGTGAGTCAACAGATTTAGGTGGTCATTCTGACCTCGGCGGTAAAAGGCGCCTACCGCCGGTCAGAAATCCTCCATAATCCCGCCGCGGTCGCGGAAACCCGCCACGGTCATTCTGACCCGCAGAAGGCAAACCTCCGAAAATCCGACCGCCACAACAGACCGCCAGACCAGCGGTCGGCGGAAAGGTGGAGGTGCCCAAACCTCCACCGCCACGCCAACAGAAATACGCCCATCCCATTACGACCCACGAATCCACGCGGCGGTCATTCAAACGCGGTATTCCATTGGCGGGACACACCGCCGCGGTCAGAATACACACAAACGAACAAAACTCAGCCACATTGGACAATTTGAATCCCACACACCTGATACACATACACACACCACTCCCACACACACAATACAATATAAAACACACACCCACATCACCCACAAACCCCTACGCTAAAAAATTCGGAAAGAAGGCAAGAGCGAGACACCAGCATCCAAAAAATAACAGCCACAGCCACTCAACACCATCACCCACACACTATCCACACACAAAACAACACACACCACCACACTCAACTCACTTAAATACACATACTCCACCCCACACATCATACACACCACCCCATGGCACCCCAAAGACAACCCCGCTTCACAGACGAAGAACTCAGGGTCATGGTGGAGGAAATCGTTCGGGTAGAGCCCCAGCTGTTCGGCACACAGATACAATACACCAGCATTGCCCGGAGGACGGAGCTATGGCAGAGGATTGTCGACAGGGTGAACGCAGTGGGACAGCACCCCAGAAATCGGGAAGACATCAGGAAGCGATGGAACGACCTACGGGGGAAGGTGTGTTCCATGGTATCCAGGCACAACATCGCCGTGCAGAAGACTGGCGGAGGACCCCCACCTCAACCCCCACAATTCACATCATGGGAGGAGGAAGTCTTGAACATCCTGCATCCTGACGGCCTCGCAGGAGTCGGCGGAGGAATGGATACTGGTAAGTTGAAGCTTCAATACTGCTTCCCCCCCACCTGCATGCCAAATCAGTCCCCAACCCTCACCCCCATCCTCGAACCCCACCCTCACCCCCACCCCCATCCTCACCCCCACCCTCACCCCCACCACCATCCTCACCCCCACCACCATCCTCACCCCCACCACCATCCTCACCCCCACCCCCAGCACACCTATTCCCCGCCAATGTCTCACCATCACAACCCACACATCCCAAAACCTAGGCCTGCATGCGTCCACTAAGCATGGACACCCATCACCAAAGCATGCCCAATGCATATACACATCCCCCCCACAAGCCACCCTCACCAAAGCCCCCACACACGAATGCCAGCACTTGGGGACACGAGAACCCACAGATACACCCATATGCGACACATTTAAACTATAACCATACCTCTATACCCCTGCAGGACCCGACCGTCAACACACCGCAGCGGAGGGGCCAGAATTCTCCACACCCCCCACCCAAGAGGCCGTCAGCGATGACAGCAGCTCTGTCGACCTGGACACCGATGACCAGCCCGGACCATCGGGGACCTCTGGACAGTCGGTTCCCCTCACACAGGCCCAGGCCACTACAGACCCAAACCCCTCTGGGAACACCAGCACAGCTCCCACCCAGCGGGCCCATGCCTCTGTCTCCAGGGCGCGTCAATCTGGGGTGTGTCTACCACTACAGGGCACCCAGGATAACCCACCACCCCAACAACAACAGGGACCTGGGGGCAGTGGTAGTGGGCACACCGGCCAGGGGGCAGAGGCCCAGGGAAACAGGGGAACTCGGCGGGCAGCTGTGCGACAGGGGGGGGAGGAGAGGCCCAGGGAACCCACTCTCCACGAGGTCCTCACCACCATCATGGGAGCATACAACCGCTCCCAGGAGACGATGGTGACGGTATTGGCCCGGTTCCAGGAGATCCAGGTGCTGCAGGAGGAACACTATCGGGGGTACAGGGAGGACATCAGAGCCATCAACACCACCCTGGTTCCCATGGTAGGGCTGCTGCAGGACCTCGTAAACAGCAGGGCGGACACTGAACAACACCCAAGGGCCCCTGCCACTAGCCTGGACCAAGAACAGCCATCCACCTCCGCCGGCGCTAGTGGACAGGAGGCCCCCGCACAGCAGCAGCCCACCAGACCCCCACCTCCTGCAGGAGAAGAACCACCCCGCAAGAGGGCCCTGAGATCTCGCAAGAAGACAGAGTAGGATGTCAAGACCCCCGCCAGCAAAGGATACCACCTGATGTCATCCCACTGTCCCACATTGTCACCCTGTCCATCCTTGAACTGCCCATGCTCCATCTCTCCACAGGCCTCTGGACAATGCACCTGTGTGACTGTTACTCTGGACTCTGCCATGGACATTCCTTCACCATAGCCCCCACCCACTTGAAACCACCCATCCCATTTTGAGCACTTCAATAAACACCTATTTTGCACCAAAATATCAGGAGTCTGGCTGTGATTTCAATAGATTGTAATTGACATGACAGTGCAAATATGTCCTTGTACATGGTGAAGTCAACAAACAGCTGCCACAAAGCTGTAGTCCATGGGGAAACGAAGCACAGGACTCGTAGTGGGGACCCCAGATCTGAAATAGGGAGGGAAAAGCCAAAACTCAGTCATCATACACTGGGGCAAATAGACAGGCAGCAGAGATGCTGGAGAGTAGTTAACATTTACTAAATTATCTTTGAAATGTTACCTGTGTCCTATTGGAAGTACTGTTCAATGATTCTGTCCCTGTTGTCTGTTTCAGCCCCGTCGTCTTCCTCCTCGTCACTCTCCTCAGGTTCCACCGCTGCCACAACACCACCGTCTCGACCATCCTCCTGCAGGAAAGGCACCTGGCGGCGCAAAGCCAGGTTGTGAAGCATGCAGCAGGCCACGATGATGTGACACACCTTCTTAGGTGAGTACATTAGGGATCCACCTGTCATATGCAGGCAGCGAAACCTGGCCTTTAGGAGGCCAAAGGTGCGTTCGATCACCCTCCTAGTACGCCCATGGGCCTCATTGTACCGTTCCTCTGCCCTGGTCCGGGGATTCCTTACTGGGGTCAGTAGCCACGACAGGTTGGGGTACCCAGAGTCCCCCACTAGCCATACACGGTGTCTCTGTAGCTGTTCCATCACGTAAGGGATGCTGCTATTCCTGAGGATGTAGGCGTCATGCACTGACCCTGGGAATTTGGCATTTACATGCGAGATGTACTGGTCAGCCAAACACACCACCTGGATGTTCATTGAATGGTAATTTTTTCTGTTCCTGTACACCTGCTCCCTGTCTCTTGGGGGAACCAAAGCCACATGGTTCCCAACAATGGCACCAATTACGTTGGGAATATGTCCAAGGGCGTAGAAATCACCCTTCACTGTAGCCAATTCGCCCACCTCAGGGAAAATGATGTAGTTCCTCACGGATTTCATCAGGGCAGACAACACTCTGGATAACACCTTCGAAAACATGGGCTGAGACATCCCGGAAGCAATTCCCACGGTTGTCTGAAATGACCCACTTGCCAAGAAATGTAGTACTGACATGACCTGCACCAGAGGGGGAATCCCTGTGGGTTGGCGGATGGGGGACATCAGGTCGGGCTCCAGCTGGGCACACAGTTCATGGATAGTGGCACGGTTAAGACGGTAGGTCAGGATAATGTGGCGTTCTTCCATTGTCGACAGGTCCACCAGCGGTCGGTACACGGGAGGATTCATCCGTCTCCTCGCCCAACCCAGCGGACGGTGCCTAGGAAGGACAACATGGAGCACACAGTCAAGCAACCCACAGGTACGTACTCACAGCTAGCACAGTATACGATTCTCTATGCAGTGAATGGCGTGTCTGAGTGGCTATGCAAGGCCTAGGCCTGTGTGACGCAGTTGAAATTGAGCCATGTGGGCCCTGGAAATGGCGGCTGCCTGACCTGTGAAGTGTGACAATGGGATGTGAGGTCAATGCGCTGGCGTGGCACACCGCGGCGGGCGAAGACCGCGGCGCGAAGCCGCATTGGTTAACATTGAAGCCTATGGGTTTCAGGAGCCAATGGCGAAGGGCGCCGGCGGTGGCGGGACGCACCGCCGCGGTACGCACCGCCGCGGACGTGACCGCCATTTTCTATCTACTTATCCACTTGCGACTTGAACTTTCACAGGAGAGGACCTATACTGCAAGTGTTGCTGTGACCTCGGTCTGGAAGGGACAATGGCTGCTGCGACTGGGGAAAGGGCCCCTGCCTTCACTGGAGAGGAGTTGGAGAAACTTGTGGATGGGGTCCTCCCCCAGTATGTGCTACTCTACGGTCCTCCAGACCAACAAGTGAGTTTAATTCAATATGGATTTGGGGCCACTGGCTGGCTTGGGGGCCTGGCGGGGATGGGGGGCATGTTGGGGCTGGCGGGGGGCCTGGCGGGGATGGGGGGCATGTTGGGCATGGCGGGGGGCATGGCGGGGGGCCTGGCGGGGATGGGGGGCATGTTGGGCATGGCGGGGGGCATGGCGGGGATGGGGGGCATGTTGGGGCTGGCGGGGGGCCTGGCGGGGGGCCTGGCGGGGATGGGGGGCATGTTGGGCATGGCGGGGGGCCTGGCGGGGATGGGGGGCGTTGGGCCACTGGAAAGGAAAATGCTGAGAAACTTGAACGTGGTATTTCTCCCTCCCTGTACGTGTCACATAGGTCCGCGCCCATGAGAAGATCGGGATTTGGCGTGCCATCGCCAAGGAAGTCCGGGCCCTGGGGGTCCACCATCGACGGTGCACCCACTGCCGCAAGAGGTGGGAGGACATCCGCCGCGGGACCAAGAAGACCGCCGAGTCTCTGCTGGGGATGGCCTCCCAACGTAGGCGGGGTGCCTGCCGTCAACTGAGCCCCCTGATGTTCCGGATCCTGGCGGTGGCCTACCCTGAATTGGATGGGCGCGTGAGGGCAGCACAGCAGACACAAGGGGGTGAGTACAAGCATTATCTACTCTGTTGTCGCGCAGTGGAGGTGTCTGGGTGGGGGAGGAGGGCTGGGGGTCCCCCTAGGCCAGGGCGATATCTGTAGGCTGGGCACCCCCGTAAGCCCCTGTGTCCCCAGCCACCACCCTCAGTAGTTTGTCAGTACAGCCATCCCTGGGCCGTGTCATCCATGGGTGCAGTTGTCAACTCTAGGCGTGTAGGGCATGTTCCACGGAATGCGTAGCGTACCCCAAGTGCGCAAGTTAGTGCAGGGGGCATCTGTGTCTGTCATGTCCGCTAACTGTACCGGAGATCCATGTACTCAATATCCCTTTATTTCTCTCTCCCCCCCCCTTTTTGTTTGTCTTTCTGTGCTTGTGTGCATCAGCATCATCAGGCGGAGGAGAAGTGGCATCGGGGCAGGAGGGAGCTGCATCTCACATGGCCCAGGAGGGCCATGCCACAGAGTCAGACTGGACCAGTGAGACGGAGGGCGAGGGGAGCTCCACGACGGGGACGACTGGACCCTGCAGCGACACGGACACGTCCTCGGAAGGGGGCTCCCTTGCGGGGGTGGCACCATCCGTGCCCCCCGCCATTACAGGTACAGCCGCCACCCAGCGCACCATCTCCGCCCTCCCAGCAGCCCCTCAGCGTTCGCCCCGTGCCCGCTCTGCCAGGAAGCCGGGCATCTCCTTCGCCCCAGGCACCTCAGGCCCTGCCCCTGTTACCCCCGCTGCCCTCAGTGAGGAGGTCATTGACCTCCTCCGAACGCTCATTGTTGGGCAGACTACCCTTTTGAATGCCATCCAGGGGGTGGAGAGGGAGGTTCATCGCAGCAATGCGTACCTGGAGGGCATTCATTCGGGTCAGGCTGCCCATCAGCGATCGTTCCAGGCTCTGGCCTCAGCACTGACGGCAGCCATTGTCCCTGTCTCCTGCCTGCCTCTACTAACTCCCTCCTTCCAGTCTCCTGTTCCTCTGCCTGTCCCACCCACACCATCAGACCAGCCTGCACACACCTCAACACCCAAGAGAAGCTCATCCAAACATAAGCACCACAGATCACGCAGACATTCACACACGCAACATTCCGATGCAGACATGCCAACAGTCACTACCACCTCTGTGACCCCCACCTCCTCGTCTCCCTCCTCCCTCCCTGTGACGTCTACACTCACACCTCCATTCACCTCACCATCAGCCAATGTTTCCATCACCAGCACACCCTCCACTCCAGTCCGCACACGTGCAGTCACCACCCCCACTGCCATTTACACGTCCCCTGTGTCCTCTCCCACTGTGTCTGTCACCCCCTCTTCCACACCACACAAACGCAGCCACCCACCCACCCAACAGCCATCCACCTCACGACAGCCTATCCCTCCTGCACCTGCACCCAAAGACAGCAAACGTGACTCACCTACAACCACATCCTCTCCCTCCACTCCCATTCCCACTGTACCTACCACTCTCCCTTGTCCCAAGAAGCTCTTCCTCGCCACTACTAACTTCTTTCCTGACCCTGAGCCCCCCCCTCCTTCTCGTCGGGGTAAGAAGAGCACCTCAGCCACCACCAGCCCTGCAGCCCCCTTGACAAGGGTGCAGGGGTATTGGAGCCCGCCAGCCCGCATGTCTGGATCTTCGCCCAGCAGCAAGGGGACAGGCAGCCCACCCCCTGGGAAGAGGAGCAGAAGGCGGAAGGGGTGCCGCAGGAGCCCGCCTTCTACATCCCCCCCGGACACCACCCAGAGACAGTCACCAGCCACAGCTCCAAAGGGAGGAAAGGGCCACAGGCCGACGACTAAGGAGGGCAAGGGCAGCAAGTCGGAGAGGTCAGGCAGCAGGCCTGCTGCCCAGGAGGAGCCCACAACCCCCATAGCCGCTGCCCCGGGAGGAACCGGCACAGCTGCCCCGGGAGAGCCCACCACCCCCATAGCCGCTGCCCAGGGAGGACCCAGCCCAGCTGGCCAGGAGGGCCCCACCACCCACAGCCCAGGTGGGCATTGAAGGAGCACCATCCCCGCTGCCCAGGAGGGCACCACCAGGCAATTAGCAGTTGGCCATAGACCGGCCGCCGTCTCAAGAACCGCTGAACTGGGCCCCGCCGTCTCAAGAACCGCTGAACTGGGCCCCGCCGTCTCAAGAACCGCTGAACTGGGCCCTTCAAGGCAAGTAGCGCTGACCTGGGCCCCACCGTCTCAAGAACCGCTGAACTGGGCCCCGCCGTCTCAAGAACCGCTGAACTGGGCCCTGCCGTCTCAAGAACCGCTGAACTGGGCTCCGCCGTCTCAAGAACCGCTGAACTGGGCCCCGCCGTCTCAAGAACCGCTGAACTGGGCCCCACCGTCTCAAGAACCGCTGAACTGGGCCCCGCCGTCTCAAGAACCGCTGAACTGGGCCCCGCCGTCTCAAGAACCGCTGAACTGGGCCCCGCCGTCTCAAGAACCGCTGAACTGGGCCCTTCAAGGCAAGGAGCGCTGAACTGGGCCCCACCGTCTCAAGAACCGCTGAACTGGGCCCCGCCGTCTCAAGAACCGCTGAACTGGGCCCCGCCGTCTCAAGAACCGCTGAACTGGGCCCCGCCGTCTCAAGAACCGCTGAACTGGGCCCTTCAAGGCAAGGAGCGCTGAACTGGGCCCCACCGTCTCAAGAACCGCTGAACTGGGCCCCGCCGTCTCAAGAACCGCTGAACTGGGCCCCGCCGTCTCAAGATCCGCTGAACTGGGCCCTTCAAGGCAAGGAGCGCTGAACTGGGCCCCACCGTCTCAAGAACCGCTGAACTGGGCCCCGCCGTCTCAAGAACCGCTGAACTGGGCCCTTCAAGGCAAGTAGCGCTGACCTGGGCCCCACCGTCTCAAGAACCGCTGAACTGGGCCCCGCCGTCTCAAGAACCGCTGAACTGGGCCCCGCCGTCTCAAGAACCGCTGAACTGGGCCCTTCAAGGCAAGGAGCGCTGAACTGGGCCCCACCGTCTCAAGAACCGCTGAACTGGGCCCCGCCGTCTCAAGAACCGCTGAACTGGGCCCTTCAAGGCAAGGAGCGCTGAACTGGGCCCCACCGTCTCAAGAACCGCTGAACTGGGCCCCGCCGTCTCAGGAACCGCTGAACTGGGCCCCGCCGTCTCAAGAACCGCTGAACTGGGCCCTTCAGGGCAAGAACCGCTGGCCCTTTGGCAGACGTGGCAGGGCAGGATCTATCTCGGGCAGGGCTGCAGGATGTCCTCTGGCCAACTTGCCTCCTCCAGTGGCAGTGGGGTCTGTTATGGACTGTATGGACTGTGGCTTTGCTCTCCCCAGGATGGCCCAGTGGGCAGGCCACCCACTGTATGGACTGTATGGACTGTGGCTTTGCTCTCCCCAGGATGGCCCAGTGGGCAGGCCACCCACTGTATGGACTGTTTGGACTGTGGCTTTGCTCTCCCCAGGATGGCCCAGTGGGCAGGCCACCCACTGTATGGACTGTATGGACTGTGGCTTTGCTCTCCCCAGGATGGCCCAGTGGGCAGGCCACCCACTGTATGGACTGTATGGACTGTGGCTTTGCTCTCCCCAGGATGGCCCAGTGGGCAGGCCACCCACTGTATGGACTGTATGGACTGTGGCTTTGCTCTCCCCAGGATGGGCCAGTGGTCATGGAGTCCCCTCGTGGATCTGGCGTCGTGTACTCAAGTGGCTGAGGTGCCCCCCCTTCCCTTCCCCCTGAGGTGCCTGTCCTATTTTCTTTCGGATGCCCCTGCAGTGTTCTCTCCGTGGAGTTCTTGTCGTGGGACTGGGCCTTGCCCCTTTGCACAGGACCCCTGTGATCCACGGACAGTGGTTGGACTACATTTAGTAGCTGTATATATTTTGTACATAGTTTATTTATTTATTGGGATTACTGGTGTACATATTTCAATATATCTGCCCGTTTATGATCTCTTCTTTTGGTCTTTGCATTATTTCGGAGGGGGGTGGTTTGTGGGTTGTGACAGTGATCTGTGGGAATGCATTGATGTGTGTGTTGTAGTGGGTGTGGGTGGGTGGGTGTGTGCCGGTAATCTTTTCCCTCCCCTGTGTCGTAGGTGCCGTACTCACCGATGTCTTCCGCGCCGCCGGGCGTGCTCCTGGTATATGAGCAGGAATAGGAGTGCGGGGATGACCTGCAACTCTGGCTCCATACTGCCGGAATCTCGCGTGGAGTGCGTAGAGGTGAGCGTTTTCCCGTTCGTAGTCTGTTTCCGCCGTGTTCTTATCGGCGGTGCTCCCGCCCCGGAAAAGGTGGCAGATTGGTGGGTCGTAATAGGGTGGGCGGTACTTTGTCTGCCGCCGGGCTGTTGGCGGGAACCGCCGCGCTGTTTGTTTGTACCGCTGTGGCGGTCGGAGTGTTAAGTTGGCGGGCTGTGTTGGCGGTTCCCGCCAGGGTCAGAATTGCATATTTTAGACCGCCGGCCTGTTGGCGGCTTGGCCGCCGCTTTATCACCGACCGCCAGGGTCAGAATGAGGGCCTTAGGGCCTAATTTAGATCTTGGCTGTAACAGTCTGCTGTCAATTTTGCGATGGAATTCCCATCCGCCAGCTTGGCAATCTGCCTGCCTGATTTAGATGTTAGCTGTCTTATAGGCAATAGACTGCCTGCGTCCCACCGTCTCTGCCAGGAATCCTCATCTGCATCAACAGCACCATTGGAATAGTGACTGGTGGCAGGCCACTCTGACCACTGAGCAGATTTGGATGTGCCTTACCACCAAGCCAACTGTGGTGGTTTGACCTCCACATCTGAGTTGGCGGATTGGGGGGAGGTGAGGAACTGAGGTAAAATTTTACCTTTTTTCCCAACTTCACGTCCCTTTTCGACTAGACAAGATCTGCCATTGCTGCTGCTATTGGAACATAGAGAAAACACGATTCCCCCATTGCCAGACTCGAAAGTAGGGAACCCACATTGCCTGTATGTGTTGTGGGTTCACTGCCCTTGGGCTCTGGACCACTGCAGTCATATACTTTAAAAACAAATTACTGTGACATGCATATGTTGGGAACACAATTGTGTCTGACATGGATTGGGGCACACTGGTATAATACACATATAGCACACATACACAGCTGTCAGTATAGTGTCAGTACTCATTGACAAATGAATGCTGACACCACAATAATGTCGCAATCACACTTGTCGACTATGTTCATCTGTGCACATTGCAAGGGGACCTGTACTGTTGTGCTACCTGTAGTGCATGAGTCAGTATGTGTGTATGCAATTGAATAGGCTGGGTGAGGTGTAAGGAGGTGTACTGTGTGATGCGGTTGTGGCAGATTGTGTGCCATTTGCATATGGGTCTGCTGTTGTGTATGTTTAGTTATGTGTTGTTTTGCTGTGTGTAACATTCAGGTGAGTGTGGTTGTTGTATGGTGCTCGTTGTCGTGATGTGTGTAGTTGTGATATTGTGTCAGTGTGTGTGTTTGTAGACAAGTGTGTAGTTGTGTTGGTTGTCGTGGTTGTGTCATGTGTGGGTGTTGTGTCGATAGTGTGTGTCTGTTGTGTCATTGATGTAAGGCAATGTGTGTCTTCCATATATATGTGTTGTGTTGTGGTGGAAAGGCAATGGATATTAGTGTGATTGATGATAATACCATTAAAATCTAAATCAGGCCCTTTGTTTTTAAGTGTGAGGAATTTTCTAGGTAGGGTTGTCCTTTTGTTTTTCCCATAATGCTACTATTGGAAGGCTGCTGATATCCAGGCACAAAGCCAGCAATCTAATAATTTCCAACATCATTTTTTAACCATCCTTTCAGCTCTCTGGCCACCTTCATCTGAATTTTGTTTAGGGTGAAGGAGTATCAAGAGAGGTAATAGCTGTGCCCCTACAACCTTTTGAAGGACACAGAGGCTGGCTCAGCTGCCAGCTACCCTTGTGTTTGCTCCGCAGTTGAGAACAAGAGATCCCATCTAGTCTACTTCACCCAAAAAAATAGAGTTGTCCATGTTTTGGATGCTACTGCTTGAAGACAGGATCACCACTGTCTGCTGTGAGAGCTGTCATCTTCCACAAAGGCTTTGTCTGCACTGCAGCCAGAAAGTTTGGAAGAGAACCACTTCAAACACAATCCAAGACATTGGAGCCACTATTTGTTAAAAAGAGTCTAAAAAGTATAAAGGTGGGATACAAAATATTTTACTTTGTTCCAGTTCCATGTTCTTTTGAGTTTAGGTGCAATAATCTATGATGCAGCACATCTGAGTTGTACAGCATCACAAGTTCTTCTTGACCAAGGAAGGGAGTGGTCCACAGACTATTTGAAGAGCTGCAGTGAGGCCAGAGCTAGTTTCTGCATGACAGCGAATCTCCATGAGGTAAAGAGATATAATCCGAACTCTACACAGCATGCTGAGAAACTATGGGTCTCATTAGAGCCTAGATGTCTGTCTGCCCAGAGAGAGAACAAGAGTGGCTTGCCCTGCAGGAAAATTGACTGTCCAGGTGGAGAAACCTAGCTGTGTTCCAGACACCCTCCCCCAAGTGAGCCTCACTAGTACTAAGGGACATACATGGTCATTACTGACTGGTACATTGACCTTATTACTGACTGGTGGCATTGATGCTCCAAAACTACATGGAGCTATTAATGCTCATTACTGACTGGAGACATTGAAGGGCTTACTGATTGGAATAATTATTGTTCTATTCTATTTATTTATTCCGTTCATGAAGTGTATTGCTTTTGCAGGAAAAGTGACACAAGCCATGAGGTGACATATTTGTAGGAACCGACAATTTATCATGGTACCGGTCACAAGTTGAAGAGAAATAACATGAGACCCTTCAGCATCCTTTGTTTGTCTGTGGGTAAACTGCAGCACGTTAGAATCTTCCATTGGATGGGCTTTAGTTTTGTCAATTAAGCCAGTCTTTCTTCAATCAGGTCTTCATGTTTGATGTGATTAGTATAGGAATTTTAAATCTAGTGGCACAGAGCAACATGATGGAGAGAGCAACATGGATTCTACAGGCAAGGGGAATTTGCAGGGGGGCACATAAGGGACAGAGAAACACAGATTGTGGGGGTGTTTTCAGGGAAAGAAGCACATGAGGGAGAAATCAACACAGAGCACAGGAGGTTTTCAGGGGAAGTACACAAGGGAGAGAGAGAAACACGGATCACAGTGTGTCTAGGGGAGAGGCACACAAGGGATAACACAGAGTGTGGGGGTCGGAGGTTGCAAGGGAAAACACATGTGGGAGAGAGCAACACAAATTGTTGCATTTTTGGGGGGGTGGAGAGGCATGAGAGAGAGAGAGAGCAACAAAGAGCAAGGGAAACACTTGAAAGGGAGAGCAACACAGAGTGCTGGGAGTGGGTGGTTTTCTGGAAAGAAGCACATGACTGAGAGAGTAACACAGAGCGCAGGTGGGTTTGTAGGCAAGGAAAAGAGCAACATAGAGAGGGGGGAGGTTTCTTAGGGAGCAGAACACGAAGTAGAGAGCAACACAATGCTGTGGCGTCAGTGGGGGTGAAGCACTTGAAGTAGAGAGCCACATAGAACATGGGATCAAGGGGAAGCCCACAAGAGAAAGAGCAACACAGTGCATGGGTAAAATGCTAGGAGACAACCACAAGAGGAAGATGGATGGAAAACACATGTACTCTCATGGAGTGTGTAACCAAAAACAAAAATTAAAAAGGAGGTCCCTAAAAGTGAGTAGTGGAGAATTAAAAGTTAGGTAAGCAAAAGGATGGTAAAGAGGCTGAGCTTCAAGGGAGGGATAAATGCAAGATAGACAAGATGGGATAAGGAAAGGCATTGAAAAAGAAGCAATCAAATAAGAGTGACAATAAAGCCAACCAGTGGTAAGCAACTTGCGCGCTATAAGCTCACGGTAAGTTCCAAACACATCTTTTACAACCAGACTGCTCCCTGCCTGATTGGTGAGACCTAAAAAGGCCATTGTCAAAAACGGCATGGAAATTTGGATGATAAAGAGGTTAAGATAAATAGGTACTGAAAAGTTAGATTTTAAAGCAGAGTATGCTACAGTGTTCATGAATGGGACATTATCATAACAAAACACAATGCTATCAGGTGCATCACATCTTGCACCACCTGATTCACTAGGAAGTGCAATGACCGGATGAACCCCCAAAATGTGTCTCAGTGATCCCATGGAACCCACAAGATCTCTTTGTAGATGTTTGCCTGAGTCCCAAACAATCGAAGACCACTTTTGAGAGTTCCAAGTGACCATCTTGCAAAACCTAACCTTTCCAACAACCTGCTTATATCTGGCCCTCCGAGACTTGGGTTAGATGTCACGAAGTTGCAATGAGATTTCACAAAGTCAGAACGCTGGGTGTCCTTTTTGGAAATGGGGACCCTATGTGAGCTACATCCTTTGCCTGTGCCTGTCGCTTAGCTTTCTGGCTTACAGAGAGGATGATGTTGTTTCTTCGCTTTGCTTGTTTCCAGTTTTCAATCTTTTCCTGCACCACAAACTCCAGTCTACATATCTAACGAAGCTAGCCAAGTCCATAAACAGCAAACATGAGAAAACGAAAACCAAATGTTAGTGGCATAATTCAGCTAAGACTAAAAATGAAAGCCAACCAGAAAACACATGCACATGGGCACAATATCTATCTATTTGTTGTTGAACTCCAACCAGTGATGGAAAAAAGAAAAGGAATGGAGGATACCTAAGAATAGGAACTTAAGGATAGTGTATGTTTTGTTTTGTTTTCTCTCAAACCGGAGAGACTAACTAAACTGAGGTTTGGCTCACTCAATTTTACCAGGAAATCTTTTCATCAGTCAACTAAAGAGATTCGCAGGTGGACCTGTTTGGAATTAATGAAGAAGGGAACAATTGAAGAGTTTGCATAGCAAGTGTTTGAAATGTTATTCAGAGAATGTTTAAAAGTTCCTTAGAATTAAGCCAACAATAAAGTGAAATTGTGATAAACTGTGGTACTCTGTTATGCAGGAAATTCCACCCAGGTGGCCAAAAGGGGTATTTGGTACCAGGGTGAGTGGAAAAATATGAGAGAGGGAATCGAGTCCGAAAAGTAAACAAGAGACAATCGAGTGCTGAAGATAGCCCGAACCTGACCACCTTCCTAAGCCCCACCCCTGTTGCCTGGATGGGGTGCACCTACAACTTGACGTCCAGTTGTCAGGACCTTTTTACTCCTGCACCGTCTGGAAAAACATAAGAATCAGGTTACTGGTCTAGAAAAGTCGACCACAAATCAGAATGCACTTCACGAGAACCAGTCACAATAGGGCTCAGCGACAGTGTAGTATCAGAACTGATACGAAATGATACATCAATCATTGAGGCGTCCGCCTTTTTTGATGTAGAGGATTTAAGGAGCAACTTTCAGGTACTTATGACAAATGCCCTTTCTCTTTGGTGAAAGGAAATAAATAACTGAGTACAAATGTGCAGAATTTTCTAAGCTTTACAATTAAGATGATGATAATAGTAAATTGAAAGGCTGTGAGTTAGCCAGACGGATGGTCTTTTTCCAAGATGTATGAAGCATCTTTTTGCCTTCTCCTTCCTTCTGTTTTTTTACCATCTTATTCCTTCCAAGTAGATTGTGAATCTGTTGCTAAGTCTACTTGGAAGGGACAAGATTAAAAAATAAAAGGTCATACAGGTCATATCTTGTCAGACAGCAGATAAGAGCGCCATCAGATCTCACAGGAAATAAGAGCTAGGGATCAAATTACAGCCTTTCCACATGCACTTCTCTGCTCAATAATTTTGTTTAAAAGTATTCCTTTTATTGTTCAAACATATACATAAACCCAAGGGCATGTACTTGAGTATAATACATATGTATGTCCTCATTCCTAAAAAAATTGTAAATCTGCACACACAGGGTCTCATTACGAGTTTGGCGGAGGGGATCACTCAGTCCCAAAAGTGATGGATATCCCGTCCGCCGTATTACAAGTTCCATTATATCCTATGGAACATGTAATACGGCGGACGGGATATCCGTCACTTTTGGGATGGAGTGATCCCCTCCGCCAAACTCGTAATGAGGCCCATAGTTTTACTGCCTCACATTGGTGTAGGTTTACAGCTTTAAGACATTCACAAAGCTTTCCAGAAGTATACATGGAAAGCTGTGGCAGTCAACGATTTCCAGACATTTGTCTGAAGAACAGTTTTGAATTCCTGCTTCCAACAATGCAGGATTTTTTTTAATGTGTAATTGTACATTTTTCACAACTACATATGGTGACCTGCCCTTACCTTTGTGCACTGACACTTTTTTATTTTTTCGCAATTGGGAAAATAATCACACTACACCAATTTTGGTGGTGTGCTTTTCCCCTTCCTCCCTGGGAAGTGAAAAGGATTTGATTGTGTTCTAGGCACATAGCGGAATACTGTTGGTATCCTGAATTGTACAGTGAAAAACTGAACCCTTACTGATGGCCATGGAGAATGGGGATATAGAATTCTTAACACTGAATGTAATTTCATCTCCATTCTCCAAATTATATTTTTTTTAAATCCATGGTAAGAATGCACAACTGCAAGATCAATTGACAAGAAGGATATATCATTATGGGTCTTGGAATACTACAAGCAAAGATGCTGGCTATAGCCTTCCATACATATCAGACAGGGCTTGATGTGTTTCGCTCTGCAAGAACAGTACATGTAGCACCCAGATATCAAGATTTTAGAGAAGGGATCTTGAAGGGAGTGGATACTTTAACCCTCATCATGTGAACAACTATGCTGTTGACCTCGAACCTAATACCCAGTTTCCAAATGGGAGAATTTATGCATTAACGCTCAAAGAAGATTTAGTACTGAAGGAATATTTAGAAGAGGTTTGATTTGCTGTCCTGTTTCTCCTGCAAAGGGCACCTCTACTTTTCATGCCCAAGGCGAATGGTGAATAGAAACCATCCATAGACTACAGGGAGTTGAATGTGATTGTCATCCGCAGTAGATATCTTCTCCCCCTTCTCCCTGTATTACTGGATCAGACGGAAACAGACTAAATTAGATCTGAGGGCATCCTACAAGTTGGTCCATATCGGAAAAAGGGACGAGTGGAAGATAACATACAGTGCTAAATACTACCATTGCAAATATTTGGTGATGCCGTTTGACCATTGCAGCGCTGTCGTTGCCCTTCACCATCTTATAAATAATTTATTTAGTGACAGCCTTGATATATTTGTGCAGTGCTTAATTTGTAAATGAGTAAGTGCCCATACCCAAAGTTTTGCTCAGAAATCTGCAACGGATTCTACTGAATGTCAGTGTGGTGAATACCAAAGCTGCATAGTCTTAAATCCGCCTCATGCCCCTTTAATTCAACCCCCCCCAGGCACTGTCTTCCCATCTATCTCACTCATGCAGGTTTTTTTCATTCATGCTTTCTCCCTTTGTCCCATTTTTTTTTCTCCAATTTTTCAGTTCCTCCTTCTTACCACTTCATGTGTTTTTCTCTCACTTGTTCTGGGTCAAAGTCTGATGAGAAAAAATAAGTGCCATTCCCCAAAAATGATTGCCGGTAGGCCCCACCCACAACTACAGACCCAAATTAAGTACTGCATTTGTGGTAATTTACTTTGATAACATCTTGCTTTTTTTCCTCAGAATTTACAGGAGTATTGAAAACATCTTTGAGAAGTACTGCAAAGACAAAGACATAACTTTTTATATGCCAACTCTGAAAAATGCATTTTTGAGACCAATAAACTGCCCCTACTTGGTTTTGCCGTATCTGAACAGGGAATTCAGATAGCTCCAGACAAGGTGAAAGCAGTCGTGCATTGGCCCACTTCAAAGACAGCCAAACAAACCCAGAAATGTTTGGAATTTGCCAAATTTTACCAGCATCTAATTGAAAATATCTTCCAAATCATCACACCGATAACACAGTTGATCAAGAAGAATCACCTATTCAGATGAAGAACCAAACCTTAAAGACTGTCACTACAAGTTCTCCATTCAAAGACACCCAGATTGTACTTAGCCTTTCTTTACAGAAATGGATGCCTTCTGTTTTGCTATTGGTGTCATCTTATCAAAACTTTGAGAAACGCACAGTATTCATCCTGAAGTGTGTTTGTTGTGCACTTGTTCTACTCTTGAAAAGAATTACACCATTTATGATTGTAAATGTTTGGCTATCAAGGAGATGTTTACACACTGGAGACTTTACTTTGGAAGATTCACCACATCTTCTCACAGTGTGGACTAATCTCAAGAAGCTGAGTTTTTAAGAAGCATGATGTGCCAACGCTCAACATTGTCAGGATTCTGCCATCAAGTGGCCCTCACAAGAGCACTGTGGGGTCCAGGTGTTACACCAAATTAAGCAAGAACTCTTTCCAACACCTTGAATTTCCATTTTCAGCATCCCAGTAAAAGCTTCCACACCACCTTCCTGATACATCATGGTCCCAGTAGTCCTTTCTGTTTCCAAAGTCTGACCCGCTCACATTCTGGTGTTGGTACTCTATTCCTTATCTTGATGCCTTGGTCAAACTGCATTTTTGACCCTTTTATAGCTGCATTCTGGACCTTTCTCTCTCTTGGCTCTGATGAATTTCTGGCTTTCCCGTTGCCTGTCTTGCATTTCCTGGTTTTCCTGGTCTTCCCTTTTACAAGTTCCAGTTCAGTCTTCCCCTCATTGCTGATTCCCTGATTCCTTGAACCGGGTTTATTCCTTGCACCTGGCTCTCTCTGTTCACCTGTGCTCTTCCCCGGAACCTCCAGCATTTTCAGCTCTGTGAGCCCAGAGTGCAGACGCTCGCATTTGACCTTGCTGCTAAGTCTCCTTGCTCTCTGTTGTGAGCCTGCTGCTATATTTCCAGGCTTGCTCTTTGATTTTTTCCTATTGTTGTTTGATCTCAGTTTCCAGTTATTAGTTGTTTACTACTATATATGTATTTGGGGATTAAACTATATATATGGGTGCATTGGAGAAGGTTTGCTATGTCTTACGAACATCTTTGAACTGACCCAATGTAGGTACAATGTAGAAGAACTTATATGGCTAATAATTATTTTCTAACATACCTAATCTCTAAGTAAATGACTGAAAAGTGTTCAGCAATCATTGCATTTAAGAATGAGAAGCGATGAGACCATGAAATATTTTGGGTCTGATTTAGATGTTGGCAGTAACGGTCCTGCCATCAACTTTTCGACTGTAAAACCAAGTGGCGACTTGACGGTCCACCAGCCCTATCTAGATATCAGATGTAGGTCCACCACCAAGAATCACTCCCTGTGTTGACTTTGCCACTGGCTACAGCAGCTGGCAGCGGAACAGCGGCTCCTTTTATCGGCGAGTCAATCATGATGTGCAGACCCTCTAATGCAACTATGGCGGCTAAACCTTCACACGTGAGCTGGCGTGTTGGCAGCTATATAAACACAAAACCCACCGTTTGAACGCTTTCCATGTATCCTGTCGCCATGAATATGCTGCTACCAGTCCTCCTGTTGCTCTTGGACCAGGCCCAAGATGGACATCAGCCCTGTCATTGCTGAAACAGAAGGTAGGTCACTGGCATTCCTGGCACCCTCGGACTTGTAGCTGCATAGCAACTCTGGGCTCGTGCATGTCTCAAAATCTTTACAAACACCACCATACTGGTATACAGTGTGGAAGTGTAATGTTGAAGCAAGAAGTTGATCAGAACAGACCCTGTACATAGGACATAGGTAGCACCCACCAATTAGTGACAAAGTGCCTACATGGCAATGGAGACCTACACAAAAAGTCTCAACAATCACAAATAGGAATGTGTCCACAAAGGTGTGTGCAAGAATGTACCCAAACATTGAAAGTGACAAGTGGAAAAATAACCCAAATGTCACCCAAAAAACCCATTCCAATGTAGCACAAACACTAGGTGGTTTTACCCAGAATGTAACACTATACTCACTAGTGCACTGCAAACATGCCAGAGATGTATGAAGGTTACATCTCCCCTTGGTGTGTGCAACATATCACAACCATATGATCACGTAAAAATGTAAAGTGCCAGGTCATCTGTGTGACAACTATGTGCATATCATTGGCATATCATGTCAAAATAAACACACATGCCTTCTCCAGTCACAATAACAGAAACACATATAATTTTGGTGGAAGTGTCCAGTAACATGATGAATGCCAGTTACATGATGAATGCTTGCAAAAAATTAAAACGGGCATCATAAATGTACAACACTAATGTATGTATTTAAAATAATAACTAAAATACACAACCTGTGCTTGTCACTGTTACAAATGAGAGGAAGTGCATGGCTCACACATTAAAAGAAATAACATCATCAGGACTTAATTAGTAACAATCTAAAAATAAGGCAAGGACAAAGGTATTCTCAAAATAAAAACGTATTTTAGAAATGAGATAACTCTCTCATAAGTAAATTAAAGGAGATTGTATAGAAAACACAAAGGCCCCAGGCCATTAGTCCGTAGCATGGGTGCATGCCCTCAACTTGACTCCTCGTGTTACTGCCTGAATAGGCCTCCTTTGGAAGGGGCATCCAGGGGGCAGACAGCAGGCACCTCAAAGATGTTACTGGGGGGTGGGTCCTTGGGTTTGGGAGGGGTGGGTTTGCATTTGGGAGGGGTGGTCTGGGATTTGGAAGGGGTGGGTTGGGATGTGGAAGGGGTGTCTTTGGATTTGGAAGAGGTAGGTTTGGAAAGGGTGGTTGGGATTTGGAAGGGGTGGTTTGGAATTTGGAAGGGGTAGGTTGGGATTGGCAGGGTTCAGGGCCAGGGAAAAGAGCAAGCTCTCCTTAGTGAAATGGGTAGGGTGTTCTCGACTGAGTCAGGTTTGGTAGGTAGAGAAAGTGGCCATGCCTGTTGTGTCTGTTGAAGGTGGGGGTGCATGAGAATCTGTTGTGTGTGGTGCATCTGTAAGTTTGTGTTTTGTACTGTTGGTCTGTTGGGTGGGTGACTGTGGACATTATCCCCCATCTCTCCTCCCATATTATGTATGCCTTTGTCACTTATACACTTGTAGTTTACTCCATAACAAAGGGTTCCAACAGCATGAGTGAACAAATAGGCCTGGCTACATCTCTGAACCACTGCAGTACGGAGCTTGTATTGGTTCCCTTCTTCCAAAGGCTAGGAGTTTTGGATGGAATTTGCCTGCTCAAAATGTGACACCAAAACATCTATGTGATGTAGCCTTCCACATGCAAATGTCTCTTTCAAGATCACATTGTTCACCATCACCAAATTACCCTCTTGGCAGGACTAAGGATGCCAAAATGCTGTCTCTGGGACACACGAATCTCTCACCAATGTGTACCCATTCCTGTCTGTTGCTTACAAGACATTTTTATAAAGAACTTTATGTTGCCATCCACAAACTGGCTTATATGTACAACTGTGATGGGCTAAGGGCTCAGGTCCACCAGGTACTGTCAACATAAAGTATCATAATTTTGCTGGGGAAACTGCTATCAAACAGGAAGGATGTCATTGTACACAGAATATTGAAATTGTCAGTGCAGATGCTCATTCTCGCATTGTCATAGCACCAACATAGCAATGTCAAGTCAGAAATAACAGCTGCTTCACAATTGTGCAGTTTGCCACACTCACCAATGACAAAGCCTACATCCACCACACACGTGTGACATACAATCAAATCTAACCCAATCATGGCCTGGGGCACATTTATTTAAACTGTCACTCATGTCATTGTGTAAATGCTGGCATTCTCTTGTGTACATGCAGCCCTGTGTCTGCCCCCAACAGTAATTGCCTTGGGAGGAGGAATCTAGTGGCATGAGACAGCACAAAGCAACACAACACATACAACATCTGACACAGTCTGGCCAACTTACATCTCCAGAAATCATCATAGGCTTTGGATATGTGCCTTCCTTACAGTGGTTGGCATAAAACATAGCTGTAAAGTAAAGAGGTTAAATCACAACAATATCACAAAACAATTACTTACCCCCTTGTTACGGCTGTTGGGCCCTCAACTTCCCAGTCATTTTTGATAATGTGAACTTTTCTTTCAGACTTAATTCTCATGAGAAGGCTAGCTTGGAAATAGATGTTCTATTGTTTTATACATATGGAGCCTGAGAGCCCAACCTAGGGCACAGTACGTTCCAGAACTTTGAAATTGAGAGTGTATACATTTCTTTCAACCCACCAATATGAGCCAAGATGATTTCTACATGTTGATGATGAGAACTTTCAGCAGTGTTGCAGTCTGTCACATGACCTATTTCCATTGGATAATTACAACTTTTGCATCATGTGGAGTGATGATGGACGAATCCTCTTGCACTATGAACTTTGGTATTTTGTTTCCCACTAGGATTTGCAGCATTCATCCTGCCTTCCCTCTAGGAACAGAACCCTTGGACTCTGAGTGCTACAGTCCTCTCTAGCCTTGCCCTTTTGACATGCCTGCTGAGACTTACAGATTTTTTCCTTGACCCAGATAAGACTCTTGACCGAGCTTCTGAAATGCTGACGCCTTCCTTTTTTTATTTTTCACCTTTTTGCCAACCTTAGGAATTTGCTTCCCTAGATTTCTTTTTCAAATTGTTTTTGTGCTTATTGCCTTTGTTTCCAGATGTGTTTAGCTCAGCACGTTATGTGGACTTGCTGATTTGTAGGGTTATCCCTTGTCCAGGTTACTAAATTGCTGAATTTTAATAAATAAAAAAACCAAAATTAGACAGCGTTTGTTTCAGCCTTTTCAAATTTTCTTATTGCTTTTGTGTGTAGCATTAATCGAGTGTTTAGTCTTTCTAATGTTAGTTTGCTTAAACTTCTTTAGGAGGTTTGGTCAGCCTATCATTATTCTGTACCTTTACAGTCTTGTCTTGAGAACTATTTATGTTACTCTGAGCCTTAATTTGTAATAAACACCCCTGGACTTTATTTCAGACTGGAGTTTTCCTTGTGTGGCCACATTGGTCATACTGTCTTTCTAAATTGATTTGTTGTGGAACTGACGTCTCTATCTGCATACCATTATGCTTGGTGACAAGATCCATTGACCACGTTTAAAACATAATCCTGCAAAGGAAATATGCTACAACAAATCAGATATTATTAACCAAATATTATTAACAACAATTATATTCCTACCTGTAGAATTATGGGGGTCATTACAACCCTGGCGGACGGTGTTAAAGGTGCGGTAATACCGCAAACAGGCCGGCGGACAAAAAAAGGGAATCATGACCCTGGTGGTAACCGCCAACAAAGACAGCCACTTTAACACACCGCCCGCCACAGCGGTACAGACAAGCAGCGCAGCAGTTACCGCCAACAGACAGGCAGGAGACAATGTACCGCCCACACTATTACAACCCGCCAATCCGCCACCTTTTCCGGGGCGGATGCACCGCGGATAAAAACACGGCGGAAACAGCTTTTGCTATGGGAAAACGCTCACCTGAACACATCCCACGAGGAAGGAGGACACCATGGAGCCCGAATTACAAATCCTACCTGCCCTTGTTTTTCTGCTCCTTTACGACCAACAGCTACGTAGGCGCAGAAGATACCGGTGAGTACTGCACCTACGACACAGGGGGGAGGCAAAAGTTAGGGGGACACCCACCAAACACCCCCACCCCCACCCTCGCATATCACAACATACACACCAATGCAGTCACAAAAATCACAGTAACAACCCACAATCCCCCCGGAAGAATGGAAAGACAATGCGAAATTCGGGCAAACATTGTAATGTGCCAATATACATGTCATACAAAAATAGGCAGATACACATATCTCAAAATCACTCTTATTTACACATACAATCCGAGAAGTAGTGCAGATATGTACACAACAATGTCCGTGCACCAACAGTCCAAAAATGCATGCGTGAGGCCCACAATAGATACCTGACCAAAATCGGAGAGAACACTGCCGGGGCATCAGATAGAAACACTACAGGCACCTCAGGGGGAAGGGAAGGGGGGGCACCTCAGCCAGATGAATGCGAAGCCAGATCCACGACGGGGCTCCATGCCCATTGATGTATCCTGGGGAGTGCAAAGCCACAGACTCTCAAGTCACTACAGTGGGTGGTTTTCCCACTGTGCCATCCTGGGGAGTGCAAAGCCACAGTCTCTCAAGTCACTACAGTAGGTGGTTTTCCCACTGTGCCATCCTGGGGAGTGCAAAGCCACAGTCTCTCAAGTAGATGCAGGTCTCCACTGGTTGTGGAGGGGGACTGGTGCCCAGACTGGATGAGTCTCCACGTGAAAGTACCTGTCCTGTCACTGTCCCAGCTGCACATGGGATAAGGATGCCTGATGTGGCGGTCCATTCATTCCTTCACGGTGCATGCCCTGTTCAGCGGTGCTTTGCCATGGCTGTCTTTGCCCTGTTCAGCGGTGCTTTGACATGGCGGCCTTTGCCCTGTTCAGCGGTGCTTTGACATGGCGTTTCAGGACTGTTCAGCGGTGCTTTGCCATGGCGGTCTTTGCCCTGTTCAGCGGTGCTTTGACATGGCGTTTCAGGACTGTTCAGCAGTGCTTTGCCATGGCGGTCTTTGCCCTGTTCAGCGGTGCTTTGCCATGGCGTTTCAGGACTGTTCAGCGGTGCTTTGACATGGCGTTTCAGGACTGTTCAGCGGTGCTTTGCCATGTCGCTCTTTGCACTGTTCAGCGGTGCTTTACCATGGCGCTTCAGGACTGTTCAGCGGTGCTTTGACATGGCGTTTCAGGACTGTTCAGCGGTGCTTTGCCATGACGGTCTTTGCCCTGTTCAGCGGTGCTTTGCCATGGCGTTTCAGGACTGTTCAGCGGTGCTTTGACATGGCGGTTCTGATACGGACATTGGTGTGTGGCATGACGATCTCTACACTGGGCATTGGTATGTGGCATGACGATCTCTACAATGGGCATTTGGTGTGTGGCATGACGTTCCATCATTGCCTAGCGGGGCTGTGGCATCCTGGCCCCTCATGGGCTGTGACTCCGGCGGTGGTCTCCTGACCAGTGACGATACTTGTGCCCTCCTGGGCTGTGACTCTGGCGGTGGTCTCTGGACCAGTGACAATACTTGGGCCCTCCTGGGCTGTGACTCTGGCGGTGGTCTCTGGACCAGTGACGATACTTGTGCCCTCCTGGGCTGTGACTCTGGCGGTGGTCTCTGGACCAGTGACGATACTTGTGCCCTCCTGGGCTGTGACTCTGGCGGTGGTCTCTGGACCAGTGACAATACTTGTGCCCTCCTGGGCTTTGACTCTGGCGGTGGTCTCTGGACCAGTGACGATACTTGTGCCCTCCTGGGCTGTGACTCTGGCGGTGGTCTCTGGACCAGTGACGACGGTGCTGGCGGTTGTGTCTGGACCGCCGGAAATGATGGCGCACTTCTCCGCCGTGACACTCACAACAGTCTCTGCAGACTTCCTCTGGACCTTCCCCACCTTTGTTGGAGTTACAGCTGACTCACCAATCGCCTTCGATCCCATGTCACTTGTTGTCCCACCAGGAGTCTTAAGACGGTCCCGTCGTCCACTCTCCATTTTCAGAGCCTTTACAGGGGGTGGGCTGCCAGTGCCTTGGCTCCGGTCCTACTGCCTGCCCTGGTGGCCGGTGCACTCCAAAATCCTGGAGCACGCACCACTGGTACTGGAGGCTTTTTGGCAGAGGCGCTACGACGGGACTGATGAATTGGAGGGGGGGGGCAAAAATGTCAATTTGACAGAGGGACAGTTTCTGACGAACACTGGGACGGGTATCTGGAGGGGGTCTGGGAGTGGAGGAAGAGGAGGTGGTTGTAGGAGGTGTCACTTTAGGTGTTTTGGGTGCAGGTGCAGGTACTGGAGGCTGTCGTGAGGTGGATGGATGTTGGGTGAGTGATTGCCAGCGTTTCTGTACTTTGGGAGGGGGCGTCACAGACACATTGGGAGAGGACACAGGGGACGTGTAAATGGCAGTGGAGGTGGTGAGTGCAGGTGAGCGGCTTGTGGTGCTGGGTGTCCTGGTGCGAGTCCTAGTGCCTGTAGATGTGGTGCATGCAGGTGTGTGTGTAGACGAGACTGGGAGGGAGGAGGGAGAAGAGGAGGAGGGGGACACAGTGGAGACAGTGGATGTTGCTGTGTCTGTATGTGGGTGAGCCTTGCGTGAGTGCCTGTGGTGTGTGTGGTGCCTATGTTTGCTTGAGCTACTTGTGTGTGTTGACTTGTGTGCATGCTGGTCTGTAGGTGTGCTTGGGATGGGCTGGGGTACAGGAGATTGGGTCTGGGTGGAGGAAGTTGGAGGGGGGAGGCTGGACACAGGGACAATGGCTGCCATCAGTGCTGAGGCCAGAGATTGCAGGGTTCGCTGAAGGACAGCCTGACCAGAATGAATGCCCTCCAGGAATGCATTACTGTGTTGCAACTCCCTTTTTACACCCTGGATGGCATTCACAATGGTAGACTGCCCAACAGTGAGTGACCTGAGGAGGTCAATGGCCTCCTCACTGAGTGCAGCAGGGGGGACTGGGGCAGGGCCTGAGGTGCCTAGGGCGAAGGTGATGCCCACCCTCCTGGGTGAGCGGGCACGGGGCAAACGCTGAGGGGCTGCTGGGAGGGCGGTGCTGGTAGGGGGTGTGGCGGCTGTACCTGTAGAAGTGGGGTGCACAGGTGGTGCCGCCAACACAGGGGAGCTCCCATCGGCGGACGAATCCGTGTCGCTGGTTGGTGATCCGGTGGCCGACGTGAAGCTCCCCTCGCCCTCCTTCCCACTGGTGCATTCAGAGTCTGTGGTGTGGCCATCCATGGCCATGTGGGATGCAGCTCCCTCGTGCTCCGGTGCCACTGTACCTCCGCCTGATGATGCTGATGTACAAAAGGACAGGGAGAGCAGGAAAAGGGGGGGAGACAGAACAAAGAGAGTTTTAGTGCATGGCATGCCGCTACTGTTGGCGGACAAGACAGACGCAGCAGCCCCCTGCATTACGCCGTGCTCCTGACCTCTGCACATGCAATTTCTGGGACATGGCCTACATGGCAATGGTGGGAATCTGCGCACATGGATGCCACAGGGGCAACTATACCTCAACTTGTCACTCTGCTGAGGTGGGGTTGAGTGCCACATGGCCTACATTACGGAGGGGCCTTGCCTACCTAACTCGCCCTGGCCTAGGGACACCCACAGCCCACCTCCCCCACCCAGACCCCTCCACTGCACGCAAAGTCCGCTGAATGAGGTTGTACTCACCCCCTTGTGTCAGCTGTGATGTCCTCAAGCGCCCATCCAACTCTGGGTAGGCCACCGCCAGGATCCGGAACATCAGGGGGGTTATGGTGCGACGGGCACCCCTCCCACGTTGGGAGGCCATCCCCAGCTGAGCCTCCGCCGTCTTCTTGCTGCTGCGGCGAATGTCCTCCCATCTCTTACGGCAGTGGGTGCCCCGTCTCTGGTGGGCCCCCAGGGTCCGGATCTCCTTGGCGATGGCACGCCAAATGTCCCTCTTCTGGTGGGCGCTGACCTACATGACATGCACAAGGAAAGAGGAACAGTCATTACCAACTGCACCGTCAATGTGAGTGGCCCCCTCCCTACTCTGGCCATGTGGCCCATTCATTCCCATGCATAACTGTTCTATGTACTCTGCCCCCTTCCCTCTTCCAGCCAGCCCTCTCCACCCAGGCCTAGCCCATACAACGTGCTCCCTGTGTACTAACCTGTTGGTCTGGCGGACCGTAGAGTAGCGTGTACTGGGGGAGGACCCCATCCACAAGTTTCTCCAACTCCTGTGCAGTGAAGGCAGGGGACCTTTCCCCAGACGCAGCAGCCATCGTCGCTTCCAGACCGAGGTCACAGCAGCACTAGCAGTGTAGGTCCTCTCCTGTCGAAGGTCAGGTATCTAGTGAGTGAACAGATAGAAAATGGCGGTGACGCCCGCGGCGGTGACGTCCACGGCGGTGCGCATCATCACCGCCGGCGCACCTGTTCATTGGCTCCTGGGACCCATAGGGTCCAATGTTAACCAATGCAGCATTGTGCCGCGGTCTCCGACCGCCTACCGCAACGGTGTGCAACGCCAGCGCAGTTACCCCACAATCCCATTGTCCCAGTTTAGAGGTCAGGCAGCCGCCATTTCAGGGGCCCACATGGCTTCATTTACTACTGCGTCACGCATAGCTAGGCCTATACTCAACACACATACAGGAAGGCTTTTTTGTCTGGTGTAGTCTTATGTGTAACTGTGGGTACATACCTGGAGGAATAGTGACTGGTTCTTCGCTGTTGTCCTTCTTAGGCACCGTCAGCTGGGACATATGAGAAGATGGCGGAATCCTCCGGTGTACCGACCGCTGGTGGACCTGTTGACAATGGAAGAAAGACATATCATCGTCACCTACCGGTTTGACCGTGCCACAATCCAGGAACTATGTACCCAGTTGGAGCCAGACCTGATGTCACCAATCTGCCATCCGACTGGAATCCCTCCTGACGTGCAGGTGCTGTCAGTGCTCCATTTCCTTGCAAGTGGGTCATTTCAGACAACAGTGGCCATGGCATCAGGGATGTCCCAGCCTATGTTTTCCAACGTGCTGTCCAGAGTGTTGTCTGCCCTGCTGAAACACGTAAGGAGATACATCATTTTCCCTGAGGTGGAGGATTTGCCTACAGTGAAAGGTGACTTCTATGCCCTTGGACATATCCCCAACGTCATAGGTGCCATTGATGAGACCCATGTAGCTCTGGTCCCCCCCGCAGGAGTGAACAGGTGTACAGAAACCGGAAGAGTTATCATTCCATGAATGTCCAGATGGTCTGTTTGGCAGACCAGTACATCTCACAGGTAAATGCAATGTTCCCTGGCTCTGTGCATGACGCCTACATCCTGCGGAATAGCAGCATCCCTGATATGATGGGTCAACTCCAGAGGCACTGTGTATGGCTATTGGGGGACTCTGGTTACCCCAACCTTTCCTGGCTATTGACCCCAGTGAGGAATCCCAGGACCAGGGCAGAGGAACGGTACAATGATGCCCATGGGCGGACTAGGAGGGTAATCGAACGCACCTTCGGCCTTCTTAAGGCCAGATTCAGGTGCCTCCACATGACAGGTGGATCCCCATTCTCCTCACCGAAGAAGGTGTGCGACATCATCATCGCCTGCTCCATGCTCCATAATTTGGCATTGCGACGCCAGGTGCCTTTTCTGCAGGAGGATGATCCAGATGACGGTGTTGTGGCAGCTGTGGAGCCAGTGGACAGTGATGAGGATGAAGCTGAGGATGAAGAAAACGACAACAGGGAGTCAGTCATACAGCAATATTTCCAGTGACACACAGGTGAGAACATTTTCTGGTTTAACATTACATTAACTTTCACACGTCTACCTCTATCCTGTACCTACATTTCACTCACTATTTGTTAATTGAGTTGTACCCTTCCATTTCAGTTTCACAAGTGTGGTAACCTACGTGTCAACTGCTTGCATCCTTCAAGGGCTTGTGATGTGTGACATTGGTATGTTAGCCTTACAATGGGTAACCCATTGTGACACTGTAATTGATAATACGAAATTCCAAATCATAGACTGACTCAAGATTTTTTTGGCTTTCAAGGGTGTTTATTTAAGTGCTAAAAAAATCAAGGAAGGTTGTAAAATGGGGATGGGTGATGGTGGATGAATGTCCATGGCAGAGTCCAGTCTATTCGTCTCACAGGTGCACTGCCCATCTGGGCATTGGAAGTGGAGCTGGGGCAGTTCCAATCTGGACAGGGTGACAAAGTGGGACAGTGGGGGGACAATCAGGGTGGTCTTATTTCCTGGTGGGGGTCTTGCCATCTTGCTCTTTCCTGTTCCTGGATCTCAGGGACCGCTTGCGTGGTGGTTGTCCGTCTGCAGGGGATGGGGTGCTGGTGTGGTGTTCCTGTGGTGGGGCGTCCTGTCCACTAGCGCCGGCGGAGGTGGTGGGCAGTTCGTCGTCCTGGCTAGTGTCAGGGGCCCCTTGGAGTGCCACGGTGTCCCTCAAGGTCTTTTGAATGTCCGTCAGCACCCCTACGATGGTGCCCAGAGCGGAGCTGATGGTCCTGAGCTCCTCCCTGAACCCCAAATACAGTTTGTCCTGCAGACGCAGGGTCTCCTGCAACTTGTCCAGGACCGTCGCCATCCTCTCCTGGGAGTGGTGGTATGCTCCCATGATGGAGGAGAGGGCCTCATGGAGAGTGGGTTCCCTTGGCCTGTCCGCCCCCTGTCGCACAGCAGCCCTCCCAGTTCCCCGGTGTTCCTGTGCCTCCGTCCCCTGGACCGTGTGCCCACTACCACTGCCCCCAGGTCCCTGTTGTTGTTGGGGTGGTGGGTTAGCCTGGGTGCCCTGTAGTGGTGGACACACCGCTGATTGACCTGTCCTGGGTAGGGAGGTTTGGGCCCACTGGGTGGGTGCTGTGCTGGTGTTACCAGAGGGTGGCAGCTCGGTGTTGGGCTGTGGCTGGGCAAGGGGAACCGACTGTCCTGAGGCCCACGATGGTCCGGGCTGGTCATCAGGATCCAGTGGGGCAGAGCTGCTGTCGTCACTGTGGGCCTCTTCTGGGTGTGGAGTGGTGTTGTCTGGACCCTCTGGTGTGGTGACGTTCCTTCGGGTTCCTGCAGGGGTATAAGAACATGATTATTGCATGTGTGTGTGTAATGGTGTGCAATGGTTGGGTGTGCGTGATCCCCAGTGCAGGCATTCCTGTGTGGGGGCTTGTGTGGTGATGGTTGGGGGGGGGGTGTTCTGGGTATGTGCAGTGGGCATGCTTTAGTGAGGGGTGCCCATGCTTAGTTGTGTCATGCAGGGCTTGGTGTTGGGATGGGTGCTTGGTGTCATGGGTAGATTAGTGAGGATTTGGGGTGATAGGGGAGGGTGTGAGGGTGGGGGTGTGTGACAGCATGCAGGTAGGGTGGGGGATGTGATAGTTAAGATTTGACTTACCAGTGTCCCATCCTCCACCGACTCCTCTGAGGCCCTCAGGATGCAAAATGGTCAGGACTTGCTCCTCCCATGTTGTTAGTTGTGGGGGAGGAGGTGGGGGTCCGCCGCCAGTCCGCTGCACCGCGATGTTGTGCCTGGAGACCGTTGAATGCACCTTCCCCCGTAGGTCGTTCCACCTCTTCCTGATGTCCTCCCTATTTCTTGGGTGCTGTCCCACGGCGTTGACCCTGTCCACTATTCTGCGCCATAGCTCCATCTTCCTGGCTATTGGTGTGTGCTGTACCTGTGAGCCAAATAGCTGTGGCTCTACCCGTACGATTTCCTCCACCATGACCCTGAGCTCCTCCTCGGAGAAGCGGGGGTGTCTTTGGCGTGACATAGGGTGTTATGTGTGATGTGTGGGGTGGTGTATGTGTTGATGAGTGTGGTGAGTGTAGTGGTATGTGGTGTTTTGTGCGTGGATGTTGTGTGGGTGATGGTGTTGTGTGCCTCTGTGTGATGGGGTTGTCAATAGCTGTGCTGTCTCTCTGGCCTTCTCTCAGAATTTCTGGTTGTAGGGGTTTGTGTGTGATGTGGGTGTGTATTTTATATTGTGTTGGGTGTGTGGGAGTGGTGTGTGTATGTGTATCAGGTGTGTGTATTTGGAATTGTCCAATGTGGCAATGTTTTGTATATGTGTGCGTATTTTGAGCGCGGCGGTGTGTACCGCCAATGGAATACCGCGGTTGAAAGACCGCCGCGTGGATTTGTGGGTCGTAATAGCATGGGCGTGTTTCTGTTGGTGTGGAGGTGGAGGATTTGTTTCTGCCAGTTTATCGCTGACCTTTGGTGTGGCGGTGTTGTGTGGGTGTCTGAATTTCGGCAGATTCCGTGATGTGTGTCATAATAGCTGTGGCGGTCTACCGCGGCCGTGGCGGTGTATTGGCGGTCTTCTGCACGGCAGTAAGCGCCTTATACCGCCAATGTTGTAATGACCCCCTATGTCTCATGTTATTCTGGATATCACAACACTTTTTCAGTGATATTAAAGATCAGCAATAGTTTTGAAATATTAAGGTTGAAAAATGCGCAGTGGGGATTGGCAGCAGGGCGATGGAAGACCATAAGCAGAGGGTTGGCCATCCATTGATAGTGAGTTGCATGGCCTGGCCTTGGCCTCTCCCACCACGTGAGGCATTAGTGTTCTAATGCTGGATTCACAAATCCTGAGACCCAGAAGGGTCTTCGGGACCCGGGAAATCCAGCATAGCATGTCTATGAAATCAAAAAGCTTTTGGCCTTGGTGGGGCTGGATCTACTCTTTCCCAAAGAGATGTGGATGCCCGATGACTCAAACCTCTACCTGGCAGCTGCTTGCCCAAAAGGGTACAAAAACCTACATCTCCCCAGTCCCAATCATAGAGGGGTGGGATACCTGTTATTTGTAAGTCCAGTTGGAAGTTGGAGTAGGTTCCCTCAAGTCAAATTACTGGACTTCTCTTTTGCTATAACTGCCTCAGTATCCATAAGAGGTATCTTATATTATCACCCTCTGGGTTCTGGCCCACATTTTGTTTAGTTAGTAATGAATCTTATTATGCTATTTAGAATATCTCATGCAGCATTTTTGCCACTGGATGATTTTAGCTCATGGATGGACATGGCCACTAATCCGCAAACTATGAATCTTGGTAACACTCTTGCAGCGCTAGAGCTCCCACAATTGATTGAAACACTCACAGAGAAGGAGGTCCAACTGTTAGGCTTGATTTGTACCTCCCTGGGCTAGTTTCTAATGTTAGAAGTGATCTTCAGGTGTGCAGAGATCATTTTCTGATTTATTTTCAGGTTAAGGTTCCTTGCAGGACAGGTCCTGGGAGCTCTATAAAGAGCAAGTCCTCTCTGGTCCGGCCCTAGTCAAAACTGTCTTTGAAAGAGTTACCTGATTCACTAGCTGACACCTCACAGTTAATAGCAGCTGACTCTGTGACTACTGAATACCGGAAATACCAGGAATGGATAATTACACCCTCAATAAAGTTCTCCTTTTAAAGAGACTGATGCGGCAGTGCTCTCAATCATCTGTTTTGTGGTACAATGGTGGATTGAGAGACACTGAGGGCCTGATTACGAGTTTGTCAGTCTTACCGCCATAATTTTGCGGCGGCGATCCAAAGAAGACCGCTGAGCTGGCAGTCTTCTGCTCGCAGTAATTCAGTGTTACACCTGGCCCAGCGGCGGTGTTCCTAATAGCAGTGTACCAGCAGGGGACGTGGTCAGCAATACAAGGAATATTTTTCCATATGTGTTGATGCAGGTGTGTACATTTTGACTAAATAATTTTAAAATGTACACATATGTATGTCATGTGTGAAAATACTTAGGGCTTGAATACAGGTACAGCGGTCCTGGAACCGCTGTACTCACAGTGGTGGTCAGACCATCACCTCCTCGGCATTCTAACAGCCAGATTACAAGGATGGGGTTCAGACCACCACAAGACATCCGCAACTGCCAGGATCTCAGATCCCGCAGCGGTAGGGAAAGCCATGGTCACACACAGCGTGTTGGAAAGTGGAATAATGGTAAGGGCAGGTAACTACCTATACTTAGCAATAGGCCACTAACCCCCACTTAGTTAGGTCCAATTAGGTCTCAATCAATTAAACCCAGCTCAAACCTTGGTAGCTTATCAACGAGCGACAAGGCTTAACTTAGGAGACATATGTGTAAAGCATTTAAGAATCACAAAACAGTAAATAAGTAAAACACAAAACACAATAAAAATTTAACATCAATTTATATAAATAGAGTATATTGTTATCTTTAAAATGACACCAAAATGATTAAAATCAGATAAGGGGTACCGGAGATATGATTTTTTTAAAGAATTAATGTTTTCAAGCACCTGGAAACTAAAAGCGTCAATCTTGTCATCTGGTCGCACTAGACCAGAGCAAAGTCAAAGTTTGATGCTGACCACAATAGAGCCCTGCTTGGCTACAAGAAGTGGGAGGCCTTGGTTAAAAGTTTACCTTCGGACTTCGGGCCTGATTATGATTTCGGCAGACAGTTTATACGGGCCCCAAACTTCCGACACAGACAGTGAACATTGCAATGGTGCTGGCCAGGGCCCTGCACCTGGTCTGTGCCAGCATTTTCATGATGGTGCTACTGCCATGAAACCGCTGGTGGAGAAGGGGGTCTTAATCCCCAGGGTAGCGTTGCTTGCTGCCCTGGTGTATTAGGTCCGCTGCCACCACCAGACTGCTGGAATCTCCAATCCTGGCGGAGCTGGCGGTTCCGGTGGCGGTCCAACCACCATCCACAAGTCTGGTGGTCTAGTGACTGCCAGACTCGTAATGAGGCCCTTAGTCTGTTTCTGAAAATTTTCTTCAGCGGGACAAAGTCACCAATCCGATCTGACCTCCCTGGAGCCCTCTTCAGATATGCTTTGCAGGAGACCGCAGTGAAGAATTCTACCTTCGGAGTTAGACGATTTTTCAGGATGGAAATCTTCACCTAGGCCAAAGCTGAATCTTGATCCGACATCCCTGGAGCCCTCCTCGGATATGCTGTGCGGGAAGTCCCCGTCAACGTTTTACGTTCAGACTTTATCACTTTTTATGGAGTTTTTTCCTTCCAATGGGGGTCAGCCCTCCACAGCAAGCCGATTTTGATGTGAGGTCGTCGGATCACCTTTCCAGGACCCCTGGTGAATTCCTGATAGTTTCGGGCTCCAGCGCTTTTCAGCAGGATGAACCTGCAAGTCAGGCCAGGTCGCGGTTGAGGTAAGACGGCTTGACTCACCACAGCAGGTCCTTTCTGGACCTTTTTTCCCAAAGGTTCTCCATACTTCTGGATCTTCTTCCAGAAGGTCTTAGAAGGTCCTTTATGAGTCCACAACTCACCCCAAAGTTCCAGAAGCTCTGAGTTGCTCCTTGAGGGTTAGGACTCCAACTCCCAGAATCGAAATCCAAAAATGACCACTAGCCACAGGCCAGCTGGTCAGTTCCTTCAGGTTTTGATGCAGGAAACTCTGGTTAGCTATGTTTTTTACCTGCAGCAAACAGGAAGTCCCTTATTGAACCAGTTGAAGACAGTCAAAGTCCTTTTAGTGGTGAAGCCGAAGTGTGCTGCTGGTGAAGTCCTTCAGAGTGCAGTGTTCAGGTGCAGGACAGGGTCTAGCAGGGCAGTCCTCCTTCTTCTGTTGTTGTTTCTAGTAGGGATCTGAGGTGTGGGTGCAGCTTTGCCAAATTTATCCTTGCTCCTGGGGTGAAAAGCAGGGGGGGGGACTGTCCAATCACAGGCAGGCCACTACCCTCTTGGATGACCAATTCCTGGGAAGTGTGGCAAAAATTAATCCTAGGGAGAAACGTTCCTTAAAAGGAAGGCCGAGGTTAGGTCTGGCTGAGTCCATCCAGTGGTGTGGCTAAAATTCCTTAACACACTCCTCTCCTAATCTAATCAGGAGGGTACCTGGTTGTCTGGGTTTGCAGGAAATGGGGGAGGTCCTGAGCTGCTCCAAATGTCCTTCCCTCCTTTGTAGACCAGTTTGACTGCTCTCCCACCTCCCATCCTGTTTCACCATCTGGTGAGGCAGACCTCCTCTCCCAGGCACTTCCTTTGTCTTCAGCCCAGGCCACTTCACACCTCATCAAACAGCCTGGCCAGGCTGCCAGAGGATGGCCAATCAGAGAAGGGCACTACAGAGCTGGAACTGGTAACTTTTAGGAAGAGTTCTAAAACTCCTTCTAGGTGACAGTTATATTAAATTCAACAGTGGCAAGTTGTTGTATTTATTATAACATTAAGTTTGATACCAAGCTTGGCTCTTTTAAAGACTTTATTAATTAAAATAAAGTCTCCCCATTTTAGCCCATGGGGCCTATTCACTACAACGAGGGAAAAACAAATTTGGTTATTTTTCCTCACCAGGGCTTATAAAACATATTTGATAATGCTCCTGCCTATACTTATACTGCAGCAAACCCTTGCATACCTAGGGCACACCTTAGGGGTGACTTATATGTACAACTAAGGTAGTTTAAGACTTTGAAAGTACTTTTAATTTAGTTGAATTTGCATGTAACTTTAATTTAAAAGCAGCCCGCAAGGCAGGCCGTCTTTAAAATTACACTAGGCACCTCAGCAGTGCACCTATTGGTGCACCAGCTATGCTGGGGTCCCTAAACCTACATTCCCTACCATATACTAGGGACTTATAGGTAGGTTGACACAGTCAATTATAATTAGCCTAATTTGCATATTCATTTTACACAGAGCACAGGCCCTGGGACTGGTCAGCGGTACCCACGGCACCATCAGTGTCAGGAAACACCAGCAAAAAGTAAAAAATGGGGGCAAAACGTTAGGGGGCCTCTGCAATCAGCCCAGTTTTCTCACACAGTGGTACTGATACCCGCTTCGCCGTGCTGCTCACAACCTGTCTTTCTGCTGAGCTTTTCATGATGGGGACCCCGCCATGAAAAGCTCGGCGAATGGGAGGGAAGGGCCCCAAACAGGGCCCCAGGGTGATTTTGCCCATTAGGCAGTGTGCCTGGCAGCTCACGTTGTGCCCCCCGTGCCTGCACTGTCGGTGCACACTGTATGCCATGCACAACATTGTGCATGGCAACAGTGCACCCTAGGAGCATCTGGCACTGTACTGCGGCAGCATGTGCTTCATGCTCACTTTATGAGTTGAAGCATGCCGCCGCAGTGCCACCACCACAGACATTACTGCCAGCTCGGCAGTAGTGTCGTAATGCAGTGGTCGGGAGGCCGCCGGCTTGCTAGTGTTTCCCCCAACCGCTGCTTGGTCAGGCAGGCAGTCCGATTGCCAAACTCAATTTCTGGCCCTTAGTACAAGTACCACTCTTCCATTGCTGGAGTTTAGGCTGTATATGACCAGTCCAGTCAATGGCAGAAAAATGTGAAAGGTATTTACCTGTATTTATTTTTTTGGGGGGAGGAATTTGCCGCTGTGAAGGTGGGGCCCTGGATGAAGGGGTCCAAGTCAGAGACTGAAGGGAAAAGAAGGAAATGGGGGAGCCAGCACCCCATTTTCATCAATCCCGCCATCTCAAAGCCGGCGGTCTACCTGCCACAGTCGTCTCAACGGAAAAGCACATCCTAATGTGGATGGCAGTATCCTTGTCTGTACTGCCCTCTGACAGCTGCTTTTCCCCAGCCGCTGCCAAAGCGGTCGGCAAATGGTTGGCGGTGTCGGCAGGACTCCGGCGGTCTCTAGTTCAGCAAGCCCCCAACATCGTAATTTGGCTGATGGACCATATAGTCAGTGGTCAGGGTTTTCGACACCATGGTGACGGCGGTGACAAGACTGCCAAACTCTTAATCAGGCCCTAAGTTATGTTATAAGAGGTTAGACTAAGTTATGCTATAGGAGGTTTGAGAAAAGTTGACAGATGTGCTATTCTCTAAAGTTAATGTTGAAATTACAAGAAGTGCTGAAGTGATGCTGTACTATTCAGTGTGTTCCCAATGCTCGTGCCGCTTACATCCAGTCAGAGGCTACACTCTGCACTGACCACAAGCCTTTATTTTGGTGGAAAGTCCTCAGTGTAGATGATCTCAGAGTACTGTTTCCTCACACACAAAACTAATATGACAGTAAGCAGCACTTCCAGCCTGGTATCCTTACAATCAAGACCAGTTGTGCAACTCGCAATGTGATGATATTTAGTGTCTCTGTTTTTCTTTCTTTTCCCATTTCTCTTTCCCAGAGTCTGCTTCCAGCTCACATGTTATTAATGTAAGGTTGGTTGTGGGTTGAAAGAGGTGTGAAAGCTCATATCACTTCTGTTTTATGTAGAGTGCATCTTTACAGAGTCAGAGAAGAGTTTGAGGATACCTGCAAATTATTTAGTTTGTGTTTTCTTTCCAGGGAAATAACGCCCTGGCACACCCACATCCCACCACTTAAATGGTATCTGCTCAACTGCAATATTACAACATTGTGAGTTAATATTGTGCAGTAGTAAAAGAATTTATAAGTGAAAGCTTATCTTTTCTGAATACCTTGCACATGTAATGGATCACTGACATATTATTGAAGTAAACAATATCAACTGACACACAAATCGTGTCAAAAATATTGTTTACCAAATATTGTGTCCCTATACTAATAATGGTAAGTACAACAATATTGGGGAAAAAAAATTAGTTGACACTAATATCATCAAAAAATAGACAAAAACAAATCGATTTTTTACAGTAGTAAATATTAGATATATAAATGTAATCTAATGTAAATTAAATAAATTAAATGTATTACACTAATATTTAACATTAAATATAAATATAATATAATTCTTTATTGCAAACACATAAATATGTGTTTGTATTTACATATACATATATATATATATATATATTTATATATATATACACATATATATAGTGTACCAATAAAAATATTTATTTTACATTACATATTTTTTATTGAATATATATATAATATAATTAATATGTATTATACGTTGTTTTTAATATTTTAAATGTATCAATAAGAAAACATAGATGTACATATATATATATATATATTCGTAGCAGTACATTTGAAATATACATATAATTAATAGATATTGTAAAATAAATATTTGTATTATTTATGTTACAATATACATATATATAAAACATCAAAAAAACTAATTTATAAAAAAAACTAAAAATACGGCAAAGGGCCTGATTATGAGTCTGGCATTCTCCAGACCGTGAGACTCGCAGTGGCGGTCAGACTGCCGCGGCTGTGGAGGTCAGACCGCCACATTATGCCAGGGGATCGCCATCTCCGCCAAGATCTCTGATCCCAACTGGATGATGGCAGTCTTGGTTGTGATCAGCCAGGGCGGCTCTGAAGTCAGCGCCGCCCTGCTAATTACAACCTTGTTCTATGACAGCTTTTTCATAGCAGTCTTACAGCCATAAAAAGGCTGGAGGAGAACAAGTGCAGGGGGCCCCAGAGGGGGCATGGCATGGGCAGTGCAGGTGTCCCCCTGCCTAGCACCCTTCAAATGTGCAATGTCTGCTGTGCAGACAGTGCACATTTCAAGGGTGCTGGTGAACCCTGCATGCAGCAGAATTGCAGCCGGCTCAATTATGAGCCGGGAACAATGTTGCTGCACCTTTCTCACTGGGCTGTCAAATGGGATCCTTGGTTCCTGCCCATCAACCCAGTGAGAAAGTTGTGATGGGGCTGGTGGGTAGCCCACCAGCACCATGGCGGTCTCCTCATTGGGAGTTTGGTGGTCATATGTTTCCAAGCGCCAAACTCGTAATGACCCCATAAGTGTTGGACTTCGGAGGGGTTAAATTTACTTTTCCCACTCCAGTCCGTGCAACTGCAGGAAAAGCATTGGATTCTGGAGGGGTGAAATTTACTATTCCCACTCCAGTAAGGGCAACAGTAGGGAAAGTGTTGGACTTCAGAGGGGTAACATTTTCTATTCTCTCTACAGTCTCTGCTACAGTAGGGAAAGTGTTGGATTTTGTAGGGGTGAAATTTAATATTCCCACTCCAAACAGTGCAACAGTAGGGAATGTGCTGAGCTGCGAAGACATTAATTTTACTGTTCCTACTGCAGTCTAAGCAAGAGTAGGGAAAATACTTGATTTCAAACACATTACATATATGAGTAACCACAGAAATGAAGAAAAATAATAAACTCTTGATAAAAATGAATATAAAAACATAGCTATATCTATTTAAACAAACTTAAAACAGTTGATCAATTTACATAGTTACTATTACAATTTCTGACTCCCGTTTGTTTCCCTTTTCGATCTGGTATGCTTTTGTAGAATTACATTTGCTTCCTGGGACTACAAATCCCATAATGCACAGCCTGGTAGTCAGGAAAGCCTGGATTCTGCTATACATTGTTGTCTATGAGAGAAGTCCAGTTGCTCCTTTTTACTGGATTCCCTCCTCTAGGACTTGCGAGTGTCTGAAACTACACACACCTGAGACCTCTCCTCTGCAGCCCAGTCTTGTGATTCCACCTGGGGTTTGCTGCAGGCTGGAACTGCTTATAAGCAGCCATTTCCTCACGATCCTCGTCGTGAATTGGAGTTTGATTCCTATGTGTTCTGGACCCTTTATTGGATGGTGTTCCAGTCTTGTTCCTGTTCTGTTTCAGCTTGAACCTTCTTTCTGTTTCTCTGCCCTGTTCTTGCTTGTTCCAGCCGCCAGAGTCTGCTCTCTGTCTCTTAGCCGTGTTCCTGTTTGTTTCTTCCAGAGCCTGCTCCCTGTTTCTCAGTCCTGTTCCTGCCTTGTTTCAGCCTGAACCTGCTCTAAGTTTCCCAATCCTGTTTCCTGCTTGTTCCACCTCCCTGTATTCCAGTCCTGTTCTTGCTTGTTCCAGCCAGATTCTGCTCTCTGTTTCCCATTCCTGTTTCTGTTTGTTCCAGGCAGAGCTTGCGCTCTATTTTCCAGTCCTATTCCTGCCTTTGCTTCAGCCTGAGCCTGCCAGTTCCAGCCTCTGCCTTCTAGTTTGTTCCTTCTGTTTCAGTTTCCACTTGGGTATTTGTGTCTGGTAAGTGTACTATCAGTCTTCACCTGTGTATAAGTGTTTTCCTTTGTACTGGGTTTGGCTTCTTGTTTCAGGAGGCAATTCCAGCCCCTATCCTTGTCTAGTGTTATACGTAGTGTTTAGTGCCTAACAGTGACAGTGTGCTATTGCTGTTTTTCCAGGAATTGCCACTGTGTTTCCAGCTGGACCCACAAGGGCTTGTCTTGTGTATGTAAGTACAATCCTTGTTTGTGCTCTAAGGGTCCAGAGAGAGAATCACTTCTGCTGCCTCCTTTCTATAAGGCTGGCGGGATGACTCTCTGTAAGAGCAATCTGCACAGAGGCATTGACATTCCCTGTGGCCTTTGGGAAGTTCTGAGCCCTACCCTGTGTACAGCCTTAGTGGTAACCCCAGTGTGTTTGTCCATTAGTAATCCGTTTCCTGTTTGTTCACACTAAGGTTGCTCTGGTTTTACTTTCCTGTTTCCTGTGCCAGTCCATAGCTGTCCTTTCATGTGTATGTCTTTAGCTGCTCTTCAGCCCCAGTACACTACCTCTTTGGGATATTCTGTGACCTCAAGGGGTGCCCCAACTAGAGTCCTGATCAGACCCGCCCAAAACCGTGACATAATCAATTAAATAATTGATTAGTAATAATTGATTGTTGATTCATTATTACTTAATTCACACCCCAACCTATACCCCTGGAAACCCAGCATCCCACAACTAAAATGTAACTTAAATAAGTAGGTATAGCATTATTTACATAAACGATAATCAATTAAGTAATTAATTAACAATTAATAATTAATTGTTAGTTATTACTTAAGTTCAGTCTGTATACCCCTACAAACCTAGCAGCCCACACCTAAAACATAACAATAATAGATAAGTACTACACAATTTATATCATTAATCATCAATTAAATAATTATTAAGAAATGAATACTTAATTGTTAATGCTTACTTAACTTCCTACCTTATACTCCTACAAACCTATCAACCCGCACATAAAATATAACTAAAATATGTATTACATAATTTACATAATCAATACCAATCACTTACTCAATTAATTAAGAAATAGTTTGGTTTTTCTTCATTAACTTCTCACCCTATTCCCCTACTCAGCCAACAACCCGCAACAACACTTTAAATTACTAGTAACAATTAAATAAAAAAATCTACTTCATTTAAAATGACAAACTACGCTAAAAAAGCAATAAAAATCACACAAACAATAGTAACACATAAAATGAACATATGAATTAAAACACATTTAAGCAACTTAAAAACAATAATTTTCACAACAATATGATTGAAAACGATATTAAATCCAACAATATTTTTTAAAACAATATAACTTGCCCATAAAAAAGATATTCTGGACAACGATATTTTGGCATCACAATATTTAGAACCCTATGTTTTCTCCAAACAAACATGTAAATTGAGTGAATTTGCATAAGTAAATTGCATTTTCACTCACACATGCATACAGAAAAAAATGGCTTTGTTAATCAGGGCATGAGTGTATACATAAGCAGCATATTTTCACGATCATTTTCGGCCAAGAATAAGTGCCCAATATAGTCACGCCATCCTTAAGTTACTTATTGCATTAACCCCTTCGCTGCCAGGCCTTTTCCCCCTCAGGTGCCAAGCCTTTTTTTGGCTATTTGGGGCAGTTCACGCTTAGGCCCTCATAACGTTTTGTCCACATAAGCTACCCACGCCAAATTTGCATCTTTTTTTCCAACATCCTAGGGATTCTAAAGGTACCCAGACTTTGTGGGTTCCCCTGAAGGAGACCAAGAAATTAGCCAAAATACAGCCAAAATTTCATTTTTTTCTACAAAATGGGAAAAAAGGCTGCAGAAGAAGGCTTGTGATATTTTCCCTGAAACTGGCATCAACAAAGGGTTTGCAGTGCTAAAATCACCATCTTCCCAGCTTTCGGGAACGGGCAGTCTTGAATCAGAAAACCCAATTTTTCAACACAATTTTGGCATTTTACTGGGACATACCCCATTTTTACTATTTTTTGTGCTTTCAGCCTACTTCCACTTAGTGACAGAAATGGGTGTGAAACCAATGCTGGATCCCAGAAAGCTAAACGTTTCTGAAAAGTAGACAAAATTCTGAATTCATAAAGGGGTAATTTGTGTAGATCCTGCAAGTGTTTCCTACAGAAAATAACAGCTGAAATAAAAAAATATTGAAATTGAGGTGAAAAATACAGCCATTTTTCTCCACGTTTTACTCTGTAACTTTTTCCTGCAATGTCAGATTTTTGAAAGCAATATACCGGTACGTCTACTGGGCTCTTCTGGTTGCAAGGATATATAGGGCTTGTAGGTTCATCAAGAACCCTAGGTAACCAGAGCCAATAAATAAGCTGCACCTTGCAATGGGTTTTCATTATATACCGGGGACACAGAAATTAATTTGCTGAAATATAAAAAGTGAAAAATAGGTATCAAGAAAACCTTTGTATTTCCAAAATGGGCACAAGATAAGGTGATGAGAAGCAGTGGTTATTTGCACATCTCTGAATTCCGGGGTGCCCATACTAGCATGTGAATTACAGGGCATTTCTCAAATAGACATCTTTTTTACACACTGTCTTACACTTGGAAGGGAAAAATGTAGAGAAATACAAGGGGCAATAACACTTGTTTTGCTATTCTGTGTTTCTCCAAGTCTCCCGATACAAATGGTACCTCACTTGCGTGGGTAGGCCTAATGCTCGCGACAGGAAACGCAACAAATCACATTTTTACATTGAAATCTGACACGTTTTTTGCAAAGTGCCTAACTGTAGATTTTGGCCTCTAGCTCAGCCGGCACATAGGGAAATCTAGCAAACCTGCACATTTCTGAAAACTAGACACCTAGGGGAATCCAAGATGGGGTGACTTGTGGGGCTCTGACCAGGTTTTGTTACCCAGAATTCTTTGCAAACCTAAAAATTTGGCCAAAAAAATGACTTTTTCCTCTCATTTCGGTGACAGAAAGTTCTGGAATCTGAGAGGAGCCACACATTTCCTTCTACCCAGCATTCACCCAAGTCTCCCGATAAAAATGGTACGTCGCTTGTGGGGGTAGGCCTAGCGCCCGCGACAGGAAATGCCCCACAACACAATGTGGACACATCACATTTTCACAAAGAAAACAGAGCTGTTTTTTGCAAAGTGCCTAGCTGTGGATTTTGGCCTCTAGCTTAGCTGGCACCTAGGGAAACCTAGCAAACCTGTGCATTTTTGAAAACTAGACACCTTGGGGAATCCAAGATGGGGTGACTTGTGGGGCTCTGACCAGGTTCTGTTACCCAGAATCCTTTGCAAACCTCAAAATTTGGCCAAAAAATGACTTTTTCCTTTCATTTCGGTGACAGAAAGTTCTGGAATCTGATAGAAGCCACAAATTTCCTTCCACCCAACATTCCCCCAAGTCTCCTGATAAAAATGGTACTGCACTTGTTTGGGTAGGTCTAGCGCCCCCAACAGGAAATGCCTCAAAACACTATCTGGACACATCAAAATGATCAAATACAAAACTACCTGTTTGTGGGGGGGTGAGGGGAGGACTGCGTTTTTGGTCCTGGGCTCAGCAGCCACTTAGGGAAACCTACCAAACCCAGGCATTTCTGAAAACTAGACACCTGAGGGAGTACAGGGAGGTGTGACTTGTGTGGATCCCCCAATGATTTCTCATCCAGAATCCTCAGCAAACCTCAAATCTAGCTAAAAAATCCCTTTTTTCCCACATTTCTGTGTGGGATCACCACACCGGGACAAATTCCCTACCACCCAACGTTCCCCTCAGTATCCCGGTAAAAATGATACCTCACTTGTGTAGGTGGGCCATGTGCCTGTGACAGGGAAGAGACAAAAACATGTCGAAATTGAGGGGGAATCTAGGCTGACAAGTGCAGCAGAATTTTTATCGGTATAGATGAGACAATGTTGGGTGGTAGGAATTTTGTGGATTTCTGCAGATTCCGGAATGTTCCATCACAAAAATGTGGGAAAAATGTGTGATTTCCAGCAAAGTTGGAGGTTTGCAGGGCACTATGGGTAAGAAAATGGTGCGGGGTACATGTGAAGCACACCACCCTGGAATCAACCAGATGTTCAGTTTTCAGATTTGTCTGGGTCTTGTGGATTTTTCTACATAGCAGCGTCCCAAAGTCAAAAAAGTGCAGCCCTCACCATTCCAAGTGGGACGATTTTGAGAGTTACCAAGCTCTCATGGCCCAAATGTAAAACCAAAACCCAAAATAATAAAATGTCTTCTTGCTTGTCGTGGGATAACATGTTTTAGTGTGCGGGAGAAGAGCTGAAAGACTGTTACCCCCTTCAGTTGGGGTGGGGGCATAACCGGACCCATACTGGTTGGTAGCCACCGCCCCACAATTTTTTTTATTTTTTATTCCAAGTCATCTAGTAGACTTTCTGCCCCTCAGGGTGTGGATCGGGTGTAATTGCCCCATCTTCCCACTGGTGGGCAGAACAACTTTGGCCCCATTTATTTGGGGTGGGGAATGGCCATCCCCCCACCCTCTTATTTTGAAAAAAAAAAAATCTCTGGTGGGCTTTCTGCCCCCCCCTTGGGGGTAGATAAGCCTTCCAAAAATAGGCAGAATGTGCCCTCATGGGGAACCTCCCTTGCCCAAGGGGCAGCCCCCTCAAATAGAACACACACATACACACACCAATCCCTGGTGTCTAGTGGTTTCTACCCCCTTTGGGGGCAGAAATGGCCTAAACACAATTCCCCCCCCCAGGGGAGCGACCCTTGCCTAGGGGTTCGCTCCCCATACATTAAAACATAAAGTTAATAAAAAAAAAATATATATATATATATCCCTCCGGGGGGCAGAAATGGCCTAAAAATTATTCCCCACCCTGGGGAGCGGCCCTTGCCCAAGAGGCTGCTCCCCTCATGTCCATTTGAGAGAAAAAAAATCCCTGGTGTCTAGTAGTTTCTGCCCCCGGGGGGGGGGTGGGGGGGGTAGAAAGGCCTATAAACAATTCCCCCCCGGGAGCGACCCTTGTCGAAGGAAAAGAAAAAATTATCCCTCGTGTCTAGGGGTTTTCTGCCTCCCCGGGGGCAGATCGACCTAATTATATTAGGCTGATCTGACCCCGGGTGGGCAGAAATGGTCTAAAAATTATTTGCCCCCCCCTGGGGAGCAGCCCTTACCCAAGGGGCCGCTCCCCTCATGTCCATTTCAAAGTAATAAAAAAATCCCTGTTGTCTAGTGGTTTCTGCCCCCAGGGGAGGGAGAAATGGCCTAAAAACAATTTGTCCCCCAGGGAGGGGCCCTTGCCCTTGGGGGGAGCGTTAGGGTGGAAGTTCAAGATTGAGGACAATCAGTCTTGATCTGAGGGGGAGCTAGGTTGATACTCTGTTGTTTAAGTTGTGTTATGGGACACATCTGTCTGCTATCAGATCAATTAAAAGGTAAGAAAGCTTGATTTGTTGCAGGTAGGTATCAAAACTGTCCCAGCATTTTCTTGATCTATGCTGAGAGAGCAACTTGGAACACAATAAGTTGTCTGCACTTCTGGTGGGGCACCGAGATATCCACCATTTTGTAAAAGGTATCACAGATGTGATTTTCCATTTAGATAATATTACTTTGATTCCCATTGCCATTAGCAGACCAATAACAAGAAGATTGGGTGTTGAGAGGTTTAATGAGATTGGATAAATGGAAATGCCCAGAACAATTGTAGGGAAATCTGTAGTGAAATAAGAGTGAAGACGTTTCTAAATGAGGTTATGTATTTTGTCCCAAAGAGGGTTAACATGTTTGCATGTGTGGAACATACGTCCTGTGTTGACGCAACAATTTCAACAGAGATCAGTTTGGAGCAGGCCGAGTTTGTGAAGTTTAGTTGGCGTCCAATGGACCAGAAATGTATTTGGGCCCGTGCAGGTGTGATGTTAGCTAGGAAAGGGAGATTGCCAAAACTTTTGCCATGTCTTCGATGTGAGTGAGGAAGCAGGAGATGAAAAGTACTCTAGGACCCATTTATTTTTCATTTTCTTTGTGAAATAGTCTATCGATGGTTCTGGTAGTTTATATATTCTGAAAGCCGTATGGCCTATCTTCCTGAATTTGTGTAATAGGTCGGGAGGTCTGGGTAATGGGTTCTTCTGAGTTTCCTTTTTAAGTATAAGGAAGTTGTAAAACTCCATGTCTTGTAGATTGTAATTAGTTTTCATTGTTGTGAACGGTTTTCCTGAGAGCCTAAGGGCCTCATTACGAATTTTGCAGTTTTCAGAAAACACTCCTGACGGTCCGACTGCCAGATTTAGATCTTGGTGGTCGGATCGCCAGGCCACCACTGTGATCATTGATCCCAACGGGGTGGCAGCGGTCAAAGTCATGATCAGCCACTGCAGTACCCATGGCAGCACAGCTGTACTGATCATGACTTCACTTTCCACCAGCCTTTCCATGACAGTTGCACCTCCATGGAAAGGCTCGTGGAAAGCCATTGCTGTTGGCCACAGGAGGGACTGCACTGCCCACAACCATGTTGTGGGCAGTGCACGTGCTACCCTGTTAACACCCTCGGAATGCGCACTGCCTGCTATACAGATAGTGCGCATTCCGAGGGTTCTGATGTGCAACGGCATTGACCTCGACTTTGTTAAGGAAGCTGAGGCCAATGCCACCACACTGTTTCTGTCAGCTGACCAGCGGAAACGTTGTAATACGGTGTATCCGCCAGTCAGCATGGTGGAAACATCGGCTTGACAGCAGCCTCATTCCCGCCGCATTGGTGGTCCACAGTTGGACCCCCAAAGTAGTAATGAGTCTCTAAGGCCCATATTTATACTTTTTTAGCACCACATTTGCGTCATTTTTTGACACAAAAACGACGCAAACTTGCAAAATACAATTGTATTTTGTAAGTTTGCGCCATTTTTGCATCAAAAAGTGGTGCAAATGCGGCGCTAAAAAAGTATAAATATGGACCTAAGTCTTTAATGAAATTGATGCCTTCAACTGCCCATTTTTCCCAATAGATAGTTTTGTCATTAGATTGCTTGCTATGTCAGATAGAAGATAAAGAGATGCTAAAGTCAATCTTGGCATCCGGAAGTCCATTTTCTTGTCTAGCTGTTTAAATACATTTAAAGTGCTTGGGATTATGAGTTGAGTGATCCACATTAAGGTGGAGGTATATGACTTATTGTTATGATAATACACAGTAGTAAGTGGTATGTTAACTGAAACTCAGGGGCATATTTACAATAAAGTGTCGCAGCCTTGCACCACAATTGGCAGTGTTGCGCTGCGTCACTTTAGAAAAGCAGGGATTTGCTATATTAACAAGAATACAATGCACCCCTGTGTTACCCCCTATGCTGGTGCTAAATTTGCTGCCTAGTACTAACACAGCCAACCTTGTGCCATGGTGCAAGGATGGATGCGTTGCGGGGGAGATTGTTTTTGTGCAGGAATGGACACGCCACTTACATGCAAAGTGCTGTGTGTTAAGGGGTCGTATTTACAAGGTGGTGGTAAGTCTACAAAATGTGGCTTAACGCCACCTTGTAAATACGGCGCAGTGCAAACCGCCACTGAAGCATCACGAAAAGTTACGTTCCAGTAGAGCTACGGGCTTGTAAATTTGCCCCTCAATTTTTAAACACAGAAAGGAGTTCTGAGAATTTTGTGGGAACCATCATGCTCCCCGGGCAGCTCTGAATGCTAGTTGGGAGTTGGGAGATTTAGCACTCCCTTAGATTTATTCATTTTAAATTTATCGAGAGCTATCCTTGTCCTTTTCCCCAAAGAAACTCCAAGATGTCCAATATTTTGGAAAAAAGAGGTTGAGAGAGAGAAAGGAAGCATGCTCACTAGAAAATTGACCATGGGCGCTACCATCATTTCGATGATTTCTGTTCTGAGCCCGGGGTACTTTAAAGTATGTCCTAGGGGCCGCATGCAGCCCTCCTGACCTGCACATGCGGCCCCCAGCTGTATGTCTGCACTGGGTGCCCAGGCACACCACAGACCATAGTTTGTGGCCCCTGTTTGCGAGTACACATGCACCAAGCAATGTACTTATGGGGACCAAGTAGTCAGTAAATGTTTAGTTTCTGTCATTACACTATAGTCAATCAAACTCAACAAGTCTTTTACGTTGTACCAAACCAGATACCTAAGTGCTTAAGGGAGCTTGTTTGCCATTTCAGTACTGAATATTTATAACTGTTATAATTGTTCATGTTGAATGAATGTTTAGTGGGAATGCTTCAATTTTTTCTTTGTTTTAAGAATAGCCTGATAATCTAGAATCCTTATTTATTTCTTCCATAATAACTGGTATAGCCTTATCCATGTCTTCTGCAAATAATAATACATCATCTGCATAGGCTGCTACAAGTTGTTCATCAGATGAAAATGGTATTCCTTTGATTTTATTATTATTTCTTAGTGCGTGTAGCAGTGGTTTGATAACCAGCAAAAAGAGAAGTAGGGACAGAGACCATCCCTGCCGAGTACCTTGAGTCAGATAGAATTTATGCGAGAGGTACCCGTTGACTCTCATTTTACTCTTCGGGTTGGAGTGGAGGCCCATCTTCATAGGTATTTAGGCACTGCCTAGTTCATATTTTTGGAGATCCCCTTGAAGAATGGTCCATAAGACCTTCTCAAAAGCCTTAACTCTATCCAGCGCCGAAGTGGCCGTAATAGAGTTCAGGGTTTTTGCTTTTTTACGATAACGATAACATGGCAGAACATCCTAATGTTATCTGCAGCTAGTCTGCCTTTCAGAAATCCTGCTTGGGCAGGGTAAATGACTTTCTCCAGTATGAAAATTAGAATCTTCGCATATATCTTGCAATCATTGTTTATCAATGAGATGGGCCAAAAGTTTGTGATATTAAGGTGATATTCCCCCTCTTTTAGAATAACTACTATGGCTGCGTTAGTTTCTTTACCCGAAATGCATCCTTCTTCTGCAAAGTTTCTAATGGGTTTATTGGTGTATCAATGAATGTCTTTTAGAATTTCCAGGAGAGCCCGTTTAGACCTGGGGCTTTTCCAAATGTATTAACACAAATGACTTTCACAATTTGTTTGGCTCACTTCTTGAGTCACACGTGGTAAGGAAATAGTTTTTAAGGGTCTCATTATGAGTGTGGCGGTCTGAGGATTGCCACACTCACAGTGACGGTCGGACAGCTGCACCCCAGGCGGTCTGACCACCACATTATAATCCTGGTGGGCAGACCCGTCAACAGTTCGCTCTCGCCACCAGGAACATCATTCCCGATGGGTTAACGGCACTGGTGTGCTCCGGTAATGGTCTTAGTGCCCTTGAGGGAGCTGAGGCAATACCGTTGCACTGTTTCTGACGGTCAGCCCAGCAGGAATGGCGTAATACAATGTTCCCGCTGGTCAGCCTGGCGGGAGCATTGTAATACACTTGGGGGGACACCACCGCCTTGGCCGTAGGGTCCTCCCGAGGAGTTTGGCGGTTAGTTCATCAGACCGCCAAACTCCTAATGAGGCTCTATGCAACTTATAAAGTGAGCAGTTGTGATTTTCTCTTTGGAATTACAGAAATCCGAGTCGAAATCTTGGAAAGATTTAAGAATGCCATGTGTCAAGATAAGTGTATCTCCCTCTTTGTTCCTAATTGTATGAATTATAGGTTTCCTTTTAGCACATTCGAAGTAATTTACCAGTGATTTCCCAGCCCTCTTTCTTTCAAGTCTTTCTCTGCTCCCTGCTTTCTGTTTAACTATTTTTGTGATGTGTTACTTAAACTTTTATTCTATTAATATTTAAATGTTCTTAATTGCATTAGGGTTGATGCTCCTTTTGTATGTCTTAAATAGATTTCCAGTTTTTTATTCCTAATTCTGAAGGTTTTCTGTTTGTGGTTTTGCCCTTTTTTATTGTCATCAGATTCACCATTGTCCCTTTCACAGTAGCCTTTAGGACAACATACCTCTAACAGGTGAAGTGTCAGAGGTATTGTTTTATTTTAATAAGTAGTTAATCAGCTCTTGTATCTCATTCATGGTGCCCACGTCTTCTAGGTGGAAGTCATTAATTGTTTTGGGGATGGTGTTGTATCACCTATTGCTACATCCAAGGAAATGCAGGCATGGTTGGAAACAACAATCAGCTTCATTATGGGATTTTATGCATGTTATAGCAGACTCTTATCCAAAAAGTAAGTAATCAATCCTCAAAAAAAGAGTGGCGAGGATTTGAATTAATCTGTAGTCACTACCTGGGTGATTGTAGATTACCCAGTCATCAGCAAGGTTTTGAGTGTTACAGAATGTGTTCATTGTGAATGGGATTTGCTACTTATATACATTGGAAGGTTTATGTTCCCCCCTAAAGTTATACCAAAGTCTCTAGGTAGATCGGTCAAGGTTTCATATAAGGATTGCCAAAATTGTGTGGAGTTACCATTATGGGCATAAATGGTTAAAATATAGAATTCTTTGTGATTTGTTAGTCGTAGCTAATGTACATTGACTGTCATGATTATGGGACACAATAGTGATACCTGATTTTTTCAAGATAAGCCTTAGTACACCATTTATCTTATTATGAGCCAGTGAGCTAATGGAGCCCGCAATTTATGTGGCTTTAAATTTGCTTTTATCCCTAGAGTCAAGTCATGTTTTATGTAACATAATTACATTTAACTTAGCACAGTAGTAAGCAAACTTTTTCCTCTTAATGCAGTGATTTGGCCCTCTTATGTTTAATGAAATTATCTTAAGGGTGTGATCCTAGATCATAGCATTTTTGGAAGTGTACTGCTTGATCATGTCAGATTACCAAGGATGGCATTTGTTATTGTAATCCATTTTATGGAAATGGGCATAAGAGAATGGGTATTGAAGAATACATGATAGGTTCTTATTGTGTGTTAGTCTGAGCCAAATGGTTTCAGTTAGCCCTGTGGATGCAGTGACATATTCAGAAGAGACTGATACCCCTAAAGAGAGAATTAACTCAGAAGTTTTTAATGAAATTATTCATTATTATTCATGTATTTTGAGGATTGGATTTGCGTAGAAAATGTATTAATGTAGAGAAAATAATGCACGCATTTGAAGGTGTACCCAACAGAGTGGCCGCCAATGTTCACGAAGTGCACTTAGTAATGGCTTATTAATATGAAATGTTGAGCTTATGTTTGATTAATGTAGTAATATGTCATATTGAGGGTTATGTACTATGTATTGGCTTTACTAATTGTAGGCCTTAATTTAGTAAGGGCTTGGCCTAGTTGCACGGCCTCATGTCAAGCAACATTTCTTAGGCGTTTAATAAAATGGATGCTTAGAGAATTAAATTGTGATTTTTCACTGTACTGTCAATGTGCTCGTAGCTGAAGTTCTTTCTCATGAGAAACTGCTTGCTAGAAGATGCTGTACTTGCTAGTGCAACAATGTTTAATGTAGTATGTGAAAGACTGACTTTCCCAGGAGAAGACTATTAATTCACTGATTGGAGTATAAGCTGCAACAATATTGTTATCTGATGAGTGCCATGACGAGAACGGAAGAACAGGAAGCCAATCATGAACATGTGAACCATGTACTAGTAGAAGTATAGATTTGAGGTTTTAGTTTCATTGGACAAAGTGTGAACATGCGATTCCCTGACCAATTAGGATGTGGGAAGTAGCTTTAGGAAATCGAACTTAGCCATACTGCACAGAGGAAATACCGACATTATTTTTTTGACCGTCTTGAGAAAAGACGTACTTAACTTAATTGCTCGATAGAGACTTTGCTTTTTCTGAACTTTGATGCTGAATCCTGATGTCTTGCTGACCGAACTGATGTCCTGCTGATGAAGAGAGTCACAACTTGCTGAACCTTATTGAGGACAGGTATACACTGACATTACTGAACGCCATGTCTATTTGCTTTTTTTTCTAGATACCAACCGCTATTTTGATAAAGCCATAATTAGATGTTTTCCAAATATGTGTGACAAAACTGTTTTGCATGAAGCCCAAACATGCTATTCTAATTTGATGTTAGTTAGGATTCTCACTGATTCTCACTGATGAGGATCGCTACATGGAATAACAGCTGATGTATTTTCCTTGCTGAATCTAAATGTATGAAATATAATTTGCGCAGTTATTCTTGCTATTAATTTGCACTGTAACTTTAGAATGTGTAGTAGCTCAAGCTTTTTTTAGATTGCGATTCTTTCGCCACTTTGGAGAGCCAGTGTTGTTTCTGTATGTTTATCATTTGATTTTGAGGTTAAGGCCATCATTATGAACATGGCGGTCTGTTCCACACTGCTGGCGGTGGCGGTAGAAACCGCCAACAGAGGAGCGGCCCGGACCGCCAAATAATGAACCAAACGAAACACACGCATCCCGCGCACCACCCACCGCCAGGAAAGGAGTCCCGCTGACGACGGCAGAGTCCGCCCACAGGTCATCGGAAAGGCCCAACCCACCCATCAAATTATGAACCACCATTCCGCCACCAGTTCCGGGGCGGGAACCACCGCCACACAAAGCCAGGCGGAAAAGAAACAAAAAGAAGGAAACACTCACCGGAGGTCATCAAAATGTGCAGCGGCAGCCATGGACAGAGAGCTGCAGATCATGCCAGCCTTGCTCCTTGCCATATATCCACACGACCGAGACCGCCGACGAAGACAAGGACGGTAAGTACCGCAACCTACGACACAAGGAAGGAAAGGGCAATGTTACATACCCACCCACTCCACCCACTCCGCAACGCCCCCAAACCCTTCCCAGCAGCACAAGTCATACACCCCACACCAAGAGGGACATACCCGACCGAAGGCCACTGCAACTTGGCCATAGTACATACAATAGCCCCATACCCATAAATAATGTAAACAAACACCAGGGTGGAACTGCGTGCAGCCCAAACACAGGCCACACAGAAACTTTATTATGTAGCTCAGTGAGCGAAATGGTGCCAAAAGGGCCAATGGCCAGTCCTTGAAAAGTCATTTGTCCTTGGTCACAATTGCCCACACCTGACTCCCACAAGTGCTGGGTACTCTACTGAACGGGGCACCATGTGGGGATCCAGGCACCTCACAGAAGGGGGGTGGGTAGGTGGGGGTGAGTATTTACGATGGGGGTGGGACTTTGATTTGCGTGAGGAGGTTGGAGGGGGGGTGGGCTTCTCCTTTGAAGAGGGTGGGAGCTGTTTGGCTCTGGTGGAGCTGGATGGCTTAGGCTCCGAGCGGGCCTTCTTCTTCACTGGAGAAGGGGCACGGGAATGGGAAGGCTGGACTGGGGTGGGCTGCGTTGTGGAAGGAGCGGAAAGGACAAGGAGGTGGGCACGTTTCGGGACAAGACAGGGTGGGCCAGTGGGTTCAAACAGGTCTGCACGGGAGAGGAAACATTTTTTGGGAGCAATTGGGGTGGGCGTGGATGAGGGCGTGGGAGTGGAGGAAGAGGGAGTTGATGTATGGGGTGTAGATGTGCGTGTAGTGGGTGCAGGTGATTGCTCAGCATGCTGTGGTGTGGTGGATGTCTGATGGGTGGGTGTCTTGGTGCTTTTGAGTGTTTTGGGAGGTGGGGGTGTGGACACAGTGGGAGAAGACAGACAGCTAGTGTGGATGTATGTTGGGTGGTTGTCTGCAAGTCGGGTGAGTGTGCTTCATGTGTCAACTACAGTGGAGGTGGTGAGTGCAGGTGTGGTGTATGGGGTGCATGTATGGCTGTCTGCTATTGTGGTGAGTGCAGGAAGAGGAGCAGTAACAGTGAGTGAAGGTGCAGTGCATGAGGGTGTGGATGTAGAGGGGACAGACAGGCAGGCGGAAGAGGTGGGCACACTGGGGGAAGTGGACGTTGTTGTGTGTGCAGGTGTCTGTTGGCTGTGTGAATGCTTGTGGTGGGAGGTGTGGTGCTTGTGTTTGGAAGTGTGCTTCTTGTGTCTTGATGTGCCTGTAAGCGGGTCTGATTGTGTGCCTTGGACGGGTGAAGGGAGTGGGGTGCTGGAAGGGATAGAGGAGGTTGGAGGGGGGACGGAATGGCCAGGAAAACTGGCTGCTGTCCAAGAGGAGGCCAGAGCCTGAAAAGATCTCTGTAGGGCAGACACGATACAGTGAATGCCATCCAGATAGGCATTGGTCTGCTGCACCTCAGAAGCCAGACCCTGGATGGCATTGACGATGATTGTCTGCCCTACAGAGATGGTTCTCAGGAGGTCAATAGCCTTCTCTGTGAGGGCATCAGGGTTGACTGGGGCAGGGGAGGAGGTGCCTGGGGCGAAGGAGATGCCCACCTTCCGGTGTGGGCGGGCACGGGCAACTCGGTGGGGAGCAGAAGGGAGGGTGCTGATGGTGTGGGGGGTGGCGGAAGATCTCACGGTCGTGGTTTGTCCACTAGTGTTCGCCACCGCCGGAGGACCCCCATCGGAGGAGGTCTCAGAGTCACTACCTCCTGTGGTAGTAGCCTCCCCCGTGGAAGTCCCCTCGCCCTCCCTCCCACTGGTCCCTCGGGGGCCCATTGTCTCTGCCTCGGAGGATCCGTGGGCCGCTGCCTCCCCACTTGCCGGTGCCTCAGCTCCCTTGCCTGATGTTGATGCTCTACCAGACAAACACAAGAGAACAGGGTTGGGGAGACAAAACAGGAGAGACACTTGTCAGTAGCTGAATGCTGATACACAATGGCCAGACATACACCTACCCAGCAGACACACCCAACAGGCAGCACTGTGCACTAGGCCCATGACCATGGCCCTGACTACTGAGCAGTATACTGACCTACACCCATATCCTGAAATTGTTTTGGAGCTGAGGTAGGTGAAACCTGACAGGGACACCCCTACACCTTTTGGGGAGCAGACAGTAGCTGAACACCAGTCAAAATCCCTGATCTAAGTACCATGAGCCCTATCGCACACACACTCATCCTTCCAGGCTGAAGTATGGGCTGTGAGTACTCACCCCCTTGTGACTGCTGTGCAGCCTTCAAGCGCCCATCCAGGTCTGGGTACGCCACCGCCAGGATCCTTCACATGAGGGGGGTCAGTGCCCGATGGGCACCCCTTCCACGTTGGGAGGACTTCCCCAGCAGGGCCTCAGTGATCTTCCGTGCCCAGCGCCGCAGGTCCTCCCACCTCTTTTGACAGTGGGTGCTCTGCTGGTTGTAGACCCCCAGGGTCCGTACCTCCTTGGCGATGGCACGCCAATGTGCCCTCTTCTGGTGGGCGCTGACCTAGTAGGGTGACACAGAAATGGCACACAGAGGTCAGGCACCTGCCCGATGGCAACAGCTGGCAGATTGTCAGACATAGGACAGACAGTACTCCCAGACATGCAGGACAGTAGCACGCAGCATTCCATGCACCAAGCCCCATCCTGTCTCACAGGAGCACACATCTGTGCAATCCACTCCATCCATCACTCACACAGTGCCCCCAAAACCCAGACTCACCTGTACCTCTGGCCGTCCGTAGAGTCTTCCGTAAGGTGCAGGACCCCTTCCACCAGTTTCTCCAATTCTTCCTGGGTGAAGGCCAGGGCCCTTTCCCCTGCACCACGTGGAACATCCATAACCAGAGGCAGGCCACAGCAGTACACAGAGTGGAGTACTTGTCTGCACAGTATCAGGGAGTCAAGTGATCAAACGATGACGAATGCACGTACGTTCCGCTGCAGTATGCACCATCACCGCCGGCGGCGATCATGATACGCCAGGAGTCTCCATTGGCATCCATGTTACCCAATGAGGGTGCGAACAGTGGTCAACACCGCCGTACGCTGTGACGTCCACTGCTAGCGGTATTAGGTCACTTCCACAACGAAGGGGCAGAACTACAGTGGGCAGACATTTTGCCATCTCCTACGCATCTTGAAATTCATAGTACTCACAATGCTGGGCCTACTAGCCACAAGAAGCACCTAGGCCTCTATCCATTGAGTATATAAACACACATGATTAACTCCGTTCCCTCCTAGTGATGTACATGTACATCTGTCAGGTTGCAGTTATTGTACAGACACTACTATGAAGAATGCAGTGTATGTATGTAGCAAATATGCCAGTGTATGTGTGCACATCACTCCTTTTTCTTACCCCTCATAGGTACCGACCCTTGTGGCGTGGAAGGGCATCATCAGTGTACAGACCACTTGTGGATATGGGGACCATGGTGGAGCGTCAGATCATAATCACCTACAGACTCACACGTGCAACTATTCAGGACCTATGTGCATTACTGGATCCTGCACTGACTCCCGGAAATCGCAATCAGCATGCCATTCCAACTGAGGTGCAGATGCTCTCCGCACTCCATTTCCTGGCCACAGGCTCTTTTCAAGTGACAGTTGGCATGGGTGCTGGTTTCTCACAGCCAATGTTCAGCCAGGTACTGACAAGATTTCTGAATGCATTTGTACAACATCTGCAATCCTATGTGCGATTCCCCCAAAGTGCTGACCTCCCTGCCATCAAGTCTGACTTCTATGCCTTTGCAAACATTCCCCATGTCATAGGTGCCATTGATGGCACCCACATAGCTATCATCCCCCCAAGAGTGAGTGAACAGGTGTACAGAAACAGGAAGAACTCCCACTCCATGAACATTGGTTTGTACTGCAGACCAGTACATATCCCATGTGAATGCCATGTTTCCGGGTTCTGTCCATGATTGATTTGTTTTGAGGAACAGTAGTGTGCCACAGAAGATGGAACAACTACAAGAGGACAGAGGTGGGATCAGAGGTACGTTTGCCTGTCACTAACTGACACATTGCTGAGAACCAGCCTGTCTGACTAAGGGGCATAACAATGACGACTCTGTATTGCACCATTTCTCTAGGTGGTTCTGGCTATCCAAACTTGCGTTGGCTCCTGACACCAGTGAGGAATCCCAGGATTGATGCAGAGAGGAAATACAATGAGGCCCATGGACATACTAGGAGGGTGATAGAGCATACTATAGGTCTCCTGAAGGCTAGATTCCGGTGCCAACATATCTCAGGGGGTTCCCTGGCCTATGGGCCTGATAAGGTGTGTAGAATAGTGGTGGCCTGCTGCATGCTGCACAACGTGGCAGTGAGACATTCAATCCCCCTTTTGGAGGTGGAGGGTGCTATAGGCCCTGATCAGTTACCTCAGAGAGGTGAGGAGAGTGATGGTGAGGATGAGGAAGGGGAAGATGTCAATTCCAGGAACCAACTGACACAACTCTACTTCCAATAACTGTGTGGGACTTAAGCCTGTAAATGTGGTTAGTGACTGATACTGTAAGTGTGCCATGTCATCTAGGGGGAATTGGTCATGATAGGCGAGACATGGACCTCTTCAGCATGGTACTGACAGACAATATATGCATTCCCTCCATGCCTAATTTGAAACACACATTACCACCACCATGCACAAATTGACAATAAAGTTGTTCCCTGCCAGTTGCACCCATACTGCACTTTGTTCAACATTGAAGACAGGGGACAGTGTTACAGGTGAGATATGTGGTTTATTGGTGGAATACAGTGAAATGTGCTATGTACAGTGATGGAAGTCGTAATGGTTGGGTGTCCTCAAAACCGACTTGATGGCAGGCCTGTTTGATGTCATAGGTGGGTCCTATTTGTAGTTTAGTACTTTATTTAGCCCTCAGCTAAGTGTAGTTGGTGAATGGGTGGGATGGTTGCTTGGCAGTAGTAGCAGTGTCAATTGTTGGAGTGGGGCTTGTTCTTAGCTGGGTTTCCAGTGCCATATCTTGTCTTAAAACTACGTTTGGGCGCCTGCTGTGGAGCTTCTTGGGGTGGCATGGTGGGGCCTTGTGATTCCCAGGAGGATATTTCCTGTTCTGTTTCAGCTGCTTGGGTCATCTGTTGCTGGTTGTCCAGGGCTGTTGTGGGGGGCCTCTTGTCCGGTGTGGGTGTCTGATTGTTTGTTGACCAACTGCAGCAGTGCTCCAGCAATGGTGGCCAGCGTGGCATTGTGTTCTTTCCACTGGTCCATGGCCTGTTGGTGTTGTTTCAGCTGCATCCTCTGACTTTGCTCCAGGGTGGATACAATCTGTGCCAACCTGTCTTGGGTATGTTGGTAGGCCACCACTACCTCTGACCTTGCCCTGGCCCCCTGTGCCTGTGTCCCGTGCGCAGGTCTTGACGTGCCACTTGTACTGGGGCCCTCGTCTTCCTGCATGTTTGGGGTGGGAGACTGTGGTCTCTGTAGCTGTGTTCCACCTGTTTGTGCCCTGGGTCCACTCGTGTGGGTACGCCTCCCCTGGCCTGCTGGTCTTGACTGGGTGTTAGGGGTGACAGTGTTTTCCTGGGTGGGACTGCTGCATGGTGAGCATCCAGGGCTGTGTGAGGGGCCTGCCTGCTCATCAGTGTCCAGGGATCCTTCACCAGTGTCCTGTGATGTGCCTCTGTCTCTCTGGAGTACTGTGGCACTCCTTGTCCCCTCCATTAGGGTGGCATGGGTGGTGGTGCCTGTTGGTGGACATAGAAATGTATGTTAGATATGCATGAGGGTTTGAGGTGTACTGAACTGTGCAATTTTGTGCTGGTGTGCCTTTCAGTGGCCTTCCAGGGTGCCTTTGTGAGGTGGTCATTGCATTTAGTGGCAGTGGTGGGGTTACATTGTGGTGAGGGTTATTATTCCATTGTCGGTACGTGCAAGGGTGGGTGGCTGTGCACAGCGGGAGTGATGTGGGCCTGGTAGTGAGTTGTGGCTGATGCAGGGTGGTGGATGTGGTGGGTAAAGGATGGGTGGGGTGTGGGTCTAGGTGGGTGTGGGTGGGGTGGGGTGGGGTGGTGCATGCATTACAGGTATGGTGTATATGGGGTAATTGTAGATGACTTACCCAAGTCCATTCCTCCAGTGAGTCCAGTGAGTCCCTCTCGGTGCAGGATGGCGAGTACCTTCTCCTCCCAGTCTGTGTAGTCGGGTGGTGTTAGTGGCGGTCCTCCCCCAGTCTTCTGCACTGCGATGTGGTGCCTGGATGCCATGGCCCAGACCTTCCCCCTGCAGGTCATTCCATCTCTTGCGGATGTCGTCCCTGGTGCGTGGATGGTGTCCCACTGCATTCACCCTGTTCACAATGGTCTGTCACAGCTCCATTTTCTGTGTGATGGGTGTGTGCTGCACCTTGGACCCGAATATTTGAGGCTCCACTTTTAGGATCTCGTCCACCATGGTCCTTAGCTGCCTTTCAGTGAAGCAAAGATTTTTGGGGAGGGACATGGTGAGAGTGGTGGATGGCGTCGGGACTGGGGACGGGGTTTGGATGCTCCTGTGTGAGGCTCTATGCGTGTCCTGTCTGCTGGTGTTCTCTGTCTGGCTCTGGTGCTCTCCGTCTTCTGGTCCTGGTTTCATTGCAAGGGATCGTGGGGTGTGTCTGGGGGTGTTTTTTGGTGTTCTGGATGTGTGTCAGGTGTGTGGGTGCTAGGCCTAGCCAATGTGTGCACTGGTTGCTGTTGGGCCCACTTGCCGCCCGTGGCAGTCGCAGCCGCCAATGGTCGTCTGGCCTCCACTGTCCTCCGAGGTGATTTGTACATCATTGTTTGGAGGGAGGGATGTGGGTGTGCTTGGCGGTGGCGGGGTGGGGTGGGCCGTTATTCCCGCCGACAGGGTCCTGGCGGGGAGTGGTGGTCTGGGAATATTTGTCGGGGTTGGGTTTTTCGATCATTATATGGCGGGTTTCCATTTGCCGCCGCAGGCGGTATTCTGTTCACCACCGCCACAGCCGTCGGCGGTCTTGCCCGCCATGTTCATGATGACCGCCTAAGTTACGTAACATTAGCATTGTTATTATAGGGAAATAAATATCCTAACTTTTACCTAAAGGTGTGGTTATTCATCACTGCAAAGTCATGGTGTGTGGAATTACTGATTCCTATTGATTACTAATGTTATTGATTGTCATTGGTTATTGATCTGTGCATGTACACGATAAATGGTGGGAAAACCTCGAAGCGCATCAAAAGGTTTATCGACCTATTCACGTCTGTTTGTAAGTTTACTTATTAAGGTCTGACACTCTAACTGAGTGACACTCATTCAATTGCAAATTTCTTCTCAAAGGTGATACCCATGTTTGAGGAAATTAATGTTTCCGGGAATACTTTATAATACTTTATAGGAGTTGGTGTCCTTTTTTGCAATGTCTGTGAGCCCTAAAATACTCAGGTTTCCTCTGCTGTTGAGATCTTCTAGTTAAGTGACTTCCCTTGACAATGCTGCAGATTTTGGTGGACATGGCATTGGTTTGTTTCTTTGAAGATGTGCTGTCATTCTCCTGTTTACTTATTCTGGATTGACTTCTGTAATCCTTCTAGCCAAATCCTTCAAGTCCTTTCTGAGACACTGAGGGGGTGATTCTAATCCTGGCGGGCGGCGGAGGCCGCCCGCCAGAATTCCGCCCCCATAATACCGCTCCGCGGTCAGAAGACCGCGGAGGGTATTATGAGTTTTTCCCTGGGCTGGCGGGCGGTCTCCAAAAGACCGCCCGCCAGCCCAGGGAAAAACTCCCTTCCCACGAGGATGCCGGCTCGTAATCGAGCCGGCGGAGTGGGAAGGTGCGACGGGTGCAGTAGCACCCGTCGCGTATTTCAGTGTCTGCAAGGCAGACACTGAAATACCTTGCGGGGCCCTCTTACGGGGGCCCCTGCCGTGCCCATGCCATTGGCATGGGCACGGCAGGGGCCCCCAGGGGCCCCGCGACCCCCCCTACCGCCATCCTGTTCATGGCGGCTTTCCCGCCATGAACAGGATGGCGGTAGGGGGGGTCAGAATCCCCCATGGCGGCGCAGCAAGCTGCGCCGCCATGGGGGATTCTGAGGGCAGCGGTAAACCGGCGGGAGACCGCCGGTTTACCCTTTCTGACCGCGTCCAAAGCGCCGCGGTCAGAATGCCCTGCGGGGCACCGCCGGCCTGTCGGCGGTGCTCCCGCCGACCCTCGCCCCGGCGGTCGAAGACCGCCGGGGTTAGAATCAGGGCCTGAATGTTGTTTTGTATGATGTCTCTGTTTGTTTTGGTTTCTTGAGCTATGGTATGTAATGTATGCAAGGCGTTGTAGGATTAGCTCCATGTGTGCAGTAGAAACTGTTTCAGGTTTAACCAGAGATTCAAGTGCTAGGGGTTCTTCTTTTGTTCTTTTTTATTTGAGCTCCTTGGGTTCTCTTGGTTCTTTATGGTCTTTTCCCCTTGAGTCATCCATTGTTTGGAGCCATTTATGGCGGAGGCATTATTAGGAGATAATGCCACTCAGCATGGTAGTATATATATCTTGTAGTAGGGCACAATACTAGTGGCAGAGCACCTTCAAATCATCACGAATAAAGATGCCCGGCTTAGCACCATCTCCCTGGATGTATTAGGAGAGCAAAGTACTCACCACGCCACAATAATGATGAGAAAGATTTCTGTGGCGAAATGTAAAGACCCTGATGTCAGAGCGAATTGTTTCTCTGGAGCATTCAAGATCAGGCAGCACTACAATCAAGAAGTGTCTGATTCAGCACACCGAACCAGTTAGTTGAGCACTATATGGTGAGCTGAATATTCTGGGGCCGTAGTGCAAATTAGAACGTAATCCCAACTGGTGCTTCTGGGCAAGAAGGAATGGTGTAATTCAAAGAACCCAAGAGTGCCTGCACCAGATGTAGTAATGGTCTGGTCTCACAGCATTATAAGAGATGATGGCAAGTGTTATGGTGAACAGCATTAGATGTGCATTACGGAGACCGCGATCCGGCACTTCCTGTCCAGTGAAAGGGTTTCAGATGAATTACAGCTTTGTGCTGTGTGACATCAGCATGAGAATTCCTTTAAATTTGTTTTGTACGTCGCCCTTGACTCACCCAGGTAAAGAATTACTTGATTTCCCCACCATGTTCTTTGCCGATCTCAAACCCGGATCATGCTCCCTTGGCTGGTGTAGAATCCCTAGATCCTAATGATGAAAGAGGCAGCCTTCTTGTTGTAAGTGCACTTTGTGCATGGGGATCGGAACTCTGCGGTAATGGACATCCTGCTAGCATATTCTAGTCCCAAGTGGCTCCCAAGCACTACTATCCCATGATCAAAGTCCCTGAATACAATTACCTACCTAAGCTCCTTTTCCCAAATAATATACCTGAAATAACATAAATAGAGCACACTCAAATGTTGAATCACTAACCCCCAGGGTGCCGTGGACGAGCTGATCTCGGCCACGGTCGCCGTGTGCTGTGGACGAGACCAGCTCGTCCTGCAGCGCTCCCCCCATGAGCATAGGGCGGGGATGGAAGGGGAATCCCCAGCTCCCCCCAGTGCCATCTAATGACGTCAGCACGTGCTGACTTCATCACAGGTCACCTCCCATCGAGCTGGAAGCTCAGCTTCCAGCGTGATCAGAAGAGAAATGCAGAGCATCTTTCTTCTGACCGGGAGGTGGGGACAAGCTGAGGCATGAAAGGAAAGGAAAGGACTTTCCTTTCATGCCTCTGTAAGCATTTCTGCAGCCCGATCGTGAAGAGATCGGGCTGCAGAAATGCCCACTAGATACCAGTGATTTTGTGTTTTTGTTTGTTTTGTGTTATTTTATATGTAAGGGGAGCTGCCCCTTTGGCAAGGGTGGCTCCCCAGGGGGGCAATCAAGTTATTAGGCCTTTCTGCCCTCCCCTGGGGGCAGATTGACCTATTTCAATTAGGCCGAAATGCCCCCGGAGGGGCAGGGGGCAGAAGCCACTAGACACCAGGGATATTTTTTGTTTTTTTACATGTGGGGAGCGACCCCTTAGGCAAGGGTCGCTCCCCGGGGGCAAACTGTTTTTTGGCATTTCTGCCTCCCTTGTAGGCAGATCGGCCTATTTGTTTTAGGCCAATCTGCCCCCAAAGGAGGCAGAAACAACTAGACACAAGTGCTTTTTTTTTTGTCAATTTCACGCAAAGGAATCGTCCCCTTAAGCAAGGGTCACTCCCCTGTGGCAAATTTATTTTAGGACATTTCTGCCCCCCTTGGGTGCAGGCCTATTTTTATTAGGCCAGTCTGCCCCAAAAGGGGGGCAGAAACCACTATGCACCAGGCATGTTTTTTATTTTCTTTATTTTATTTTTTCACACATGGGGAACAACCCCTTAGGCAAGGGTCGCTCCCCCGGGGGGCAATTGTATTTTAGGCCATTTCTGCCCACCTTGGGGGCAGATCGGCCTGTTTATGTTAGGCTGATCTGCCCCCAGGAGGGCAGAAACCACTTAGGCACCAGGGATTGGTGTGTGTGTTTGTGTGTGTTTTGTTTGTGGGGCAGCCCCTTAGGTAAGGGTCAGGACCACTCCCCCTGGGGCACATTACTGTTGGTCATTTCTGCCATATTTTTGTAAGGCCGTTCTGCCCCCAAAGCCCACCAGAGACCAGGGAAGATTTTTTTTTTTCAAAAGATGAGGGCCATACTCCCACCCCAAATAAATGGGGACAAAGTTGTTCTGCCCACCGGTGGGCAGATGGGGCAATTACCCTCGATCCACTCCCCGGGGGGGGGGGGCAGAAAGCTTACTAGATGCCAGGGAATAAAAAATATAAAAAAATAGTGGGGTGGTGGCAACCGACCAGTATGGGCATGGTTATGCCCACACCCCAACTGAAAGGGGTAACAGTCTTTCAGCTCTCTCCTCACACACTAAAACATCTTAGCCCACAGCAACCAAGAGGAAATTTGATTATTTGGGGTTTTGGTTTTACATTTGGGCCATGAGAGCTTATTTAACTCTCAAAATTGTCCCACTTGGAATGATGAGGGCTGCACTTTTTGGACTTTGGGACGCTGCCATGTATCAAAATCTATGAGACCTAGACACATCTGAAAACTAAACATCTGGGTGAGTCCAGGGTGGTGTGCTTCACATGCACCTACACCATTTTCCTACCCATAATGCCTTGCAAACCTCCAACTTTGATTGAAATCACACATTTTCCCCACATTTTTGTGATGGAACCTTCTGGAATCTGCGGGAATCCACAAAATTCCTACCACCCAGCATAGTCACATCTATACCAATAAAACTTCTGCCCCACTTGTCAGCCTAATAACATTTTTTTTTCAAACTGCCCTTTTGGACCCGGTTTGGTTCCTCCTCATTTTTGACATATTTTTGGCTCTTCCCTGCCACAGGCACTTGGCCCACCTATACAAGTGAGGTATCATTTTTATCGGGAGACTGATAGGAACATTGGGTGGTAGGAAATTTGTGCCATTGCGGTGCTCCCACATGGAAATGTGGGGAAAATGTGATTTCTTTTGTTGCTAAATTTGAGGTTTGCTGAGGATTCTGGATAAGAAAACACTAGGGGATCCACGCAAGTCACACCTCCCTGGACTCCCTCAGGTGTCTAATTTTCAGAAATGTCTGGGTTTGGTAGGTTTCCCTAGATGGCTGCTGAGCCCAGGACCAAAAACGCAGGTGTCCCCCGCAAATACAGGTAGTTTTGTATTTGATAATTTTGATGTGTCCACATAGTGTTTTGGGGCATTTCCTGTCATGGGCACTAGGCCTACCCACACAAGTGAGGTACTATTTTTATCGGGAGACCTGGGGGAATGCTGAGTAGATGGAAGTTTGTGGCTCCCCTCAGATTCCAGAACATTTGAAAATACAAAGTTTTCCTTGATACCTATTTTTCACTCTTTATATTTCACCAAATGAATTGCTGGATATCCTGTATACAATGATAACCCATTGCAAGGTGCAGCTCATTTAGTGGCTCTGGGCACCTAGGGTTCTTGATGAACCTGCAAGCCCTATGTAAACCCGCAAACAGAAGAGTCCAGCAGACGTAACTGAATATTTCTTTTGAAAATCTGACATTGCAGGAAAACGTTACAGAGTAAAACGTGGAGAAATGTGGCAGTTTTTTTACCTCAATGTATTTTTTTTTTATTTCAGATGTTATTTTCTGTAGGAAAACGTTGTAGGAGCTACACAAATGATCCCTTGCTGAATTCAGAATGTTGTCTACTTTTTAGAACTGGTTAGCTGTCCGGGGTCCAGCATGGGTTTCATGCCCATTTCTGTCACTAACTGAAAGGAGGCTAAAGGCACAAAAAAAGTAAAAATGCGGTATGTCCCAGTTAACGGCAAAATTGTGTTGAAAAATGTGGTTTTCTGATTCAAGTCTGCCTGTTCCTGAAAGCTGGGAAGATGGTGATTTTAGCACCGCAAATCCTTTGTTGATGTCTTCTTCTGCGGACCTTATTCCCATTTTCTTTTTTTTTTAATGAGATTTTCGCTGTATTTTGGCTAATTTCTTGGTGTCCTCCAGGGGAACCCACAAACTCTGCATACCTCTAGAATCCCTAGGATGCTGGAAAAAAAGGACACAAATTTGGAGTGGGTAGCTTATGTTGACAAAAGTTGTGAGGCCAAAGCGCGAACTGCCCCAAAGAGCCAAAAAAGGCCTGGCACCTGAGGGGGAAAAGGCCTGGCAGCGAAGGGCTTGAATGTAGTATTATGTTATATGAGACCCAGAACAGTTCCTATTAGATCAACACAACGTGCATGAACTACAGATACAGGTGTTTATTATATCTTTTCTTTCTTACCTTCTATGTGAAATCTTAATTGTTTTGTGCCCGTACTCGATAAAAACATTTGTATATGCTTGAACATATGATAATCACTTCTTTTCACCAGTACATCAATCAATCAAAACAAATTATAAAGCGCGCTACTCATCCGTGAGGGTCTCTAGACGCTTGGGGGGGTGGAGGGAGCAGGAGAGTCACTGTTCGAACAACCATGTTTTGAGGTTCTTTCTGAAGAGCAGGAGGTCTTTGGTTTTGCGGAGGTTGGTGGGGAGGGAGTTCCAGGTTTTGGGGGCGAGGTAGCAGAAGGACCTGCCTCCTGTGGTGGTGCGTTGGATGCGGGGGACTGTGGCTAGGGCAAGGTTGGCTGATCGGAGGTTGCGGGTGGGAGTGTGAAAGTTCACTCTTTCGTTGAGGTATGTCGGGCCGGTGTTGTGGAGGGATTTGTGTGCGTGGATGAGGATCTTGAATGTGATTCTCTTGTTAAAGGGGAGCCAGTGAAGGGTTTTGAGGTGTGGTGAGATTCGTTCGTGGTGGGGGAGGCCAAGGACGAGGCGCGCAGCTGTGTTCTGGATTCTCTGGAGTTTGCGTGTGAGTTTGAGTGTGGTGCCGGCTTAGAGGGCGTTACCGTAGTCTAGTCTGCTGCTGATAGTGCATGGGTGACTGTCTTCCTGGTCTCTGGGGGAATCCATTTGAAGGATTTTTTTAGAGTGCGGAGTGTGAGGAAGCAGGAGGTGGTAAGAGCATTGATTTGCTGTTTCAAAGAGAGGGAGGGGTCCAGGATGATGCAGAGGTTGCGTGTGTGGTTTGCGGGGGTAGGTGCGGGTCCTAGGGCGGTGGGCCACCAGGAGTCGTCCCATATGGTTTTGTTGGGGCCAAAGATGGTGATCTCGGTTTTGTTGGAGTTAAGCTTGAGGTGGTTAGTTGTTATCCAGTTGGCGGTGTCGAGGAGAGCTGCTTGTAGGTTGGTTTTGGCGGTGGTGGGGTTGCGGGTGAGGGAGAGGATGAGTTGGGTGTCATCTGCGTAGGAGAGGATAGTGATTCCGTGTGATCGGAGGATGTTGTCTAGGGGGATCATGTAAATGTTGAAGAGTGTGGGGCTGAGAGGACCCTTGGGGGACTCCGCAGATGATCTTGGTGGTGGTGGAGTGGAAAGGCGGGAGGCGGACTCTCTGGGTCCGGTCAGTGAGGAAGGAGGAGAGCCAGTCTAAGGGTTTGTGGTGAATTTCTATGTTGTGGAGGCGTGTGCGGAGTGTGTGGTGGCAGACAGTGTCAAAGGCTGCGGAGAGGTCTAGGAGGATGAGTGCGACGGTCTTGCCTTTGTCGACTTTGGTCCTAATGTCATCAGTGCATGCGATGAGGGCGGTTTCCGTGCTGTCGTTCTTGCGGAACCCGGATTGTGAGGGGTCAAGAGTGTTGTTTTCTTCGAGGTAGTGGGATAGGCGGGTGTTGACTAGTTTCTCGGCGAACTTGGCGGGCAAGGGGAGGAGGGAAATGGGGCGATAGTTGGAGTGGATCTCTGGGTCGGCTTTGTTTTTTTTAGGAGAGCGGTGATTTCTGCGTGCATCCAGGGGTCTGGGTAGGTGGCGGAGTCGAAGGAGGAGTTGATTATATCACGGAGTATGGGGGCGATGGTTGGGCTGGCTTTGTTGTAGATGCGATGTGGGCAGGGGTCAGAGGGGGATCCGGAGCCGATGGAGTTCATGGTTTTTTCGGTTTCTTCATGTGTGGTGGGGGCCTAGGTGGTGGGTGTGGTGGGGGGATCATGAGTGGGGGTTGAGTTGGGTGAGTGAGGGGTGTGTGTGGTGGGTGGGTGTGGTATGAAGCTGTTGTGGATGTCCAGGATTTTGTGGTGGAAGTGGTTGGAGAGGGCGTCACATAGGGGCTGTGTGTGTGAAGGGTCTATGTTGCTGGCTTTGTGTTTGGCTAGTTCATTAATGATGGTGAAGAGTTCTTTGCTGTTTTGAGAGTTGTTGTCAAGGCGTGTCTTGTAGTGGTCTCTTTTGGCAGTGCGTATGAGTTGGTGATGGGTGCGAATGGTGGCTTTGAGGGTAGAGAAGTTGGTTGTAGAGGGTTCTTGTCGCCATATTTTCTCCGCTTGGCGGCATTTGCGCTTGGAGTCTTGGAGTTCGGGGGTGAACCATTGGGCGTTCTTGATGTTGCGGGTGGCGATGTGTTTTCTGAGGGGGGCTAGTGTGTCTGCGCAGGTGGTGATCCATTTTGAGAGGTTGTGGGCTCCTGTGTTGGGGTCGTTGGTGTGGGGGGGGTTGTGAGCCAGTTGGGAGTTCAGACGTTCTGTGGGGATCTTGTCCCACATGCGGTAGGGTGTGGTGTGTTGATGGTGGTGTGTGGGGGGTTTGGTGAAGGAGAAGTGGACGCAGTGGTGGTCAATCCAGAGGAGTTCGGTGGTGTGGGTGTAGGCTATGTGTTGGCTTGAGGTGAAAATTGCGTCAAGCCTGTGTCCTGCTGAGTGGGTGTGTGCGGTGACCCGTTGTTTGAGTCCGAGGTTGGTGAGGTTGTCTATGAGGGATGTAGAGTTGTGGTACATGTGTGTCACTTCGAACAACAGCTGGTAGGATTCTTACCGGTGATGTAGCACACCTGGGTGACCACAACCCACAATTTTTCAAAACCATTGCTTTCTAAATATTCTGTTGTAAATCTCAATATCAGCCATGAAAATGTACCCGGCCTGCGCGCCAGTGAGGGGTGAAACACGTATTGGCTTCCTTACGCTCTTCCTGTTTTTGCCTTGATGTAAAAGAGTAGAAATACTGGCGGGAACATTGAATACATAATTGAACATACGGCACAAGGATTAGTTCAGAAATGCGTGTACTTTGTGTCCTCCGAGTGCACTAATTGAATTACCGTGTATGAATGATACTGGGTGCTTGCATTCCATGTATGTTTCTGCTCTTTTATTCTTAGCAGGATTTGCATGCTTACACACGAGTTAAAACTTTACGTTACTGTTACTTACATATATATTGAACTAAAAGTTTTAGTTTTAAAAAAAACTAAAACATTTTGATTAAAAAATATACTTGAAATGATGTTATATTTACAATGCAAACCTGAAACTACCCGTGAGGATGCACCACCATAACTCCCCCGCCATTTGCTGCTCACAGCCTGACTGAAGACTTCACAAATTACACCTCAAATGATTTAATTGATGACATCACATATGCAGTCACTTAATCGCTTAGTCGATTCATTTAATATGAGCGAAGTGAACCATGATGTATCTTTAAAAAATATTTTCAGTCTTTTTTTTTCTTTGATGTACTGCAACAAGCCCCATTGCATCCACGGTAGCTACACAAGGACTTTAATCATGTGCAGAAACACCTTTGCGCTGGCCTATTGCCTGTCCCATACTTTTGCCCACATTCTACTCATCCTTCCCATCATGCACCACATGGTCTGGGAGCAGGGCTTCATCAATGGCCAAGCCTTGCAGAAAACCTCTCTGTGCAACACGTCCTTCAGGTGTGTTCACCAGGCTCTGGCAGCAGGGTTTGACTGACGGCTGGTCTCTGCATCCTAGCTCTGTCTCATCAAACCAACGGTGCTCAGCATTTAGGCTTGTTCAGAGATCTCCATGCACTGGGCTTGCCTGTTGTCAGATTGTTCGTCCATCCCACCAAACCAGCTGCGCATGGCCTTCAGTCTTGTAAAGCTATCCTCTAAGGTGATAACGTGTCCGAACCTTGATAATTTAACTTACAAGGGGACTCATTTTAGGCCACTGAATCTTTTGACCACGTTTGGGTACTTCCCATAACCAGATATCCGTTTAGCATTTCAATCAATAGATCAATAACCTCATCAATATTCACAATAACTAACCAATCAAACTAATCAATAACATTTAATAAGAATAAAACACACCATGACCTTTCAGCCATGAATAACCACACAAATCTAGTAAGATTTAGGATATTTATTCCCTGTTAGTTACACTCTAGTATCATATTTATTAGTCGCAATATCAATAAGCACATCAATACCACTATAACTTGGCAACTCGAGTAAGACTTTATCAAAGCAAAGGTCATGAACATTAGAACAAAGCACGAGGTCAACATGAATCAACTTTAGCAGAGTATCATTAGTACATTATTCAACAAAGCAAGGATTCGGTCATTTGTTTATTTGCCCCCGATATTAGTGAACTCCTTCACTAACCTCGAGTTAGCATCAGCATGTTGGGCTTCATGCAAAACAATTTAGCAAACACTAATTTGGAAAACATCTAACTAGGGCCTCTATCAAAAGAGCAGTTGGTACTTAGAAAGGAAAGGCAAACAGACAATTACAATTTATCATCAGATAGATACCCATCCAAATGGGTCAGCATACAGCGTCAGTCTTCGTCCTCAGGACATCAGTCGATTCGCCATCAGCCAGGACAGAACAGGTAAGTCTCAGTAGGGCATAGTAAGAAAAGGCTCTTCCCTCATAAGGAGGAGAAGTGCAAAGCAGGCAAGGAATAAGGTGGGGATGGTTCAAGGTATTAGACAAAGGGGGTCATTTCGACCTCAGCGGTCTTTTGACAAGACCGCTGAGGGACCACCGTGCTGAAGACCGCCAGTGGTGGCGGTTTTACGCTCGGTGTATAATGACTGCTGGCAGCCCTCCGTCCTTTTCCGGGCGGAAAGCCGCCAGCAGCTATACTGGTGGGCGGCGGGGAAGTGGAGGTTGCTCCACCTCCACCGCCACGTCAACAGAACACCGCCCACCGTATCACGTTCTGTGATTCGGCGTGGTGGTGTTCTGTTGATGGTGTGGTGGCGGCAGAGCAGCCCCCATGGATCCCGTCCCCTCCCGGAAGATCAACGGACAAGGTAAGTTGATCGTCCGTTAGGGGAGGGGGGGTGTTGTGTGATGTGTGGGTGCATGGGGGTGTGCATGTGAGTATGTAGAGGGGGTGTGTGAGTGCGTGTAAGCATGCGGGGGTGTAGTGTGAATGGAAATGTGTGCGAATTCCCTGGCACTGATAGTGCTTACCGGCATGGATTTCATGGCGGTTCCAAACCCCATGAAATCCATGGCGGTAAGCCGGGTCATGATACCGCCGGCGGTCTTGTGACGGACGCCGGGCTGGAGACCCAAGTCTCCAGCCCAGCGGTCGTCTCCGCCATGGCGGTCTGATCGGAGAAGTGGCGGATGACTATGGCAGTATCCGCCATGGTCATAATTAAAAAAAAATTACCGCCAGCCTGTTGGCGGTAAAACCACCACTTCTCTGTCAACCGCCAGGGTCGTAATGACCCCCAAAGTCTCTCAGAATGGCAAGGGATGATGAAGAATTGCAAAGTATGGCAGAGTGATAGCTCAGTAATGGCTAGAAAGAATGGCTCGATAATGGCTGATTTCTCTTCGGGCCACGCCATTATATCAAAGTTGTCGAACAAGTCTCTAATTTCCCATTGGGCAATATTTGGTGCATCGTTATCTCTGTCCAATAATCCGTCACACACCTTACTAGATTTTTCACCTAAGACAGTTCTCATGCAGTTGATTGGCTCCTGTGATTGACGTCTTCAACAGATGGAATGTCAGGTAAGAAAAGTTACACTTGTCGCTCCACTCAGTAGTTCCATTGTCTTCTCCTAGTCCAGGCGACCTTGCACCTGTTGCGAATTACACTGTTGCATTTGGCAAAAATGTCTCCTTGAGCAAGTCGGGTCCCATGAGAAAGAATTTACTGCGGCTACACACATATCTCTAGCTTCTGGAAATGTGCAGCTCCGTGTCCTTCAGGAAAACAGCACATTGCACGTTAGAAAAACACAGTTAATATGAGACCAGGCAGCTAGGCCCAGACCCTTGCTAACTAAGGCCTAGTGATTAATTTAGCAAAACCCTAATACATAGCTCTTAATGCTACTACAAAATCAAACATTTGTACACCGTTAATTCATTATTAGTCAGTTTCATTAATCATTGTATACATTGGTGGTCACTCCCTGTGGGCACATTTTAAATGCGTGCATTAGTACTACATTAACACATTTACTATGCGGTTTCCTTAGACATTATATTGCAAGCTTTTCATGTTAATATTGATTATAAAATTCACACTCCAACAATCCCTCCTCTGATGACTCTTGTCATCACACAGACCTTTTCCCTTTACAATTTCCATCCTAGAATTCTCTCATCTCAATTTCTTCCCTCGACTTTGCCCCTTCTAATTTTGCTCTGAACATTTTCTCCCTTTTCTTTTCTTCCCTCCTCTTATAATTTTTCGCCATTTTTAATTTAATTCTTTTACTATTTTTCAGTTCCCCTTTGATTACTCTCCGGCCCTGAGACTTCCTTTTCTGTTGCTGTTACTTTCGACAACTCAATTTCCTCATCAGTTGGACACGTCACCTTTTTCGTGTGACTGGCATTAATCCATGTTGGAATTCCCACGCACTTCACTGCAGTAGTAGTCGTTAATATTATTTGATATAGCCCCTTCCAACGTGGCTCCAAACACGACTTTCTCACGTGTTTCTTGATGACAACCCAGTCACCAGCTTTCAGGTTGTGACCTGGATCATTTATCGGTGGCAATGTGGTGGCTTCCACCTGGTGAGAGAAAGAGCGGACCACGTCAGCCAGACCCTTGCAGTAGTCCAACTCCATATCATCCGTGATATTCACAAGAGCATTTGCAGGCACTGTGGGCAGTCTCATAGCTCGGCCCATGAGAATTTCATGAGGAGACAGTCCTGTTTTCTTGTTGGACGTGTTTCTCATTGTCATTAACACCAAAGGCAATGCATCAGGCCCTTTCAAATTTGTAGCTGCACACATTTTTGCCATTCTTGACTTCAGGGTACCAATTATCTGCTCCACTAATCCTGATGCTTCAGGGCGGTAACTGCAATGCAACTTCTGCTCAATGTTCAGTGCTGCACACAATAGCTTAACCACCTCGTTGTTGAAGTGACTTCCCCTATCTGATTCTAAAGAGATCGGAAACCCAAAACGTGGAATCAATTCACTAAGCAGCAGCTTCGCTACTGTGAGACTGTCATTTTTGCGTGTAGGGTAAGCTTCAATCCAGTGACTAAAGATACACACAATCACCAACACATATTTCAGACCTCCACACACAGGCATCTCAATAAAATCCGATTGCATTCTGCTAAATGGACCTCCTGCTCTCCCAATGTGGCTCAAATTCACCACTGTCCCTTTCCCGGCATTTATCTGCTGACAGATGATGCACCTGTGTCAAATCACTTCTGCGGCTTGTCTGAATTTCGGGTCAAACCAATCAATTTTGAACAGCCTGATAATGGCATCTCTCCCAATATGTGCTTGCCCATGGTAAAACCTTGCAAACTGTGACAGAAGACTGTTCGGCAAAACCATTTTCCTCTCGTCTGAAACCCACAAATCATCTGGTCTTTGTACACATTGCATCCTAACCCAAGAGCGTTTCTCATCTCTGCTAGCACGTCCTTCAAATAATTTCAATTCCTCCAACATGTCAACCACCCTTAATGCGTAACCTGTGCATTTCTCATTTTCTGTCTCAGGTAACAATTCCCACTGATCCTTGAACGGTATACAGTTCAATGCACAAAACCTTGCGACTTGATCCACATATCCATTTCCCATTGACAGAAAGTCTTGTGATTTCACATGAGCGCTGCATTTTACCACGGCAATTTCATGAGGTAACTGAATCGCGTGCAACAACTCCTTAATTCTTTCACCATTTTTCACTGGAGAGCCAGAAGAGGTCAGGAAACCCCTCTGTGACCATAGTTGGCCAAAATCATGGACAATTCCACATCCATATCTGCTATCGGTATAGATAGTCATTCTCAATTTGGCAGTGGCATGGCAAGCTCTATAAGAGCAACCAATGCTGCCACTTGAGCGGAATATACTCTCTCAAGCCAAGACGCTTCCAGGATACCAGTGATCGTAAACGCAGCGTATCCGACTCTCAGCACTCCTACTGAGTCTCTCAAACATAAGCCATCTACAAAGAAAATTTTGTCATTTTCTTCCAATTGGATATCGTTAATATCAGGCCTCGGTTTGGTTCACATTTCTGTTACCTCAAGACAATCATGTTCTAGATCGTCAACATCCTCAATGTCTGTATTTTCATTTGGAAGTAAAGTTGCTGGGTTCAGCACTGTACATCTTTTCAACGTTACATTTGGTGACCCCAATATAATCGTTTCATATTTTGTCAGTCTTGCATTTGTCATGTGCTGTGTTTTGGTACGGGTTAACAAGATCTCAACTGAGTGTGGGACCATAACTGTTAAAGGATGTCCCATCACTATGCCTTCACATTGTGCGAGGCTTTGACCAACTGCTGCTACTGCACGCAGACAACCTGGTAAGGCTGCTGCGACTGGGTCCAAAGTAGCTGAAAAATATGCTACTGGTCGGTTTACGTCTCCATGGACCTATGTCAGGACAAACAAAGAACACGCATCACGTTCATGACAAAACAGGACAAAAGGCTTTGTGTAATCAGGCATACCTAAAGCTGGAGCCCTGCACATACACTCTCTCAGCTCAGTAAATGCCTTCATTTCTTTCTCTGTCAGAGTTAGGACATCTGGGCCATCCTTAACCGTCAGTCTCACCAATGGCTTGGAGATGACTGAGAAATTCAGGATCCATTGGTGACAGTAGCCCACCATTCCCAGAAACATTCCAACGTCTCTCCGTGTTGTTGGGGGATTCATCTGCAATAAGGCGACCACTCTTTCCCTGGATAACTTCCTCGACCCTTTCTCAATTAGATGACCTAAGTATTTCACCTCTTTCTGACAGTACTGCAGCTTCTTTGGGGACACTTTATGCCCATTCTTTCCCACGTGGTTCAGCAAGGCAATCGAATCATATTTGCAGTCATCTCTCATTTTGGATGCAATCAAATCATCAATGTACTGTACTAGAGTCGACTGAAAAGGCAATTCCAATGACTCCAAATCTTTCTTCAATATCTGATTGAAGATGGAAGGTGATTCCGAAAACCCTTGAGGAATTCGACACCAACTGTAGACCTTGTCCAAGAATTTGAAACTGAAAAGAAATTGACTGTCCTCATGGAGAGGCACAGAAAAGAACGCTTGGGACAAATCAACCACTGTGAACCACTCTGCATCACATGGAACCTGGAACATGATCACAGCTGGATTTGGCACTACTGGGCAACATTTCACCAATGTCATTAATCTTCCTCAAGACTTGGACAATTCGAACTTTCCCACAAGGCTTTCTCAGTCCCATTATTGGTGAATTACATGGACTGCTCATCACTTCTTTCAAAACTCCTTGCTTCACAAAGTCTGCAATTAATTGCGCTACCTGTATAAGGACATCTTGCGCCATGTGGTACTGCGGTACCTGGGGGAACACAGCGTTCGGCTTCACACTAACTTTAACCGGATCTACTCCTTTTATCAGTCCCGCATCCTTTCCTGTCAAGTCCCACACTTTCTCTCTGACTGTCCCCTGCAAATCTGCTGGCAGATCAGTCACTGTGAACATTGGGAAGAAGTTAATCAGGGGATACTCCTCGTCTGTCGTCTCCGTTTCAGGATCTGATATTTGACCGTCATCCCCTTCATCATCACTGTTTGTCTGCACCTCAATTACCTCATTGAAACAGGTGATAGAACATCTTGTCTTGCACAGTAAGTCTCTTCCCAGTAGGAACACAGGACTCGAATCGCAGACTACAAATCTGTGCAACCCTCGAAAAGTGCCAATCTCAACCTGAACCGGATCTGTGATCGGGTTAGTCAAGAGCTGATTCGCCACTCCTACCACTTTAACTGTACGTCCCGAAAGAGGCAACTTTGGAACCTCTGCACTTCTGACTGTAGAGCGTGTAGCTCCTGTGTCAACCAAGAATGAGACTTTGTGACCCATCACTTTCCCTTGCACGTAAGGTCCCCTCTGATCTACTTCTAGGGACGCTGCAAGCCTACACTCCTCACCATCTGAGCTCTCATCCGACCATTCATCGTTTATTCCATTCTCACCACGCAATGGAAACTGTTGCACCGCATTATTTTGGCTCATTCCTTGACTTGTGACCTGTTGAGGAAGCATCACCTGTTGCTGTCCCATTGGTGCCAAGGGCAACTGCATTTGCTGTCTAGGTACCAAAGGAACCTGCTGTTGCATTTGCTGCATCTGCATCGGTTATACACGTGGCATCTGCACTTGTTGCATGGGCTGAAGACCCTGCATCTCAACCATGTTAATCTGAAAGTTTGGATTTTGACCTCTCATCCTCGGTCCTTTAACATTTTGGAACGTATTGACATCATTGCTTTGTTGAACAACACCCTCCTGCACCATCATTGGGCACTCCCGCTTCTAATGACCGATGCCCCCGCAAGCATGACAAGGTAACACCTTCTTCATCCCCTGCACATCATTTGAACCACTACAGTATTCAAATCTGGACCACGGTTCACAAAACCTCCTCGATCTCTGCCTCTCACTTGCGCCTGAAACATCCCGTTTCCTAGCGGCTGTTGCACCATCTGCTGTAAACCATTTCCCTGCATCCCTACTTGTGCTGCCTTAATTTGCATTACCATCACTTTCTCCTTCAACTTTCTCTGCTTCAACTCAATTTCGTCACTACAGTATTTCGCATACTGCAACACCTCATCAATTGGCTTTGCTTGCCAACAGATCAAATGATTCTTAATCATCTGGCTAATCTCGGGTCTCAGTCCCTCAACAAATCTGAACACAAGGTGATTCATGTCCTTCACCTCTATGACCTCTGTACCACTGTAGTGCTTGAACGCTTTCAACAACCTCTCATAGTAGGCATGTATCGACTCCTTGGCCTCCTGCGCTGTTCGATCAATCTTTTGCCAATCAATATTTTGCGGCGACACCTTCTGCTTCAAGAACTCAATCACCTTATAGTAGTACCTCATCACCTCAGGAGATGGTGCTCCTGTGGCTCTGTCCCTTGCCGGTTCCGCTGTTGGACAATCCACACTTGTCTTACACTCCAGCCACAAGTCAGCTGGAACTATAATCTCAAACTGAGTATTCAGGTCTTCCCAAAGACACTTCGCAAGCTTCACAAACCTATCTGTCTGCTGGTACCACTCTATTGGCTTATCCCTCAGCCTGGGGAAATCATTTGTGAATGACAGAATGTCACCTCGAGACCATGGTACATGGACGAGAACAGCTCCTGCCGTCTCTCTCATTGGTAACATCTTTATTGTACCGGTATCTGGCACTGGTTTCACCTGCTGCTGCTCCGAGCAGTCACTTTTCCTTTTATCTCTTTTCTTTGCCCATCTGCCTTCCCACTTCTCTAAGGCTCCCCAAACTTGTGCACTCTGCAGTATTTCTTTAAAGTGTGCCTTCATCCCAGTAGACCTCATGTGCTCAAAATCCTTAGGCTCTAAGTCTAACCTGTAACTCCTCTTCAGATGTTTGGTATTGTCTAAATCTATGCTGTATTTATCTGCCAGATTTGCCAATTTCTGGTGCACCTTGCTCACTTCTTTAGTTATCTTTGGGAACAGACACCTCAATTCTGCTTCAGTGTATGACTCTAGCCTGTTTACTCCCATGCTCCCTTCAACTAGTTCATTTGCCTCCATACCCAACCTCACAAAATATAGGTACTCTTCTCTTTCTGACCGCTCTGCTGTCGCAGGAGTGGCCTGTGGTGAATTTAACTTGTCTAACCATTCATTCAATTGTTGCGCAGTTAAACCTTGCAATGAGATATTTCCAGCCTGCATTATCGGTGTTTGCTGTATGTTCGCACTTGAGATCTGCGGAGTCACCAGTCCCAAACCTGATTGTCTCATGTTATCTGGAGGAACCCCAATCGGACTGAAGTCTAACAAGGGCCTAGATCTCTCTATTGTCTGTTCCACTGGAGTCATCCCTTGAGAGCTCCCTACGAACCCTCCTCTTGTCATCTCTTGGGTCATTACTCCCTGATCGCATACATTAGGCTTTGCCTGTGCATACAATGGTACTGGTGGACCAACTGTAATAGGTAAGGATATGGCGGCTGGCGACTGCCTGCTTCCCAAAACCTGTGGAGCATTAACTACGTATTCTGATTCATTATTGGTGCTGTAGCTAACTGCGGTCCTGTGACCGAAGTATAATTCGGAACCATCTGTTGCTGTGCCTCAGGCAGTAAAAGTGGAGTTGGCTCAATTTGTATTAGCTTTGGTCTCATATATGCCGGATCTGACGGCACCATCAAGTTCGTAGTAGTCTCTAATATTGGGACATCAGGGCAAAGCCTCTGAACTGGTGATGGCTGCAGCTGTGTCTGCATCTCTGGGGCAGTAGACACACTGACACTATTCTGTATCGGAACTGGTGTTGCAACAGTATTTACCTGTACCGTGTTTGTTGTCCCCTGATTCTGAGTCGAATTTATAGGACCCGCACTAGTACTTGGTCTATTATCATCTAGGGCATATGGTGGTGGTCGATCATGTAGCCACTGATTAAAGAACTCATCATCATCTGAGTCATCTGCCTCTGCCCAGGATTTCTTAGTCTCTTTTTCTTTGCTAGAACCCCTATCCGTCTTACAAGTGGCTTTCCCTCCTTGGGTTCCACCTTCTTGAGTTATCGCTGGAAACATCCTAACTCCGTCTATTATTTCTCTTCTCCAAACCTTCTGCTTGCTATCCCACCTACCCTCCGCTAGTGTCTTTTCTGCTTTCTTCATTCTCCTCTCAAAGTTCTGTTGCCGTTGTCTTATGGCCATCAGTTCCCAAACTGCTAATGCCTCAAACTGTGCTGGCCTCGGAGGTGGCTTTTGTTCATTTAACACCCTCTGCAAATTTTCCAAAATCATTATATTGAACGTTCCGTGCTCCGGAAACGCCAAACACCCTTCTTTCTCTGTCATTTTGCACCATTGCTTTAGCCAAAGACATGGCGCGACTCCCCTCTCCTCCATTACGGCATAAGCCGGTGTATCCTCTGGCGGTGTAGGCTCCCCCACCCTCGCAGTAATGTACACATCTCCCCTTAAAGCGCTCTTTAAAGACTTTAAAAACTTCATTTTTGCGCCTTTTATTTTCTAATAATTGAATCAGGAAGTGACTTTAATTCCCAGAACTCTCTTCGCCTACCTTCTCAACCAATTGCCTCTCATGGACGGCTGCCAATCCTTGCGCGACCCTTCTCACTAACTGACCTATCCCTGCGCGGCTCCAATGACGTCACACTCACATACACTGCGGCTGACAAAGTCTTGCGGCTTGTCTTCCTCACTCTCCGCTCACACAAAAACTAATGCAACATATTGCGAGCACTAACAAAACTCAAATTTGCCGGTTTACTACAGGGAAGGGTAACACAATCACTTCAGAACTTTACAGAGATTTTGCTTAGCCTCAGCCGCTACTCTCTCCTTCTCAGATCCCGCACTCGCAAGCAAAATTTGACCCGCATATTTTACTCTCGACTTGTCAATGGGTTGTCCTAGTGCACTTTAGAACTCACCAAATCTCCATCGAAGTTTTCATTCACTCACATTGACTCAAACTCGACTCGTCAACCACGCCCGATTGACCTATTAAACTGCGCAAATTACAACATAAACCATCAATATACTCCGGAGTCTTAGACCACGCAGGGTCCGAACATCACCAACAACCACGTGGACAATTTTTTTAGCACAAAGCGCCACACTCACATGAAGTTCGCCGACTTCCCTACTCTCATACTGCAGAGTACGCACACTCCTACTAAAACATTACCTGGCCTAAAATTCTCACAAACCTCACAATTCACCTGCGGTATGCATCAGCTGTGCAAGCGCAAACCCTACGTCACTCACACTATCACTAGAACGCCGAGAACATACCCAACTTACTTTAGCAAGCCTTGAGATTCCGGGAAAGTCATTTGGGACTTAGGGGCACATCATCTCTCCAATTTGCATTATCTCAAAAACAATTTTAAAACAATGGTCCCTCATCCTAGGGTCCCAAAGGGCCGGAACCGTCCTCTGCTACCAGAACTGATAACGCGTCCAAACCTTGATAATTTAACTTACAAGGGGACTCGTTTTAGGCCAATTAATCTTTTGACCACGTTTGGGGACTTCCCAGAACGAGATATCCGTTTAGCATTTCAATCAACAGATCAATAACCTCATCAATATTCACAATAACTAACCAATCAAACTAATCAATAACATTTAATAAGAATAAAACACACCATGACCTTACAGCCGTGAATAACCACACAAATCTAGTAAGATTTAGGATATTTATTCCCTGTCAGTTACACTCTAGTATCATATTCATTAGTCGCAATATCAATAAGCACATCAATTGGTATAACTTGGCAACTCAAGTAAGACTTTATCAAAGCATAGGTCATGAGCATTAGAACAAAGCACGACGTCAACATGAATCAACTTTAGCAGAGTATCATTAGTACATTATTCAACAAAGCAAGGATTCGGTCATTTGTTTATTTGCACCCGATATTAGTGAACTCCTTAACTAACCTCGAATTAGCATCAGCATGTTGGGCTTCATGCAGAACAATTTAGCAAACACTAATTGGGAAAACATCTAACTAGGGCCTCTATCAAAAGAGCAGTTGGTACCTAGAAAGGAAAGGCAATCAGATAGATACCCATCCAAATGAGTCAGCATACAGCGTCAGTCTTCGTCCTCAGGACATCAGTCGATTCGCCATCAGCCAGGTCAGAACAGGTAAGTCTCAGTAGGGCATAGCAAGAAAAGGCTCTTCCTTCATAAGGAGGAGAAGTGCATAGCAGGCAAGGAATAAGGTGGGGATGGTTCAAGGTATAAGACAAAGTCTCTCAGAATGGCAAGGGATGATGAAGAATGGCAAAGTATGGCAGAGTGATAGCTCAGTAATGGCTAGAAAGAATGGCTCGATAATGGCTGATTTCTCTTCTGGTCACGCCGTTATATCAAAGTTGTCCAACAAGTCTCTAATTTCCCATTGGGCAATATTTGGTGCATCATTATCTCTGTTCAATAATCCGTCACACACCTTACTAGAATTTTCACCTAAGACAGTTCTCATGCAGTTGATTGGCTCCTGTGATTGACGTCTTTAACGGGTGGAATGTCAGGTAAGAAAAGTTACACTTGTCGCTCCAGTCAGTAGTTCCATTTTCTTCTCCTAGTCCAGACGACCTTGCACCTGTTGCGAATTACACTGTTGCATTTGGCAAAAATTTCTTCTTGAGCAAGTCGGGTCCCATGAGAAAGAATTTACTGCGGCTACATACATATCTCTAGCTTCTGGAAAAGTACAGCTCCGTGTCCTTCAGGAAAACAGCACATTGCACGTTAGAAAAACACAGGTAATATGAGACCAGGCAGCTAGGCCCAGACCCTTGCTAACTAAGGCCTAGTGATTAATTTAGCAAAACCCTAATACATAGCTTTTAATGCTACTACAAAATCAAACATTTGTACACCGTTAATTCATTATTAGTCAGTTTCATTAATCATCATATTCATTGGTGGCCACTCCCTGTGGGCACATTTCAAACATGTGCATTAGTACTACATTAACACATTTACTATGCGGTTTCCTTAGACATTGTATTGCAAGCTTTTCATGTTAATATTGATTATAAAAGTCACACTCCAACAAAGGTTGGAACCTAGTGTATGGTCGTCCCTGTGCCGTTCTGTATTCTACTCAAACCACCACCCACGGATTTCAGCTTTGCACAACAGGATCTGGGTGCAGGCTCTGTGTACAGCCCCTTTCCACCAAATTATTTTTGCATGTCCTTCACCACAATGCAGTAATCTCTAGGCATCGAGTCTGGAATATGGCCAAGCCCTGCATCACAGCCGCACCCCCACCCTACTCCGCGAAATTGCACATAGCTTTGCCTGTGCACAAGAGCTCTGAACATGGCCCTGCACCCATACCACATCCTTCCCAACCCAGATGGCCCTTGGTCATTTGCAGCAGGCTCTGGAAGTACAGTCTGGACATTGGTCAGGCCCTGCACCCAGAGTCTTTGGTCATGCACAGCTGGATTGGTAAGGATCAGGAATGTGCAAGGCCTGGCCTTAAGCCAGGCCCTGCTCCAGGCCCTGCCATGAGCAAGCTTCACATTGCATTTGGCTTTGCACTGCGACAATTGAGAGCATGACCTGGCTTTAGGCCAGACTCTACACATCCTTGATCCTAATCCAACCCAGCTAAGCACAGTTGAAAACTATAGGCACAGGACATGACCAATGCTCAGGACATGTGTCCACCCAAGTCGACTGTGTCTGGCCTTTGGCAGTGTGTAAACAACAACACTACAGAGTCAAGCCTTTAGACCCAAGCCCCATGCTATTCAACCAGCTGTGTACAGCCTTTAGCTATGAGCAGTCGGCCCAGGGTGCCCTGCACCTAACCCACCTGCACCAGCTGTGCCCTGCACCTAGCACATCTGTCCACAATGCGCACTGTAAACAGTTTTGTCCACATGTATTTGCTCTGTGCATTTTCAAACTCGGAGCCCAAAGCTCCTCAGGTATGAGTGAATGTGGTAAAATCAAACTTCTGTGCATTTTTGTCATGCAAAAGTTGTTGAAGAAAATTTGTATTTCTCTGTAGAGAGCAATGTAATTCAAACCATAGCTGAATTTGTAAAATCTTGGCATTTGTTTGCAGATCCATACGCATTTAGCTACTGAAGACAAGGGGAGAAGTCAACTGCAGTTCAGAGTTGTAGGTGTTTGTTGAGCCATAAGCTGTTTTGAAGGAGTGGGTTTCCAGCCCTTTATGGAAACCAAGGTCCTGAATTATAGCTTTGCGGAGAGAGCACTCACCCCCTCCCCGACAAACCGAAGGTCCACCCTACTCATTTAGAGACGGGAAGACCTTCATTATGTTTACGGTGGAGACTAGTCTGTCTCCACTGCCAACATTTACCTCTGACATCCTGACAAAGCAAGGGTCGTCGTAGGTTTGGTCATTTGTCTGCACACCCTATTTAGAGTGGGCGGACAAATGCGCAGTTTTCACAGTCTGTCACTGCCAAGTAAAACCTGGCGGTAAGGGACAGTGAAAACTGTAAAATGACTCCCACACAATGGATGGAAGAAAACTCCCATGGTGTGGGAGGGGTTATTATTTTTTTGTTTTCAAAAGATAATTCTGCTTTGATATTTTTTTAAATAGAAACTCATTGAAAGTTTGCCGCACTGCCCCATCATGGTGACAGAGCCATGTGTCAGATGATAGTAATTCCTGTAAATGCAAGAGGTGTCCCATGGGCCGGAGGTCATTTCAAAATTTGGTGGGGGTTTACTCCCTTGGGGCGATTGAGTATTTTACTCTGTCGTACTGATGGAGTGAATTCTATAAATCAGGCCTTACGGAAGGCACCGTCCCTGATATTTAAGGAGTCAGTGATGGGAATTTGAAAGGTAGAATTTTGGGCATTGGGAATCTCCCTCCAATCCTTTGGAGGGTGGATGATAAAAGGTTGTGGAATGCCGACCATATGTGTGGAAATCTGGGATGAGAAATAGTACAAATTAACGTAAACGCTGGAGAGGATTCATTTTCGGCTAAGGAAGGCTACATAGTTGTATACAATTGCTCAGTTGTTTTTTTGTTTTTATAAATCTAAATTGAAGCACTGTGTCTTTGCTGCTCTAATGTTTATTTCCTTCGGTATCATATTTTAGAGGGATATGAAAGAAATTAATCTCGCTAAATGTCTGGGTAATGTTAGCTACAGATTGTTATTTTGGCCAGCTGTGGTGCACGCGTCACATGGCTCAGTGTTAATTGAGCCTTTAAAAGAGGCACTTTATACATCACTACGGCAGCGCAATTAGGCCGCTGTGTCGCGCCCCTGATGCATTGCGCGTCAAGAAGGGCCTAATTGAATTTCTCAGTATCATTCGGTGGTGGAGAAGAAATCCCCGTTTTGCCGAGTTAGATTGAGGTGCCTACTGGGTATTAAGCCAGAGCTGCATCAGAGATCACTGTCAAGCGCACTTAATCCCTTACCACACTGTTAAACAAGTTTTAGCAACGCCAGTAGGTCTGGCTTTAATGTGCCAGACATTCACAAACGATGGTAACGTGTTGCATGTACAGTTACTGTTTAAAACATTAAAAAAACCTGACTCGATTGCTCTGTCACTGCTAGGGAACATATACAGGACATGCATTGAATGTGTCAAACAGCATGATGACTGAGTGTACTTTTCAGATGTAAAGTTTTCTGCTAACCCAGACTTAAAAACACACAAAGGCAACTCTCTGAGCTATAGGATAAACGAGTTGAAACTATGGGCCATATGTACGAACACATTTTCCCATTGACACAGAATGGGAAAAACCCTTTTCTACATCTGGCCCTATGTACGGACTCGCAATTTGGTTGATTTTTGGCATGTAAAAATATTCTTTCGGCATGCAAAGCGTATGAATGTTGTCAGGCCCTGCATGGGGGGGGGGGTGTACACAGCAGACACAGGCCGCTGGAGTCCATTCATGGTTGTCGAGGTCATTGCCACTGGTGTCTTAGGGTCCGTCCTACTTTGGCTTTGCAACTGGGGCCAGGTACAACCCTTTTCACACTTAACTCTCAGGTAAGGAGGGGTGAACAGTCAAAGGCTTCTCAGGGAGGTGGTGTGGGTGGCAAGTGCTCACAACTCAACAGACAATCATCAGACACAATAACATAGTGTCCGGCCCAGCGCTTATCTTTCTGAAAGAGAAAAGAATATCACAGCAGGACTAAATACCACTTAATCCAATGGCTATGTCACTGAGGTTTGTCATAAATTGTACTTTAACACAGAGACACTACACATCCCCTTCCTTCCCAATAGTCATACACTTTTTTGCTACGGTTGAGATCCTGCTGTTACTGTTCCCACTACAGGAGTGACATAGTCAAGGATTGGGTTCTCATGAGTTAAATGAACAACTCAGTTAAATGTCTTTTGCAGTTGTTTTGCAAAAAGTCTGAAGTCATCGTGGCAGACTTGCTTGCATGCCTCAGTCCTACACCAAACCCTGCAGGATACATGCTAGTTGGTGCAGTCTGGACTATGCAACAGTTTTTGGTTGTGTTCCTGCCCTCACTGAATTGACTCGTCTTTAACTGGAAAGCAAAGCATCTTGCTCACTCCAAATGGTCTTCATGGCACAGTCTTCCTGAGACGATCTGAGTGGTGTGGCAGCACCAGTCTTCGATAGCGGCAGACCTACAAGTAAGCTGCAGACTGGCACCATGCTGTGGCATTTGTATCTCTAGGCCAAGTCTCTCACTGTGGTGTCTTTAAGGCAATTGCGACCTCCAGGCTGATCAGGGCTTCCTGTTTTAATCCGACTCAATATTCTCTGTGTAAGCAGCGGCAACACAAGTATATCAAGCCCGATGCAAGCTGCGGGGCAGCATGGGAATTCACACTCCGGTAAACTTTTGATAGACCTCACTCAGGAACTGCGCAGAGATACCAGTCTCTACCACATAAGCCTCTTGGGGCATTAGTTTCCTCTCGTGCTCATTACACCCAGAACATGTTGAGGCTCTCCTTCTAGACAATCTCTCCTCCTGCAGGTTCATTTATACCTCCACCCTCTGAGCAGGCAGGAAGGCTACCAAGCTCATTAGGCATATCCTCACCTTTTTAGAAGCAAGTGGAGGTGCCAGGTGATGTCCCCTAACCCCTTAGAAACCGGCTGTCTTGCAGACGCCATGGTTGCACAGCAACTCTTTAAGTTTTCTATGGCACACCCCCTTCCTTGGTCCAGAAAACGTGGCACTGGAATAATGGGGGGTGGTTTGGAACAAACTTTTATACACATTCTCCAGACAGGAGGTATGGATCTCCTACCTAAAGCTTCAGAACTAATTTCTGTTAGTTCTCTTTCAAATGTCATTTTCAGGCTGCTTTCCATAAATAGCCTTGATCAAAGTGATGGCCAACACTCAGGTAGTAAAGCGGCTGGATCCAAGCCAGAGTACTCACAGCTTGGTCGCAATGAAATGTGAATTCTTTACACCTGGCTGTCATTACCCTTCCGGAAGCACTAATCAGTGACAGAAAAAAGGGCAGGCCCTGCCTAGAAACCTCTTCACCTTGAACAACAGAAACTGCAGTCCTGCTCCTCACCCTTACTATCTGCTCAGGAAGAACTAAACAGGTTTGCTAACAAAGACTTCATGGAATTTTTAAAAGAGGCCCTTTCTCCACCTTCCACACTTTAGGGTCTGGGTCATCATCCTTCAGCCACAGGAATGCAGTCAATACACTTCCACTCTCTGGAGATGCTGTCCTCATCCCCCATCTGTGTCGTGCCAAACTAAGAGTGTCCAAATTGGATCCCACTAGCACCAGTGCTCAGAATCACACACCAAACAGAGTCCTTTTATCGTACGCACATACTGCAAATACACACACACTCAACATGCTCTCAGAATGTCAGTGCACGGGTCTGGGTTTCACATAACCACAGAACTTTATACGAGAGGTTCCAATGGACAATGCTCACACCAACATAGAGGAATATGTCTGGTAATGCTACAAATTAAAAATACATTAGACGCTTTACATGATGTACCTAGCCAGAGACATTAGTCCATTTAATGCACCCCTTAAAGTCACAGGACAGCAAGTGGCTTAACACAAAATGATGTGTACCCTTTAGAATTTAATGAGGTACCCCTGAGTCTCCCATACTTCACAGACGTTCACTGAACTGAGCCTGAATTTGGGACCCAAAAGGGTTGAGGGTGCTCCTGAAGTGGTGGGGACTCCCCTGCATCGCAGGGACTGGAGGGGCTTGTGCTACACATCAGTGGACAGCTCATGGACTGTGTATTGTCAAGGATAGGCCTAGGCCTCTGTACACATGTTGTATTAATGTGACTCCAGTACTAAATTAAAATTCAGCATACCCATTTCACGTAAAGTCTGCCACTAAGGACAGGGGCGCACACCCATTAGCCATTCAGGGAACATTCCTGTTCCAATAGAATTGCTTTACATGGGGAAAGTCTAGCTAAAAAGCACGGGGTGTTGAGCACAGTCATAGTCTACAAGGAAGGTGCAAAGCAGGCTGAGGGCGGGAGTGGGGGAATGCACAGTCATGGGGAGTTCAGGTGAAAGTTATTTTACTGCGAAAATGGCTGGGAAAACAAGAGGGTATCAGTTTTGGGGTAGTGCTTAGGTTACCATGAAGGGTGGCAGGTAGGAGTGTGGTTTATAATTTGGAGATGTAGGACAAGGCCCACAGTTTAGCGAGGGAGGAGGGCTACTATAGTATGCTGTACCCACTTACATCAAGGAGCTAACACAAAAGACAATATATATATTTTTTCAGTTAGGAAAAAATAATTTCTGTCTTCTTTAATCATCAAAGTCATAAACAGGTGAGAAAGGACAGCAGCATTCAGTTTTCACCCCATCGGTTCCTTCTGTATTGCAATGGTTACTTTTGAGGTCCTGCTGGCCCAAGGGCAGATTTCCTTCCAGTTCTTTTGTTGAGAGTTTTTGTTTATTTCTTCACCTACATTTAAAGCTCCTAATTTGGTCCGAGCTGATAAAAAAGAGAGACCTACTAAGTATTGTGTTCATGGACAAACCATAGCTATCCATGTTTCATGCATGGTTAATGCTAGATGACCTATTTTGAACCATATTTTGATTACATATTTGAACAAGACATGCTCTCTCCTGTTCTTCTGTATGTTGTTTTCGACGGATACAGGTTTTCGTTATGGTTGGCAGAGCAGATGGGCAGGTGGAGGATGTGCAGGTGGCATGCAACAGATATAGGCCCTCATGATGAACACGGCGGTAAACACCGCACCGCCGGCGGTAAAAATCACCAACAGACGTGCGGTCCGGACCACCAAATAATGAACCCCCTGAAACACAGGCATCCTGAAAACCACTCACCGCCAGCAGAGGAGTGCCGACAACGATGGCAGAGCCCACCCACAGGCCAACGGAAAGGCCGTACCTGCCCCTCAAATAATGAAGCACTAGACCGCCATCAGTTCTGGGGCAGGAACCACCGCCACGCAAAGCCAGGCAGAAACAAACCAAATATAAGGAAACACTCACCGGAGGCTCACACAACATGCCGAAGCAGACATGGATAAAGAGTTGCAGATCATGCCAGCCCTGCTCCTTGCCATATACCTCCACAACCGAGACCGCCGACAAAGACGATGACGATAAGTACTGCAACATCCGAAACAAGGCAAGAAAGGGCACAGTTACATACCCACCCACCCTGCAATGCTCCCACAACCCTTCACAGCAGCACAAGCCATACACCCCACAGCAAGAGGTACTTACCCGACACAAGGCAAATCCAACCTGTCCAAAGTACATGTATGTGCCCCACATCCACAAACAATGAAACGAGAGACCACGGATCCAGAGTGTGCCTCCAACAACACAGGTCACACATTAACCTTGATTATGCTCACTGAGCAACCAAAGTGCATATAAGGCCAATGGGCAGTCCTTCATAAAACAAGTCCGATGGGACACAATGGCCCCAACCTGACTCCCACAAGTGCTACGGTACTCCACCTCATAACGGCAACAATGGGGTATCCAGGCACCTCAGGGAACAGGGGGAGGGGGTGGTGGGGATGGGGATTTATGACGGGGGTGGGGCTTAGATTTTCGTTCGGAAGGTGGAGGGGGTTTGGGTTTGGCCTTGGAAGGTGGGGGAGTGTGCTTGGACCGGGTGGAGGCAGATGGAACAGGCTCAGCACGGGGCTTCTTCCTCTCTGGGGAAAGGGCACGGGAATGTGAAGAGCAGACAGGGACAGGCTGTGACGTGAAAGGAGTAGATAGGGCAAGGAGGTGTGCACATTTAGGGACGAGTCGGAGTGGGCCAGTGGGTTGGAAGAGGCCAGCACGGGAGAGGAAAAGTTTCTTTGGTGAAATTGGGTTGGACCTGGAGGAGGGCCTGGGAGTGCAGGTAGAGGGAGTGGTTGTAAGTGGTGTAAGTGTGCGTGATGTGGGTGCAGGTGACTGGACAGTATGCTGAGGTGTGGTGGATGTGTGATGGGTGGGTGTTTTGGTGCGTTTGAGTGTCTTGGGAGGAGGGGGGTGGACACAGTGGGACAAGACAGGCTGCCAGTGTGAATGTATGTTGTCTGGGTGTCTGCAAGTCTCATGAGTGTGCTGCATGTGTCAACTAAAGTAGTTGTGGTGAGTGCAGGTGTGGTGTCTGGGGTGCATGTATGGATGTGTGCTATTGTAGTGACTGCAGGAATAGGCTCAGCAACAGTGAATGAAGGTGCAGTGCCTGGGGGTGTGCATGTAGAGGGGACAGACAGGAAGGTGGAAGAGGTGGGCACACTAAGGGAAGTGGATGTTGTTGAGTGTGCATGTGTATGTTGGCTGTGCGTATGCTTGTGGTGGAAGGTGTGGTGCTGGTGTTTTGAAGTGTGCTTCTTGTGTGTTGAGGTGTGTGCCTGCGTGTCAGAATGTGTGCTGTGGACGGGTGAAGGGAGTGGGGTGCTGGAAGGGGTAGAGGAGGTTGGAGGGGGGACGGAATGACCAGGAACACTGGCTGCCATCCAAGAGGAGGCCAGAGCCTGAAAAGCTCTTTGTAGGCCAGACACAGCACCGTGAATGCCGCCCAGATAGGCATTGGTCTGCTGCATCTCTGATGCTAGCCCCTGGATGGCATTGACAATGGTTGTCTGCTGTACAGAGATGGCTCTCAGGAGGTCAATAGCCTCCTCCGTGAGGGCAACAGGGCTGACTGGGGCAGGGGAAGAGGTGCCTGGGGTGAAGGAGACACCCACCCTTCTGGGTGAGTGGGCACGGGCAACTCGTGGGGAGCAAATGGGAGGGCAGTGATGGTATGGGAGTGGCAGAAGATGACACAGTAGGTGTGGGCCGATCAGAGGAGGTATTGGACTCACTACCTCCAGTGGTAGTTGCCTCCCCCGTGGTACTCGCCTCGCCATCCAACCCACTGTCCCCTTGGCATCGGACGACTCTGCCTCCGAGGATCTGTGGGCCGCTGCATCCCCACTCGCCGGTGCCTCAGCTCCCTCGCTAGATGATGCTGATGTACACAGACAACACAAGAGAACAGGGATGGGGAGACAAAACAGGAGAGACACTTGTAAATAGCTGAATGGAGGTACAATAGTGGTTCACACATACATCCACCCAGAAGACCCTCTAACAGGCAGCACCTACCGCTACACCCATGGCTATGCCCCTGACTAGTGCCCAGAACCCTGCTCTACAGCCATTCCCCAAATAACTTAAGGACCTGACGTGTAGTAGACCTGACCAAAACACCCCTACTCCCCACGGGTACCATAATGTAGACAGACATCAGTCATAGTCCCTGCAACTAGGCAGCATAAATCCAAATGCACACACACACATACATCAAGGGTAAAAAATATGGTATGTGTACTCACCCCCTTGTGACTGCTGTGCAGCTTTCAAGCACCCATCCAGGTCCGGGTAAGCCACCGCCAGGATGCGTTGCATAAGGAGGGTCAGTGCCCGACGGGCACCGCTTCCCCGTTGGGAGGACTTCCCAAGATGGGCCTTGCAGATCTTTCGCGCCCAGCGCAGCAGGTCCTCCCTCCTCTTCCTGCAGTGGGTGCTCCGCCGGTTGTAGACCCCCAGGGTCCGCAACTCCTTGGCGATGGCATGCCAAAGTCCCCCTCTTCTGGTTGGCGCTTACCTGAAAGGGACACACAGAAATGTAACACAGAGGTCGGGCACTGGCCAATCATATATAGCTGGCTATACGTCCACCTTGCCCATCCAGTGTCAGAGGTGCAAACATGTATGCAGCCAACACCAACCATTACACACATCCATGGCCCCCAATCCTCCTACTCACCTGTACCTCTGGGCGTCCGTAGAGCTTGGCGTACAGAGGCAGTACCTGCTTGCACGAGATCAGGGAGTCAAGTGAAGTTGGGGTGACAAGTTCGCGTATGCACTGCAGCAGTGTGCACCGTCACCACCGGCGGCGATCATGATACGCTAGGATTCCCCATTGACATCCATGTTAACCAATGAATTTGCGCACAGCGGTAAACACCGCCTTACGCTGTTACGTCAACCGCTAGCGGTATGAGGTCACTCCCACAACGACAGTTCAGGATTTCATGGGGCAGACATTTTGCCTGAAACTACGCATTTGTAAAACTCCCATCTGCACAATGCAGGCCCTATTGTTCCCCAAACACCCATAGGCATGTGACAATTAACATTACCTCACCTGACCAGCCCTGATCTATCATTGTGGTCAAGTTGCTGTTATGTCACACACACTATTCATTAGTGTCGACGACAATCATGCCAGCAGTGCTGAATGACTAGCAATGTGTGCCAATGTATGTGTGTTCCTCACACGTGTTTTCTACTCCTCCTAGGTACTGACCCTTGTGGCGAGGAAAGGCCCATCGGTGTACAGACCACTTGTGGATTTGCAGGCCATGGTGGAGCGTCACATCATTATCAATTACAGACTCACTCGTGCAACTATTCTTGAAATTTGTGCATTACTGGATCCTGCACTGACTCCGGCAAATCGTAATCAGCATGCCATCCCTACTGAAGTGCAGGTGCTCTCTGCACTCCATTTCCTGGCCACGGGCTCATTTCAAGTATCAGTGGGCATGGGTGCAGGTTTTACATAGCCAATGTTTAGCATTATACTGTCAGGATTCCTGAATGCATTTGTACGACACCTGCAGTCCTATGTGAGGTTTCCCCCAAAGTGCTGACCTCCCTGCCATCAAGTGAGACTTCTATGCCTTTGCCAACATACCCCATGTGATGCCACTCACATAGCTATCATCCCCGCAAGTCAGTGAACAGGTGTACAGAAACAGGAAGAACTTTTATTCCATGAACATTCAATAGGTGTCTACTGCAGACTGCATGTGAATGACATGTTCCCTGGTTCAGTCCATGATTTATTTTTGCTGAGGAACAGTAGTGTGCCACACAAGATGGAACAACTACAAGAGGACAAAGGGTGGATCATAGGTAGGTGTTTCTGTCACTTATTACCACCTCTGAGGCTTGTCATTTAAAGTTGTGTTGTGCACCTTTTTCTAGGTGATTCTGGCTATCCCAACTTGCGTTGGCTCCTGACACCAGTGAGGAATCCTGGAAAAGCTGCAGGGAGGAATTACAATGAGTCCCATGGACGTACTAGGAGGGTGATAGAGTGCACAATAGGTCTCCTGAAGGCTAGATTTCATTGTCTACATATCTCTGGTGGTTCCCTGGCCTACAGGCCTGAAAAGGTGTGTAGAATAGTGGTGGCCTGTTGCATGCTGCACAACGTGGCTATGAGAAATTCTATCCCCATCTTGGAGGAGGAGGGTGCTGTATATCCAGACCAGCTTCCTCAGAGAGGGGATGAGAGTGATGGTGATGATGAGGAAGGAGAAGATATAAATTCCAGGACCCAACTGATACAACTCTACTTCCAGTAACTATGTGGGACAATTAGATGAGATTGGTGTCTGTGCATCATACTATCAGTGTGCCTTGTCATCTAGGGGGTGTTGGGTCAATACTAATTGCCACTGTGACCAGGTCTGCATAGGACAGATTACAATTTAGTCTATTATTTCAACACATATTTAGGCACAACAACATGTCGGGCATGGGGTGCTTTTCATGCTACTCAGATACAAATAAAGGAGTTATCAACCAATTGCATCCATACTTCACTTTGTTCAAACTTAATGACAGGGGACATTGTAACAGGAGAAAATGTGTTTTATTTGGTGTAGGGATAAAATCGTGCAGATTACAGTGATGGGAGTGGGCTAATGGTGGTTATCCAAAATGGCAACATAGTGGCAGCATTGTTGGCAGTATTGGTAGGTCCATCCATGTTTACATGAGTTTGGATTATTTCTGGCACTCTTTGGTGGTTGAATGAGTGGGACACTTGGTGGACAGTATTTTGCAGAGTCACTTCTTACAGGGGGCCTTGTTCTTGGCAGGTGTTCCTGTGCCATATATTGGCCTGAGTGTCCGTTTGGGCGCCTGTTGTTGGCCTGTAGGGGTTGAGATGGATGTCCCTTGTGTGTTCTCAGAGGGTAGTACATGTGAAGTTGATGCTGATGCTCTTGTTGTCCGGTCTGTATCCTGTGCTGTAGTGGGGGCTTCCTGTTCTGTGTGGGCCTCAGGCTGTGTTTGGACAAGCTGCAGCAGCACACCTGCTATGCTGGCCATTGTGGCATTGTGCAGTTTCCTCTTCTCCATGGCCTCTTGGTGGTGTGCTTGCTGCATCCTCTGAATCTCCTTCCAGGGTGGATGCTATCTGGGCCAATCTGTCCTGGGTATGGTGGTAGGCTCCCAGGACCTCAGAAATCACGCCCTAGGCTGCAGCATCCATCCTGTGGCCTCCCCCCTGGGCCACTGATGCCCTCCCACTGGGCCTATCCCCCTGTGCCTGTGTCCCATGCACAGGTCTGGCGGTACCACTTGTACTGGGACCATTGTCTCCCTGCCTGTTGGTAGGGGGTGACTGTGGCCTCTGTACTTGTGTTCCACCAGTCTGTGGCCTGGATACACAGGTGTGGGGACGGTTGCCCTGGGCTGATGTTATTGGCTGGGTGGTAGGGGTGTCAGTGGTATCCTCGGTGGGGCTGCTGGATGGTGACAGTCCAGGACTGTGTGAGGGTCCAGCCTGATCATCAGTGTCTAGAGTTACATACCCAGTGCACCTGTGCCCTGAATAGTTGTGGCTCGACCTTCAGGATCTCGTCCACCATGGTCCTTAGCTCCCTTTCTGTGAAGCGTGGGTGTTTGGGGGGTGCCATGGTGAGTGTTGTGAATGGGATCTGGGTGAGGGTGCTCTTGTGTGGTTGAGTGTAAGAATCGTGGATTGTGGCGTTCGGTGCCTGCTTCTGGTGTTCTCTGTCTTCGTTGGCCTACTTTCGTTGCAAAGGATTGTGGGGTGCATCTGTGAGTGTTTTATAGTGTTGTGGATGTGTGTCAGGAATGTGGGTTTCTAACTTATCCAATGTGTGCACTTTTTACTGTTGGGTCCACTTGTCGCCCGTGGCGGTCTGCACCGCCAATGGTCATTCGCCTTCCACTGTCCGTTGCAGTGATTTGTGCATCATTATTTGGAGGGCGGGGTGTTGGTGTGCTCGGCGGTGGCGGGGTGGGAGGTCCAGCATTTCCGCCTACAAGGTCATGGCATTGACTGGTGGAAGGGTGATTTTTGTTGGATTAAGATTTTTGTTTCATTTTATGGCGGGTTTCTGTTCCCCACCAATGGCGGTCTTCTGTTCCCCGTCGCCACAGCGGTCGACGGTGTTTACCGCCGAGTTCATAATGAGGGCCATAGTCTGTCATCAGATAAGGCGATGTAGCATGATGTTATAGAATATCTAGAAAAAAGGGTTTCTCTGCCAGCAGCATTCGATGGGAGGCAGATTTGGAAATAAGAGAGACGCTGATAGCAGTGTTCTCAGCACTGGAAGTCTTCACCACGGAGGTAAAGGTTCACCTCTGTTAATCATCACAGATAACATGGTATCAAAGATGTATGTGAATAAGGGGCTCTGCTTCATTTTTCACCTCAGAGCATAGCATGAACAGAGAGTGATTTATTCAAGGCAGTACATGTCAAGGAACATCATCATCACAACGTTTTGAGATGTTCCCAGAATATATACAAGTTCATTTCACTATTGATGGGCCCCTTTTCATTCAGAAAGAACAGGTTGAGTCAGAGCAAGATTAAGACACAGATTTAGAGACTCCTTGCTTTGAGCATGAATGTGCCTCTAAGGGCCAGATATAGCAAAAAATTGTGAGTCGCAAATGGCCCGAATCGCAATTTGCGACCCCGCAAAATCGTAAATGGGATGTAAAAATCCCATTTCCGAAGCGCAAATTGCGACGTGAGCCATTACCGACTCGTAAAATTTGCGACCCCATTGTGCGACCTGCAAATAGGTAGACGCAATTTGCGAGTCGCAAACCATATAAAAAAGCCACTTGCAAATTGCGACTAGTCGCAGAAAGCCCATTTTGCACACCCAAATTACCACTAAGTCAGAGCAGGTGGTAACCAGAACCAAAGTATAAAAGGAGCCCCAGAAGGCATCTGGGTTACTCAAAATGGCTGAAATATATGTGATAGCAAGGAGGAGGAGAGTCCACGCCGCACAGCAGAGGAGGAGGAGCCAGAGACAGGAGAGGATATATAGAACCAGGCAGACACTTTTCCAACAAACTGAGGAGGAGATTTATGACAAATACAGACTCAGCAGTGCAGCAATATTAGAATTGATTGATCTACTCAGTCCGCAGCTTCAACGCCAGAGTGTGCGTGGCAGCGCCATCCCCACACATGTGCAAGTGCTATGCTCACTGCACCTCTTGGCCTCTGGTAGCTTTCAGGGGGTCATTGCTGTGGCAGGTGGGGTATCCCAAAGTGTGCTCTCACGATTCTTCAGATGTTTCCTAGATGCCATACTCACACACATGTCCAAATACATATACCTACCCAGGAATGAGGCAGAAATCAACAGCACCAAGTTGGAATTCTACAGAATTGCCAACTTCCCACATGTAATAGTGTGTGTTGACGTGACACATATACAAATATGCCCTCCTGCAAATCTGGAATATCTGTTCCGCAGTCGGAAGTGTACCCACTCACTGAACAACCAGGTGGTATGTGACGCCAATTATGTCATCACTGACATGGTAGCCAAATTTCCAGGGAGTACACATGACTCGTACATTTTCAGGCACAGTGGGATACACCAACGCCTAGAACGGGGGGAGTTTGGAGATGGATATCTATTAGGTATTGCTGACTACACCCTGAAGCCATACACACAGGTCACTGTAGAAACCATCCATGCCCTGCTAACATTGTTAAATTTTGCCACACAGGTGACAGTGCATATGCGCTACGACCATGGATACTTACCCCGTACCTAACACCCAGCACTGAGAATGAGAGGCGATATAACAAAGCACATAGGCGGACCAGAAATGTCATAGAGAGGACCTTTGGACTGTTAAAGGCAAGATTCCGATGCCTCCACAGAAGTGGAGGTGCGCTCCAGTATGCCCCAATAACAGCTTTCAAGATAGTTGGCGCATGCGCTATACTGCACAACATTGCCACCAGACGTGGGCGTCATATCACCCCTGAAGACCCAGATTCAGAGGATGACGAGCAAGAGCTACCACATCGCCAGCCTGGGGAAAGAAGCATTGCAAATCAAGGCAGACAGAGACGGGACCACATTGCAAACCAATACTTTGGAAGGTACGTGGTAACTGTCACCACACACACCAATGTCACACACAAAGAGCCCAGTTGTGAAGTGGATCAAACAAAACATTTTAATAAGTGAACCTAATAACTATATAACTGAACTGTTGGTAAGGGGCTGCACATGTCCACCCTCAATGAGGACACATTAACTCCATGTGCCTCATGAGTCCTGCAGTGTTTGGGCCTAACACCTCCTCCTGGTACGCCCAGCATGGCTTGTGCTAGGCGGGTCAGCAGACCCCTGACGTGCACTGCCACTCCGCAAGACACGTTTGTCTGTGGCAGATGCGCTGCTGATGGTGGACCCCTCCTCACTGTCCTGAAATGTCTCAGCCGTGCCCCTTGCCACCTGCCTGGCCTCCAGCATGTCCACAGCGTGGCTAATGCGGCCCAGTCCCCGAGCCACACCCCCTGCAAAGTGGCCCAGGTCCAAGGTCCAACTGCAAGCTCACAGTACATCGTAACAGCCCTGTGGTGTTCACTGCAAGACGGACAATGGATGCAGCCATGCGGTCCAATCTCTGCACCAGTTGGCGCTCACGGCGCCTTGCACTTTGTCTCTCTGACACCAGTTCCGTCACCAGTTGGTGTATGGATAGTGCTAGGTCACTGACATTGTCATTCAATCTTGTGAACTGTGTGTTCACTTCTACCAGGCCATGTGTAAAATTGTGCTCCATCCTCTGCATTGCCCCAGAAATGATTCTCAACTGCCTTGTTTGCAGGCGCTGACCAGATAGGAGGGATGCCTCAACTGCAGACATGGATGCGTCACCTATATCCTCCTGGGACACTGCCTGGACATGGAGTCTGCGTCTGCGACGCGGTGGTGCTTCTGGGTCTTGCTGTCTCACACTGTGGCTGGGATCAGGTGTTGTGTCTCTTTCCTCCATGTCCACTTCTTCATCTGGAGGGAACTGTGGTGGTGTGATGCTGGGCCCTGTGGTGGCTGCTGCAGCCTCCTGCCCTGCCTGTGGCCTGCTTTCTTCACCCTGGATGGTGTGGCTGGTGGGGGTGTCTTGTGGGAGACCTGTGGGACATAGGGAACACACTGTCAGTATCTAACATCTGTTGTATGCCTCCTAATAAACATTTGCCTATAAGCTGACTACTGTACTACATTGGCCATAATGCACCATTCTGGTGGTTGCTAGTCTGGAATGGAGCTAGTCTGGTTGTGCATGCTGCTGTGAACTGGGTGAGTGCGGGTATAGCATTTATAGGTGTACATGCATGTTTCATGATACTCACTTTTTGATGTCCCTTGCGCTGGCGTGTCCAGTGCTCCCAATCCTGACACTGCCTCAGGCTCCAGGGTCTGTTCAACCAGTTCCACCATGGTTGTGGGTGGTGGGATGGTGGATGGGCCTCCTCCTGTGCCCCTCATCTCCCTGAGGTGCTCTGCCACCCTCTCCTTTGTCCTGGAGCTCAGGTCAAACCACTGTTTTTTAATTTCCTCGATGCTTCTGTGGCTCACCCCTATGGCATTGACCCTCTCCTGGAAGCCCTGCCAGATTCTCCTCTTTTCAGTGTCTGGGACACTCAGGGCAGCCTTTCCAAACAGCTGGTCATAGAGCTGGCAGCATTCCTCTGTCAGGACCTCAAGTTCCTTTTCAGAGAATTTCAATTTCCTGGCTCTGATGTCATCAGCAAGAGACAGGAAGTGATTTTCCAACTGTTTTGCTGCACCTGCATGCAATTTGCGGCACAGTCGCAATTTGTGATACCCGACTCGCAATTTGCAAGTTTGTTTTTGCAACCTCGCTAACAGCGGACTCGCAATCTGCGGTGCGACATCATTTGCGAGTCGCAAATTGATGTCACTTTTTTTTGTTGGATCCCATTTTGCGAGTCGGAAATTGCGAGTCGCAATGACTCGCAATTTCCGACTCGCAAAATTTTTCCTTCCTACATCTGGCCCTAAATGCCTTTTCTCACTTTTCCTTGAGTTCACAGGTTCTGTGAAATGTCAGCAGGGAAGAAGTGGGGATTGCTCTAGTCATGCTTCAATAGGTATGATGATCATAGTATTCTCTCTTCAATTAGCAGGCTAAAGGATTCTGTGTGGATTCTTGATGTGTCACCTCTCCCTGCTAGAGATCTGGCATTTTCCAGAAGGAAGCTAACCCAGATGCTTCTATCAGTTTTGCTAGACATAACCCATTTTTAATTATCTGTTGGAATTTTAAAGACAGGTTACCAGTTCAAATCTCTGTCTACCAGCAGGATATTCTCCTGCCAATGGATATCTCCTATCTTGGTGCTTATAGAAAATGTTAAAAGATTTTGGCCTGATTTAGGTTTTGGTGGAGGGAATATTCCATCACAAACATGATGGATATCCCTTCTGCCGTATTACGATCCCCATAGGAGATAGTGGGATTGTAATATGGTGGGCGGGATATCCGTTACGTTTGTGACAGTGTATGTCCCTCCGCCAAGATCTATATCAGGCCCTTAGTCTGTGATCCTCATCAGATTCTTAACTTCCGGCTATTTGGAAGGTTTTGGGGTTAGCCATGCTGAAGAATCATTACGCGGCAGGTAAGGTTTGGAGAGCAGAGCGGAGATCTGTCAAGTGTTGACTCTGGCAACCAGATGCTGGAAGGGGGTGAGTTGTTATGTCCTCCCAGAAAGGTTATCATCCTCATTGGAATTCAGGAATATTATCAATAGCAGTGATATTGGCCTGAAGTTTGGGAACTATATGGCCTCCAGGGTTTATCCCACCTATTTCAGGGTTCAAAACTAGGAATTTAGAATTTGTCATCTTTTCATTTGCGCCAGGAGGTGATTCTACTGGCCTTTTCGAGGGGATAAGAAGAAGATTTGTATTATTTGATGTTAAGAGCGTTATCCTCATATGTTTGACAATGGTACAATCTGATGGAAATGTGAGAGCCACATTTGGGCCACCCTTTATCTAGATCACTCACTGGTTAATTAATTGGATGTGAAAATGTTCCTTGCCTATAGGAATGGCCCAAATTGTATAACTACGATTACCTTGATTGTTTCTTTCTTAGAGAAGGGGTGAACCTATGGGAGAAAGTAAGTTCCTTGAGGATGACACTCATGTACCAACTGTGGTTACACCAGGGAACTAGCTGCTTATTAACACATGCCTGGATATATCTTCATAAAGTCTGTCTCAGAACTCAGAACAATGCCGGGCTGGAGAGAGCACAGTGCGCATGTGTGTTTGGCTGGCCCGAGACGGCAGGCCAAACATACATGAGCACTGAGGGGAGTGTACAGTGCACTCTCCTCAGTGCTTGTCATCCCCAATGCCCCACCCCTTTAACAATGAAAGGATAATAACTTAATTTATTATCCTTTAATTTGTAATGGATTTGCAGCCGTTGTTGCTAGCGGGGAGGGTTGATGCTCCTCCGTGATACAGTAGTTCTGAGCTAGATGGATGGATACACATTAATTTTGCAGCATTTCAGATGTGTGTCATGACTGATGCAACCTTTTATCTTTGACACATCTTCATGAGTAAGTACTGGAGAGAGAGGGAAATGCTTGGAATAGTTATTTGTAATCTTGATGACACCTAGTCGCCTTTCTCTCATTGTGGTATTCACTACTCACCTCTGTCCTGTGTGGAACCATGTCCTGTGGGTGTGAAGACACCTGAAGAAGAGGACGCCTTTGGTTTCAATGTGGGAGGATGGGTATCTATCCCTATACATCCTCAGATCATTAATTGCTTTAGGCCCCCCCCCACCCCATGACCTCCTCCTCGGTTTCACTCACTACCACCCGGCAAATGTGCCCCTCATCTCTCCATCGTTTCCCTTTCACATACATTCATCTGTCTTAAAGCACTTGTAAAAGGCTGGCTTTACTAATCCACTCAGCCATCCACATAAAATATAGGGGCATGTTTAAGAGCCCCTAGTGCCAGTCTTATGCCACATTAGTGTATTTTGTTTACGTTAATGTGGCGTTAGAAGGGCAAAAATGCTGTGCCATATTTACAAAGTGGTGCAATGTATGCATTGCGCCACTTTGTAACCCTTTACGCTACATTATGCCTGTGCCAGGCATAATATATGCAAAGGTGGCATTCCCCCCATCTGGGGGGCCCAAAAAATGGCGCAAAGAAATCTGGCAGATTTCTTTGCATCATTTTTTTCCGGCACTTTTAACGCCTGCCAGAGCATGCGTTAAAAGAAGGCTTCTGTTGGTTACAATGGACCTCTGGGTGCTTTGCAGGATTAGTATAAAAACAATTTACACTATGTGCAGGGCCACTTTTCTTAAATATGCCCCATAGTTCCGTTTTTTGCAGCAGGCACATTAACCTTCTATGATACTTTAAGTTGAGTCAAAGCTGCCGCTTGGCAAAACTCCCATCTCTCTCCCTAGCAGGAACATTAATCACAAGAGGTATCTTGACATTTTAATTGTTTCCTGAAGACTGGGCGCACAAGGAACTTTTCAGCAGGTGCTTTTAAATCGTAAGTTCGGAAGTTATTGCTAAACACTAAGGTCAGCACCCGGTGCAGCCGCACCTCTCGCACCACCCAAAAGCCGGCCCTGGCTGTGCGGCAAGGTGACAAACTAAGTTAAAAAGGAAAAGAACCGGAGTGTCTTGTGTGTAGCAGGATGTCATTGATAAGTACTGTAAGTACTGTAACAAGGGAGAGATGACTTTGTGTAATGAAGGCAATGCTTGTGACACCAGGGTGCACAAAGCTATTTCTTTGAAGGTTTGATCTTATTACTTTCACTTATGGTTTTCATTATTGTTATTGTACTGATTCTATTGTGATTTACTGTTGCAACTGAGTACTTAGAAACAGTTTACTTTGCAGTTTGCATTTCATATAGATCTAATGAGTAAATGCACTAGTGTTTCAGTCAGGAAATGGTTGAGTGAGCGAGCGACACTTAGGAACAGAATTATCAAACATTTTTGTGATCGCAAAAATGCGTTTTAGTATGAATCAAATCCAATTTGCGATTCAGTAACTTGTTACTGAATTGCAAATTGGATTTGCAACTACATACCGATTCGGTATTAGGAAGGGGTGTGTCAAGGGCGTCCCTTCCTAATACCGAATCACAGAGGTATGTATGATTGTTTTGTGACCATGAATGCGGTCACAAAACAATCGCAGTTACCAGCAATTTTAAATTGGTGGTAACCCATTCTCAAAGGGGAAGGGGTCAAATGGGGCAAAGGGGGCATGCAAACACATTTTTTAAGAGCAGGCAGTGGTCTCACGGACCACTGCCTACTCTTAAAAAATTAAAAGAAAACTTTTAATATTTCTTCTTTAAACTCATCCCGTTTAAATTTGGGGTAGTGTCAAAAGCAATGGGTGTTGCGGTGAAACACCCACAGCAACACTGATTGCACGCCCTTCTGTCGCAGAAAACTGTGCCGGAATGGCACATATTTATAAGGCGGCGTTAAGCCACAAAAAAGTGGCTTAGTGCAACCTTGCAAATATGGCGCAGTACATAGCGTCACTGGAGCGTCACAAAAAGTGGCGCTAGGGGCTTGTAAATATACCCCTGAGTGTTATACATGATCAACTCAGAGGTGCTCCAGTCTTGTTGCTGCAGGTCCTAAATTGCAAAAAACTTTTATATTAATGCAGAGTGTGAGTGTAGGAAATGTGCCCTTCTACAGGGTTACCCTGGATTTTTCACTGGCTGTAGAACTGTGCACTTTACCCCTGCTAACCGTAATAAAGTGCCTGTGCTCCTCCTTTCCATGTGGTAAATTGACATACCACTCATTTACGTATTCAACTTGCCTATAAGTTCTAGTATATGGAGTAAAGTGTACCCAGGGCTTGTAAGATAAATGTCAATTGAGGATATTTGCATCACCCATAGTGCCCCCACTATAATGACAGTGCAAACATAACTGCAGGACCACCATTCGTAACTTGGATGGTGCAGGTTTAAACTGCAAATTTGACCTATCAAAATAACCCAAAATAACCCCATGTAGGTCTTATTACCCATAAGGCAGAGTGCATGGTACTTGAAAGTAGGACTAGAAATTTAGGCCCATATTTATACTTTTTTGTGCACCGTATTTATGTCAATTTGTGACGCAAAAGCGGCGCAACTTACAAAATACTATTATGTTTTGTAGGGTTGCACTGTTTTTGAGTAAAAACATGATGCAAATGCAGCGCAAAAAAAGTATAAATATGGGCCTTAATGCTAAACATGTCCCAAAAGGTATTTCCACTGTAGCAAGGCTGGGTGTTCCACAGGAAAAGACTGGGTAACATTACTACATTCCATAATGCTAACTTTGTTTTGGGAACAACTAGAAAATAATTAAATAGCTATTAAAAATCCTATTCAATAATCAAGACAGATTTTGATAAATATTAAGGAAAAGGTGCTTTAGGGAAGTTACATTTTCCCTGTTTAAAGCTGCTCGAGGCCCATTGGCATGCGGTTTCACACTTCTACCAGCCAGTAATTACCATTTGAATAGGTGTAAATGGGTGTGAAATGTATCCCAGAAGTAAACAACAGGCTGACCTGATTGGGAAGAGATGACCCCTCTGAGCCTTTCAGAATATGCAGGGTGGAGCTATGAGCATCCTTCTTGACGTTACAGTGTCAAATCCTGCTTGAATATCAAATCCTGTTTGACAGGCCTGCTGGATTTACATATAACATTTGACTTACTTCAGAGGACGAAAACGAGATGTCAAAACACATTTTGTGTATCAGCTGTCTGGTTTCTGGAAAACCCTGCATTGCTCTACTAGACCTCTGTCTCTGGGTTTATTGGGGGTATGGGGGTATGGTGACTGCCCCAAACTGGATTTTAGTATTGTGTTAGTTGTCTGAGGGCATTAGGATTACCATAATACACTCCCCCCACACACACCCAGCCCTCAGAGCCTAGATTTAGTGTGGTCGAAGACTACCTCTATCTTGAAAATGCCCAGAGGGGCTAGCGTTGCCCCAGGGACTTTCACACCATTGATTAGGGTGTGCCCAGGCATCCTTAGCACCCACTAGTTTGTTCCAGGCAACTCCAGGCACCCACTTTTTAAAAAAAAATCTGTTTATTGAACAAGATGCAAAAACAACAGTGCATTACATTTATTACAGAGAATTGTGCAGTTTCTTCTCTTATATATATTCACTCGTATTTATAAACTCTGTACTGTACGATTATAATTTGTCTTGTTGGCATGCATCTAAGAAGAAAAGAAAAGAACAAAAGAGGAAAAACTGTGCAATTTGTAACTGCAGTCACTCTGATTGTTACTTTTGTATGTGTGTGCGTGTTGGCGTTATAAATAATGAAGGTAGCATTGGGCGTAAGGGACGAGAGGTGCGCATCTGGTGTTAATTTAGTCGGTGATGACAGCAGCGGGGTTTGAGCAGGGCTAACTTGCACGTGTGATCTAAGCTCGTTGCCCGAGGGCGCCTCTGGGAGCAGTGCTATTAGTTGCTTAGTTTTGTATGGCAATTGGGTGTGATGATGTCATAGCGTTTGACAGGAGGGATGTGGGGGGTCAAGGTGGGTACATGTCGTCTCTGGTTTCTATTTTCACTACGTAGCTGTCCCAGATTTCAACTCCTTCCTGCAGTTGTTGTAGTTGCCTTAATGTGTGTGCTTCTGCTTGTGTGCGATTATGTAGGTCGCGAAGCCAGCCGGAGTAAGGAGGGGCCTGAGGGGCCTACCAGTGTGTGGTGATCAATCGCTTGTATACCACAAATGCGAGATTTATGAATCTATGCAGGTGTTTATATCCGTTGGCGCGCCGACGTATACCTAATAAGCACGATTCCGGGGAGGGGATGAGTGTGTGATCAACGATTTCTGATGTAGTTTCCGTGATACACTGCCAACTTGTGTTTACTGGGTGGCATTTCCAGACCATGTGGTAAAAGTTAGCTGAGGGTGTGGCACATCTAGGGCACTCTGGTTTAGAACTCGGGTAAATTCTGTTGATGTGGGCTGGGGATAAATAGGTTTGATGGATGTAATTCAACTGTATATATCTCAATCTGGTGTTACGGGACACAGATGTAATCGTGGTAAGGGCCGCTTCCCAGGTTTTTTGGGAGATTGGTGTGTCCAGAACGGTGTCCCAGCGGGATTTAGCTGGAGATAGGTCTATGGGGGCGTTTGTCAATAGTATTTTGTATAGAGTTGTAATAATGCCTTTTGCATTGCCTATCGGGAGGAGTGTGGTAAGTAAGGAGGATTCATTGGGTTCGGAGTGTTTACTGCCCCAGAAATTGCATAGGAGTTTAGTCATGGCGCCATGTAATAAGAATGATCCGGTTTGCATAGTCCCAGCGGCCACCTGTTCTGCGAATGTGGATATGTGAGAATTCAAATATAGGTCCCCCGTATTTAATGCTCTAGTTACACGTATGTCGTAATGAGATGATAGGTCTTGCATTTTCAGTATTTGAGACAGGGGTAATGAAGGGGAGTAAGGGGGGATGTGGTTCTGCCCTGGACGTATCTCCTCCAGCAGAATCTGGCTGCATCCAGTAATGGAGATCTATTCGGTGGATAAGGGGGTCCAGCCAGTAATGTCGTTAGAATTGTTTGTCGTGCCGTATATGCGCTCATCACTATATACTCTAGGGAGGTTAGATTGTTTAGCCACAGAGCTATCCAATGCAGTTGAGCAGCTGTGTAGTATAATTCTAGGTTTGGCATGCCTAGTCCGCCCTCTTCTTGTGGGCGTTGTGTGATAGAAAGTGCCACCCTCCGTCTATACCTGCCCCATAGTAAGTCAGTCAATACGGAGTGTAGTTTATGGAAGAATGAGTGTGGCAAAGATATCAGGAGAGCAGTAAAATAGTATAGGAAGCGCTGAAGAATTAGCATTTTAGCTATGGCAGTCCGGCCCATAGGGGATAATGGGAGCGAGCTCCAAAATGGCAGAGAGCCACGGGTAGATCTGAGCAGTCAGTCCAGGTTGCCCTCTTTTCAGTCCGCCACAGAGTGGTAAACATGTATACCTAAATATTTAAAGGTTGAGTGGGACTAGGGGAGTTGATATTGGGGTAATGTCATGTGCTGTCCATTTGGTAGAGGGGTGAGGGGGAAAATGCTAGATTTGGTCCAGTTTATGCGCAGACCCGAGGCCAGTCCAAAGTTGTCTAGTATTTGCATTATCCCTGTGATGGATAATGTATGGTTGCGTAGGTAAATTAGGGCATCATCAGCGTATAGAGACACAATGTGATGTGAATTGAATTCTGGGATGCCCCAGGAGTGAGCGTAACTTCGCAGTTTAATTGCTAGGGGTTCCATTGCTATATCAAATAATAAGGGAGAGAGCGGGCAGCCCTGCTGAGTGCCCCTGCCAATGGGAAATACATTGGAGATGACTTGTCCCGTTTTAACTCGGGCTATAGGTTTGTGGTATAATGTCCTGATCCAGTTTATAAAGCTGTGTAGAAAACCGAATGCCTCTAGTGTATGGTAGAGATAGTCCCAGCCAAGCGTATCAAAAGCTTTTTCTATGTCCAGGGATATAGCCACTGCTTCTGCCTCATTCACGCTGTGCATTGTGCGGATTAATCTCCTGATGTTTAAGAATGTGTTTCTACCTGGTATAAATCTGGATTGATCTGGATGAATTAGGTCTGATAGACAAGGGAGTAGTCTGTTTGCTAGGATCTTCCCTAAGAGTTTACAGTCAGAGTTTAGAAGGGAGAGTGGTCTATATGACCTGACGTCTAAGGGGTCTCGGCCTGGTTTTGGGAGCAGGACTATTAATGCTTTGCGCATAGAGTCTGGCAATTGCTTTCTGTTGTGGGCTTCATTGAACACCTCTAAGAGGGGTTGCAAGAGATGATTGGGTTGTGAATTAAAGTATTCCACTGGCAGTCCGTCTGGCCCTGGGGTTTTATTACATGCCATTTGTGAGAGAGCTAAACGTAGTTCTTCTATTGTTATAGGTCCATCTAACGTGTCTGCGTTGCTCGTTATGTGTTTGTTTTGGGGAATCAACAACAATAGTTCAGTCAATTGTTGTTCAGTGGGGAGGTGGAGGGTTGGTATAAGGTGCGATAATACGTGTGAAAGGCTGTATTGATTTCGACCTGGGTGTTTATAACAAGACCTGTGTGTAGTTTAATCGCGCCTATTGGTGAGGACTGCGTCGGCTGGCGAACCAGCCAGGCTAACATTTTCCCGGATCTATCCCCTTCTGCGTGCTGTCGTGCCTGAAAGTGTCTATAATCATGTTTGCACAGCCTAGTGTCCACTTCCCTGTGACTGGCTCTGAGCGCGCTCAGTGTTTCCGGTGAGGATAAATTCGTAGAGACCTCCACTTCTATCTTGCGTAATTTGATTTCTAGTTCTTGCAGCTCTCTAGTGAGTACTCTCTTGACTCCCACGGTGGCCGCCAGACAGTGACCACGCATCACAACTTTGTGGGCATCCCATTCGATAGCGCGTGATGAGGCTGTGCCCTTATTTAACGTGAAGTAGTTTGATAAACACTTGGATATCTCTGCATGGAAGGGAGGGTCTGTGAGGGCTTCTGGTTGTAGTCGCCAGGTTGGTATACGGGTATGCGTGCGGCCCCATAATAATGTGGCGTATAACGGGTTATGATCTGAGATGGTGCGGGCTAGTTACCCAGATGTGTTTATTTTATGGATTATGTCGGTTGTTGCAAATAACATGTCTATTCTGGTGTGTAATTTATGTACTGACGAATAGTAAGAGTATTCGCGTTGTGTGGGGTGTCCCATTCTCCAGATTTCTCTCAGGCCGTTGTTGGAGGCCCACTCTACCAGGTCAGTGGATACACGTCTAGCTGGGGCTGTGGTAAGTGGAGGAAACGACCGATCCATATGTATGTCTAGCACTGAGTTAAAATCGCCACCCCATACACTAGCCACCGCTGGGTCCATGAGTTTACTGTTATTGAGTGTCCACAGAAATTCGCGTTGACCTGTGTTAGGGGTATATAGTGCAACTAATGCTAGGGGGGCCATCCAGGACCCCTACCAGTATCACGTATCGCCCTTTTGGGTCATATTGTGTTCGGGTCATTACGAATGGGACCCCGGGTGCTATCCAGATCGCCACCCCACGTGCGAATGTCGAGAAGGTGGTGCTGTATAATTGTCCCCACCATTTTACGTGTGAGCTCTCCAGTGAGGACCCAATTAAGTGAGTCTCCTGTAGCATAGCAATATGTATCTGGTGTCTCCTAAGGTACGTATCAATCCGTTGTCGTTTGCATGAGGATGCCATGCCTCTAATGTTCCATGTGATTATTTTGTATTGTGGAATATTATGTTGGTATTGAGGGGTCATAATGTGTATGTGGATTTATTTGATTGCGGTGGATATACTGCCCTTGCTCTGTGCGTACATATGTTGTCCTCGGTATCTTTTACCGTCAGACGGTTAACGACATTGGTGCTACCTAGTGTGCCTTTATTGAGAGCGTGGTTGTAACGCCTGTTGCTATGATCGTGATCTACATTACGTGACATGAGTAGAGCCCATTTAGTGACATGAAAAACAATAACTATATAAAACATTAACTCTATATGCGGCATGACTGGAGGTATGCCAGTGTCTGTCAACCTAGAAAAACAGTCCATATGGAGCGGGGGTGCTTCAGGCTCATGCTTTCGTGTCGGTGAGTTTCCCGGCCCGTAGCACTCTTGTTACTGGTGCGTCCGCATGGGGGCCTCCGTCGACTGAGGTGTTGTAATATAGAGTAACAGTAAGACCTAGCTACACGCTGCCCGGGTCCAAATGATTAAGCATGGTAGCCAGGTTTTGTAGAGGAGGGGCCTAGCCGAGAATGTAGTGATGCTGTTGATCTGCATGATTAACAAATGTCATCTGCTGTACGCGGCGTGAGAGTAGGGCCTCGGTTGGAGTCTGTGGAGTCATAGTTTACATCTGGTTCATGATCTGCTTCGGTTTGGGTGGAGAAGGATGTCGGAGATGTATTGACAAAGCGCGTTGTGGCCTGCAGTAATAAGGAGCGCTCCACTGTTCAGGTGAAGGTTTGGTGTCTTGCTTTCTACGAGATTTGCGTCTGTTCTTTGGAGATGACCATTTTTCCGTGAGGGTTCTTGGGTTTATCGGGTCGGCAAGGCCTTTAGCATGCAGCTAGGTCCATGCATCCTCTGGGGAAGTGAAGAAGAGAGTGCGAGTGTCATCCTGTATGTGCAGTTTGGCAGGGAACAGCAGAGCGTACTTAATGTCGTGTTCACCTAGTCTTTCTTTGACCCTGAAAAAGGAGTTACGTTTCCTTTGTACCTCCACAGTGAAGTCTGGGTAAGCCGTGAGTTCTGCGTTTTCAAACCGTACAGGGCCTGACTTGCGGAACAATTGCAGGATGAGGTCTCTGTCACGGTAATTAAGGAGTCTTGCTATGACCGGACGTGGCTGAGCGCCTGGAGGAGGGGGTCTTCCAGGGACCCTGTGTGCACATTCTACGGAGAAAAATTTGGGGATATTGTTTTGTAGAATTGTTCTCGTGAGCCATTGTTCAATGAATAGTTCTGCGCTAGGTCCTTCTGCCCGTTCGGGAAACCCCATGAAGCGAATGTTGTTCCGACGTGAGCTGCCTTCAGCGTCTTTGGCTCTGCGTTTCAGGGCTTTAACCTCGGATGACACTGTTGTTAGCTGCAGTTGGAGGTCCTTTATCGATGGTGCTAATTATGTCGCGTCTTTTTCGACCGTTGTTACCCTTTCCGCCAGGGCATGTTGGTCTGTGCATAGGAGATTTACATCTTGAACAACTGAACCTATTTTTGCTTCCAAGGTAGTTTTGGTGTCTAGAATGGCTTGTAGTATCTTCCCAAATTGTGTTGTGTGGGTTTGTAGAGTTGTTTCCAACTTCTGAAGTGCCTGTTGTGTTACTGAGGGCTCCGTGGGTGGAGCTGGTCCGTTTGGGTCCATGTTTCCTGGTGACACGCGTGTTGTCTTCGGTTTGCCCATTGGTTGTCTAGTGTACCTTGATTTAGTGGCGCTGTCAGAGTGTATGCGGATCAATATAGGGTAGGATGGGACTTGTTAGTAAGAATTAATGGTAGTGTTAGGTTTAACTGCACCCTGCGCTGTGCCAGTCGGCAGATGTAGTATGGGCTTGATGTGACTGTGCTGGCCGCTTGTTTTGTGCTATTGGAGATAGTGCAAGGGGAAAGTAGCCTAGACTTCCATGGAATATAAACAGCTTAATAAAATCACTCTATACTATAAATGTAAAACAAACAAGATTAATTAATACTTTCAGGCGTTATCTCCATATGAATCTTACGCTAACATATAATTCTAATAACAAATTGTCATACTATTTATAAGCAAAGGTAGGTGCTCCTAAAAGAACAGTGAAAGTGCAGAAGTGCAAGTGAGTGATGGTGATATATACAAGTAGTGCAGAGTGTGGTTGTATAAAATTATCTTCCAGTGGCTCCTACAATCCAGGAGGCCCTGGAGTATCATTAAATTTCTTTTATGTTTTTCACATCCACTCTTTTAGAAATGTGTCGACGTTTCGACCCCGTATGCAGGCAAATCAGGATGGGGTCATCATCAGGACAGGGATGATTGCAATGGAAGCACCTACGGGGGGCATAAATCACCAGATTATTGGGGTTCATGTGAATCACTATCTATTAATAGGGATATTTAAGTGCAACTCACCTATGCTCCAATGTGGGGAAAATGACACGCAATGGCTGGGGTCTCCCTATTGGAAAATAAACCGTGAGTCAAGAACATCAGAGTATGATTCAAACACTAAAGAATTTTTATATATATAAAGCGAAAAGGGACTTACAGGAGTCGTAGACCCAGGAGTCTGATATTTGGTGTCAATCAGATGGCTCTTGTTATTTGGATAAGCCAAATGTCGCTTGAATCCAGTGTTCAGGAGATTTACTGAAATATTTATATTAGAAATTATATTGGATTATATATATATCTATCTCTAAACATGAATCCGTGAATAATAAAGAGTGTGGTAAAAAACTCACATCAACTAGAACAGTCCGTAGGCTATGTATAGCCAGGAAGCGCCAAAGATATGGTGCTCCTGATATCTATGGACCAGAACAAGGGGTAGAAAAAGTATTATCAGTACCTCCAATGGTGGGGAAGCGTGTGCCAGGTGTTCTGGAATCTCACCTACTTGTGGTCGAGAACACTCTTGTGTCCTTCAGACGGCCGCGTTAATCGGCCAGTGCCCAGTTTTTCAGACGTGCGGTCTCTTGAAAATTCAGCAAGAACGCCGCTCGTACTGCGGACGTTCTGTATAAAAGGCTCTGTTTCCATAATGGATCGAGTAATCTAAGTTGCGATTGGAGGAAGGCCCCTCCAATCAGCAAGCCGCATCGCCCACTGGTGGGCCGTACCATCGGCCCGGGAAGAGGGTGTTCCCCTTCTGGTCAACTCGTCCGGGTTCATATATAATATATAATGTAGCCGAGTGCGGCTGCGTACTGCGTGCGTGCGCATGCGCTCAGGCTACTAAGGGAATTAATCTAGTGAGTGTCCGTCATGGATGCCGCTTGATTAGAAGCCGAGTACGGCCGCACACGACGTGCGCGTGCATACGCTTTTGTGGTTAGAGGGAAAATTAGTGATGTGATGAATGGATGCGGTCTGCAATATGCAAGGTGCCTGCCCCTTATCTCGACGGAGATTGTGAGCATACCTGGTGTCTAAATAATTGAGTTGCTGCAGTTAGGCGAACATGCAAGCAAAATGCAATTATACACTACTGTAACAAACATCATCAAACATGTTTCATAACATCTACATCTATATCATGTCATATTACATTATATCAACGTATAGGGCAATTCTTAGTTGTAAGCAGTGACATAAGTATATGAAAATAGTATAAATTACAATAAAAAGGAATTGTAATAAATGGGTGGGGAGGGGGGGTGTGGAGGGTTCTACTAAGCCCTATCATATAAATGATGGTCGTTGGGAGGACCGTCGACCTACAAATTACCCATGTATCCTCGGAGGAGTACAAACTAAAACAACAGCCAGCCTACATATCACGGCTGTGGTGTTACCTATCAGTATGATGTAAAATTAATAGGTCTATCATACAATCGAAACTTATAGAGGCGATTGTCGCCAGTCCTCGGTGGTGTTGAGTCCCTTACTGATGGTGTCACATTTCTCGATCCAATAAAGTTCACTTGTTGATAGGATGCGTTCCTTATCACCTCCCCTTGGTCCCAAGGAGATTCGTTCAATCACTTGCCATTTCATTTCTTCACACGCATGTCTTGCTGTCTCGTAATGCTCTACCAGTGGAGCGCCAGTCTTTTTGCATCTAATTCTACTTTGGTGTTGGAGGATCCTACACTTAACTTTTTGCGTGGTCTGTCCTATATATAGTAAATCACAGGGACAACAAATGGCGTAAATAACGTCCTGCGTGTTACAATTGCTAAATTTCGGCAGTGTGAGCGTGTAGTTATTGTGACCGAACTCTGTTGTATTTAAAGTTGTTTTACAGGTGCCTTTTTTTAGCAATTGTAACACGCAGGACGTTATTTACGCCATTTGGTGTCCCTGTGATTTACTATATATATGACAGACCACGCAAAAAGTTAAGTGTAGGATCCTCAAACACCAAAGTAGAATTAGATGCAAAAAGACTGGCGCTCCACTGGTAGAGCATTACGAGACAGTAAGACATACGTGTGAAGAAATGAAATGGCAAGTGATTGAGCGAATCTCCTTGGGACCAAGGGGAGGTGATAAGGAACGCATCCTATCAACAAGTGAACTTTATTGGATCGAGAAATGTGACACCATCAGTAAGGGACTCAACACCACGAGGACTGGCGACACTCGGCTCTATAAGTTTCTTTTGTATGATAGACCTATTAATTTTACATCAAACTGATATGTAACACCACAGCCGTGATATGTAGGCTGGCTGTTGTTTTAGTTTGTACTCCTCCGGGGATACCTGGGTAATTTGTAGGTCGACGGTCCTCCCAACGACCACCATTTATATGATAGGGCTTAGTAGAACCCTTCACACCCCCCTCCCCACCCATTTATTACAATTCCTTTTTATTGTAATTTATACTATTTTCATATACTTAAGTCACTGCTTACAACTAGGAATTGCCCTATACGTTGATATAATGTAATATGACATGATATAGATGTAGATGTTATGATACATGTTTGATGATGTTTGCTACAGTAGTGTATAATTGCATTTTGCTAGCATGTTCGCCTAACTGCAGCAACTCAATCATTTAGACACCAGGCATGCTCACAATCTCCGTCGAGAAAAGGGGCGGGCACGTTGCATATTGCAGACCGCATCCATTCATCACATCACTAATTTTCCCCCTAAAAACCAAAGCGTATGCATGTGCACGTCGTGTGCAGCCGTACTCGGCTTCTAAACAAGCGGCATCCATGACGGACACTCACTAGATTAATTCCCTTAGTAGCCTGAGCGCATGCGCACGCATGCAATATGCAGCCGCACTCGGCTACATTATATATTATATATGAACCCGGACGAGTTGACCAGAAGGGGAACACCCTCTTCCCGGGCCGACGGTACGGCCCACCAGTGGGCGATGCGGCTTGCTGATTGGAGGGGCCTTCCTCCAATCGCAACTTGGATTACTCGCTCCATTATGGAAACTGAGCCTTTTATACAGAACGTCTGCGGTACGAGCGGCGTTCTTGCTGAATTTTCAAGAGACCGCACGTCTGAATACCTGGGCACTGGCCGATTAACACGGCCATCTGAAGGACACAAGAGTGTTCTTGACCACAAGTAGGTGAGATTCCACCACACCTGACACATGCTTCCCCACCATTGGAGGTACTGATAATCCTTTTTCTACCCCTTGTTCTGGTCCATAGATATCGGGAGCACCATATCTTTGGCGCTTCCTGGCTATACATAGCCTACGGATTGTTCTAGTTGATGTGAGTTTTTTACCACATTCTTTATTATTCACAGATTCATGTTTAGAGATAGATATATATATATATAATCCTATATAATTTCTAATATAAATATTTCAGTAAATCTCCTGAACACTGGATTCAAGCGACATTTGGCTTATCCAAATAACAAGAGCCATCTGATTGACACCAAATATCAGACTCCTGGGACTACGACTCCTGTAAGTCCCTTTTCGCTTTATATATATAAAAATTCTTTAGTGTTTGAATCATACTCTGATGTTCTTGACTCACGGTTTATTTTCCAATAGGGAGACCCCAGCCATTGCGTGTCATTTTCCCCACATTGGAGCATAGGTGAGTTGCACTTAGATATCCCTATTAATAGATAGTGATTCACATGAACCCCAATAATCCGGTGATTTATGCCCCCCGTAGGTGCTTCCATTGTAATCATCCCTGTCCTGATGATGACCCCATCCTGATTTGCCTGCATACGGGGTCGAAACATCGACAAATTTCTAAAAGAGTGGATATGAAAAACATAAAAGAAATTTAATGATACTCCAGGGCCTCCTGGATTGTAGGAGCCACTGGAAGATAATTTTATACAACCATACTCTGCACTACTTGTATATATCACCGTCACTCACTTGCACTTCTGCACTTTCACTGTTCTTTTAGGAGCACCTACCTTTGCTTATAAATAGTATGACAATTTGTTATTAGAATTATATGTTAGCATAAGATTCATATGGAGATAACGCCTGAAAGTATTAATAAATCTTGTTTGTTTTACATTTATGGTATAGAGAGATTTTATTAAGCTGTTTATATTCCGTGGAAGTCTAGGCTACTTTCCCCTTGCACTGACCTTATTATTATTATTATTGCATTTATTACCCTGGTCATGAGGGTTAGCAGGCAATTGCCTCATTGTATTACTTAGTGGAGATAGTATCACATCTCACAGGAGCATGAGCGCAGGGCAAGTGGTGTCGTTTACATTAGGTAAGTTTCACAATTGTAATTTGTCAATGACCAGATGCTTTATTCCCTGTGTGTGGGTACGAGACGTGTACCTGGGCAGGGCCCAGCACTAGCAATGCTGAGCGGGTGCAGTCGGAGGAGGATCGCTTCGGTCGAGGGATTTTTGCTTTGTTTTTGAATGGACGACAGTTGTAGGGTGCGGTAAGTTGCAGGCCGTTACAGTGCACCGATCAGTTCGCTGCGGACGGTGCACTGTTTAGTTTATGTTGTTGTGGCTCCTGTGCTCTTGTATGGGGCCTAGTGTTCCCTGGGAGGCCCGCAACTCGGTTTGTGTCGCCGGTAGGGCGCAAGACAGGTCACTGTGAGATGTATTTAAGGCATTTCGGTGTTAGGGCAGTTATTTTGGTTATCAGTGTCGCCGCCGCTGCATTGCGAGCTACGTAGTAGCGTCCGCCTACAGCTTATGGTGCCTGGTTCTTCTGCTGTTTACTGCGAACTATGCTCCCTGTTGGGGGTAGTATTGATGCCTGCGCGTTTCCGAGCGGCGTATATACTGTTTGGGGCCGCGAGCGTTGGCAATGAAGGGGTGAGGTCCTGTGGACCTGGAGGTCCAGCGCTAGGGAGCCTGCGGGCGTGGTTGCTCAGTCCGTGCGACCGGGACTACATTGATCGGGTGCGGCCTCACTGTCGCGGGGATTCACTAGGCCGCTGTGTTCTGCCAAGGCTTCACCTGTGTCAGGGGCTTCGAGCCCGTCGTTCCTGCTGCAGCTCTGCGAGCCCGTATGTGACCCTCGGATTCGTTTCTGGCCCCCGTCCGCTTGGCAAAAGGCGGCTTCGTAGTTCCGCGCTGCACTCAATTGGGCCGTGCTCCTCAGCGCTTGGCTCGAGTGTTCGTCCTGTCGTCCGCGGTTCGTTGGTAGCGCCCAGATCGTGCTGCGAGGCACCGGAGGGGCCTGATGTCTGCGCAAGCTATGCCTTCCGTTTAGGAGAACGGAGGCGTCTGGTATAGGATATTTGTCAAAGGCCGGGAGCGGAGCTGCGGTTTATGCGGCCGCTCCGGTCGCCATGTTGGCCACGCCCCCCTACTCCAGGCACCCACTTCAGAAAACTTCTTGACCTGTGGACGATCAGAATATGACTGAAACTTCTGCCTAAAACCTGAGAAGAGCCATAATGGACTAGACCTGCTGTACCTCTTGTACCCAGGGCAAAGAAGAGGACTCCATAGGTCATAAGGCTAACCTCTTATTAAAACTACAGGGACACAACAAGCTGCAAGAGACCTTTTCCTTCAACTGCCCAGCTGACCAGTGGCAGCTAGATCTGGACTGAACCCTGCTTTTTGACCTGTGCCTGATACCCTCCAGGTCTCTCAGTATCCCCCTGGGGTCATGGGGGCTTTAGAAGTGTACTCCTGAGTTGGATTCCGACTTAAATAATTCAAGTCAGAAGATAAAATCTTTGACCAGGATGAACCTGGATCTTGTATCCATCCCGTATTCCATCGAGGTCAGCTTCAAATTGCGCCTAGTTACCAGTTTACTGCAACCACTATCATTAGCATTTTATTCTTCTTGGGGCTATTTTTACTTACAGCTTTAAAACGTGATATCTCTCCTTCACCTTATTCGATTTTTTGTCATTTTGGTGTCATTTTGTTTGTTAAATTTTACTCTATTTTTCTAATTTGGTTTGGAATTTATATTGTGTTTATATTTATTACTGTTTGGTACTGCAGAAATACTTTACACATTGCCCTACATTATGCCTGTCTGCTCTGTGCCATTGCTACCAGAGAGCTAAGCTCAGGTTACTTTAGTGACTTTGTAGGTTTACCCTGGCAACAGTTGTGATTACTCCTTGAGGTGGGTATTCTTTCACCCCATATATTAATCCAATATCTTACAGTGAGGTTGGAAAAGTTGTGTTTTTGCTATGTGCCATCTCCAGTTACGAAGTTCCAGTTCAGGACATTAAATGTAGGACTGTTGATGAAACATACCATCTAAGGACATTAAATGAAGGTGAGGTGAGGTCAGACCGGGAACATTCAGGTTCTTTTAAGCACTTCATAATTCCACATAGATGGAAACATTTCTGATTCATGCTGGTAGTTTGGGCCATCTGGGCAATCAAAGGAGGCCCTATTGACATTGGGCTTTCTGATCTTGGAACTGGTGAGAAGTGGTGCTGTCATGGTTGGTATTCAGGGAGTTTGTAAAATGTTTTCCTGCACCAGGGATGACACCATGTGCTATACATAGGACCTGGAAGAAGATACACCTTGCCACAGGAAGCCAGAGGGACTGAAAAGCAGGGGCTATGTTTTCACTGGTTTGAGGCTTTAGTAAAAGTATGACAACATCAATCTGAAAATGCTGAAGTCTGCATTGGCCAAAGACTGAGGCCACATAGTGTTAAAGTGCTCCAGCAGCACAAACCGTTATAGGGAACCCAAATTATGGGAAGATGGTTTGCAAGGTCCTCAAGACGGAAAAGAAAGCTTCTGAAATATGGTTTACCTGGACTACAAGAAAGAGATCTAAGTCCAGATTCAACCTCCGGTTCCTCACCTTGATGGTAGCATGGAAAAACCTAGTTCTGGAAAGCATTAGGCAATTAGGGTGGTGAAAGAACGACTTGCATAATAAAATGCTTTTTGTGCAGTCCTCACTGCGAATAAACATGGGCTTTAGAATCCTCTACTAAGATTTTTGTGTTGAGGGACGAAGAAACAGAACATGGCACAAACGTCTATGACAAATCATTCATGTGGTTGCTACCTTTCCCAACTACCTACAGTATATTGCATGGAATTTTTCCACTTCTTAAAAGGAAGAAAACACCTCCTAGGCAGGCTTTTACAGAGAGGATAAATTTGGGAGCATGACTATATGCATGAACAAGATTCCTAGGAGTCAGGAAAGCCTGAAAACTTATTTTCCAACAGACTTTATTATATCACATGTGACTGTCACGGGTTCTTATGGTATGTCACTGAGAAAGTGGACTTCTGAGCATACAATGATCCCACCCCCAGATCCTCGGTTACAATTTTTGTGTCCACCCTGAGATAAAAAATTAAAAGAGCCTCTAATCAATGCCAGTGCTATAAAAAACGCTATCAATAAAAGAAAAAATAGTGACATAAAGTAAAATAAATTGAAATAAAAAACAAAATTAAAACAAATAAAAAAATCAGATAAATGAATAGGCTTAAGTGAAGCTGAAATGAGGGCGGACCTCCTTCACATCACTACTTTCTACACATCTTTGATCCCACAGGTTGAACAAATGTGTACAATTCAAATGAGTGGGTCAGTCCTGTGAGATTTTTATCTAGTATTAGATCATTAAAGAAGCGCAATCTACTTGGAGCCTGCAATGAGCTACAGAAGTATCAGGAGATGCCCAGGTGGCTCCCCTCAAATTTCCAAAAAGGAAACTCATTTACATAACACATTTGAGGCTGTAAGCTCCCCTGTGGAACGGCCTTGAACTTCAAATGAAAGGGCAGATTTATAGGATTCATAGGATTCATAGGCTAGGCTATGAAAATGGCTAACTTAATCCATCCACTGATTGTGGAGATGGAAGGCTTACTACCCAAATGAAAATGAAAATACGTCTTTCTAAATGATTTAGCTCTGGAAAGGTAAGTCTGAGCTGCTCACCGCACATCTATGGTAGTATAATCAAACCCAGCTTGGTCAGAACCATATGGAGGAAAAGTGGGAAGCGGCAACTCCTGAAAATGAAATTTGTAAAGAATTTTAGACTTAAAGAATGGAGAGTAGTAACTAACCAAACCATTAGGGAGAAATCACAGTTAAGTAGCAGGACACAGGAGAGCTCCTAACTCACCTAGGCACCTGGTAGACTTGAAACCTAAAAGGAACGCCACCTTGAGGAACAAAAATGTAACACCCACCTGACTCCCTCTCAGACACTTCCTGTATCACCCACAAAGCATGTAACAGGACCACTTTTCATTAGGAAACAAAAAAACAAATACATTCAACAACAAAAAACTTCACTCAAGATTGGCACCTCGCCTCAAAACCCCACTGCAAGACCTGGCATCCTTGGCATGGTGTCCGCTGTCTTTTTTGTCTCTGCCTCCCATGTTTTGACTGTGTGCTGGACTCTGTTATTGCTGTTTTTGTTACTCTTGGCACTTTTCTACTGCTGACTAGTGCTAAAGTGCAAGTACTCCCTGTGTAAAATGTATGTGCAATTGGCTTTTCCATGACTGCCACATTTGATTTACTAGTAAGTGCCTAGTAGAGTGCACTAGAGGTGCCTAGGGCTGTAAATCAAATGCTACTAGTGGGCCTGCAGCACTGGTTGTGCCACCTACATAAGTAGCCCTGTAAACATGGCTCAGACCTGCCACTTCATTGTCTCTGTGTGCAGTTTTGAACCGCCAATTCGACCTGGCAAGTGCACCCACTTGCCAGGCCTAAACCCTTTTTATTCACGTAAGGCACCCCTAAGGTAGGCCCTAGGTAGCCCCATGGGCAGGGTGCAGTGTATATTAAAGATGCGGCATGTACAGTTGTGTTTTACATGTCCTAACAATGAAACACTGCCAAATTTGGTTTTCACTGTTGCAAGGCCTATCTCTCTCATAGGTTAAAATGGGGGCTGCCTTTCAATAACTTTTAAGGGCAGTTTCCATTTGGGAGCAGATAGAAATATGGAGTTTGGTGTCTCTGAACTCACAATTTAAGAATACATCTTTTAGTAAAGTTGGATTTTAAATTGTCAGTTTGAAAATGTCACTTTTAGAAAGTGGACATTTTCTTGCTTAAACCATTATGTGACTCTGTCTGCTTGTGTATTCCCTGTCTGGGTCAGACTGACAGTTGGTCTGTTTGTGAATCCCTTCTAGACAGTGACACAAAGGGAGCTGGGGCGTAGCCTGTATATCCTGATGGGCCATCTGAGCTAAAGTGGAGGGAGGAGTGGTCACTTACACCTGAATGGGCTGTGCCTGCCCTCACACAATGCAGTCTCCAACCCCCTGGTGTGAGTCTGGAGCCAGGCCTGGGCAAGGCAGGATCTTATGAACAAGAGACTTTCCTTTGAAGTTTGCCTACTTCAAAGGCAGAAAGGGGTATAAGTAGTGGTCCCAAAACCCGAGATTTTTAGATTACTTCTGGAATCAAGAGGAACCTCTTCTAAGGAGAAGAGCTGAAAAGCTGGAGGAGGAGTACTGCCCCTTTGCCTGTGACTGTGCTTTGCGTGGTTAGCCTGCAGTTGCTGCTTCTGCCTCAAAGAGGGCAAAGACTGAACTTTGTGGTATATTCCTGCTTGTGAAGAATCTCTAAGGGCTTGGACTGAGCTTGCCTCCTGTTTTGAAGTCTCAGGGCCATCAAAGACTTCCTCTGTCAGCACCTGGACTCTCTGCTGAGACTCCTGCCCTCACAAGTGGTGCCCTATCCAGTGACTGGGCCCTTGAGAGGTGTAATTGGCAGAACAAGGACTTAAATCCTTGCACAAAACACCGTGCGGAGAAAATTACGACACACCACCTGCAGCACAGCTGATAAACGGCTCGCCACCTGCTTTGCGGCTAAAATCGACACTCCACCTGCATTGAGGCTGGGAGATCGATGCGTCGCAGCTGGAGAAACAATGCAAAACCCACTTGCAGCTGGTGATAACGATGCAAACCCCACGCAGTACAGTCTTCTGACACTGTGCAACCAGATTTCTCAGTCATCATCGCTGGGCATTAAAAATCAACACAAGCCTGCGTGGATCTGAAGTGCCCGTCTGGAAATCGACGCATCGATCTCTTCCCCGAGAGAAAAACTATGCATCGCTAACCCAACTGGAGAAGAAGCGATGCACGACCTCACTTGAGAGTAAGGAATCAGCGCATCGCTGACTTTTCTGATGCACGCTCATCCGTGCAGCTTTATTTTTTACGCAAACCAGGTACTGTGTGTAAAATCAACGTTTCCAATGTTTTCTATGGAGTAAGATTCTTATTCTTTTAAAAATTCATATCTTGGCTTGTGTATGTTGGATTTTTGTCATTCTGGTCTTGTTTGGTTCAGATAAGTATTCCCTGTGTGGTGTCCATTTTGTAGTGTTTTCACTGTATTACTGGGTGTGTTGGTACAAACACTACTACACATATTGCCTTTGAGATAAGCCTGCCGCTTGTGCCAAGCTACCAAGGAGGTGAGCAGGGGTTATCTTGAGTGTGTATCTCCATTGCCCTGACTAGAGTGAGGGTCCCTGCTTGGACAGAGTGCAAACTAACTGCCAACCAGGGACCCCATTTCTAACACCCACCATACAAGATAAAGACAATAGGTGGTACTTCTTTCTCTGTTCAAAAAGCAAAAATCTAGAATTAATTACCTCCAAATATAAGATCCATGGATAAGTATGTTATATTCAGAAGACTACTCAAGAGTAGTCTCTTCCCTGCATAATCACCATACTCAAACAATAATGTACAGCATATCCCTGTGTATGTAAACTTTTAAAATGTGATTATATGTATATATCTACAGATGTATATTTCTTTGTACAAATATTTATAATAACTATGGGGGTCATTCTGACCCTGGCGGCCGGTGGCCGCCAGGGCCACCGACCACGGGAGCACCGCCAACAGGCTGGCGGTGCTCCCACGAGCATTCTGACCGCGGCGGTTCAGCCGCGGTCAGAAGTGGAAAGTCGGCGGGCTCCCGCCGACTTTCCGCTGCTCGGGGGAATCCTCCATGGCGGCGGAGCGCGCTCCGCCGCCATAGGGATTCTGACACCCCCTACCGCCATCCTGTTCATGGCGGGAAACCCGCCATGAACAGGATGGCGGTAGGGGGTGCCGCGGGGCCCCTGGGGGCCCCTGCAGTGCCCATGCCAATGGCATAGGCACTGCAGGGGCCCCCGTAAGAGGGCCCCGCAAAGTATTTCAGTGTCTGCTTTGCAGACACTGAAATACGCGACGGGTGCAACTGCACCCATCGCACCCCTGCAACTACGCCGGCTCAATTCTGAGCCGGCGTCCTCGTTGCAGGGGCATTTCCTCTGGGCCGGCGGGCGCTCTTTTGGAGAGCGCCCGCCGGCCCAGAGGAAATGTCTGAATGGCCGCCGCGGTCTTCTGACCGTGGTGCGGTCATTTGGCGGCGGTACCTTGGCGGACGGCCTCCGCCGTCCGCCAAGGTCAGAATCAGGGCCTATGTTTTTTAAATATATAGATCCCCTTTAGAACTGCCTAATAAATGTATTTATTACTTATAATTTTATATATATATATATATATATATATATACATATAAATATTTATATTAGTCTATGCTTTACATATTTATAGGTCATTGCATAGTTTTTTTATATAAGTTGTTTCATTAGATACTTATGGATCTCTGTTTTATCTATCAAAATAGGTCAATATTATCATACCTTTTTATCTACAAGCACTTCACCATTGAAATAATGAGGAAAAGATTTAATTTAAAAAAAAATAGTTATAACAAATATACAAATAAATTACCTTCAAGTACTGCAACACATGAACGTTTGTGTTTATACAGTACAAGTTTAAATCTCAATATGTTATCTTCATTATACATATATACCCTTTCTAGGTAGTCTTGTATGTCTATATATAAATATTTCTTTACTTTACACATACTGCCGAAGAGAAAAAAACTTTCACTCTCTCTAATGCACTATTCTGTCTGACCCCATAGCTCTATCAGTCTGTCCTCCATCTTTGACTCATCACAAACCTCATTCTACTACTATGATCTCCAAAATAATCCTTTCTAGATTCTTCCTTCTATCCTTCCTGATTCACACCAAACCTCATTTTACTACTAGGATCTCCCTAATCCCTTTCTACAGAGTCTTCCCTCCTCCATCTCTCCTTTTACTCATCCTTGACCTCCCCAAATGGAATTACATCACCCCCTACTTCAGGAACCTCCACCGCCAGGAAGAGATGCCAGTTCAAAATACTGACAGATGCCTACAAGGCCCTACACAACCATGGACCAGCATACATCAACCACTGGTTGACCTTCCACCAACCCACCAGATAGAGACCAGGGCTCTGCCTCCTTGGCCCTCACCCACACTTCACTGAGTTTGCTGAAGCCACAGCGCAGGTTGTTCCTTCTCCTACCTCGCCGCCAAAGCCTAGAACGACCTACCCCTCCACCTATGAACATCACCCTCCCTGGTGACCTTCCGTACAAAGTCTGCAATGTTATCTTGACAGCCAGGTGTCACTCCACCAAGATGGTTTATGCCTGCTGTTGGGGCAAGTTTGTGACATGATGTGCAGAAAAATATGCTAATTCTCTTTCTGCTCTTCTTTCTCAGGTCCTTCTGTTTATTCTTTCTCTTGCCCAGCATGGCTCTGCTTTGGGCACCTTAAAGAGCCATCTTTCTGCTATCTCAGCCTCAGTCTCCAACATATGTTTCCTTCTTCACCCTTAAGCATACCTCAGAGGGACCCCAGTCTCGTACTTACATTTCTGATGTCCACTCCCTTTGAGCCCCTACATAAATGTCCTCTCAGGTGCCTTACCATCAAGGCGGCCTTCCTAATGGTGATACCATCTGCCCGGAGGTTCAGCGAGCTCCAGGCTTTGCCATGTAAGCCTCTATACCTACCATTTTTACAGACAAGCTGGTTCTTATTACTAGAGCTTCCTTTCTGCTGAAAGTTGTCACTTCCTTTCATTTAGGCCAGTCCAGCATCCTGCCTACCTTATATGCTCTGACATATCCCTCTAAGGAAGAGGAGCGACTACATTGACTGGACCCGAAAAAGAGTGTTTATCACACAAAAGAGTTCTGGATGGATGACCAACTCTTCATGGGGTATGACTGAGTCAAAAAGGGAAAGGCTGTGCAGAAATGGACCTTCTCCAGATGGATTGAGCCCTGCATTAAAATCTGCTATGCACTGGCCAAGAGTCAAACCCCTGAGTGTTTGCATGCTTATTCCACCAGAGCCAAGAGTGGGACAATTGCAATAGCACGCGGAGTTCCAGTCCTGCAATGTCATCTTCTCTGCACATGTTCACCAAGCACTACTGACTGGATAGTCAGGTTCATTGGGATGAGCACATTATGGGGGTCATTCTGACCCTGGCGGCCGGTGACCGCCAGGGTCACCGACCACGGGAGCACCGCCAACAGGCTGGCGGTGCTCCCAAGGGCATTCTGACCGTGGCGGTTCAGCCGCGGCCAGAAAGGGTAAACCGGCGGTCTCCCGCCGGTTTACCACTGCCCTACAGAATCCTCCATGGCGGCGGAGCGCGCTCCGCCGCCATGGGGATTCTGACACCCCCTACCGCCATCCTGTTCCTGGCGGGTCTCCCGCCAGGAACAGGATGGCGGTAGGGGGTGCCGCGGGGCCCCTGGGGGCCCCTGCAGTGCCCATGCCAATGGCATGGGCACTACAGGGGCCCCCGTAAGAGGGCCCCACAAAGTATTTCAGTGTCTGCAATGCAGACACTGAAATACGCGACGGGTGCCACTGCACCCGTCGCACCCCTGCAACTCCGCCGGCTCCATTCGGAGCCGGCATCCTCGTTGCAGGGGCATTTCCGCTGGGCCGGCGGGCGCTCTTTTGGAGAGCGCCCGCCGGCCCAGCGGAAATGTAAGAATGGCCGCCGCGGTCTTTTGACCGCGGTGCGGTCATTTGTCGGCGGGACTTTGGCGGGCGGCCTCCGCCGCCCGCCAAAGTCGGAATCAGGCCCTATGTCCTGCATGACTTTCTAGTGTGAATTTGTACTGCAGATCCACCTCCAGTGAGATATTGCAGGGAGTATTTGCAGGGGCATGAAAATGTTGAGCCATAAGGTGTTACAAGCTATTTGGAAACACTGGTCTTCCATTCACTGAAACCCAATGTCATCATCTCTTTTGACACAACCTGCTCTAAACCAACCTTGCTGTTACTCCTCAGGCACCTCTTCTTGTAACCTTTTCACCTCATCCCAGGTGTCAGCTGTTGTCAACAAGAGGTTAAAGTTAGTCTCATCCATTCCCTCATTTGTGAATTCCCCATTTAATGTATAGACATTGTATGCACAGTACTTTGCAATCTCGTTGGTGTGTCTATTGCCCAAAGACACATGGTCATTTCCAGAGTGGTGTGCAGGTCACTTGACCACTGTAACCTGCTCAGGCAATTGCAGTACTAACTGCAGCTACCGCTTTAAGGCAGTCAGACAAAGCAGACGCACCAGGATCCAACATAGCAAACAAATATGCCACTGGTCCCTTGGTATTTTCATGCATTTGTGTCAGCACTGAGAGAATGCAGCCCTCTCTCTCACTGCAAAAAAGTACAAAAGATTTGTTATAATGAGGCATTCCCAGGTCCAGGGCACAAGAGAAACATTCTCTCAGCTCAAGGAATATGAGAAGGCACTTATTGTCCCATGGTCCCGTGGTCCTGGATCAGGCACACCTTTGTGAGTCAGCCTCTGTAAAGGCATGGCCACTAGGGAAAAGTTGGGTATCCACTGTCTACAGTAGCCCACCATTCCCAAGAACATCCTGACTTCTCTTTGTGTAGCTGGTGGACCCATTTTCAGTATAGCTGAAATACTCTCTTGCAACACCGTTCTCAATCCTTTCTCAATTTGATATCCAAGGTATTGAAACAGTTTTTGATAAAACTGCAATTTTCCTGTGAACACTTTGGGGGTCATTACAACATTGGCGGTAAAAGCAGCTTACCGCCGTGCAGAAGACCGCCAACACACCGCCACAGCTGCGGAATTCCGCCACAGCTATTATGACCCACATCTCGGAACCCACCAAAATTCAGACACCCACACAAGTCCGCCACACCAAAGGTCAGTGATAAACTGGCGAAAACAAAACCTCCATCGTCACGCCAACAGAAATACGCCCACACTATCACGACACACGAATCCACGCGGCGGTCTTTCAACAGCGGTATTCCATTGGCGGTACACACCACAGTGCTCAAAATACACACACATTTACAAAACACAACCACATTGGACAATTCGAAATACACACACCTGAGACACATACACACACCACTCCCACACACCCAATACAATATAAAACACACACCCACATCACCCACAAACCCCTACAACAAAAATTGAGAACGAAGCACAGAGAGAGACACCACCAGCAAGTACAACAGCATCCACAGGCACATAACACCATCACCCACACAACTTCCACGCACCTCACACAACACACCACTACATATCACCACACTTATCACCACACACACCACCCCACACATCACCTACACCACCCCATTGCACGCCAAAGACACCCCAGGTTCTCGGAGGAGGAGCTCAGGGTCATGGTGGAGGAAATTGTCCGGGTAGAGCCACAGCTATTTGGATCACAGGTGCAACACACCTCAATTGCAAGGAAGATGGAGCTATGGCGAAGAATAGTGGACAGGGTCAACGCAGTGGGACAGCACCCAAGAAATCGGGAGGACATCAGGAAAAGGTGGAACGACCTACGGGGGAAGGTGCGTTCCGTGGTCTCAAGACACCACCTGGCGGTTCAGCGGACTGGCGGCGGACCCCCACCTCCTCACCCACAACTAACAACATGGGAGGAGCAGGTCTTGGCGATTCTGCATCCTGAGGGTCTCGCAGGAGTAGGTGGAGGAATGGACTCTGGTAAGTCAAATCTTAACTATTACATCCCCCACCCTACCTGCATGCTATCACATACCCCCACCCTCGCCCTCACCCCTATCACTCCAACTCCTCACAAATGTACCAATATCACAAACCAGCCATCCCAACACCAAGCCCTGCATGCAACAACAAAGCATGGACACCCATCACCAAAGCATGCACACTGCACATAGCCATACACCACCCTAAACCATCATCACACAAGGTCCCACACAGGAATGCCAGCACTGGGGTACACGGTCACCCACCCATTGCACACCATGCCACACACAGATGCAATAATCATGCCTTTCCTACCCTGCAGGACCCCTACCCAACGTCACCAGACAGGAGGGTCCAGACATGTCCACTCCACCCACAGAAGAGGCACATAGTGATGACAGCAGCTCTGTCCAACTGGATCTAGATGACCAGCCCGGCCCATCGGGGGCCTTGGGACAGTCGGTTCCCCTCACACAGGCACAGGCCACCACAGAACTTCCCCCCTCTGGAAACACCAGCACAGCACCCACCCAGCGGGCCCATACCTCCGTCCCCAGGAAAAGTCAATCAGCTGTGTGTCCACCACTACAGGTAACCCAGGATAACCCACCACCCCAACAACAACAGGGGCCTGCGGGCAGTGGCAGTGGGCACACGGTCCAGGGGACGGAGGCCCAGGAACACAGGGGAACTGGGAGGGCTGCCGTGCGACAGGGGGTGGACAGGCCAAGGGAACCCACTCTCCACGAGGCCCTCTCCTCCATCATGGGAGCATACCACCACTCCCAGGAGACGATGGCAACGGTACTGGCCAAGTTTCAGGAGACCCAGCGCATGCAGGAGGAACAGTATATGGGCATCAGGGAAGAACTCAGAACCATCAGCTCCACCCTGGGCACCATCGTAGGGGTGCTGAAGGAAGTACTCAACACCAGGAGGGACACTGTGGCACTCCAAGGGGCCCCTGACACTAGCATGGACGATGAACTGCCCACCACCTCCTCCGGCGCTAGTGGACAGGACGCCCCGCCACAGGACCACCACACCAGCACCCCACCCCCTGCAGAGGGAGAACCACCCCGCAAATGGTCCCTGAGATCCTGGAACAAGACAGAGCACGATGCCAAGACCCCCGCCAAGAAATGAGACCACCCTGATTGTCATCCCACTGTCCCACTTTGTCACCCTGTCCATAATTAAACTGCCCCAGCTCCACTTCCTATGCCCATATGGGCAATGCACCTGTGAGATTAATAGACTGGACTCTGCCATGGACACTCCTCCGCCATCACCCCTCACCATTTAACTTCCCCCTCCAATAATTTGCATTTAAATAAACACACCTAAACCACAAAATTATCTGGAGTCTGTCTGTGATTTCGAAATAGTGTATTTGCAATTACAGTGACAAAATGTTCTTGAAATAGTAATGTCAACATACCTATGTCACATAGCTCTAGTCCATGAGGAATATAAGCAGATGACACACGTTGGGACCCACATCTGTGAAACCGTAAGGGAAAGTGACAAATCAGTGACCATACACTGGGTGAAAACAACAGACAGGATAGAGGTAGTAGTGTAAAAGTACATGTAGTAGGCAGGAATGTATTCTCACCTGTGTTTCACTGGAAATATTGCTGGATCACTGAGTCCCTGTTCTGCATGTCTTCTTCCTCTGCTTCATTCTCATCACTGTCCACAGGCTCCACAGCTGCCACAACACCCCCATCTGGACCATCTTCCCGCAGAAAAGGCACCTGTCGCGCAAAGCCAAGTTGTGAAGCATACAGCAAGCCACGATAATCTGGCACACCTTCTTTGGTGAGTAGAATAGGGATCCACCTGTCATATGCAGGCACCTGAACCTGGCCTTCAGGAGGCCGAAGGTCCGCTCGATCAACCTCCTAGTTCGCCCATGGGCCTCATTGTAGCGTTCCTCTGCCCTGGTCCTGGGATTCCTCACTGGGGTCAGTAGCCATGACAGGTTGGGGTACCCAGAGTCACCTGCAAATGGCGAAGGACAACTGTTAGACACACACTAACCTGTAGGGATAACCCCAGACAACCCTTCCCACTGTCTTGCTTCCAGGGGCTCACCTAATACCCACACATGGTGCCTCTGGAGTTGACCCATCACATAAGGGATGCTGCTTTTCCGCAGGATGTAGGCATCATGCACTGAGCCAGGGAACATGGCATTCACATGGGAGATGTACTGGTCTGCCAAACATACCATCTGTACATTCATAGAATGATAACTCTTCCGGTTTCTGTACACCTGTTCATTCCTGTGGGGGGGACCAAAGCCACATGGGTCCCATCAATGGCACCTATGATGTTGGGGATATGTCCCAAGGCATAGAAATTACCTTTCATTGTAGGCAAATCCTCCACCTGAGGAAAAACGATGTAGCTCCGCATTTGTTTCAGAAGGGCAGACAACACTCTGGACAATAAGTTGGAAAACATAGCCTGGGACATCCCTGATGCCATGGCCACAGTTGTTTGAAAAGACCCACTTGCAAGGAAATGGAGCACTGACAGCACCTGCACTTGAGGGGGGATTCCTGTGGGATGGCGGATTGCTGACATCAGGTCTGGCTCCAACTGGGTACACAGTTCCTGGATTGTGGCACGGTCAAACCTGTAGGTGATTATCAAATGTCGCTCCTCCACTGTCGACAGGTCCACCAACGGTCGGTACACCGGATGATGCCGCCATCTCCTCACATGTCCCAGCGGACAGTGCCTATGAAAGACAACAGCGACCACAGAGTCAAACAACTCAGAGGTACGTGCCCACAGTTTACACAGAACACCAATCATACACAAAAGATGGCCTGTATGTGTGTTGAGACTAGGTCTAGGTATGTGTGACACAGTGTAAAATGAGGCCATGTGGGCCCCTGAAATGGCGGCTGTCTGACCTCTAAAGTGGGACAATGGGATGTGAGGTAACTGCGCTGGCGTTGTACACCGTCGGAGACCGCGGCGCAATGCTGCATTGGTTAACATTGAAACCTACGGGTCCCAGGAGCCAATGGCAATGTACGCCGGCGGTGATGGTACGCACCGCCGCGGACGTGACCGCCATTTTCTATCTCTTCAATCACTCGATACCTGATCTTCGACAGGAGAGGACCTACACTGCAAGTGCTGCTGTGACCTCAGTCTGGAAAAGACAATGGCTCGTGCGTCTGGGGAAAGGGCCCCTGCCTTCACATCGGAGGAGTTGGAGAAGCTCGTTGATGGGGTCCTCCCCCAGTACACGCTACTCTACGGTCCTCCAGACAAACAAGTAAGTACACAGGGAGCATGTTGTATGGGCTATGCCTGTGTGGAGAGGGCTGGATGTAAGAAGGAAGGGGGCAGAGTGCTGCGTGCATGAAAGACGGTGGGTGCATGTGCCACATGGCAAGGGTAGGGATGGGGGCCACTCACTTTGACGGTGCAGTTGGTAATGACTTCTCTTCTTCCCCTGTACATTTCATGTAGGTCAGCGCCCACCAGAAGAAAGATATTTGGCGTGCCATCGCCAAGGACGTCCGGACCCTGGGGGTCTACCACAGACGGAGCACCCACTGCCGGAAAAGATGGGAGGACATTCGCCGCTGGAGCAAGAAGACGGCGGAGGCTCAGCTGGGGATGGCGTCCCAACGTGGGAGGGGTGCCCATCGAACCATGACCCCCCTGATGTTCAGGATCCTGGCGGTGGCCTACCCGGAGTTGGATGGGCGCTTGAGGGCATCACAGCAGACACAAGGGGGTGAGTACACTCTCATTAAGCTGACTTTGTGCGCAGTGGAGTTGTCTGGGTGGGGGAGGAGGGCTGTGGGTTTCCTTAGGCCAGAGCGAGTTCCGTAGGCTAGGCCCCTCCGTAAGGCATAGCCCTGTTGCCCCCCCACCCCACCTCTGTAGAGTGCCAAGTACGGCTATTCATGCCCCTGTGTCATCTATGTGTGCAGATGTCGTCCATAGCCTTGTAGGCCATTTCCCAGGAATTGCACTGTAGAGCCCAAGAGTGCGGCGTAGTGCAGGGGGCTTCTGTGTCTGTCTTGTCCGCCAACGGTAGCGGTAATCCATGCACTCAACATGTCTTTATTCTGTCTCCCCCCCTTTTTGTGGTCTACCTGTTCTTGTGTGCATTAGCATCATCAGGCGGAGAAGCAGTGGCACCGGAGCACGAGGGAGCAGCATCCCACATGGCCATGGAGGGCCACACTACGGACTCTGAATTCACCAGTGGGACGGAGGGCGAGGGGCGCTCCACGGCGGGGACAGGAGCTGAGACCAGCGACACAGACTCGTCCTCTGATGGGAGCTCCCTTGTGGTGGCGGCAACATCTGTGCCCCCCGCATCTACAGGTACAGCCGCCACCCCCCCACCAGCACCGCCCTCCCAGCAGCCCCTCAGCCTTCACCCCGTACCCGCTCACCCAGGAGGGTGGGCTTTGCCCCAGGCACCTCAGGCCCTGCCCCCGTCACCCCTGCTGCCCTCAGTGAGGAGGCCATTGACCTCCTCAGGTCACTCACTGTTGGGCAGTCTACCATTTTGAATGCCATCCATGGTGTAGAAAGGCAGTTGCAACAAACTAATGCATTCCTGGAGGCCATTCATTCTGGTCAGGCGGCCCTTCACCGAGCTTTTCAAACTCTGGCCTCTCCAACTTCCTCCACCCCGACCCAATCCCCTGTACCTCTGCCTATCCCAAGCACACCATCAGAACAGCCTGCACACACCTCACCACACAAGGGAAGCTCAGGCAAACATAAGCAGCACACATCCCACAGGCACTCACGCAAGCATCACACACATGCAGACACACCAACATCCACTGCCTCCACTGTGTCCCCCTCCTCGTCGTCTCCCTCCTCCCTCCCAGTCTCGTCTACACACACACCTGCATGCACTACCTCTACAGCCACTGCGTCCCTCACCAGAACACCCACCAGCACACCCCACTCACGTACAGTCACCACCCCCACTACCATTCACACGTCCCCTGTGTCCTCTCCCAGTGTGTCTGTGACGCCCCCTCCGAAGATACACAAACGCAGGCACACACCCACCCAAAAGCCATCCACCTCACAACAGCCTCCAGCGCATGCACCTGCACCCAAAGTCACCAAACATACACCTCCTACTACCACCACCTCTTCCTCCACTCCCAAACCCCCTCCAGCTACCCATCCCAGTGTGTCCAAAAGAATTTTCCTGTCCAGCCTTGACCTTTTTCCCACACCTCCCCCACCCCGTCCATCTCATAGGTCCCGAAGTAGCACCTCAGCCACAACATCTCCGGGACCAGTGGTGCCTGTAGTCACAGGTATGTGGAGTGCACCGGCCACCAGGACAGCCAGTGTGGCACGGAGCAACAGCACAGCCAGTCCCCCCCCCCTGTGAAGCATCAGAAGTTGGCCAGTGCCCGGCGGGAGAGGGGGAAGACTCCAGCCACCAAAGCCGCTCCCAGGGGTCCCGTTGGGAGTGTGGAGTCAGCTGTTACACCTCCCAAGGTGGGGAAGGGCCACAAGAAACCCGGCAAGTCTGGGAAGAGCAGCACGGTGGAGAAGACCGCCATCATCCCCGCTGCCCAGGGGGCCACCACCAGCCCCATCCCAGCTGCCCAGGAGGCCACCGCAAGCCCCATCCCAGCTGCCCAGGAGGGCCCCGCCAGCCCCAGCCCAGCTGCCCAGGAGGGCCCCCCCAGCCCAGCTGCCCAGGAGGGCCCCGCCAGCCCCAGCCCAGCTGGCCCAGGAGGACCCCGCCAGCCCCAGCCCAGCTGCCCAGGAGGGCCCCGCCAGCCCCAGCCCAGCTGCCCAGGAGGGCCCTGCCAGCACAAGCCCAGCTGCCCAGGAGGCCACCGCCAGCACAAGCCCCGCTGGGTCATGAAGGGCCGCCAGCACAAGCACCGCTGAACAGGGCACCGCCAACTCAAGCACCGCTGAACAGGGCACCGCCAAATCAAGCACCGCTGAACAGGGCACCTCCAGCACAAGCACCGCTGAACAGGGCACCGCCAAATCATGTACCGCTGAACAGGGCACCGCCAACTCAAGCACCGCTGAACAGGGCACCGCCAAATCAAGCACCGCTGAACAGGGCACCGCCAACTCAAGCACCGCTGAACAGGGCACCGCCAAATCAAGCACCGCTGAACAGGGCACCGCCAACTCAAGCACCGCTGAACAGGGCACCGCCAAATCAAGCACCGCTGAACAGGCACCGCCAACTCAAGCCCCGCTGGGCCATGAAGGACCGCCAGCACAAGCCCCGCTGGGCCATGAAGGACCACCAGCACAAGCACCGCTGAACAGGGCACCGCCAAATCAAGCACCGCTGAACAGGGCACCGCCAACTCAAGCACCGCTGAACAGGGCACCGCCAACTCAAGCACCGCTGAACAGGGCACCGCCAACTCAAGCACCGCTGAACAGGGCACCGCCAGCACAAGCACCGCTGAACAGGGCACCGCCAACTCAAGCACCGCTGAACAGGGCACCGCGAAATCAAGCACCGCTGAACAGGGAACCGCCAAATCAAGCACCGCTGAACAGGGCACCGCCAAATCAAGCACCGCTGAACAGGGCACCGTCAAATCAAGCACCGCTCATCAGGGCACCGCCAACTTAAGCACCGCTAGCCCATGAGCGGCAGGGGCACTGACGCAACTGGGTCCGTCACGGGGTGAGTGATGCATTCTGGGCACCAGTCCCCCTCCAGAACCAGTGGAGAGATCCATCCACTACCTCTGTCCTTCACAGGATGAAGCACTCTGGGCACCAGTCCCCCCCCAGAACCAGTGGAGACATCCATCCACTACCTCTGTCCTTCACAGGATGAAGCACTCTGGGCACCAGTCCCCCTCCAGAACCAGTGGAGACTGTTATCCACTTGAGAGACTGTGGCTTTGCACTCCCCAGGATTGAACAGTGGGCAACCCACCCACTGGAGAGACTTTAGAGACTGTGGCTTTGCACTCCCCAGGATTGAACAGTGGGCATTGAGCCCCCTCGTGGATCTGGCGTTGTGCACTCATCCGGCTGAGGTGCCCCTCCTTCCCCCTGAGGTGCCTGTTGTATTTCTATCTGATGCCCCTGCAGTGTTCTCTCTGTTTTGATCTGGTATCGAGTGTGGGCCTCGCCCATGCATTTTGGGCCCAGTGGTCCACGGACTATAAATGGTGCAATACCTGGACTTGTATTATTGGTGTATATATTTATTTATAGTGTATATATATTTTGGAGTACTGTATTTTAATAGATTACAATGGTTACAATAATTTCCTTTTGTCTTTGCATTCTTCCGGGGGGCTTGGGGGGTGTAACTGTTATGTATCAATATGTATTAGTGTGTGTGTTGTAGTGGGTAAGGGTGGGTGTATTGCGGGTGTGTGTCCCTGTTTTTTTGCTCCCCCCTCCCCTGTGTCGTAGGTGCAGTACTCACTGTGGTCTTCGCCGCCGGCGTTCGTGCTCCTGGTACAGGAGCAGGAAGACTATCGCAGGTAGAATTTGGAGTTCCGGGTCCATGGTGTCCTCGTTCCTCGTGGACTGTGATGAGGTGAGCGTTTTCCCTTCGAAATTCCTGTTTCCGCCGTGTTTTTATACGCGGTGAATCCGCCCCGGAAAAGGTGGCGGATTGACCTGTCAAAATAGTGTGGGCGGTACATTGTCTCGCCTATCTGTTGGCGGTGACCGCCGCGCTGTTTGTTTGTCCCACCATGGCAGTCTGAGTGTTAAAGTGGCTGTCTTTGTTGGCGGTTTCCACCACGGTCGTAATTGCAAATTTTTACCGCCGGCCTGTTGGCGGTCTTACCGCCGCTTTAACACCGTCCGCCAGGGTTGTAATGAGGGCCTTTATGTACATTCTCAGCCAGCAATGCAATGGCATCCTGTTTGCATGCTTCTTGAGTATCTGATGCCACCATAATGGTGTCAATGTACTGAATCAAAACTGACTTGCAAGACATAATCAAATACTCCAGATTTTTCTTTAGAATCTGATTAAATATCTATGGACACTCAGTATACCCTTGTGGGATACAACACCACATTAAGACCCTGTGTCTGAGCTGGAACGCAAAAAGGAACTGACTGTCCTTTTGCAACGGTATCGAAAAGAAGGCCTGACACAGGTTAATGACAGTGAACCGCTCAGCCTCACATGGAATCTGAAACAATATCAAAGCTGGATTCGGTACCACAGAGCAACAGGGAACAACAATAGTGTTTATTTTTCTGATGTGTTGTACAATCCTGCACTTTCCATTTTGTTTCTGAAGACCCATGATGGGAGAGTAACATGGACTTCCCCTTATTTCCTTCTAAATTCCCTGCTGAATCATTGACTCAATCACAGGAGTTATTCCAGCAATCATTTCAACTTATACTGCAAGGTTTTCGGGAACTCAACATATGGCTTAACAGCAATTCGGACAGGCTCTGCGCCTTTTATTAGTCCAATTTATTTTCCTGAAAAATCCCACATTTCATGCTTAACAGTTTCCCTCAAATCCAAGAGCAGGTCATCAACTGTCAACAAAGTCAGAAGTGTGTAATACATTTCGTTTTTCATCAACTTAAAGGCAGCATCTTCATCTTGAGTATGAACCTCTATTGCTGCTGGAGTACAATAGATGACACAATATAATTCCGCCAACAAATCTCTTCTCAAGAGATTTACTGGACTGCAGTCACATAATATGAACTTGTGCTTGTCTTCAACCATTCATATTTTCACTAGAGCTGGGACAGTTTCCTGAACCGCCATTTGTTTATTTTCCACACCAAAAACTTGGACTGTTTTTCCTGAGAGGGCTAGGTTTGGACTTCTACTGTTCTCAGAGTACAATGTGTAGCACCATTCTCAACCAAAAATTATACGGGTGGCCATCCACTTCATTATCTATGAATGATCCACTCAGGTCTACCTCTAAGTCTGTGCCAAGTATGCAGTCTTCTTCCCCTCTCAGACACCATCAGGCTTACTGATCGGAGCCATTTCCTTCACCTGTATCATACAAAGATATTTTTGGAACAAATTTCCATTCTGCGTTCCATTTGCATTCATCTTCAGACTTCGATTTGGATGTTGGCGTATGCCAGTAGCATTTTGCTGTGGTATAAGAGGTTGAGGGACATGCATTTGTCAGGGCTTGGGGCACATTGAAATTTTGGCTCCTGGGCCTTTAGAATCCCTACATCCGGTTAAAAGTATTATTTTGGGAGGGTAAAACCCTGCACAATGAGCTTGATGAGCAGGATTTAAACAATATTCCAGCTTCCAGTGTCCCAGTTTATTGCAAACATGACAAGGAGTTGCTCTTTTTAGACACTTTACATTCATTTCTGTAGTAGAATCTATTGGGACACCTAACTCTTTGCCTTGAGTTGGATTCTGTGGCTATTGATGTACACCTTGCATTGCATCTGCATTACTTACAGCTATGGGCATCTGGCTAGTTCTCTGAGCTACCTTCATTTGGCAAGCATCAGTTTTTCTTTAAACTGTTTCTTTTTAATTTCTATTTTGTTGTGGCAGTATTTTCCATAATGCAAAATCTCATCAATAGACTTGTTCTGCCAACAGATCAAATGCTGCTGAATCATCAAGCTAATCTCTGGCTTCAAACCTGTCACAAACCTCAACACAAAATGTCCCATATCTTTTGACTCCACACTCTCCATACCACTCTACATTTTGAATGCCTACAACAATTTCTCATTATAGGCATGTATTGACTCCTTTGGTTCTTGAGTCCTCCTGTCAGTTTTAACCCAATCATCATCCTGAGGAGGCACTTTCCCTTTCAGAAACGTTATGACTACCTTTTTTCATAACCAATGGTGAGGGACCCTTAGTTACTATATTTCAAGGAGGTTCATTTTCAGGCCAGTGAAGAGTTAGCCTACATTCCGCCCATAAATCACTCGGAACAACAATGTCAAACAACGTGCTCAAATCAACCCACAGTCCCTGCAAGGTTCACAAACCTTTTAGCCTGTTTGTACCATTCAACTGGCTTCTCACGCAGTTTTGGGAAATCATTAGTAAATGATGCAAGATCACTTCTACTCCATGGCACATGAACATAACCTCCACCAGGCACTCTATTAAAGGGAAGGCTTCAACATTTCCCTCTGCTCCAACCGGAGGATGGTTTAGCAGAAGGTTTCTTCACCTCTTTTTTTTTTTGCACATTTGGTCTCCCATTTACCTACTTATCCAATTCATTCCATTTCCTAATATTATGAATCAGTTCCTTAATCCGGGTTTTTAATCTTGGTGTTCTCCTTTCAGAAATATCTTTGTAACTAAAACACACCCGACAGCCTCTCTGCAGTTTTTTTTGTTTTTTTTTGTCTACCTCATATCTTTGTGCCAAATTAAGCCAACTTATCATGAAGTTGGTACGCTTGTTTAGTAATGTCCCTAATATGTGTCCAGCCTCTCCAAACCATCTTTTCCAACAATCATCGCGTCCAGTTCTGCCATTAGTTTTGTCACTTCTCCCTTGGAGGTAATGGACGCGTTCCCTCACTCATGTCTGTATTCATACTCTTCGTAGACGGGGTATTTCCATTAAAGTATTGTACCCATTCATCTGTTTTCATGGCACTAATAGGTTGTGCAACTACAGGAATGTTGGGGGGGAATCAATTACTTGGACACTATTTAGCAGATACAAAGGTGATTCCCATACGGGAATAGTATGGGTAGGCATCTTTTGATAAGGACCTATTGAAGCACGTCCTGACATGTTCATCGTAGTATCTGCTCTTGCCCCAGATGGAGTGCTAGTATGAGTTGGAATTAAAGGAACAAAGTCCCTGAAAACATTTGGAACTCTGTTCTGTCTTTCAGCATTACCAGGTGCATTCAGATTATACGTATTTCTCCCAGGACGTTTTGTCTTATAAATAGGAACTATGGACCAATAGTGACTGGAACTGTAAGGGCATCCACAGTACTCACTGTAGTATCAATGGGGGCACATTCTCCTTGTCTTTCTCTCCAAAACTCAAAAGTCACACTAGTGGAAGGAACACCTACCAGACTTGGGGTCATTTTGGTTGCTGCAGTTGCAATAGCACCTGAGCCACTATCACCAACAGTCTGATTCCCACTTCCATCTCTGATATTATTATATGGAGGTGGACTTTCAGAAAGTGACTCGTCCAAAAAGCTATCTTCGAAATCCCCATCACTACACATACTCATGTCATCAGGCTCCTTTGGTTTCTTTTCTTTCAGTTTTCATATTGTTTTTCTTTCCCCCTCTCCCTCAGTCACATCAGTAGACAGAGCTGGATACAGCTTGACTCCCTCTGTCATGTCTGTTCTCCACCTTTTCTGCTCAGCATCCCATCTAGCATCTGCATAACTTCGCACAGCTTTCTTTACCCTACCTTGGTATCTCTCGCTTTCTTTTGCATGAGCAGCACATTCCCAAGCATTAAGTGCTTCACATTGTATGGGTCTAGGAGGTGGCTTTATTTCGTGTAGCACTCTCCTCAGATTCTCAATGATTCATAAATTAAATGTGCCATCCTGCAGGAATCTTAATGGATTATCATTTTCTGTGATCTTGTACCATTGACTAAGCCAAACATATATATGAAGCCCTACATTTGTCACCATGTAATGACCTGGAATACCTTCGGGAGGTGCCACTTCTACGTTCTTACTGGGGATATAAACATCTCCTCTAAACATGTCTCATAATATTTTAAAACATTACATTTTTCCAAACTTTTCGCAGTAATTCAATTTATTTCGAAATAGTGCCATATCCACAATCCTTTGCTCCGCTACAACTACCAATTACAGCCTAGCACCTTATGAAGTCACCCACCAATAGCAGCCCAATACCAAGCCTACCGACCTATACTAGCACTGCACACTGTGATGTAGCTCTCACTCCTCGCAGCAGTTCCCCCTCCTTTACAATCTGCTCGCACACTTGCTCCGAAGCATCACATGCATACAAAATACAATACAATAAACCTTTGTCTATTTTACTAAAAAATGAACAGTTTAAATCACACAAGAAAGTTTACAACCACTTCCGATAAAACCTCAAACTGCGGGGTAACATCTAAATCAGTCCAGCTTCTCTCTGCACAATAAGATCCACTATACTGATTCTTTCACATTCGCACAAAATGAACTTCTAATTTAACCTGGCCATTGATGATGTCCTTACAATGACCACAAATGCTAAGCAGACAATATAATATGGTGTCTTTTGCACCTTTTAAACTATCCCACTAAACATTATTGCTAAATCGTGTGAAAATTCTTTTTGCACCTATTTCTACCATACCTGGGTCGAAATCACCCGAACCAAAGAGGATGCTAACAGTTACCTCATCTGGACTCAAACCATATTGTATATATTACACAGGGGAACTATCCAGGAATTTGACATTTCAACTTATGTAAGAATGCAGGTTTGTGTAAGGACTAAAACATATCTAAATGTAAGTTGTAATGATCAGCAGGGTACAAGTTTTGTTTGGCTATCGATAAAACATATTTACAGAGCATAGGACCAGCAAACTTGTGATATTAAGTGCTATATAAAAAGTTATTTTTACATTTACTTTTCTTTGCAATTGAAACATTCCTACCCCTGGAAATGTGTTCCTACTCAAGTGTAGCTACTGGCAGTCTAAAGTAGTTCAATTTAATTGATATATGTCTGATTTACACAGAGGGCTCTCCCTGTTTTGTGCAAATACATTTATGTTCAGAAACAGGAAATAATGCAGCACAGGAGGTACATGGGAGAATAGTGCCAGCACACCACAAGCTTGTCAAGCTTTTAAAATAAACTCAATTATGGTTACTACTTAGAGAATAAGAGCCTGATTTAGAGTCTGGCGGAAGGGGTTCCTCCGTCACAAACATGACATACCCCGTTAAAATTCCATTATAGCCTTTGGAACTTGTAATGCGGCAGATGGGATATCCGTCACGTTTGTGACAACGTAACCCCTCTGCCAAAGTCTAAATCAGGCCTTAAATCTTCATTTACACATGCAATAAGGCTATATTATTGGATACTCGAAAAGCCAATATGTTGTGACAGTCTCCTCTGAAATGTGACACCATATGATCCTAGGTGATTCTCGGTGCAAAGATTTTTCATATACTGATCGTAGGCTTAGAAAGCTGACATACTGTATGACCACCTGCACAGCATGCCACTGCCTTAGTGTGAAATAACAACCTCAATCTGGCCAGTGGTGAGCAAAATGGACAGGAGAAACCACGAGCAGTGGAAATAGTCCAAGTTACCAACCTGTACTGAGACAGGTGTCTACGTACAGGCTCTTTTCTTCTGGTGCACTCAGTCCTTGTGTCTGTGTCTCTGCACATGAGTTTGCTGACAGCCCTTTCTGAAGATAGGATAGGAACATGGGCTGACCCTTCTACAGCCCTACTCTATCATGGCTTCTGATATGGTTTGGGGCAACACTGCTACAAATGCATCACTACCCAAGCATGCTCCTATGTTTCAATGGAGTGCGTTTCAGGGGGCATGCACAGCTCCTCTATGGCTTCTGAGGGTGTAAAGGGTACGGGAAGGAGCATAGCACTGATGATAGTAAACCCCCAAACTGACTGTTAGTTTGTGTGTTTATACTTTTTGCCTTTCAAAGCTGTTCAAGGCAGCTTCTTTTTGTGCCTGCTGATACTGGACAATGGTGCTGTAGCGCACCCAGGCACCTGCCACCACTGGTAGAAGGACTGGGGAAACTGGGACGGTGGAAGGGTAGAGGTGAGTGTAAAGGAGGAGAACAAGCAAAAGAAGATAAGCGACTGGGAAGCAGAGTGGTGAATGTCAGTGTATGGAGAGGAGAGGTAAATATTACAGGGTCAGAACCAGCAAAAGGAGAGTAGATGTGTGGGAGAGATGAAACATGAGCAGTAGAACATGGAGGGAAGAGTGTTGCATCCAAAGGGTGCAGAACCAGCAAAAACATTGAAGCTGGAGGGAAAGATAAAAAGTGCAAGGTAGTGTTCGAATGGGAGCAGTAAATATAAAAGAAGCAGAATCATCAGGAGAAGTTAAGTGGCAGGAAGAGGGAAGGGTGAGAGGTGGATGAAAGAGGGAAGGATCACCAAGAGCAGGTAAGAGGCTGGATAGGGAGGAAGAGGGGAAGTAGCTGTTGCAGGGGCAGAGCCACTGAGGAAAGATTAGATGCTGACAGAGGTTAGAGATGTAGGGTGCAGCAGGGATAAGAGAGGGGGTGAAACAGGAGCAGAATCACTGAGGAAAATAAGAGGCAGTGGGAGGGATGAGGTGAAGTGTAGGACATGGAAGAGGAAGATGGCTGTAAAAGATTCAGAAACAACAAGACAAGAGGCTGGAGGTAAAAGGGATAGGTGGATTTAAAGAGGACAGACCAGCAAAAAACGGTAGGAGGCTGGATTGAGAGATGAGAGGTCAAGGGTAGCACATGGATGGGAGATGGTAAGAAGGGCAGAACCAGCAGAGAGTTTGAAGTTGGCGGTGGTTGAACCTTTGAACCATAGAGGTATCCCCTAAATTTTAGCCCTGTTTGCCATGGGACCCTGCAATGTAGATCATTATTGTTAGTGGTACCATGATCTGGCTCTGAGAGGTCAAGTGTTAAAACCTCTTCCTCCAATCTATCCAGCCAGGCCCTCAGATGGCACAGATCTGTTGTTTTCGTTCTTTAAGTTTTATAGCTGTTGCTGGGGAATGCACAGATGTGATTTCCCCCAGCCCACAGTGAAATGAAGCTTGAACTGAAAAGGCACACAAAAAGGGATTTTAGAACAAGGAAATGCCCACTTTCTAGAAGTGGCATTTCCAAGGTATTACTGACAAAACCACCTTTACCATTGGAAAGAGTTTGTCTTTAGGAATCTAATATCAGATATCCAATATAAGAGATCCAAATTTTCCTTTGCAGCATAGCAGAGATTCTTCTGCGGTCGACGATAGGAAGAGAAAGACCCCCCTCACTGACCGTGACCCCTTTAATGGGTGGGGTCAATGTGTGCATTACGTTTGTGTGGCCTGGAAGCACTAGAAGTGCTTCTGGGGCCATGCTGGTGCAGCATACAATCATTGCGCCCCTTGCTAGGGGGTCAGAGGTGCTTTGTGCCCCCACACCCCACCAGGTGCTCTCAGCCCAGTGAGCCCCAGCCATACGTAGGGGCTTCCCTGATATGGGGGAGCCCTGTGCAGTTAACATGATGAAGCTGCTCCACTGCAATCCACTATTGTACATAGGACTAATTATAAACTTCCCCTCATATTAACCTATGGGAAGAGCAGTTCTCAATGGTAGTGAAAACACACATGAGCATTCTTCACTCCATGGGCACGTGTGCCCCGGCGCACGCACATGCCTGCAGGAGCAGGCTGGACACAAGCTCTGAGAACACCACAAGGGTGCAAGTGCACCTATATAGGCCTGCTGTGACAGGCTCAGTGCATATATAAAAACCCTAATGTGAAAGTGTGCACATACTGGCAAGTTGTGCCAGGCTCAGTATATGCATGAAAACACCAATGTGCAAGTGTGCGCATACTGGCAAGTTGTACCAGGCCCAGTATACATCTGAGAACAGAAATGTGCAAGTGTGCACATACTGGTAAGTTTTGCCAGGACCAGTATACATCTAAGAACACAAATGTGCAAGGGTGCACATACTGGCAAGTTGTGCCAGGCTCAGTATACCTATGAAAACACCAATGTGCAAGGATTCACATATAGGCAAGTTTTGCTAGGCTCAGTATATACATCAAAACACTAATGTGCAAGTGTGCACCTGTTGGCAAGTGGTGCCACGCCTAGTAAACATCTGAGAATACCAATGTGCAAGTGTGCACATATAGGCCAACCAGGCCAGGCTCAGGATATACATGAAAATACCAATGGGCATTTGTGCACATATAGACACGCCAGGCCATGATCAGTGTATACACGAAAACACTAATGTGCAAGTGTGCACATGCTGGCAAGTTGTGCCAGGCCTAGTATACATCTGAGGACACCAATGTGCATGTGTGCACATATAGGCAAGCCAGGCCAGGCTCAGTATACACATGAAAACTGTTGACGCTGAGTTTTTACTTACATTTTTAATGAATATTCATGTATTCTGAGTGTTGGATTTGCGTAGAAATTGTATTAACTTAGAGAAAAATAATGCACGCAAGTGTGTCCACATGAGTGGCTGCCAGTGTTCACGAAGTGTACTTATTAATGGCTTATTAATATGAAATATTGAGCTTTTGTTTGATTAATGTAGTAATATGTCATATTGAGGGTTATGCATTATGTATTAGCTTTATTATTTTTAGGACTTAACTTAGCAGGAGGTCTCGGCCTCGCTGCACGGACTCATGTCAAGCTGCATTTCTTAGGTATTCAATAAAATGGCTGTTTAGAGAATTAAATTGTAATTTTCCACTGTGCTGACCTAATGTGCTAGTAGCTAAAAGTCTTTCTCATGAGAACTGCCGGCTAGAAGATGCTGTACTAGCTAACACAACATTGTTTAATGAAATATATGTAAGACTGAGTTTCTCAGGAGAAATACAATGAAGACACTGACTGGAGTAAAAGCTGCAACAATATTGTTACCTGACGAGCCGGATGATGAGAACAGTACGAAAGGAACCAATCAACGACATGTGAACCGTGTACTAGTAGAAATGTAGATTTGAAGTGTGAACATGCGATCCTTTGACCAATAGGGACCTGGGAAGTAGTTTTAGAACTAACTTAGCCAGACTGCACAGGGAGAGGAGACTGCCATTATTTGCTTGACCATCCTGAGAAGAGACATGCTTAACTTTATTGCTTAAAGACTTTGCCGTTTCTGAACTTTGATGCTGAATCCTGATGCCTTGCTGACCGAACTGATGTCCTGAGGACGAAGACTGTCACAGCTTGCTGATCCAAACTGAGGATAGGTAAATTGACTATGATGTTGTTTGCTATGTCTATTTGCTTTTGTTTCTAGGTGCCAACCGCTATTTTGATAGAGCCATAGTTAGATTTTTTTTCAAGTTTGTGTTGACTAAATTGTTTTGCATGACGCCCAAACATGCTGACGCTAATCTGGTGTTAGTTAGGATCCTCACTACTGAAGTTCAGTACGTGGAGTAACATTTGATGTCTTTTTTTGCTGAATCTAAATGTATGTGATATCGTTTGCGCAGTTATTCTTGCTATTAATTTGTACTGTTATTTTAGAATGTGTAGTACCTCAAGCTTTGATTAGATTGCGTTTCTTTCGTCGCTTTGCTCAGCCAGTATTGTTTCTGTATGTTTATCAATTGATTTTGAGACTAACCTACGTGACATTAGCATTGTTAATATAGGGAAATAAATATTCTAACTTTTCCACAAAGGTGTGGTTATTCTTGACTGCAAGGTCATGGTGTGTGGCAATTACTGACTCCAATTGATCACTAATGTTATGGATTATTGATGTTAAGGAATAATTATTGATTACTAATCTGCATGTACGGGATATATGGTGGGACCATCTTAAGTGTAGTCAAAAGGTTCATTGACCCTATTCGCGTCCCCTTGTAAGTTTACTTATTAAGGTTAGACGCGCCAACAAATGCCAAGGTGTAAGTGTGCACTTACTGGCGGGCGCCCCTTCCTAACTTACGTAGTGAGGGAGCACGTGCACTTTCCCCTTGTACGTACAGCGGGAAAGTGCCCAGGGCCCTAAGGCCGCTCAAACAGGATCAGCAAAGCCCCCTAGAAAAAGCAAAAAGGTTTTGGGAACCACTATCTGCGGGTGTGAGGTCTAACACTTACTCATCCAATCCTTTGGTTTCTTACTGATAACTTGCACATATTGATACCCAAATCATCATTTCCTTCAGTGGCAATCTGGTCTCTGTCCAAGAATATGTTTGAACTTGCATGCTAGCAGTTGGTTTCTGAATGAAGACAAATTAAAACATTATAGTGACAAATCAAGGGTCCTAATTTTTTTAACGATCTCATAGAATATAGGGGGTCATTACAACATTTGCGGTAAAAGCCGCGTACCGCCGTGCTGAAGACCGCCGACACACCGCCGCGGAATTCCACCACGTCATTATGACCCACAGCTCAGAATCCACCAAACTTTAGATACCCACACAAATCCGCCACACCAAAGGTCAGTGATAAACTGGCAAAAACAAAACCTCCACCGTCACTCCAACAGGAATACGCCCACACTATCAGGACCCACAAATCCATGCGGCTGTCTTTCAACCGCGGTATTCCATTGGCGGTACACACCGCTGTGCTCAAAATACACACACATTTACAAAACACTACCATATTGGACAATTCCAAATACACACACCTGATACACATACACACACCACTCCCACACACCCAATACAATATAAAACACACACCCACATCACCCACAAACCCCTACTACCAAAAATTCCGAAAGAAGGCCAGAGAGAGACACCACAATCTACAAACAAGCATCCACAGGCACTCAACACCATCACCCACATAACATCCACGCACCTCACACAACACACCACTAAATATCACCCCACACATCACAACACACACCAACCCTCACACCACCCCATGGCACGGCAAAAACACCCCAGGTTTTCTGAAGAGGAGCTCTGGGTCATGGTGGAGGAAATCATCCGGGTAGAGCCACAGCTATTCGGAGCACAGGTGCAGCACACCACCATAGCTACGAAGATGGAGCTCTGGCGAAGAATAGTGGACAGGGTCAATGCAGTGGGACAGCACCCAAGAAATAGGGATGACATCAGGAAGAGGTAGAACGACCTACGGGGGAAGGTGCATTCCGTGATCTCAAGACAACACCTTGCAGTTCAGAGGACTGGTGGCGGACCCCCACCTCCTCCCCCACAACTAACAATATGGGAGGTGCAAGTCTTGGCTATTCTGCATCCTGAGGGCCTCGCAGGAGTAGCTGGAGGAATGGACTCTGGTAAGTAAAATCTTTAATACTATATCCCCCACCCTACCTGCATGCCATCACATACCCCCACCCTCGTCCTCACCCCCATCACTCCAACTCCTCACAAATGTCCCAATATCACAAACCACCCATCCCAATACCAAGCCCTACATGCAACAACAAAGCATGGACACCCATCACCAAAGCATGGCCACTGCACATACCCATACACCCCCCTAAACCATCATCACACACGGTCCCACACAGGAATGCAAGAACTGGAGTACACGGTCACCCACCCATTGCACACAATGGCACACACAGATGCAATAATCATGCTTTTACACCCCTGCAGGACCCCTACCCAATGTCACCGGCCAGGAGGGTCCAGACATGTCCACACCACCAACAGAAGAGGCCCACAGTGATGACAGCAGCTCTGTCCAACTGGATCTAGACAACCAGCCCGGTCCATCTGGGACCTCGGGACAGTCGGTTCCCCTCACACACTCACAGGCCACCACAGAGCTTCCCCCCTCTGGAAACACCAGCACAGCACCCACCCAGCGGGCCCATAGCTCTGTCCCCAGGACATGTCAATCAGCAGTGTGTCCACCACTACAGGGAACCCAGGCTAGCCCACCACCCCAACAACAACAGGGACCTTGGGGCAGTGGCAGTGGGCACACGGTTCAGGGGACAGAGGCCCACGGAAACAGGGGAACTGGGAGGGCTGCTGTGCGACAGGGGGAGGACAGGCCCAGGGAATCCACTCTCCATGAGGCCCTCTCCAACATCATGGGAGCCTACCATCATTCCCAGGAGACGATGGCAACGGTACTGGCCAAGTTTCAAGGGACCCAGAGGCTGCAGGAGGAACAGTATTTGGGCTACAGGGAGGAACTCAAATCCATCAATTCCACCCTGGGCACCATCGTAGGGATGCTGAAGGAAGTCCTCAACACCAGGAGGGACACTGTGGCACAACAAGGGGCCCCTGACACTAGCATGGACGATGAACTGCCCACCACCTCTACCGGCGCTAGTGGACAGGAGGCACCGCCACAGGACCACCACACCAGGACCCCACCCCCCTGCAGATAGAGAACCACCCCGCAAACGGTCCCTGAGATCCAGGACAAAGACAGAGAACGATGCCAAGACCCCCGCCAAGAAATGAGACCACCCTGATAGTCATCCTTTTGTCCCACCTTGTCACCCTGTCCATCCTCAAACTGCCCCAGCTCCACTTCCTATGCCCCTTTGGCCAATGCACCTGTGAGACTAATAGCTTGGACTCTGCCATGGACATTCCTCCACCATCACCCCTCACCATTTTTCAACCCCCTCCAATATTGAGCACTTAAATAAACACCCTTAAAGCACAAAACAATCTGGAGTCTGTCTGTGATTTCGAATTAGTGTATTATCAATTACAGTGACAAAATGCTCTTTCAAATGTAAAGTCAACATACCTATGTCACACAGCTCTAGTCCATGAGGAAACAATGCAGATGTCACACAGTGGGACCCACATCTGTGAAATCGTAAGGGAAAGTGAAAACTCAGTGACCCTACACTGGGTGAAAAGGACAGACAGTTGAGAGGTAGTAGTGTTAAAGTACATGTAGCAGGCAGGTTTGCCTTCTTACCTGTGTCTCACTGGAAGTATTGCAGGATCACCGAGTTCCTGTTGTCGATGTCCTCTTCTTCTGCTTCCTCGTCTTCACTGTCCACAGGCTTCACAGCTGCCACAACACCTCCATCTGGACCATCCTCCTGCAGAAAAGGCACCTGTCGTCGCAAAGCCAAGTTGTGAAGCATACAGCAGGCCACGATGATCTGGCACACCTTCTATGGTGAGTAGAATAGGGAACCACCTGTCATATGCAGGCACCGGAAGCTGGCCTTCAGGAGGCCGAAGGTCCGCTCTATAATCCTCCTAGTTCGCGCATGGGCCTCATTGTAGCGTTCCTCTGCCCTTGTCCTGTGATTTCTCACTGGGGTCAGTAGCAATGACAGATTGGGGTAACCAGAGTCACCTGCAAATGGCGAGGGACAACTGTTAGACACACACTAACTCTTAGGGATATCCCCAGACCCAGACAACTATTCCCACTGATTTGGTTCCAGGTGCTCACCTAATAGCCACACACTGTACCTCTGGAGTTGCCCCATCACATAAGGGATGCTGCTATTCCGCAGGATGTTAGCGTCATGCACTGAGCCAGGGAATTTGGCATTAACATGGGAGATGTACTGATCTGCCAAACACACCATCTGCACATTCATCGAATGGTAACTCTTCCGGTTTCTGTACACCTGTTCACTCCTGCAGGGGGGATCAAGGCCACATGTGTCCCATCAATGGCACCTATGATGTTGGGGATATGTCCCAGGGCATAGAAGTCACTTTTCACTGTAGGCAAATCCTCCACCTGAGGGAAAACGATGTAGCTCCACATGTGTTTCAGCAGGGTAGACAACACTCTGGACAACACATTGGAAAACATAGGCTGGGACATCCCTGATGCTATGGCCACTGTTGTTTGAAATGACCCACTTGCAAGGAAATGGAGTACTGACAGCACCTGCACTTGAGGGGGGATTCCTGTGGGATGGCGGATAGCTGACATATGGTCTGGCTCCAACTGGGCACACAGTTCCAGGATTGTGGAACGATCAAGCCTGTAGGTGATGATCACATGTCTTTCCTCCATTGTCGACGAGTCCACCAGCGGTCTGTACACCGGAGGATGCCGCCATCTCCTCACATGCCCCAGCGGACGGTGCTTATGGAGGAGAACAGCGAGCACAGAGTCAACCAACTCTGAGGTACGTAAACACAGCTTATTTAGAAAACTATTCATAAACCAAAATTTGCCTGTATGAGTGTTGAGCCAAGGCCTAGGAATGTGTGACGCAGTTAAAAATAAAGCCATGTGGGCCCCTGAAATGGCGGCTGCCTGACCTGTAAAGTGGGACAATGGGATATGAGGTAACTGCGCTGGCGTTGTACACCGTTGCGGTAGGCGGTTGAAGACCGCGGCGCAATTCTGCATTGGTTAACATTGGACCCTATGGGTCCCAGGAGCCAATGACGATGTACGCCGGCGGTGACGGTACGCACCGCCGTGGACGTGACTGCCATTTTCTATCTGTTCAATCACTCGATACCTGATCTTCGACAGGAGAGGATCTACACTGCAAGTGCTGCTGTGACCTCAGTGTGAAAGAGACAATGGCTTGTGCGTCTGGGGAAAGGGCCCCTGCCTTCAGCACGGAGGAGCTGGAGATACTCGTGGATGGGGTCCTCCCCCAGTACACGCTACTCTACGGTCCTCCAGACAAACAGGTAAGTACACTGGGAGCATGCTGTATGGGCATTGCCTGTGTGGAGTGGTGTGGATGAAAGATGGGGGGGGAGAATGAGGCGTGCATGAAACGACGGTGAGTGCATGTGCCACATGGCAAGGGTAGGGATGCAGGCCAGTGACTGTGACGGTGCAGTTGGTAATAACTTCTCTTTTTCCCCTGTACAATTCCTGTAGGTCAGAGCCCACCACAAGAAGGATATTTGGCGTGCCATCGCCAAGGACGTCCGGACCCTAGGGGTCTACCACAGACGGAGCACCCACTGCCGGAAAAGATGGGAGGACATTCGCCGCTGGAGCAAGAAGACGGCGGAGGCCCAGCTGGGGGTGGCCTCCCAATGTAGGAGGGGTGCCCATCGCACCATGACCCCCCTGATGTTCAGGATCCTGGCAGTGGCGTACCCGGAGTTGGATGGGTGCTTGAGGGCATCACGGCAGCAAAAAGGGGGTGAGTACACTCTCATTCTGCTGATTCAGCGCGCATTATAGGTGTCTGGGTGGAGGAGGTGGGCTGTGGGTTCCCCTAGGCCAGGGCGAGTTTGATAATTAAATCCCCTTTTTCAGGCAGACCCTGTGGCACCCCACCCCACCTGGGTACAGTGCCAACTACACCTAGTCATGCTTCTGTGACATCCATGTGTGCAGAAATCGGCCATAGCCTTGTAAGCCATGTCCCAGGGATTGAATAGTGGACCCCAAGTGCGCGGCGTAGTGCAGGGGGCTTCTGTGTCTGTCGTGTCCGCCAACTGTAGCGGTACTGCATGCACTCAACATGTCTTTCTTCTGTCTTCCCCCCCTTTTTGTGGTCTCCCTGTACTTGTGTGCATTAGCATCATCAGGCGGAGGAGCAGTGGCACCGGAGCAGGAGGGAGCTGCATCCCACATGGCCCTGGAGGGCGAGACTACGGACTCCGAATTCACCAGTGTGACGGAGGGCGAGGGGAGCTCCACGGCGGGTACAGGAGCTGACACCAGTGATACGGACTCCTCCTCTGATGGGAGCTCCCTTGCGGTGGCGGGCCCATCTGTGCCCCCCGCATCTACAGATACAGCCGCCACCCCCCTCCAGCACCGCCCTCCCAGCAGCCCCTCATCCTTTGCCCCGTGCCCGTTCACGCAGGAGGGTGGGCATCACCTTCGCCCCAGGCACCTCAGCCCCTGCCCCTGTCACCCCTGCTGCCCTCATTGAGGAGGCCATTGAACTCCTCAGGTCCCTCACTGTTGGGCAGTCTACCATTTTGAATGCCATCCAGGGTGTAGAGAGGCAGTTGCAACAAACCAATGCATTCCTGGAGGGCATTCATTCTGGTCAGGCAGCCCTTCAGCGAGCTTTTCAGACTCTGGCCTCAGCACTGATGGCAGCCATTGTCCCTGTCTCTAGCCTCCCCCCTCCAACTTCCTCCACCCAGATCCACACCCCTGTACCTCAGCCTATCCCAAGCATACCATCAGACCAACATGCACACACCTCAACACACAAAGGAAGCTCAGGCAAACATAAGCACCACACATCCCACAGGCACTCACGCAAGCATCAGACACATGCAGACATACCAACATCCACTGCCTCCACTGTGTCCCCCTCCTCCTCGTCTCCCTCATCCCTCCCTGTCTCGGCTCCACTCACACCTGCATGCACTACATCTTCAGCCACTACGTCCATCACCAGCACACCCACCACCACACCCCACTCACGTGCAGTTACCACCCCCACTACCATTCACACAGCCCCTGTGTCCTCTCCCAGTGTGTCTGTGAGGCCACCTCCCAAGGTACACAAACGCAGCCACACACCCACCCAACAGCCATCCACCTCACGACAGCCTCCAGCCCATGCACCTTCACCCAAAGTCAGCAAACGTACACCTCCTACGACCACTACCTCTTCCTCCACTCCCAAACCCCCTCCATCTACCCGTCCCAGTGTTCCTAAGAAACTTTTCCTGGCCACCCTTGACCTCTTTCCCTCACCTCCCCCACCCCGTCAGTCTCGTAGGGCCCGACTCTCCAGGTCCCAACCTAGCACCTCAGCCACAACATCGGCGGGACCAGTGGTGCCAGTAGTCACCCGATTATGGAGTGCACCAGGCAGCAGGGCAGGCAGTGTGGCAAGGAGCCACAGCACGGACAGTCCCCCACCTGTTAAGCATCAAAAGTTGGCCAGTGCCCGGTGGGAGAGGGGGAAGACACCAGCCACCAAAGCCACTCACAGGGGTACAGTTGGGATTGTGGAGTCAGCTGCGACACCTTCCAAGGTGGGGAAGGGGCACAAGAAAACCGGCAAGTCTGGGAAGATCAGCACGGCGGAGAAGATCGCCATCAGCCCTGCTGCCCAGGAGGCGACCGCCAGCAGCCACACTGCCCCAGACAGGACCGCCAGCAGCAGCCCTGTTGCCCAGGAGGCGACCGACAGCAGCCACACTGCCCCAGACAGGACCGTCAGCAGCAGCCCCGTTGCCCAGGAGGCGACCGCCAGCAGCCACACTGCCCCAGACAGGACTGCCAGCAGCAGCCCCGTTGCCCAGGAGGGGACCGCCAGCAGCCACACTGCCCCAGACAGGACCGCCAGCAGCAGCCCCGCTGCCCAGGAGCCGACCGCCAGCAGCCCCACTGCCCCAGACAGGACCGCCAGCAGCAGCCCCGTTGCCCAGGAGGCGACCGCCAGCAGCCCCACTGCCACACACAGGACCACCAGCAGCTGAACTGCTGCCAAGGACACCGCCGCCACAAGCACCGCTGCCAAGGACACCGCCGCCACAAGCACCGCTGCCAAGGACACCGCCACCACAAGCACCGCTGCCAAGGACACCGTCGCCACAAGTACTGCAGGCCCATGAGCGCCAAAAGCTCTGACGCTACTGAGGCCGCCATGAGCAGGATGAAGCACTCTGTGCACAAAGCCCCCTCCAGAACCAGTGGAGACTGTTATCCACTACCTCTGTCCTTGGCAGGATGAAGCACTCTGGGCACAAAGCAGCCTCCAGAACCAGTGGAGACTGTTATCCACTACCTCAGTCCTTGGCAGGATGAAGCACTCTGGGCACAAGGCCCCCCCAGAACCAGTGGAGATTGACATTCACTTGAGAGACTGTGGCTTTGCACTCCCCAGGATATGGCAGTGGGCAAACCACCAACTGTAGAGAATGGAGAGACTGTGGCTTTGCACTCCCCAGGATTGAACAGTGGGCAACCCACCCACTGTAGAGACTTGGGAGACTGTGGCTTTGCACTCCCTAGGATATGGCAGTGGGCAAACCACCCACTGTAGAGACTTGAGAGACTGTGGCTTTGCACTGCCCAGGATTGAACAATGGGCATGGGACTCCCTCGTGGATTTGGCGTCGTGCACTCAACCGGCTGAGGTGCCCACCCCTTCCCTTCCCCCTGAGGTGCCTGTTTTATTTCTATCTGATGCCCCTGCAGTGTTCTCTCCGTCTTGTTCTGGTATCTTGTGTGGGCCTCGCCCATGCCTTTTGGGCCCAGTGATCCACGGACTATGATGGTGGACTCCCTTGGACTTGTGTTCTTGGTGTATTTAACTGTATATAGTATAAATGTATATATTTGTAAATATTTTGGATGTATGTAATTGAATATATCACAATTTTTTGACTCATTTCCTTTTGTCCTTGCATTCTTCCAGGGGGATTGGGGGGGTGTAACTGTGATGTATCATGATGTATTAGCGTGTGTGTTGTAGTGTGTGAGGGTGGGGGTGGGGGTGGGGGTGTTGCGTGTGTGTGTCTGTCACTGTTTTTTCCCTCCCCCCTCTCCTGTGTCGTAGATGCAGTACTCACCGTGGTCTTCGCCACCCGGCGTTCGTACTCCTGGTAGAGGAGCAGGAAGATAAAGGCTGGAAAAATCTGGAGCTCTGGTTCCATGGCGTCCTGGTTCCTCGTAGGGTGTGCAGAGGTGAGCGTTTTCCCTTCGAAGTCCTGTTTCCGCTGTGTTTTTGTTTGCGGTGAATCCGCCCCGGAAAAGGTGGCGGATTGGTGGGTTGTAATTCTGTGGGCGGTACATTGTCCTCCGCCTGTCTGATGGCGGTGACCGCCGCTGTGTTTGTTTGTACCGCCATGGCGGCCGGAGTGTTAAAGTGGCTGTCTATGTTGGCAGTTTCTGCCACGGTCGTAATTCCATTTTTTTTACCGCCGGCCTGTTGGCGGTCTTACCGTCGCTTTAACACCGACCGCCAGGGTTGTAATGACCACCATAGTCTTCTCTTTGTTGGTTGGTGGAGCTGAGTCAATCGCCTATAATCATTGAGTCAACAAAAAAAATATTGGATTCCTTTTCCAGCATCTTCTTTTTTTCAGAATAGATTAACCATGGTTCATGCACTTGCTTTTACTACATCCATAAGCAACACAGAATCATTCCTTTTCTCCCCTATCACTACTGTGAGGCTGTTGTAGAATCAATTATCTTCTCAATCCAAAAGCACTCTATCGTGGATTACCACTTTCTGTATTTGACACCCTTTCAAACCATTCAGAACAGTGCTAGGCTCCTCCTATGAGACTGCTGCTTCGCTATGCCATTTGTTCTCGGCATTCTTCTGCCTGCTTTGTTTTTGGTTCGAAACCCTCTATCTGCAAGGCACTATCCTTTTGTCATTGAGCACGGCATTAAAAAGGTTCTCTCTTTTTTTTTACAGCACTCCTTACGTTCATTCCAGAATCCTATACTCTGTGCCAACCAAGCTCCTGTGCCATCCTCGAATTTAGATGGTTCTGACTGGAGGCACATCCTTCTCTTTTCTAGCTGCGCAGGACTGGAACTCTCTCCCCCTTGAGCTATGGTTGAACTCCAATCTTTTGGAAAAGCACTTAAAACTTTCCTTTCTCCACCTTAATAAAGTCTGTACCTCTACTTTTGAAATCCCTCAGTGCCTGAATGCCCAGTTAGCTATCATTTTCATTCATCTCATTCACAGAATAATGACTAAGTTTAATTCATTTCATGTATTTCACTTAATAGAGATTTAAAATATATGTACATATTTAACTAGGATTTTTAATTATATTTTTAACCCTTTTACTGAATTACCACCGGGTAAGTAGCTTCTTGCAAATGGGCTTCAACAATGCCAGATAAATACCGGTCAGTTCCTGTGAGGTCACGTCTAATGAGGTAAAATCTTAAACAAATTATAGGGGTCTCCCATGTTCCTATTCTGCCCATGGCCCCACAAAACTCGATCAAGTCCTATCATTAGTGCAGCTGGCACAGTGGCACCGGGGCTCCAGGGAGGGACCCCTGCACCATATTTATGGCTGTTTTTTTACTACCCATTTGCCAGTAGTGAAGCAAATACACCCAGCTTCCATTTCTGTCTCTATCGCCCTTGCGAGGCCCCTGCCCTTGAGACGCTATGAAGGGCACTCGAAGAAGCATCGCTCCTGCGGCCAGCAGCAGGGATTTCCTGTTACAGCCATCATAGCCCTCGACATGTCAATTAGCCGCTGATAACTGTGCGACTCTAATCGATTTACAGGGCTCTGATCTAGTTGCAGCACGTTTCGTGATGGCATCGAACGATGGAGTGTAAAACACTGCCCCGGGCCCGCTGGCCGTATGTGGGTCACTGGCTGGAGCCTGCGTGTCTCAGTGCGGCCAGCAATGAAGAGATGCGATGCGCTCTCTGCCGCTCGCTTACCTTGTATGGCTGCGTGCTACGGGACGGGAAATCGATATGTACTTATAAGCCTTGCCCACTGAGCCAAAGGTCGGCGGAATATGTTGAATATGGGAGGGGAGGCGATTAACGCAGCTAGCGCCCATCTGCAGCTTTTGGAAACGCGGATGCGCTGATTGCCGGCGAGTTGTGGTACTTTGCAAAGGGCACTGGGCCTAATCCAGATGTTGCAATGTTTTGATGGCCACGGTGCATCTCTTTATCGTCACAGATTCATTTTAACATTGGCCAGGTCACTTGGTTCATCAGTGTTGCCACTAGGCCATGCATCTTCACTCCCACTTGCCTGGCTTCCCGTGTTGACCACATTATGTGATCCTGGAAAGATGACTAGATCTCTCTAAGCCTCAGATCACTTAGATATCAAAATGTGGAGTTCTCAGAAACAGAGTGAACACCAGTATTACGTGCTGTATTTAAAACAAAATTGAGCGTTATAATATGAAGCTCATTCATTTTATGTGAAAAGTCTGTCACTTCCTTGAAATAGCACCTTGCTCCTATGAGGAAAGACTAGACTGTCAAGAGCGCTGCTCTTCAAATGACAAACATATCCTCATGAAGAGTGCTTCTTTCCCAATAAGGATTCTTAGTTCCTATTGACTGTGTAGGTTCTCACTCCCTGTGAACAGTATTTCACTGTGTATGTTGCGACGCACTTCCCCACTCCTTGAGAAAAAGGCTGGAACTCACTTTCTACGCAGTCTCTTACTCCTGTGAAGAGTGCCAAACTGTGGAAGCCTCTCACTACTTACATAAAGCATCTCCAGCTACAAAGATTATCTCACTCTCAATGAAGTAATCTATTTTTAAAGATTTCCTTACTCTCCAAGAACAATGTCTCACTCCCCATAAAGTTCAAATAAAGTAGGGGTTGACACCCAATGGAACAGGGTTCACTGAGTATAAATGTTGTTTCGTTTTCTCTGAAAAAGTCTTACTCTCCATCAAATTGTCACAGTGTGTAACAAATCTCTTACTCTCTATATGAAGTGTGTCAACCATTACCTTATACATTGTATCATACTTACTGTGCGGTGCCCCACTCCCTCGGAAGGATGAGTTACTTTTCATATGTTCTCAAGTCCTTTGAAGTGTGGAGAATACCTGGCTCCCCACGGGGAGTGGGAGTGTCTTGCGCTTTATATACTTGCTTGTGATAAAAAAGCTGTCATTGACCATGAACAGGACTTTGGGGCCGATGTAGGTAGCCTTTTGCGCCTCGCAAACGGTGAAAAACGCCGTTTGCGAGGCGCAAAAGGCCTCACGCGAGGCAGAAACACATTTTGCGAGTCAGTACCGACTCGCAAAATGTGTTTCCGACTCGCAAATAGGAAGGGGTGTTCCCTTCCTATTTGCGATTCGCACCGCGATGTAGGTATGATTTGTGACCGCGAAAGCGGTCGCAAATCAACTCGCAGTTACCATCCACTTGAAGTGGATGGTAACTCATTCGCAAACGGGAAGGGGTCCCCACGGGACCCCTTCCCCTTTGTGAATGCTCACAAAATTATTTTTTCAGAGCAGGCAGTGGTCCTATGGACCACTGCCTACTCTGAAAAAAACCGAAACAAAAAGGTTTCGGTATTTTTTCTATTTGCAGCTCGTTTTCCTTTAAGGAAAAAGGACTGCAAAGAGAAAAAAAAAACACTGCTTTATTGCAAAGCAGTCACGGACATGGTGGTCTGCTGTCTCCAGCAGGCCACCATCCCCGTGAGTGCCTAGACTCGCTATTGGGTCGCAAACTGCGACCCACCTCATAAATATTTATGAGGTGGGTCTTTGCGACCCCATAGCGAGTCGCAGAAGGTGTCTGAGACACCTTTCTGCATCGCGAATTGCAATTTGCGAGTCACTATGACTCGCAAATTGCAAGTCGCAATTTGTGACTTACCTACATCTGGCCCTTTATTTCTTATGTTGGTGTTTCATTCTTGTTGAGAAGCGTTTCAATCCCTAAGAAGAGATGCTCACTATCTATGAAGGCAGTACACACGGTCTATGAACACTTTTATACTACTTATGAAGAGTATCTCATCCCCTACAGTCTCAAACTCTGTCAAGAGTGCTGTAATCCCCATGATGTTTGTCTCATCATCTGTAAAGAGGGTCTCACTCTCTTTGAAGAGCTTATCTCAAGTAAAGAAGCCTCCTCCCTATGACATTTTACTTAGCCTGTCTCACTCCCTTTCAAGAGTGTTTGATTCCCCATGAAGAACATCTTTTCCCCTTTGAAGAACGCCTCACTCCCTGTGATGAAAGTCTGTGTTCATATGAAGACCCAGAATACCTTTTGGGTAGCAGCGTGCTGGCAACAACTCCTCAATCAATCAGTATCTCACGCCTCATAAATTCAAGTTTACATTCTATAGCAAATGTCATAGAAGAGGCATGTTTTTCATCTGTGTATTAGGTGCAGTGGCACCGGGGCCCGAAGGTGTGAGGAGGCTACTGAACTCAGACTATGGGCCTCAGTACAAGGCTGGCGGTCCTTGGACCGCCAGCCTTGTGGTGACGGTCGTACCACCACAACTGTGGCAGGCCGACTGCCACTTTACAACACTGGCAGGCGGACCCAACAGGGGACCCCCGTCCGCACCGGGAACATGATTTGCGACCGGGTGACGGCGGTCGGAGTTGTGACCAGCCGGGGCGGCGCTGAACTCAGCCCTGCCTGGCTAATTACAACCCCACTTTCCACCAGCCTTTTTATGGTGGGGACCCTGCCATGAAAAGGCTGGCGAAAAGCCAGTACCGGGGCCATAGTGGGACCCCTGCACTGCCGATGGGATGGGCAGTGCAGTAGCCGCACTGCCCAGCACCCTCAGAATGCACACTGTCTTCCGAGGGTGCTGGAGTGCTACGATATGGCCTCATCTCCCTTAAAGGAGTCAAGGCCAATAGTGAAGCACTGTTCGCGCCAGTCAGCCCGGCAGGAACATTGTAATATGCTCGGGGGAGCGCCACTGGTATGATGGTGGCATCCACCCCCACCACTTTAGTGGTCCACTTTTAAGACCTCCAGTCGTAATGAGGCCCTATGTGTGCCATGAGCTATCCATCCGTAGTTATGGGGGCACTTCAAGTGCCAGGATTAGGCCCCATAGCACCCTTGCTACACTCTGCACCTTACCACTTATGTAAACTGTGTAAGAGACTTGGCGTTATGCGACTTGTTGTTTTACATCCGGAATTTTAGGAACAAATCAATTGTGCACCATCCAATAGATTTTTAATGTAGCACATTTTAAAGGGAAACGAAAATGGGGATAATAAAAAAAAACGGCTTTGAGACCGTGGGTGTGCTTCAAATCACCCCCCCTCACAAAAGAGGTGGTTCTACCCGTATACTTTTTTAATTATCATTCATTCACTCTGACCATGCAAATGCTTTCAGATGTACACACGAGAGAACCTGAATATGTGCCCTATATAAACCGAGATGTCGGGGACAGAAACAGTGAAATTAGAGTTACCATTTCAGTGGGTGTTGTCAGAAGTGGACACCATGAGCATCTCTGAGCCTTTCATTTGGCAACATGATGCCTTCTGGGCGTTGTAGTGTTGGCTTGCCTCCAACAGTCAAATTGAACTGGCACACGTGATAAAAATGATTTATTACAGCAATACTTAGGACCAGAAATACAGTGTCCCGACGACATGCCGGGAAGTGGCAACCTGAAGTGAGAGCAGCTCATTCCTTCACGTGAACAATAGACCATGTTACCCCCTCCCTGCCCCGCCCTTCTAATTTAAGTCCAGAACTCATTAGAGCCTATCTCATCTCCCAGAGTTAGTTCTCATTAATATAGGCTGTCCTGCCTCGCCGCCTCCGGCCTGTCAGCTACACGGTGTCAGCCTTTGTAATAAACCCATCAGGAAAAATGTGCTGGTCTAATTATTAGAAATCAGCAGAGTTTTGGGAGTTTTGGGAGGATGGAGGCAGTGGAGAATGGGGCGGCAGGGGACAGTTTAAAGAACAGACCTAGCTTTGCATTGTTAGGAGCATCCTTGTGGGGGCAAGAGGAGGGGCGTTCAGTAGAAGGGCATCTGGGCCAGAGTTTCAGGATAACCACTGACTGCATAAACGATTTACATTTAGAGTAATTGCACGTGTATTTTATCTGACAATCCGACATGGGTCCGGCCATCGATGACCTATGCTGGACAGACCGGGGCTAGGTTGCAACTTAGGGATAGAGTGGCAAGTGGGCACATCCCTTCTGTGCCTAAACTATGGACTGGTCCTCGACCTAATATGGCGATTGCCGGCCACTGACCATAAAGTCTCCTGAACTCAGCGCTTAATTGGTTTAAAAAAATAGCAGAAACATAAGTGTATGAAACAGAAGTTTTCCCGAGGAGCCTTTTGCTACGGCGGCTGTATTTTGGAGTTGCCGAATAATAAGGCTTCCTAGTAGTGATGCAATCACCATACACTACTACAACTTTGTCTCACTCATGCAGGTTCTTTTTCAGGCCTACTTTCTTCCTTTGTCAGTGTTTTCCTGTCTTTCTCCTCCTTTTTTCTCCATTTCCACCTTTCTTTTTTATATTGTTTTTGGTCATAGTCAGATGGTAAAAAAATAAGACTCAGTCTCCAAAAATGAGCGCTTGTACTAACCACCTGTAACCACCGACACAAGTTAAGTACTGCCTTGACCGATCCCCAAATGGCGCCGGAGATAAAGAGGGCTGAGACTTTGTGGGATAGCCAAGAGGTTGAAGCGGACAGGATCCATTGGAAACGATGTTCCCAATCCTTTTTAATTTTAACAGTTCCTTTACTTTTTTAAAAACTTCAATTTTTGAACAGTTAATCCGGACCTTTAGTTGCCTCAGGCCCAAAGAGAACCAGGGGGTCTACTCTAATCTGAAGCAAACGGAGGGACAGAAGGCTGAAGTAGAAACACTCCTTTTCTCCAGGGTGCCTCCTACCTGAATAAATATAAAAGTGTGCAATTGGTTAATCAGCAAATCTAAAAGTGCCTGGAATCCAGTGCATACTTTAATGCCTGGAATCATGTAAAGCTTCTTGGTGAAAAAGAGTTATATTTTTTGAGAGATACTGTAATACACCAATTCTGTAATGCGTTCTTTAAATGAAAACCTGTGAAAAAACAGACTTGCACTATGTACTGCCTGAGTGGATATTACTACAATTACAATGTTTGAAAGCACTGAAACACTAAGGGGCATATTTACAAGAAAGAGAACATCATAGATGATACGCCATTTTTCTTGCACCCTCCACTGCCAGCACCTAACAACACCATGGTAGCGCTGTATTTATAATACGGTGCACCATGGCGGTCGTTAGGCCAATAGTGTCAGAATTGACGCTTTTGTGGTGCTTTGCTGCACTAGCGTAAAAAATGTTGTCGCTAGTGCAGCTAAGTGCAAGGAGACCCATAGGTCTAAATGGGTGTGCCACTTTAATGACTGCTTTGAGCAGGCATTAAAAATGACGCCAAAAATGGTGCAGTGAAATCTTGTAAATTTCACTGCGCCATTTTTGCAGGCCTCCTGGTGCCGGAGCGCCACCCTTACATACATTATGCCTGGCGCAGGCATAATGTGGCGCAAGGAGTTAAAAGTGGCACAATGCATGCATTGCGCCACTTTGTGAAAATGGTGTGGCAAAAATGCCTTCTTAACACCAGATTAGCATAAAAAATGACGCTAATGTGGCGCAAGGATTTGCTAGGGGCTTGTAAATAGGACTGTCAGATCTGCAGCCTAGCAGACCCCTGCTCAATCTTCCAAGCACCTGCTTGGAGTGTAAATATACGTGTAAAGGGCCTGGCTGTCTGACCCTGACATGATGAGTATCTATGAAGTTTTCAATGCCAAAATACTCTTTATGGTGAATTTTCCATTTAACAGTACACATATCATGATATATTTAAAGCTGTTACTTGACTGATAATGTGGCACTGGGGACACTTATGACCTTGGTTCCTGGGACTTTGTAGCTATAACTGTTATGTTTTCCAAAGGCATTCCTATTTGAGAAACCTTTTTTTGTATTTTACATCAGTGCTGGCATCCCTGCCTGATGAACTGAGGTGATCACTGCTGATAATTTTGCATGGGATGGCCACAACATTAATGATAGTAGTTCGGGATGCTCTCATTGAACATAGGTAGCTCTTGTTACAGAAAAGGATGGAGACCCCTGGTCTACTGGCTAAATCACTGTCTGCAATCACCGACCAGCACTTGTTCACCATAAAGCTCAGGCTCCCTAAACAGACAAATGCTTTATAAATATTATCATGATAAAAAATTAAAAACAGTTCTGACAGAACCACTGTGCTTCATGTAAACAAATGGCTGGCAATTGCAAGGGAATCTGTGATGAGTTTTGAAACTGAACTACACCACATATTGACCAGCGTAATGGTAGCAACCAGGGATGGCTCCTCCATATGGGCAGAGGAACATCAGCCCCCACCAACAGCAGAAGCTGCAAAGCTTTCAGAACAAAAGGATAATAAACTATGTTCTGAAAGGGACAGGGCCACGAGGGTGTGACATGCACATGAGGGAGAGTGCTCAACACTCTCCCTCAGAAGGCATGTGTGTTTGGCCGGCAGTCTTGGGCCCGCCAAACACACATGCGCAGTAGGCTGTCTCCAGCACGGCAAATGTGTTGCCGGTCTGGAGAGAGCCTGCACAGGTTCCCAGTCTGCCTCGGAGCACCCTGGCTGGGTGCTCCCAGCCAATTCTGAAGCTGCTCTGAACAGCGTCAGGATTGGCGCAGGGCAGGCTGGGAGCCTGTGCCTGCAGCCTGCAACGGAGGAGCGGCATGCGGCGTGTTAAGGTAAGTTTTTATTTAATAAAAAAAAATGTATTCCCCGCCCCGCTCCCACCTCCCTCTGTTTCCCCTTCCCCTACCCGTTTCGCCACACCTGCCCCTTTTAGGAGCTGCGAGCCGCGACTGGTAGCAACCCAAGATGTTTTACTTAGGAGCCATTGCCAGCAATACATTTTGAATATTGAGTCCTATCAGCATGTGAAAAAGTAATGGGCCAATTGGCAATGGCCCACTTTTAATTGATGCCAGTAGCACATCCCCATGACTGGTTAGTGTCCTCTTTCGATGCACTGTGATTCACTGTCATTTGACTTTTTATTCTTGTTCTTTATACCACATCGATATCCAGAAACGCTTCAGCCACACACTTCTTTTGTTATATTTTTTTCATATATGAATTTATTCATAATTTTTTATGCTTCCAAAAATTGTGTTGACAAATCACATCTGAGTTTTCATTTCCACCAATCCCCAATGCATTTCGGGGGCAGAAAGAGCCCTTCGTTAGGGGAGTTAAAGTAAATCACGTGGAATGAGAGAAAACATGACACATCTCTTAATCTGAGAATGTAATTCTAATTCAGGTAACCAGTAACAACACACTGTTCTTTAGATGGTGGATGAACACCAAGCTCCTTGGCAACAGAAACAAAAGCAACCCAGGTACTTCCAATGTTGAAACCAATATTAATAGTTTGTGGTACTGTGGATGAGATAACCAGTATTTTCAGGTTGATGTGAAAAATCACATAAAAAAATAGATGGTTTCCTGATTTTCTGGTGTTTTAGAAATAGTTTTCAGTTTTAAAAGTATAAGTTTATATGATAAATAAGATACGGTCAGAGAATATTCTAATTTAAATAAGGGAAACATTAGAGTATGAAAATCATTATGACAATATATACAGGAGGAGGACGGGGTGTACATGGTTCATAGGAAATGTGGTCTGATAAAAATACACAAAATAAGTAATTGTGCATACAGAGGAATATATATTATAAGAAAGGTAATATTGTCAGAGATGGGAAGTCATGGAGGGTGGAGAACTTCTTGGGACTAGGTGAGGGGGCAAAATATGTTTTGGCAGATTTGTTAAGGAAGTAGGTAACTGCGCTCCATAAGTCCTTACATCTTAAAAGAGTGGTATAGGGTGCAGATATGCTTTGTCCAGTCTATGATTATGGTAGACTGCATACCACAATGCTTTAGATGACAGTTGAGTAAAGTTCTTCCAATTTTGTGTTATTTGCTGAAAAGCAGCTTCTAATGATGAATCTAACATTTTTACATCCAGTGTTACATCTGCCCAATAATCGGATACACTTCCCAAAAATATATTAAAAATGTAGAAAGGCACTTTGAAATTAAAGATGGAGTTAATTTGTTTCCAAATTTATGACCACAAGGTAGAATGGGAAGAGAATGTGAAAAGTAAATATTTTAGATCAGCATCTTGCGCTGAATATGTCCAACAAGAGTCAGGAATATCCGGATTTATTTATTGCAATGATACCCAAGTAAAAAGTAGCCTATTATGTATGTAAAAAAAAAAGTGTTTGCATTGAGTTTGCTGCTCTGTAAGATTGTCAGATTTTATTCAAATTTGTTTCTATGTAGAAATGGGCCAAGTAACGGTTAGGTCGTGTACCCATGATAATTCTGTATCTGCTTTAGGTCTATTAGTAGAAATGCATTGTAAGTGTGAATAAATGGTGGAGGCCTTTGATTTGTGCAAAGAAGGTTACCAAAAGGAGTTTGCAGAACCAGGGTAGAGAGAAGGTTGGAGTTGGAAACAATTTATGTTTCAAGAATAGTATTCTGTAAAAGTAGGAACCTATGTTGAGATGATGATGGAAGTCCAAAAGTGACTGAGCTTGTGAAAAAGAGATAGGGGAATCTTGATGGAAGAGGTGGTTAATCCATATTAAACTCCTTTTTCTCCAGGTTTTCCTAATAAATATGTCTTTTAGTTAATTGAATAAATGTATTATGCCAAATGGTGAAATGAAGAAAAGTGTGTAGATCTTAAGAAGTATGTGATATTATGGTTTCTAGTAACTTAGAGGTGGTTTTAAAAATTGGAGTGGAATGCTTTTGAGGTTTGCATGTAAATGTTAGGTATTCTTGGAATAAAAAGGGTGATAAGAAGTTATGTTCTAATTCAACCCATAATGGATTATATTCTAGTGAGGATGAGATCCAGTGTGTAGACTGTCTCAATAAAAATGCTTTATGATATTTTGAGAAATCAGGGGAATTCACTCCACCCTAAGTTTGGGGACGTTTTAGTTTTAGCTTGGACATGGGAGGTCTTTTATTGCTCCAGAGAAAACAGGAAAGCATGAAATAGATTTTTGTGAAAAATGTAAGCGGGGTATTTAATGCAATGTTGGAGATGGTATGAAGAATAATGGGTACCAACAATATTTTGATTGTGTTGAGACAACCCACCAAGTGAGATATAAAGGGTGCCATTGGTTAATTAATGAAGTTATTTTATTTATACAATTATCAGTATTTATGGAGACAGGTGTTTTAAGGGATAATGTGAATTGGACACCAAGATATTTAATTTGTTAACGTTTCCAATTCCAATTAGAGGGCAAGAAATCATGTTTACGAGTGAAATTGTTTAGAGGTAGTCTTTCACATTTTTCATTGTTTAGTTTAAAAGCAGATGCCAAGGCATAAGACGTCCCTTCAGATGGATGAAAAAGCAGGGATTGAAGATTGAGGTATTGACATAAATAGTAAAATGTCATCAGCATATGCAGCCAGCTTTGTCAGCTGTGTACTATGCGTAAAACCATGTAAGTCTGTGTTTTTCCTGAGCTGAGTTAAAAATGGTTCTAAGGCTAGATTAAAAAGTAAGGGGACTATGGGGCAACCTTGACAAACTCCTCTGTTCAAAGTAAAATAGGAGGAAGTCAACCCATTTACGTAGATGGCCGCTTGGGGGGAAATATATAGGAGGGAGATTAGGGTAGTTATTTTAGGCTCAAAACCGAACCAAGTGAGGGTGTGAGATAAGAGCAACCAATTCACACGATCGAAAGCCTTTTCAGCATCTAAGGGAATGGCCGCTATGGGTTCATTGATGTTTGTGGATTTTGAGAGAATGCCACAAAGCAATTGAGTATTATCCAATATATATCTTTCTTTAACAAAACCTGATTATTCCTTTCCTAGAAGATTAGGAAGGAAGGCTTCTAGCCAAAAGGGCTACGGCATTCAAAACATTTTTATAATCTATATTAACCAGATATATAGGGCTGTAATTTTTAAAAAATTGAGGGTCCTTTCCCGCCTTTGGAATGAGGCAGAAAAGCCCATCTAAAAAAAGAGCTGGATGATTTAGCAGAGTAAAAGACTGAATAAGGGTATACAATTTAGAGGGAAGTAATTTGGAGAAGAGTGTATAAAATTCAGCCTTGATCTTGACCCTTGATCTGGTACTGGAGATTTATCCTTTTTGAGCGTATATTGTGCAGTGTGAAGATCCGTATCTGTAATATCTGATTCTAAGTTTGAAAAATTCAACTATGTATGTTGAGGTTTCTGAATAGAGGATGGATAATGTAGAATTTCAGGGTGGATTGGAGAATGGTTTGGTGTACATACATTTTTGTAAAAAAGTTTAAATTGGTTTAGGACTTCTGTGTCTTTGTAGTAGGAAGCATTAGAGTCACCCATGACTGATTGTAGTTTTTGTTGCTTGATTTTAAAATAATTCACTGATAACTTCCCAGAGTTATTTTGACCACTGTAAAATTTGCCACTAGAATTAAGGAAATACAATGACACAATTTCAGTGGATAGCTTGTTAAAGTGGAGTTTGGAATTAATAAGTTGTTGTAAAGATTGCTGTGTTCCAGGTGTAATAGGAATGCTCCAACTGTTTAATTTCTTCAAAAATTTGTTTGGATTGATTTTGGAATAATTTCCTTTTTTAGATGGAAAAGTGATTATGAAGTCACAAGCTGATGCTTTAAACTCATCCCAAATGGTATGGAAGGTAACATCTGTTATATGATTAAAGTGGAAGTATTCATGAAAGAAAGAAGTAAAAAAGGAAGTGAATGAGGTATCTAGTAATAATTAATTAATAAATCTCCACCATTTGGGGGACATAGATTTAGGCAACATGTCTAGTTAGATAGACATGGGGGAATGATCAGATATCAAGATGGAACCTATATCTGCAGAATGTAGGGTCTGGACTAAATTGTGAGACACAAATATAATCAATCCATGATTGTGTGCGATTTACCAGAGAGAAATATCAATATTTATGCAAGGTGGGATAACACAATCTCCGTGCATCCATTATATTGCATTGTTTAAAGGAGATGAGGAATGTTTTTTGTGGTTTGTTAGGGATATAGTGTGATGTAGAGTGTCTATCAATAAATGGATCAACAGGTTGATTGCAATCTCCTGCAAATATAAAGTTGTCATCTGGGTGTTGTAAAACTTTTCAAGAGATGTTAGACCAGAACTGACAATCTGGACTGTTAGACCCATATACATTAAATAGAACAATTGGAACTTTATCTGTTAACAGTTTGAGCAATATTCATCGACCATCAACATTAGTTTCCTGGGAAAAGAATTGTCTATGGAAGGATTTTTTAACATAGGATTACAATTACATTTTTTTACTGGTTTCTGGTGAGAAACATACTTCAATCACCCATCCTCTCGTTAATTTCAAAGATTCGCTTTCTGTGAGATGCAATTCTTTCAGAAAAACAATGTGTGTACCAGGTTTTGATAGATTGGTCAGGACCCTTTGCCGTTTGATTGAGGAATTTAACTCTCTGACATTCCAGGATAAAATATTCAAAACCAAAGATAAAGGATAGTGTGGAAAATAAAATCAGACAAAATATCAGAAAAGGAAGACAATAACCATACAAGAAGGAACAAGTAGAACATGGTGGAGAGAAAACATTGCACTAATAGGTTTAGGACTTTGGAAAAAATAAGGAGAGAGGGATAAGATATGACTAGGAAAGGAATATAGGAGGGAAAAAAGGGATGAGTGTTATCCAGCAGAGAGAGGATAAAGTATACATAAGAATAAAATTTGTAATGAAAAACAACAGGAACATACCTAGATATACAGTAGTGTGATGAGGGTGGGGGAGACCACATGAATAAGACGGCATGTCCAGTCCACAGGGGGAAACTTGGCTCACAAAGCGTTGTATAATATAGAGTGTGGAACAAGCACATGCACATATAAGTGGACAACACCTGTGGGGAAAAATATATGGGAGTGGGTTAATATATGAGACAGGATACATTTAAACTATCCATATATGTATAACAATGAAGCATTGTCATAACAACATCCAAAAGAAGAGTACCACAGTATTTTCAGCATCTATATTGAGATACACAAAGATTATACAAGATTAAGATAAAGATTTAGTAGGTGTAGAAATGTCCATAGTTTCAATTCTATATGTGTCTAAAAAGGCCTTCAGATGACAGGAATCCATGTAGGTTGTTGTTTTGTATCTGTAGGTGACTTTGAAAAAGCAAGGGTGAAATAACCCAAAACGAGCACCAAGAGAGCGAAGTGTTGGTTGCGTGCTCAGGAAATCTTTAAGTCTATCTGCAGTGCTCTTGGCATAGTCCTGGGAAAAGTAAAGTTTATACCCTGAGCACGAAATGCGTTTCATTTGTTTGGCAGCAGAGATGACCTCGATTAGTTCTTTATACTCCAAGAAATAGAGAATAACTCTGTTTTGAAGTAGAAGCAGTTACAGGAGAGTGGCCTAACGTATCCGCTCAATAAATGTTGAGTGGTGATCCGTCTGGTAGGCTGAGTAGCTTAGGAAGAAAAGATTTAAAGATTGTGATAGCGTTTGTTCCCTCTGTTCCTTCCAGAAGACCATAAATTTGCAGGTTATTCCTTCTGGTTTGGTTTTCAAGATCTTCATCATGTTTCTGTAGGGTGGGCGGAGACCTGTGTTTGAAGAGAGTTCAATGCGAGGGAGGTTTTGTTGAGGTTTGCAATTTGTTGTTCTGCTGCAGACATCCTTTCCTCCATGTGAGACCATCTGTTACAGAGAGATGATAGTTTGGCATTTGTTTCTTCCATATGAGGATGTAAGGCTCTAATCTGCTCAAGCAGAAGGTCCATTGAGACAGTGGGAGGAATTTTTGTGGGAGACGGGGGTCCTTTTCAGCTGTTTCATTGATGTCTTGCTTGGATTAGGTTGTGTAGGGATTGAAGTAGAGGATCATGATGAAGTAGAGGAGTTGCCTCCTAGTGGGGAACAGCTGGGACCCTTCATTATATTATGCTGTTTTACTACAGTAGGGCATTTGAGATATTTAATTGTCAAATTGTTTAGAGGCTGTTTGAGTCTTTTATGTCTGCCCATGTACAGGGGTCAGTAGTGAGGGTAGGCAGAGAGGTAGTGGGCTATATGTGAGAAACAGACTCTTGCAGACTGACTGAGTGAAAGTGAGGAGACAAAATTGTGAAGACTCCACTCCTTAGAGAAAAAAAACGTAGTTAGATTATGGAAATGATTCATGCATGAGAGAAAATGTTGTGGGTTCAATTTAGAGTCTTACTTGGGCACACCTATTTTAGCTTAGGCCTGTGGCCTGTGGCCTGTGCCCTGTTACCAGTTATATGTTCTATTTTCATTTATTCATTTTAATTCATTTTAGCATAACTGGCTTTTAGTGGGGATGTTTTATTTTAATAATCAGCTGCTATTCTGCGAATGTGTTGTTATTACTTTTAGGGCACAACATTTCCATAGTGTACCTCTGCCCAAGGTTGCCCAACGAGGTACATGATATTCTATCTAGTATTACCGCCACAAGAGTGCCTAGCTAGCCTCGACACTTAGATGCATGTTCATGTCAGGCCTGTTTCTCAGAACACCAACATGTTTTTGTTAGAAATGGGGTCTTTGGTTGACAGTCAGGTCACCCCCTGTTCAAGCAAGGACCCTCACTCTAGTCAGGGTAAAAGAGAATCGCCCTCAGCTGACCCTTGTTTACCCCCTTGGTAGCTTGGCAGAGCTTTAGGCTTAACTTCAGAGTGCTAGGTGTAAAGTATTTGTACCAACACACACAGTAACTTAATGAAAACACTACAAAATGACACAACACCAATTTAGAAAAATAGGAAATATTTACCTAAACAAAACAAGACAAAAACGACAAAAATCCACAATACACAAGTCAAGTTATCAATAAAAATGCAAAAAGAGTCTTTAAGTAGTTTTAAACACACATTAACACTGTTAGCATGAAAACCTACCTTGGGTGCGTCAAAAATAACCCCACAGGGGTGAGTGCGCGTCAAAAAGGGCGTGCGATGCGTTGATTCCACTCACGAGCGGGACCTTGCGTCGTTTCTCCTTTCGTCAGGTCGGGACCCCCGTTTCTTCTCTCCGCAGGAGAGCGATGCATCGATCCGGTCAGCACTCTCAGGTCTGGGCAGGCCTTGCGTTGTTTTTACACGCCCAGCGGCACTTGAGTCGGAAATCCAGCCGCACGATGATCCCAAAACCACTCAGCGCGGGTTGCGATCTCCCAGCCTCCGTCAGCGATGCTGCACGTCGTTTCTCCTGCTCCGTGCGTTGATTCTTCAGTCGCGTTTCCGGTGAGCGCCGATTTTCAGCTGCGAAGCCGGCGGCGCTTCGTTTCTTCAGCTGCAGATAGGAGTTGTGTTGATCTTTCCCCCACACGGCGCCTTGTGCGTGGATTTCCTTTTCTTTAGGGCAGAGTAGGAGTCTCTCCAGAGACTCCAGGTGCTGGCAGAGAGAAGTCTTTGCTGTCCCTGAGACTTCAGACAACAGGAGGCAAGCTCTAAATCAAGCCCTTGGAGATTTCTTCTCAAGATGGAAGGCACACAAAGTCCAGTCTTTGCCCCCTTACTCTGGCAGAAGCAGCAACCGCAGGATAATTCCATAAAGCACAGTCACAGGCCGGGCAGCTCTTCTTCCTCAGCTGTTCAGCTCTTCTCCAGACAGAGGTTCCTCTTGTTTCCAGAAGGGTTTCTAAAGTCTGTGGTTTTGGGTGCCCTTCATATACCCAATTTCTCCTTTGAAGTAGGCCTACTTCAAAGCAAAGTCTCTTTTGAATGTGAAATCCTGCCTTTCCCAGGCCAGGCCCCAGACACTCACCAGGGGGTTGGAGACTGCATTGTGTGAGGGCAGGCACAGCCATTTCAGGTGTGAGTGACCACTCCTCCCCTCCCTTCTAGCACAGATAGCTCATCAGGGTATGCAGGCTACACCACAGCTCCCTTTGTGTCACTGTCTAGTGTGAGGTGCAACCAGCCTAACTGTCAAACTGACCCAGACAGGGAATCCACAAACAGGCAGAGTCACAGAAATGGTATAAGCAAGAAAATGCTCACTTTCTAAAAGTGGCATTTTCAAACACACAATCTTAAAATCAACTTTACTAAAAGATGTATTTTTAAATTGTGAGCTCAGAGATCCCAAACTCCACATGTCCATCCACTCCCAAAGGGAACCTACACTTTATTCAGATTTAAATGTAGCCCCCATATTAACCTATGAGAGGGGCAGGCCTTGCAACAGTGAAAAACTAATTTAGCAGTATTTCACTGTCAGGACATATAAAACACATTACTATGGCCCTCATTCTGACCTTGGCGGGCGGCGGAGGCCGCCCGCCAAAGTCCCGCCGTCAGGTTACCGTTCCGCGGTCGAAAGACCGCGGCGGTAATTCTGACTTTCCCGCTGGGCTGGCGGGCGGTCGCCTTCAGACCGCCAGCCAGCCCAGCGGGAAAGAGGCTTCCACGATGAAGCCGGCTCGGAATCGAGCCGGCGGAGTGGAAGCTGTGCGACGGGTGCAGTTGCACCCGTCGCGTATTTCACTGTCTGCGCAGCAGACAGTGAAATACATGTAGGGGCCCTCTTACGGGGGCCCCTGCAATGCCCATGCCAGTGGCATGGGCACTGCAGGGGCCCCCAGGGGCCCCGCGACCCCCCCTACCGCCATCCGGATCTCGGCGGTCCGACCGCCGGGATCTGGATGGCGGTAGGGGGGGTCGGAATCCCCGCGGCGGTGCAGCAAGCTGCGCCGCCGCGGAGGATTCAATGGGGCCACGGTACACTGGCGGGACCCCGCCAGTGGTGCCGGTCCGACCGCGGCTTTACCGCCGCGGTCGGAATCCCCATTGGAGCACCGCCGGCCTGTCGGCGGTGCTCCCGCGGTCCTCCGCCCTGGCGGTCAAAGACCGCCAGGGTCAGAATGACCACCTATATGTCCTACCTTAACCATACACTGAACCCTACCCTTGGGGCTACCTAGGGCCTACCTTAGAGGTGTCTAACATGTAAGAAAAGGGAAGGTTTAGGCCTGGCAAGTTGGTACATTTGCCAAGTCGAATTTACAGTTAAAACAGCACACACAGACACTACAATGGCAGGTCTGAGACATGATTACAGAGCTACTTATGTGGGTGGCACAACCAGTGCTGCAGGCCCACTAGTAGCATTTGATTTACAAGCCCTGGGCACCTCTAGTGCACTGTACTAGGGACTTACTTAGTAAATCAAATATGCCAATCATAGATAAACCAATCAACCATACAATTTACACACAGAGCATATGCACTTTAGCACTGGTTAGAAGTGGTAAAGTGCTGAGAGTTCAAAAGCCAACAGCAACAGGTCAGAAACAATAGGAAGCAGGAGGCAAAAAGATTGGGGATGACCCTGCATAAGCAAAAAAGTCCAACAGTTTTATTATAAAAACTTCACACAGGCCAAAGAAGGTTAGAGAGATCATTCCATGGCTGTATGCCATTTCATTTCCATGTTACTGACCTCAACCCTGTGTCTACAGCCAACCGAGGAGACTGTGGGCAGACCACTGTTTTTCAGGTATAGGGGCAGGCGTTCCTTTCATGGACTAACTATGGGCAGAGGAATGGGCTATCACTGCCAGGCTCTCACACAGATCCTAGGAATCTATGCTGGGGTTGTTTATTTTCTGTTCACTAATGGTAACAATCTTGATTGTGCTATGTTTCTTCTTCCTAATAATCTCAGCTCATATGGTAGATTGCAGTCTTTTCAATAAATGCATTGAAAACTGTCCTGCAACTCTTTGTCTGCCTAAGAGTGTGTGAGACCTGTGGTAATGAGAGAAAAGGGCAGGATCTACCAACCACAACTTCCCGGAGGAGTCATGGAGTGTCATGCTTCAGGCTACCACAGATCACCTTTACTTCTAGGTTTGGGTGAAGTGCTGTTAGCTAGCCGAAAAGGTTAGACCAACAGCTACCAGATGGTATGGGATTGACTCAGTTCCCTGCATGCAGTGCTGCTGCCACCTGAAAACAGCAGTCTCGTCCCCATGGCAAGGGTCCTACAACAGAGAGATGTTGAAATGTTCGCATTCTTAGGAGAAAATAAGTGCAGCTAGGGCAAAAATGTCACTTGGAATAAGGAAGCCACTCTTGACTGTGATATAGGTGGAAAACAGGATAAAGTGGCCTCAAATGCAGTGTCCATATGATGGAATGTTGCCTAAAGGTGCCCAAATGCAATTAGGACGCAGCTCCGCTTCATTCAAAATGGTAGGTGCCTCTGGGATAAAGGATGTGCTCTACAAATATCCAGGAAAGCAAGCTCCCTCAGCCTAAAAGTCAGTAGGTTTCAGCTACTTCTGTGTTTCCTAACAGCTGAGATGACTTTAAAAGTCAACACCAATGAGGGAAGCCACCTTCTCGTCTTTGTGTCGTGCACTGGCCTGCGAAGCTTCACAGGAACACCACCATCTTCCGCGGGTGGCAAGCCACACCCCTCACTGTTTTAGAAATAGCTAAAGCTAAAGCACCACTAGGCGCAGTTTGAATCACTAAGGTGTTTATATGTGATTATAATCCTCCTCAAATCATAAACTGGTATCAACCGATGATAAACACATGAAGTCCATAAAAAAATAGGTTTAGGATACAAACTGTGACCTTAATGACAACGTGCCTGTGAGCATGTTATATCATATTTGTTATTGTTGTTAATGTGGGTACAATATAAATATAAATTATAAGGTTCTTACTTATGAGTGTATTGGTGTCTATCGATACTGATGTACTGTAACTGACTTTTCAGCTAAGGGATTCTTCCCTATTAATCTCTAAAGTTTCCTAGTTCAGGGAGGATCCATTGTTTCCTACATTTACAACACTATCACAGTGTCGATGGACGTTACTGATATGACCGAAAGTTGCAGCAAGGAGCTAAAATGAGTAATGAATCCACCAAATAAGAAAAAATAACCCCAACACATTACAATGTTGTAGGTGACCAAGATGAGGGTGTAATCACATCTGGAAATATCTATAGGTAGAGGGCAGGAGACATCTCATGTAGGAACAACATGGGGAAATTGTCAAAACACTAGCCCATAATGCCTGAGCCACCAGCCAATAGGAAAATTTCACATTCCAGCAACCATGTTCAGAGCACAAGAGGCCCCAGAAAGGATCTAGAACATCTACTACCATCACCTGTTACAGAATGTTCCCTCCTCAAAGGTTATTGTAAAACTTATATTTGGTACGGTGACATCAATTTGTAAAAAATGACACACAAAGGGGGTCATTACGACCCCGGCGGTTAGTGGTAATATGGCAGTAAGGACCGCCAGCAGGCTGGCGATACTTACTGCCCTATCCGCCAATGTACCACTCCAACCGCCACAGCGGTAACAGCTGCCGGGCTGGAGATATCCATCTCCAGCCCGGCGGCCGTCATTGTTCTGCCTGCGGGATTATGACCCTGCCTACCACCATGCCGGTAGGCCATATCAGTGGCAGGAAATTCCTTCCCTGTCACTGATAGGGGTCTCCACCCCTTCCACTCCAGTACGCCCCACCTCTCCAGACCACCTCACCCCCCCCTATATTCACGCCCCCTTCACACACACGCACACACATACCCATTCCAACATGCATCCACTCATGCATACATCCATTCACACACACATCCGCACACACTTTCACACATACATGCATTCACTTAACACAACATACACGCACTCACACATCCATACATGCACACACGCATTCAGCACGCAACACACACCCGCATCCACGCACGCACAAACATTCACACACCTTCACGCACACACACACACACACACAACAACCCCACCCCCTCCCCTGTCGGAGACCTGACTTACCTGTAGTCAGGGGGTCCTCCGGCAGGAGATGGGACGGGGAGCTGCTACCGCCAGCAGCGTCCGCCAGCAGAACACTGCCAGGCCGTATTATTGGTCATAACACGGCTGGTGATGGTGTACTGGTGTGGCAATGCTGGTTGCAGCAGCACCACCTTACTGCCATCCGCGGGCACAGCAACAGCTGGATTTCCCCCCTCGGTAGCCAGGGCAACAGTCTTCTGGCGCCCGTCACTGCGGCGGTAGGTGGTTTTTACCGCCATGGTCAAAATGAGGGCCAAAGTGTTCAAAGAATGTGATATACAGCACCACCTGTCCTTGCAAAAACCTCTATATAGGACAAACAAGTTGAAAAATCTGCAAACAGATTAATCAGCACAAACCAAGAATTAGGTGTAAAGTTGCCATGGCCCCACTGGTGAAACGTTTCTTAGATCAGCAGCGCGCAGAACTAGAGTCGAAATGGACTGTGATTTATACAACCAAAAAAGTTCCTAGAGGGAGCAACACTGAAAATCTGCTTTTGAAGAAAGAAGCAACAATGATATTAAAATACAACACAATTATCTTTGGCCTCAATTTACTGTCCGAAATAAGAAGGGTGTGATGAGTTGATGATTTATTGAACAGTGACCTTTACAGAATACAGTTTACCTTTTTCCACGTTTAACCTTTCCCTGCCCCCCCCCCACCCCTGTTTTAGGTTTTCAAAACTGATGCAACGTTTGAGCTCATGTTCCTGCTTTGAGTAAGATGAAGCTTGTAATAATAATCTTCTTACTTACAACTTAGGGGTCTTTATGTGAGTTCCTAAAAACTGAAAGGAATGTTGTAAGGAAATGGCTCCCTGTTGCAGTTACCTCCCACTTTTTGCCTGATACTGATGCTGACTTGACTGAGAAGTGTGCTGGGACCCTGCTAACCAGGCCCCAGCACCAGTGTTCTTTCACCTAAAATGTACTTTTGATTCCACAATTGGCACACCCTGGCATCCAGATAAGTCCCTTGTAACTGGTACCTCTGGTACCAAGGGCCCTGATGCCAGTGAAGGTCTCTAAGGGCTGCAGCATGTATTATGCCACCCTAGAGACCCCTCACTCAGCACAGACACACTGCTTACCAGCTTGTGTGTGCTAGTGAGAACAAAATGAGTAAGTCGACATGGCACTCCCCTCAGGGTGCCATGCCAGCCTCTCACTGCCTATGCAGTATAGGTAAGACACCCCTCTAGCAGGCCTTACAGCCCTAAGGCAGGGTGCACTATACCATAGGTGAGGGTACCAGTGCATGAGCACTGTGCCCCTACAGTGTCTAAGCAAAACCTTAGACATTGTAAGTGCAGGGTAGCCATAAGAGTATATGGTCTGGGAGTCTGTTTTACACGAACTCCACAGCACCATAATGGCTACACTGAAAACTGGGAAGTTTGGTATCAAACTTCTCAGCACAATAAATGCACACTGATGCCAGTGTACATTTTATTGTAAAATACACCACAGATGGCACCTTAGAGGTGCCCCCTGAAACTTAACCGACTATCTGTGTAGGCTGACTGGTTCCAGCAGCCTGCCACACTAGAGACATGTTGCTGGCCCCATGGGGAGAGTACCTTTGTCACTCTGAGGCCAGTAACAAAGCCTGCACTGGGTGGAGATGCTAACACCTCCCCCAGGCAGGAGCTGTAACACCTGGCGGTGAGCCTCAAAGGCTCACCCCTTTGTCACAGCACCGCAGGACACTCCAGCTAGTGGAGTTGCCCGCCCCCTCCGGCCCCGGCCCCCACTTTTGGCGGCAAGGCCGGAGAAAATAATGAGAATAACAAGGAGGAGTCACTGGCCAGTCAGGACAGCCCCTAAGGTGTCCTGAGCTGAGGTGACTCTAACTTTTAGAAATCCTCCATCTTGCAGATGGAGGATTCCCCCAATAGGATTAGGGATGTGACCCCCTCCCCTTGGGAGGAGGCACAAAAAGGGTGTACCCACCCTCAGGGCTAGTAGCCATTGGCTACTAACCCCCCAGACCTAAACACGCCCTTAAATTTAGTATTTAAGGGCTTCCCTGAACCTAAAGATTTAGATTCCTGCAACTACAAGAAGAAGGACTGCCGAGCTGACAAACCCCTGCAGAGGAAGACCAGAAGACACCAACTGCCTTGGCCCCAGACTTACCGGCCTGTCTCCTGCCTTCCAAAGAACCTGCTCCAGCGACGCTTTCCAAGGGACCAGCGACCTCTGAATCCTCTGAGGACTGCCCTGCTTCGAAAAAGACAAGAAACTCCCGAGGACAGCGGCACTGCTCCAAAAGAACTGCAACTTTGTTACAAGGAGCAGATTTAAAGACCCCTGCAACTCCCCGCAAGAAGCGTGAGACTTGCAACACTGCACCCGGCGACCCCGACTCGACTGGTGGAGAACAACCAACTCAGGGAGGACCCTCCAGCGACTCTACGACTGTGAGTAACCAAAGTTGTCCCCCCTGAGCCCCCACAGCGACGCCTGCAGAGGGAATCCCCAGGCTCCCCCTGACCGCGACTGTCTGAACTCCATTTCCCGACGGCTGGAAAAGACCCTGCACCCGCAGCCCCCAGCCCCTAAAGAAACGGAACTTCTGTGCAGGAGTGACCCCCAGGAGGCCCTCTCCCTTGCCCAGGTGGTGGCTACCCCGAGGAGCCCCCCCCTTGCCTGCCTGCATCGCTGAAGAGACCCCTTGGTCTCCCATTGAAAACTGAAGGAAACCCGACGCTTGTTTGCACACTGCACCCGGCCGCCCCCGCGCTGCTGAGGGTGTACTTTCTGTGCTATCTTGTGTCCCCCCCGGTGCCCTACAAAACCCCCCTGGTCTGCCCTCCGAAGACGCGGGTACTTACCTGCTGGCAGACTGGAACCGGGGCACCCCCTTCTCTCCATTATAGCCTATGTGTTTTGGGCACCTCTTTGACCTTTGCACCTGACCGGCCCTGAGCTGCTGGTGTGATAACTTTGGGGTTGCTCTGAACCCCCAACGGTGGGCTGCCTTGGACCAAAAACTGAAACCTGTAAGTGCCTTACTTACCTGTTGAAACTAACAATAACTTACCTCCCCCAGGAACTGTGAAAATTGCACTGTGTCCACTTTTAAAACAGCTTATTGTGTTTTATGTGAAAAGTATACATGCTAAAGTAATGATTCAAAGTTCCTAGAGTACTTACCTGCAATACCTTTCAAAAGAGCTATTACATATAAAATTTGAACCTGTGGTTCTTAAAATAAACTAAGAAAAGATATTTTTCTATAACAAAACCTATTGGCTGGATTTGTCTCTGAGTGTGTGTACCTCATTTATTGTCTATGTGTATGTACAACAAATGCTTAACACTACTCCTTGGATAAGCCTACTGCTCGACCACACTACCACAAAAATAGAGCATTAGTATTATCTCTTTTTACCACTATCTTACCTCTAAGGGGAACCCTTGGACTCTGTGCATGCTATTCCTTACTTTGAAATAGCACATACAGAGCCAACTTCCTACATTGGTGGATCAGCGGTGGGGTACAAGACTTTGCATTTGCTGGACTACTCAGCCAATACCTGATCACACGACAAATTCCAAAATTGTCATTAGAAATTGATTTTTGCAATTTGAAAAGTTTTCTAAATTCTTTAAAGTCCTGCTAGGGCCTTGTGTTAGTCCCTGTTAGCATTTCTTTTAGAGTTTAAAAGTTTGTAAAAGTTTGAATTAGATTCTAGAACTAGTTTTAGATTCTTAAAAGCATTCCAACTTTTAGAAGAATAATGTCTAGTACAGAGATGAATGTGGTGGAACTCGACACCACACCTTACCTCCATCTCCAGATGAAAGAGCTAAGGTCACTCTGTAACATAAGAAAAATAACAATGGGCTCCAGACCTACCAAAGTACAGCTCCAGGAGCTGTTGGCAGAGTATGATAGAGCCAACCCCTCTGTGGATAACACAGAGGAGGATGATAGTGAACTGGAGGAAGAATCCCCTCCACCAGTCCTATCTAGGGAGAACAGGGCTTCTCAAGCCCTGACTCCAAAAATAATAGTCAGAGATACTGGCTCCCTCACAGGAGGGTCCAGCCTCTCTGAAATCACTGAGGATAACTCCAGTGAAGAGGACATCCAGTTAGCTAGGATGGCCAAAAGATTGGCTTTGGGAAAACAGATCCTAGCCATAGAAAGGGAAAGACAAGAGATGGGCCTAGGACCCATCAATGGTGGCAGCAACATAACTAGGGTCAGAGATTCTCCTGACATGTTGAAAATCCCCAAAGGGATTGTAACTAAATATGAAGATGGTGATGACATCACCAAATGGTTCACAGCTTTTGAGAGGGCTTGTGAAACCAGAAAAGTGAACAAATCTCACTGGGGTGCTCTCCTTTGGGAAATGTTCACAGGAAAGTGTAGGGATAGACTCCTCACACTCTCTAAAAAAGATGCAGAATCTTATGACCTCATGAAGGGTACCCTGATTGAGGGCTTTGGATTCTCCACTGAGGAGTATAGGATTAGATTCAGGGGGGCTCAAAAATCCTCGAGCCAGACCTGGGTTGACTTTGTAGACTACTCAGTAAAAACACTAGATGGTTGGATTCAAGGCAATGGTGTAAATGATTATGATGGGCTGTACAATTTATTTGTGAAAGAACACCTATTAAGTAATTGTTTCAATGATAAACTGCATCAGCATCTGGTGGACCTAGGACCAATTTCTCCCCAAGAATTGGGAAAGAAGGCGGACCATTGGGTCAAGACTAGGGTAACCAAAACTTCCACTGGGGGTGACCAAAAGAAAGGGGTTACAAAGCCTCCCCAGGAGAAAGTGGGTGACACTAGAAACAAAGAAAAAGAGTCCCCTGTAGGCCCCCAAAAACCAGACCAGGTGGGTGGGCCCAGAGACACAACCCAAAACAAAGGTGGGTACCAGGGTAAGAGCTGGGATGCCACTAAGGCATGGTGCCATAGCTGTAAACAGAGAGGGCACCACACCAAGGACACTTCTTGTCCCAAAAACAAACCCCCTAGCAAAATCCCAGGGGTAACCAGTGTAGCCATTGGAGATGACTCCTCGGATGAGGAGGTCTTCATAGCCTTCAACTGGAAAAAGGGCCCAACAGGTGAGTTGGAGATTCCAGAGGGAAGTAGACACTTCCACCACCTACAGGTGAATGGAATCCCAGCCACTGCCCTGAGAGACACTTGTGCCAGTCACACTATTGTGCATGACAGGCTGGTGTTCTCAAACCAGTACATCCCAGGTGAGATGGCCAGAGTAAGAGTTAGCCCAGACAGGGTCACTGATAGGCCTGTGGCTTTTGTGCCCATAGAAGTGGGTGGGACTTTTAGCTGGAGAAGGGTGGTAGTCAGTACAGACCTCCCCCTTGATTGTCTCCTTGGAAATGACTACCCAGAGGTTAGTCAGAGCCCAAGAGAGGAACTGGTCCAGTGCCAGTCCTCTCCCAAGGATTCTGGAGTGCCTGCCTCTGCAGTAAATGCAAGTAGGCCCCAGAAGAAAAAGAAAAAGAAACAGAGTAGGAAAGGTGGACAACCTTTAGCCAAGGTTCCAGCCAGCCAAGGAGATTCTGCTCCAGTAGGGGAGAACCCCAAAAGTGGCTCTGATAAAGTCCAACCTGACCCACAAGAAGTCCTGGCTAGTCAGGCAACTGTTAAGTCTGAGTGGGTGGCCCCTCCGCTAACAGAAGAAAGAGTGGAAGAAGGGTGTTTACTACAAGATGTGGTAACCCCCCACTCCAATACAGCAGACAGGCACCCTGAACCCAAAGAAGCCTGTAACTTAGCCCCTTCCCTTGTAGGTGAAGAGCTAAAGGTGTGGTTCTGGGCACTGACAGCTGTCAGTGGCCTCTGCTGGGTGTCAGCCTTTATGGCTGCACTATCCTTGGCATGGTGGTCAGACCCCATGCCAAATAGCAAGTTAGGCCCCCTGACCCTGTTGGTCATGGTGGGGTTACTCCAGCTCTGGGTAACCTCTTTGGGTAAGCTAGGGGTGACCCTGGCTAAAATAAGACTAGCAGAGGTGGATACCTCTAACCCCAAAATAGAGAGAATGGGTGGAGACATTAAAGACACAGACAAGAGGCAATTCAGACTAGGTCCTATCACTGTGGAAGTGGGTCAGTTCCCCAGAGGGAATGACCTGAGCAGGAGGATGTAAGGCAGAGTAGGCCCTGCAACAAACCAGCCTATTTCCTCTACTCTTCCTCGCCTCCCAGACTAGGAAGACTCTCCCAGCTTTGGCTGAGTCTCCTAGCCTGTGGGCTGGGGGGGGCTTGTGTAAGGAAATGGCTCCCTGTTGCAGTTACCCCCCACTTTTTGCCTGATACTGATGCTGACTTGACTGAGAAGTGTGCTGGGACCCTGCTAACCAGGCCCCAGCACCAGTGTTCTTTCACCTAAAATGTACTCTTGATTCCACAATTGGCACACCCTGGCATCCAGATAAGTCCCTTGTAACTGGTACCTCTGGTACCAAGGGCCCTGATGCCAGGGAAGGTCTCTAAGGGCTGCAGCATGTATTATGCCACCCTAGAGACCCCTCACTCAGCACAGACACACTGCTTACCAGCTTGTGTGTGCTAGTGAGAACAAAATGAGTAAGTCGACATGGCACTCCCCTCAGGGTGCCATGCCAGCCTCTCACTGCCTATGCAGTATAGGTAAGACACCCCTCTAGCAGGCCTTATAGCCCTAAGGCAGGGTGCACTATACCATAGGTGAGGGTACCAGTGCATGAGCACTGTGCCCCTACAGTGTCTAAGCAAAACCTTAGACATTGTAAGTGCAGGGTAGCCATAAGAGTATATGGTCTGGGAGTCTGTTTTACACGAACTCCACAGCACCATAATGGCTACACTGAAAACTGGGAAGTTTGGTATCAAACTTCTCAGCACAATAAATGCACACTGATGCCAGTGTACATTTTATTGTAAAATACACCACAGAGGGCACCTTAGAGGTGCCCCCTGAAACTTAACCGACTATCTGTGTAGGCTGACTGGTTCCAGCAGCCTGCCACACTAGAGACATGTTGCTGGCCCCATGGGGAGAGTACCTTTGTCACTCTGAGGCCAGTAACAAAGCCTGCACTGGGTGGAGATGCTAACACCTCCCCCAGGCAGGAGCTGTAACACCTGGCGGTGAGCCTCAAAGGCTCACCCCTTTGTCACAGCACCGCAGGACACTCCAGCTAGTGGAGTTGCCCGCCCCCTCCGGCCCCGGCCCCCACTTTTGGCGGCAAGGCCGGAGAAAATAATGAGAATAACAAGGAGGAGTCACTGGCCAGTCAGGACAGCCCCTAAGGTGTCCTGAGCTGAGGTGACTCTAACTTTTAGAAATCCTCCATCTTGCAGATGGAGGATTCCCCCAATAGGATTAGGGATGTGACCCCCTCCCCTTGGGAGGAGGCACAAAGAGGGTGTACCCACCCTCAGGGCTAGTAGCCATTGGCTACTAACCCCCCAGACCTAAACACGCCCTTAAATTTAGTATTTAAGGGCTTCCCTGAACCTAAAGATTTAGATTCCTGCAACTACAAGAAGAAGGACTGCCGAGCTGACAAACCCCTGCAGAGGAAGACCAGAAGACACCAACTGCCTTGGCCCCAGACTTACCGGCCTGTCTCCTGCCTTCCAAAGAACCTGCTCCAGCGACGCTTTACAAGGGATCAGCGACCTCTGAATCCTCTGAGGACTGCCCTGCTTCGAAAAAGACAAGAAACTCCCGAGGACAGCGGCACTGCTCCAAAAGAACTGCAACTTTGTTACAAGGAGCAGATTTAAAGACCCCTGCAACTCCCCGCAAGAAGCGTGAGACTTGCAACACTGCACCCGGCGACCCCGACTCGACTGGTGGAGAACAACCAACTCAGGGAGGACCCTCCGGCGACTCTACGACTGTGAGTAACCAAAGTTGTCCCCCCTGAGCCCCCACAGCGACGCCTGCAGAGGGAATCCCCAGGCTCCCCCTGACCGCGACTGTCTGAACTCCATTTCCCGACGGCTGGAAAAGACCCTGCACCCGCAGCCCCCAGCCCCTAAAGAAACGGAACTTCTGTGCAGGAGTGACCCCCAGGAGGCCCTCTCCCTTGCCCAGGTGGTGGCTACCCCGAGGAGCCCCCCCCTTGCCTGCCTGCATCGCTGAAGAGACCCCTTGGTCTCCCATTGAAAACTGAAGGAAACCCGACGCTTGTTTGCACACTGCACCCGGCCGCCCCCGCGCTGCTGAGGGTGTACTTTCTGTGCTATCTTGTGTCCCCCCCGGTGCCCTACAAAACCCCCCTGGTCTGCCCTCCGAAGACGCGGGTACTTACCTGCTGGCAGACTGGAACCGGGGCACCCCCTTCTCTCCATTATAGCCTATGTGTTTTGGGCACCTCTTTGACCTTTGCACCTGACCGGCCCTGAGCTGCTGGTGTGATAACTTTGGGGTTGCTCTGAACCCCCAACGGTGGGCTGCCTTGGACCAAAAACTGAAACCTGTAAGTGCCTTACTTACCTGTTGAAACTAACAATAACTTACCTCCCCCAGGAACTGTGAAAATTGCACTGTGTCCACTTTTAAAACAGCTTATTGTGTTTTATGTGAAAAGTATACATGCTAAAGTAATGATTCAAAGTTCCTAGAGTACTTACCTGCAATACCTTTCAAAAGAGCTATTACATATAAAATTTGAACCTGTGGTTCTTAAAATAAACTAAGAAAAGATATTTTTCTATAACAAAACCTATTGGCTGGATTTGTCTCTGAGTGTGTGTACCTCATTTATTGTCTATGTGTATGTACAACAAATGCTTAACACTACTCCTTGGATAAGCCTACTGCTCGACCACACTACCACAAAAATAGAGCATTAGTATTATCTCTTTTTACCACTATCTTACCTCTAAGGGGAACCCTTGGACTCTGTGCATGCTATTCCTTACTTTGAAATAGCACATACAGAGCCAACTTCCTACAAATGTCATCTCCCATGAGCACCATACCTACCAATTGCAATACCCATGAAAGTCTGCAACAGTAAAGCCGCATCTTAGTACATGCACCACTCTCCTGCCTCAGATTTTTCAAGTGGAGTTCCACCAAGCCAGACTTCCAGATGCTGTCCTTTGCTGGCTACGAGGGAGAAATTGCGTGGCTGGCGTTCCCCTCTGCAGGCGTCAGAAAAAGAACTGTGGTAATTGCTAGAACCCCTTTAAGAGGTGTTAATGTGGCACTCAGGGGCTAAAGGGCCCAACTGTGTTGGTTGAGGCCTTTTACTTTTGAAGAGCCGAGGACCAACCTCCTATGGATCCTCAGCAACTGGGCCAAGTATCTCTTCTGCACTTGACTCTCTGTGGTTGCTGTAGACAAGTAGTCAAAGACTCCCTGGGGGCGGTGGTAGGCGTAGCTACAGGTAAGTGGACATGACTCCGAACTCAAAGTGTGCACAATATGAACAATAAATCAATGTCCAGTATTTTATTTCTAACTCTACACAGTCAAAGGAATAACAACACTCAAGAGCAATTACACAAACCCATTCAGTTGGGGCTATTGTATTTGTCAGGCAAATCCCTGTCCCACCATCTTTCTTGTAAGGTGGTCGGCGTTATTTCCCATTGACTGGTGGCTTCATCCAGGGAATTTTTACTAGTAGACTATACTCAAGAGTTCCCCTTTGACTCTTAGGAATTAGTAAAAAGTGTTTGTGGTGCCACAGTACCTTCAGCAGTGAATCCCCCCAGGGCCCCTCTGGCCCAGTTCAAGTCTTACTACTCCTGCAGCATGGAAGCATTTAGCAATGCAGCAGGTGCCCTAAGCGTGGGCAGTCACAAGTTCCAGACCTGCTCAGAGAAGTCGGCCTGCTTGGGGTACACGCGCAGCACCCGGCAGGTGCTCGGCTCAGTGTACAGCAGCCCTCTACAAGTGCTATGACCTAGCAGGCTCACAACGTGCACAAAAAGTCCTTGCAGTAAGGCTCTCCATCGGGCCTCGCCTCCTCCAATGCTCTCCTCTTCCTCACAGGGCACACTGGTCTTGGAAAGCAGGCAGGCCCTGGTGTTCCACGGCAGGTGATCTCGTTTTTTCTGGGTGATGTCCCCTCACCCAAGAGGAAGAATGGCAGGCCTTGGCCCCCAGTACTGGTCACAGGCAGAAGCTTTGCAGAGCTTCTCCTCCTCACAAAACCCGTCTCGATGATTGGCAGATGACAAAGTTTGGGGTCTCAAACTCCCCTTTTTATAGTCCATTCCCAGACCCCAAAATGTGACTTTGGGTCTGAGTCTTTGAAGTTTTAGGTTGGATTCTACTTCTTTTGATGTGCACATCTCTCTTTTCTTCTTTCTTCTTGAAAGAATGTCTTACACAGCAGGTAAGACACAAAAGCTGATTGACCCACAACACAATTCATGGGCATGACCAGAGCACACACCAGGTCATCAGCCACAGTGATATGTGCATCAAAAGGTTAATCCGTGTCTCCCAGCCCTGCTCTTTATGATTCCCTTATCAACCCCATTTCTTTCCTGAGATGTGTCCAGGCACCTTCCTTATGATCTTTCACTGAATCAAAGGGCAACATTTTGAAGTGTAAACTGGGAATATCTTCCTCCTTTCCTACCCAGCTCACAAGAATGCAGCAATACACAAATCTGTCTGGTGGGATTACTCTACTCCTCATGTCTTCACCAGGCAGTCCTGGGCTTCACAAAATGAAATTCAGGGTACTCCATGTAATGTACCATTGCAGGCACACTTGTACTCAGTTTATATTCACAGCACACTTACTCTCCAATGCATTGTGCCACTACCAACACACATGCATTCAACACACACAATCAGGCTGCATGCAGTGCTCAGTACTGTTGCTTTTCTGTATTGTGACAGGTTGTGCTATTTGCAAACACACATATTGCTAGCATACACACACCTTGTGCACGCTGCACGACACTTCACCCCTCAGGTATTGTACTTTATGCAAGAATACAAAAACCCAGCACATGCTTTCCTTATACATGCACTGCACAGCACTACATCTTTCACATCATGTATTCCTAACAGGCATACATACACTCAGCACATACACTAATCCCAAATGTACTACACAGTACTGTTCTATACCTCAACCATACCCTTGCCAGGCACACATACATCCAGCGCAGTATAACTACTCCTGTGCTGCCCAGCAATCTGATGGAGGCCAATGGTAAGTTAAGCACATAGCAGCGAAAATTTCAAAAAGGTGAGAGAGCCTGTAACCTCACCTCAGTGGCACAGGTTAAAAAGGACCTGATCACCACTACTGATCACTACACGGTATGCTGCTTGTGCTGCGTAACTCCTGGTGAAGGTGGTAGACTTCCACCACTTTATGGGTAGCACTTTCAGTCCCGGTCCAACAAGACTGCAATCGAGGCCACATGCATGATCTGTGTTTACCTAAGACACAAAATCAACATTAGGGATCCAGACAAGAGTACAGTAGGGCTGTCAGGGTAGGGTATACGTCCTGAACCATGCAGATGACTTTTCCGTCCGAACAATAATATAGAGGTAAGCCCAGTAAGCTTGCAAGTTTACTGGGCCGCTTGGGTCCACTGACAGCGGCATAACTTACAAAACTGTTTCACTAAATTTATGTTCAGACAAGAGTGGTCACAGTGTGATTTCAGTTTGACAAATTACACAAGCTCAAGGCGTGCTGTAAGGTGAGCTGGGCTCTCTGCTACTTCACCTTACTTGCTCAAAGTGGATTTCCAATACACCAAGAAGATCTCAAAATTCTATTTTTTTAGATTTAGAAAACAACTCCTAGGTGAACGTTAATGGCCCTTTTTGCATGTTCACAATTCACAAATAGTGTCAACAATGCACCAAATAGTGTGTTCCTCTTTTCCTACTCGAAACAGAGCAGCCAGCTGTCTCAAGTCACAATATCGAGTTCCCAACTGAAGCATATATGTGACACTAGCCGTCTCGCGAAGCACACATTTGACAGTAAGGGGGAGATTTACAAACATTTTGCACTGCGTTAGCGGCACAAAAGTGACGCTAGCCAGCACCAAACATTTTTTAACTAATTTACTTTCCATCGCAAAACTGGTTTTGCACTGGAAAGTACCCTAAAAGAAACGATAAGTAGCGTGAAGCACTGCTTTGCATTACTTAGCGCGAGGGGGCATTAAATGCGTGGTACATGGCCATTCCCATGCAACCATCCATGCCTTTGACGCAAAACTGTATGTACAAATAGTAGGAGACAGGGATTTGCGCCAAAAGTTAAATCCGTGTGAAAGCAGGTGTTAAAAGGATAAATGTTTTAATTTCTCCTTTCTTTTCTGACTTTGCATGTGTGCTGCACTGTGCAGCACACATACAAAGTAGGAAAAGTTTTAAAGTGTGTCAACCTATGCTAGACTCACGCATGCACACACCCTTGCACTATGGTGCAAAGGTGTTTGCGTGGCGCACGGCAGCTGGAATCAGCGCGGTGCCAGAGAGAGGGGAGGAGAGTGCCATATCTTTGTAGATATGGCGCTCTCCTTCTCCCTCCCTGTCACATAGCTCAGCGCAGCATTTTACTGAGACGTTGGAGCCCACTGACAGCACATTACTTACAAAACCGTTTCATTAAATTTATGTTGCAACAAGAGTGGTCACAGTGTGATTTCAGTTTGACATATCACACAAGCTCAAAGGGTGCCGTAGGGTGAACTGGGGTCTCTGCTACTTGACCTTACTTGTTCAAGGTGGATTTCCATTACACTAAGGAGATCTCAACATTTATTTTTTGATTTAGAAAATAACTCCTAGGTGAGCGTTAATGGCCCTTTTTGAGCGTCCACAATTCATAAATAGTGTCAACTATGCACCATATAGTCTGTTCCTCTTTTCCTACTCGAAATAGGGTAGCCAGCTGCAGGGGTGGCCCCTCCACAAGAGAAGAGGAGCATCGCCCCACTTAAAAAATGCTCCCAAAAATGAAAAATACAATGGTAATAAACTTTATTTATTACCATTTTATTTTTCAGCACCTCGTCCTGGACTGAGTGTCAGGGCGGGGCAATTGCTGCTGAGTGGAAACAGGGAGATCTGCGCTTAAGTTTAAAGTGCACATGTTCCTTTGGACGGCTGTCGCCTGACATGCGCACTTTAAACTTCTCTAAAGCTGTCCACAGACAGCTGGTTTAGAGAAAGCCAAGGTCTCCAGCACTCTTGTGAGTGCTGAAAGAGGCCGCTCCCTCCTGTTTAACAGCATGAGAGCAGTGCCAGGATTAGTTAGTGTTGTTTCCTGGGTCCCGCGTTGGAACTTGTTTTGTGCTGGAAAGTACCCTAACAGTAACACAAAGCAGCGTGAAACACTGTTTTGCGTTGCGTAGCGCCAAGGGACGTTATATGGGTGGTACACGGGCGTTCCCGTGCAACAGCCCATGCCTTCTGACACAAAACCGTATCTACAAACAATAATAGACAGGGTTTTGCGCCAAAAGTTAAAACCATTCGAAAGCAGGTGTTAAAAGAAGAAATGTTTTCATTTCTCCTTTCTTTTCTGACTTTGCATGTGTTCTGCACTGTGCAGCACGCATACAAAGTAGGAAAAGTGTTAAAGTGTGTCTAAACATAGTATTTTGTACTGGAAGGGTACCCCCTACGCACACATCCTAGTACTATGGCGCAAAGTGTGTGCGTGGCGCACGACAGCCAGAATTAGCACCGGCGCTAGAGGCACTGCTCCCTTCCTATCACACAGTGCAGCGCAACATTTTCCATCGCTGCGCTATGCTGGGTGACAGTTTTGTACATCTGCCCCTAACTGTCTTTAAAGTATACCAGCCCAAGTCCTGTGGAGAACCTAGAACAATAGGGGTCAAAATGCGTCGATATAGGACTTGACATGAAAACTGGGTACAAGAAGCAAATTTTAGCTGTTAGTGTCACAAATTACGAGTATCCTACAATTGATAACATCTCCTTCCCTTTTCTTCACGATCATACAAGCTGGGACCGCCGTTGTGTGTATTTTTGTTTATCACAAGCTAATAGCCTTACCAAAACAAGTTAATTGAATTTGTATTGCATACATGCTTGGTGACTCACTTGAATTCATTTGCACTACTCACTGCACAGCTTTTTTGGAGGGGCGCACATCTTGCACTTAAAGTTGTATTTTTGACCTTTCCACAGTGTGCTCTGTTTTTATTGCTTAAAGAGATGACTGATGTATGTTTTGGTAAAAGTTTTTTTTTTTTTAAATATATTTATTGGTTTTATATTTCGAAATATGATACAAATTGTTCAGTTTGCAACCACAGGATAAACCAAAACAATGGTTAATTATCTAAGTCTTGAAACAAATACACACAACCCCTCTATGCACTTCACGGAACGCTTCTGGTCTTGCAATATCATTCCTGGCTGCACCCTCCCTAGGTTTATCCTTCACTGTTTATTTTATATAGGCATTCGTTTGAGACCAGTGTAGACCTTGCTTTACGTGCATGGGTTCCCTGAGTGTCTGAGGGGAGGGGCATCAACTAGGTTAGTGTATGCGAGTGGCTCCCCTGGTTTTCTGCTCCCCGCGCCGCGCTACCACTGTGGTGACATAGTCTTAGTGGGCATTTATTACTAGAGAGATGGGCGGATATGATGCATGTGCACTGTGTTGTCTGGGTGTCTTATGAATTCTGTTCCCGTGATGAGGGGTGCAGGTGAATTTATGCTGTGGTTGTTGCGAATACGCGCGCCCCAATTTAAGGAGGCTTTTCATCGTTTTTGGCCTCCAGCTTTGTTACCATATCCTCCCATGTAGAGCAACCTGTGTGTTGCCGCCCTTCACGCACCATTCTTTTTAGTACCTGATATTCAGTGCGCGCCCAGCGTGTTATTAGAGAGTGCCAGGATTTCAGATCGGGAGCCATAGAGGCTTTCCAATGCATTGCTATTAACCTTTTATACATTAAAAAGGCCAGGTCTATAAATTTATGTAAATGTCTTTGTTTTTTTGGTCTCTTCCTAAGTCCCAACAGGCAGGACCCGGAGTCTGCTACCAGTGCCAGTCCCGTAAGCCCAGATACCTCCTCTACCACCTCCGCCCAGGCCGTTTGTATATTCGGGCAATCCCATACCATGTGGAAAAAGGATGCTGACGGCAATCTGCATCTGGGGCACATTGATGCTGCATCAGGGAACATGCGCTTTATTCTGGCTGGGGAGAGATATGTTTGATGCGTGTAATTGAATTGGGTATATCTAAATCTGGGATTCCTTGACACACCTCTGATGTGGGATAGGGCCTTGGGCCAGTCTTCCAGTGGGATCGGGGTGGGGAGTACTGCGTTCCATCTATCCCATGTTTTCCCTGTCTGTGTATCAGGGGTCTTGTTGAGGATTCTATATAGATTGGATATTGTTTTAGTTTGATCGCTGTGTTGTAGAAGCTGGTGAAGCACAGGGGAGATCTCTGGTTCCGAGGTGCCCATTCCCCAAATTTTCCTGATTTCGTGACATACGGCATGATATGTCAGGAACTGTCCCGGATTTATCTCCGTGAGGGCCTGAAGGGCCTCGAACGTCATTAGTTTACCGTCTTCGTAGCAATCCCCTACGGTCAGTATTCCTGCTTTGTTCCACTGCTTTGCAGCTTGCATTCTGGCTGCGTTCCCCACTAATAGGTAATTCAGCGGTACGTGTGGAGAGTATGGGAGCTTATCTGCTCTTTTTTGCACGTATCTGGCCCAGCACGCGTACGCAGCTGCAAGCAGTGGGTTGACCAGTGCCACTTTGGGGGGCTTCGTCGACAGCCAATTTAAAAGGGGAGTCCCGTTCCGCCGAGGCTCTAAGCTCGTAGGTTCCGCTTGCTCTGGTCTGTGGATCCAATATTGGACCCATTGAAGTTGTGCGGCTGCATAGTATTTTTCAAAATTCGGAGTTCCTAGGCCACCGTTGTCCAGCGGACATTGTAGTGTGGGTAGTGCCACTCGCGCTCTGCCACCTCCCCAAATGAGCTGCAGCAATGCTGTGTTTAGATTGCTGAAGAATCTCTTGGGAATAATTATCGGTAGGGCCGCAAAGTAATATAAAAGCCTAGGTAGAATCAACATATTAGCAATCGCCACCTTGCCGGGTGGCGAGAGAGGGAGCTTGTTCCAGAATTGTAGGGAGCCTTTTATAGATGTTAGCGCCTTCCCCAGGTTCCCATCTCTTAAGTCTTCCGTGGCATGATATATGTTTATCCCTAAGTATTTAAATGTTGTAGGGCACCACTTAAGATGTCCTGTCTCTGGGGGATCATGATTATTAGGAGCCCTTTTTACCAGGGGAAAGACACACGACTTCTCCCAGTTTACCACAAGGCCAGATAGGCCTCCGAATTCAGCCAATAAAGATATTACAGATGGGATAGCTGCACAGCCGTTCCTGATATATATCAACGCATCATCTGCATATAGTGAAATCGTGTGATGTACCCCGTTCCTAATAATTCCCCATTCATGCTCCATGAGGCGAACTTTTGCCGCTAATGGTTCCATTGCTATGGCAAACAGTAGCGGGGATAAGGGGCATCCCTGCCGTGTCCCCCTAGAGATCGGGAAACTATCAGAAATCACCCCGCCTGATTTCACCCTCGCGTTCGGGCTAGAGTACAATGTCCGAACCCAGCGGATATAGTTAGGGCCTATTCCCATACGGGCCATCGTGGCCAACAGGAAGTCCCACTCGAGCGTATCAAAGGCCTTTTCTATGTCTAATGAGAGCACCATTTCCTCCTGTGCATTCTTGGGGGTGTCTCCTATTATGCCCAACAATCTTCGAATATTCAGGAAGGTGTTACGCTTGGGAATGAAGCCACTCTGATCTGCATGTATCAGTAAGTGCATGAGGGGGGCCAACCTGTTGGCCAATATTTTGCCTAATATTTTGCAGTCTGTGTTCAGCAGCGATAGTGGTCTATAAGATTTCACATCTGTGTGGTCTCGACCCTGTTTAGGGAGTACTACTATCAGAGCCTCCCTTTGAGATGTGGGTAAGCTTTCTGTAGTCCACGCCTCTTGGAACACTCCTAGCAGATGAGATTTCAAACTGGGTAAATAGGCTTTGTAATACTCCGAAGGGAGACCGTCAGTGCCAGGCGCTTTGTTCCTGGGTAGCTGTGCAAGGGCTAGTTCTATTTCTGCTATTGTTATAGGGGTTTCAATTCCATCTTTATCTGGTTGTGGTAGCTGGGGTAGGAAGGAGTCCGCCAGAAAGGCCTCTAGTTGTGTAGCCGTGCACGCAGTACGTTTAGTGTATAGGTTAGAGTAATAATTCCTAAACACCTCGTTTATTTCTGCTTGTGTAGTAGCCATTTCTTGCGCGCCCACCTGGATGGCCCCTATCGGGGCCTGCTGTCTATCCTCACGTAGTAGCCACGCTAGCATTCTGCTTGATCTATCTCCTTCCGTTTGCAACCTGGTTAAGTAGTATTTATAGTCGTGGCAGCGGAGCTTGCTATCTGCCTCATTATATTTTAAGCGCTTTTCTTTCAGGGCAATACTGGTAATTTCCCCCCGTGCTACCGCTTTTTCCACATCCCGCAGCTCCTTCTCAAGTTTGCTAATTTCCGCCTGTAAGGAGCGTCTCACTCCCCACGTAGTGGACATACATACTCCGCGGGCCACTACTTTGTGGGCATCCCATTCTATCGCCCGGGTTGTTGCAGACATAGGGGGTGATTCTGATTCTGGCGGGCGGCGGAGGCCGCCCGCCAGAATTCCGCCCCCATTATACCGCTCCGCGGTCAGAAGACCGCGGAGGGTATTATGAGTTTTTCCCTGGGCTGGCGGGCGGTCTCCAAAAGACCGCCCGCCAGCCCAGGGAAAAACTCCCTTCCCACGAGGATGCCGGCTCGTAATCGAGCCGGCGGAGTGGGAAGGTGCGACGGGTGCAGTGGCACCCGTCGCGTATTTCAGTGTCTGCAAGGCAGACACTGAAATACTTTGAGGGGCCCTCTTACGGGGGCCCCTGCCGTGCCCATGCCATTGGCATGGGCACGGCAGGGGCCCCCAGGGGCCCCGCGACCCCCCCTACCGCCATCCTGTTCATGGCGGCTTTCCCGCCATGAACAGGATGGCGGTAGGGGGGGGTCAGAATCCTCATGGCGGCGGAGCGCGCTCCGCCGCCATGAAGGATTCCCCCGAGCAGCGGTAAGTCGGCGGGAGCCCGCCGACTTGCCGCTTCTGACCGCGGCTGAACCGCCGCGGTCAGAATGCTCGTGGGAGCACCGCCAGCCTGGCGGTGCTCCCGTGGTCGGGTGGCCGCCAGGGTCAGAATGACCCCCATAGCGTTTATTTCCCAATATTGGCCTATAGATTCCCCCAGTGATGTAGCGAATGCTTGGTCTTGTAGAGATTCCGCCTGGAATCTCCAAGTGGGTATTACCTGACGTGCCCTGCCCCAATTCAGGGTTACCCGCAGAGGCGCATGGTCCGAGACTGTCTTTGCCAAGTATTCGGATTCAGTTATCAGCGCCCCTATTTCGCGAGTGCCCCATATTATGTCAATTCTAGTGTGGGTATTGTGTGGGACCGAATAAAATGAATATTCTTTTTGCTCTGGATGGCCTAACCGCCATACATCACATAGGCCCATAACATTTGCCCATTCTTGCAGGGGACTTACGAGCTTCCTATTAGTTGATGCGCTCTGGTGGGCGCTAGTTCTATCTAATGCTGCCACTGGGGTGCTGTTAAAATCCCCACCCTAGATGGCAAGGGGCATGGGGTGGGTCAGCAACGTTGGGGTGAGAGTGGTGAGAAAGCCTATGGTGCCACTGTTTGGGGCGTATACCCCGACCACAGCCATTTGTCTACCATCTAATCTGCCCTCCATTACTACGTACCTCCCTCCCTGGTCTATCTTGTGTGTTGACATGAGGAATGGAACTCCCGCTGCTATCCAGATCAGCACCCCTCTCGCGAAGGTCGAATATGTTGTGCCAATCAGCTGGCCCCCCCACTTCACTCGCATGTCTCGTAGATCCCCCTCCAGCATATGTGTCTCTTGCAAAATAGCAATATGCACTCCTAGTCTCTTAAGTCGAGCATGCACTCTAGCCCGTTTGTTCGGAGTCCCTAGGCCCCTGACATTCCATGTTAATATAATATACTGGTTCCCCATGTTGCTTCTAGAGGACATCTTATAGGGTGCAGGGGATATGTTGCTGTGACATGAGCCTGGGTTTTAATGTTGGCCCATCTGGTCTCTGCCTTTCTGCTGCTAACATTTAGATATAGCGGGTGCAGGTCCATCTTTAGTGCATTAAGTGATTCCGATCGCTGCATTTCTACTAAACTACTAACCCCCACCCCCCTAGTTAAATCCCCTACGCTACTTACAACTACAATGAAACTACAAAACTTAAAAATGCGTAACATAACTTTTATCCAGTTGGATTTACCTAGTGGGATTCTCATATCTTACAGATGTGGCTCTTGTAAGGGGCTCACATCATGCCGCAGACTAAGGGCCTGATTCTAACTTTGGAGGACGGTGTTAAACCGTCCCAAAAGTGGCGGATATACCACCTACCGTATTACGAGTCCATTATATCCTATGGAACTCGTAATACGGTAGGTGGTATATCCGCCACTTTTGGGACGGTTTAACACCGTCCTCCAAAGTTAGAATCAGGCCCTAAGTCTGCCAATATCTTCAGGCGCCCCCCCTTGGCATGTTTCCGTTCCCTCTGGCCCCACCCGCCCGCCTCTTGCCACCTGTTTGTGCCCCAAGTCACTTAGCTTAGTGTTTATATCAAAGATGTATATTGTTGGAAGCGTTCTGTCCCCGCAACTCGGCAGTGTCGTGGAGTCTCTGCAGGTTTTCCTGGTACGATCGCCATCCCTAGTGTTCACTCTGGATCTGAGCGACTAGTTTATAGTTCATCCGCAGATCTCGGAGTGACCTTCGGCCCACCTAGTTCTCCAGTTACCGTGGATACGGAGCTGGCTGTGTCTGAATCCAGTTCCAGCTCCACAAGCCCACCGGGAGTTATATTGCTGCTTTGCATGTGTAGTGGCGTCTCTTTAAGCACTTTTGCTCTTTCCTCTGCTGCTTGCCGGACATTGGGCTGGCCTCTGGTACGCCGTTTGGATCTCGTCCCTGCAGTGGATCTCCCCCATTTCTCGTCCTCATCTGCGTCTTCCCGGGGGTGTGCAAGGCCCTTGGCATGGAGCCATGTCCAGGCGTCCTCGGTACTGGTGAATATATGGGTACGGTCCTCCATCACTACTCTCAACTTGGCTGGGAAGAGCAGGGCATATTTTATGTTCTGTTCTCGTAAGCGTTGCTTGATTTTAACAAAAGAATTACGCCGATTCTGCACCTCTTGCGTGAAGTCAGGGTAAGCATTGATGTTCGAGTCTTCATACTTGAACGGGCCCTTATTGCGGAATTGTTGCAATATTGCATCTCATCTCTGTAGTTTAAGAACCTGGCAATCAATGGTCTGGGGGGCTGGCCAGGGGCCGGAGGCCTACCCGGAACTCTGTAAGCCCTTTCAACTGAGAAAAACTTGGATGGAGCCCCACTTAACACCTCTTTAATTAGCCACTGCTCTAGGGAAATTTCTGATTCCGGTTGCCGCATACTTTCCGGGAATCCCAGAAATCTCACGTTATTTCGGCGCGCCCTGCTCTCCATTTCCTCGGATCTTCTTCAGAGTATCTTCAGCTCTTCATCCATGCGCTGACTTTGTTTTTGATTCCCTTGCACTATTGGGGTTAGTTCCGCTATCTCAGCTTCAGTTGTTTTTGCTTTTTCGGCTAGGCTGCGATGATCCACTCGCAGGAGGTTCAGGTCTTGCACGACTGCATCAATTCTGCCCTCCAGTGATGACTTAGTGTCCAGTATTGCCTGCAATACTTTCTCGAACTGGGCTGAATGCGCTAGTAGTGTGTTTTCCAGAGATTGTAAGGATGGGCCAAGTTGTTGATCTGTTGGCGTTATCGCTTGGGTTGTTCGATCTGGGTTCTTGGTTGACTTGGCTCTACCGGCCATTTTGGCTGGCAGGGGGGTGCCTCCCGATCCGCAGGGATTTCGCACTGATGGGCCTGCGATTAGGCAGTAAAGCAAAGGAGCATCCAGTCCTGATTTGGCTAATTTTGGCCTGTGTGTTCAGTGACAAATACTGCAGTCATTGATAAGTTCAATGGTCTAACTCAGCGTTCCCATGGGGCTGTCCGCCGGGCGTGTCGTAATGTGTAGGGGGTACTGTCCTTGGGGGAGAGCGCTTGTTTCTTCTTATGTGGCGGCGGGGCTTGGTGTCAGAGGTTTCCCTCAGATAGAGGGGAGAATTGCTGGACGGCCGGGTGAGGCGCCGGGGCACGGGAAAGGTCCCGGGTTGGGGCGCTCGCGGGGTGCTGCGAATATGCCTTGTGCAGCTAGGAACCCTTGTGGCAGGGACCCACTGCTAGAAAGTCCAGAACAGTCCACGCATCCACAGTCCAGCCCAGCCATCCATTCTGCCTGTGGTGGATAAGCTGTGCTCCCAGGAGCACGCAGTGCGCTTCTGTCTTGCCCAGTTGCGTGGGTGGAGCGGTGGAGTGAGGGGGGGGGCGCTTGCCGCCCCCTAGGTTTACCTCCTCCGTGAAGTTTGGTGTTCCCCTCCTCGTGGGCGCCCTCCTCATCTTATTATTATTTTTTTTTTTTTTATTTATTTATTTTTTTTTTTTATTCTGATGCTCAAAGTTTCTGGTCCTGGAATTCCCGCTGCCTGCTGAGCCGCCGCCGCTCCGCGTCTGCCCCGCCGGGCCTCCTCACTGCTCCTCCGCCGCCCTTCTCCCCGCCGGCCGCCGAGATCAAAAATGGCGCCCAAGCTCCTCAAGACGGAGTCCCAGGGCGCCCGGCAGTGCAAGACTGCACAATCCTCCTCCGGACGCGCCTCCCCTGCTCTCCCAGTCTCAGGCAGGCGGGGAGGCAGGCAGCGGCCGCGCCCGGTGAAATCGCGACCGGGGCCGCAGCCGCAGCTCCCCCCGCCTCTCACCGCTCTCTCGGCGCGGGCCGACGAGTCCCAGACTCGCCCCGCGGGGTCCGGAGCGCGCTCGCAGCGCGAGCTGAATGCCCCGGTCTCCCCCAGCCGCGCCGCCGTCCCGGCCGTCCCTGTCAGGCCGCTGGGGGGGCGCCTGCCAGGATATCTCGAAGTGGCCTGGAACGGAGCGCTCGGATCAAGCGACCGTCCCGGCCGCCATCTTGGCTCCTCCCATGTTTTGGTAAAAGTTAAAATAGCTTTACAATTTAGTTGCAGGATATGGCTGATTCATTTGAACCGTACCTGAATTGATTAGAATTTTAGCAGTAGGATTACTGGTTTCTTGTATCTTAAATTTGCTTTTGTGCGTACCACACGTCTGCTTCAGTCTCCACCAGTCCGTGGACCTTACTTTACCCGCCCAGCTCCCCGGGCTACTCAAGCTGGCATCCGTCACAGAGCAAACTCTCATGGGGGAGCCTTCAGACGGTGTCTCAACTGTGGTGCTGAACACCCCTAGAGAGAGGGTTGCCTCCAAACAGTCATGCAGTGCTATCTGGCCTGGACAGCCCCAGGGCCAGCATCTCTGGCCCTGCAGGGACAGGTCCCTATGAGGGAAGTTAGTGCATTATGAAAGACCGCATCAGGTTAGAAGCTTTAACCAGCTAGTAACAGACATCCCCCAAGGGAGTTGCTTCAAGCAGAAAGCGCCCACTATTTTTCATTTCTTGTGGGCATCCCACAAGTAGCCAGCGTACCAGGAACCAGAGATGATGCAGTTTGTTGATGCGGACATGGTAGGCTGTGCTGCAGCTCCAAGTAAGTGCAATCCCTCAACACCAACAGCATCACCACACCCCAAAATTGCATTTGCTAAAGGTGAAAGATCTTCTATCTGAGATTCTTTCCTGGCTGAGCCTGTTTGTTAAAATTGCAACTATGCACATTCAACGGTGTGAAGGTTTAATCTGGATCTTTAATCGTAAGTACAGATCCTCACAAAGGTATTTTTGCATTGTGGATCTTAAAAAAAGGTCAGTTGAGTAAGCCTGTCATATGATTTGCTGTTCCTAGGCCCCAGAATGTTCAAGTCTTCTGAAATGTTGTTTGTTAAATGTGCAGGACCTGAATAACTATATGTAGGCATATCAGCTCATAGACCTTAAACACAAGATGGTGATCTTTAAGATGCTGGTGTTCTGTATCATATATCTCAACTGTATCTGATCTGTATTATTTATCTAACCTAAAATGAGGGTTTGCACAGATGGGCATAGTGATATGTTTGCATGATGCCTGCCCTCTCTTTTAGAGAGGCATACAATGGTTTTCCAGATGTTTACTATGTACCGTCACGGCAGAACTCAAGATTTTTCTAGTAAAGAACCTTTGAAATTCATGTATGCCAAGTGTGTGTGTGTCTAACACTTGAAAAAGTACATTTACAGTCTTTAAGGTTATAAAAAAGATGTTTAAAGTTGCAGCAAGTGTAAACTTTAACCTTAATCCCAGGCTTTTCAAGTCTTGGTGGTGGTCTGTTGTCCAAACATGCAACAAAAGTGCACATTCCCAAATATTCCATGACCTACAGGAATAGATTTCAAATGAAAGGTCAGTATTTTTTATTTATTCATTCATTCATTGACATAAGGATCAGAAGCCTGTTTTGATACTTGAATGCACTGTGTAGTCTTAAGAAGGTTTTACGTGTGCATGATGCTTGGTGCTGCTGTATTCTTAGAAATTATATAAACAGCGGCATTGAAATTATACGGTTCTGCAGCTATGCGTTTTCCGCATAATAATGGATTTGCTGCTCTATCTAGAATTTGCTGCATAATGTGCATGTTTTACTAAAAACTTTTTTCTAGCACAAACGTGTCAAAGGTTACTGAGCAAATAGTGCCACATGTTGCTCCGGGCATAGGCACAGCGTTTCCAGAGATTAACGGATTGAACTGCTGATTTCTGCATCCAGGTGTGAAACTGGTACTAAAGGAGTACATCTTTGCCTAGACAGTATGAATAGTTGTTAAAATGGCAAAATAATGAAATGCCACTGCTACAAATCTGTTTCTTTACTGTCGCTTAATTGTCCTTTTCTTACTGCATAAATTTGTCAATCCTACCTCACTATTTTGTCCTCCCTTGTTACAAACGAGTGCATGAATAGTGGCATGCCAGCTGTGTTTTTTTTATGTTGAAATGCTTTTAAAGCATTGTTAAGTGAAAACGCAAACATAACAACCAATACCTCTTCTCATCCCCACCCGTAAAATCCCCTCCTAAATCCCTTACCTTGCCTAAATTAATATTCCCACATTTTGCTTACTCCCCCTAAAGATCCTGTCTAAAGCTTACACAATATGTTGCGCACTTGCAGTTATAGTAACGGCGGCTGATGCATGCCCCCCTATCTGCAGATGTGATCCCCTGTCCACTACTTGATTCTAGTTTAGTCCTCTCCTCTATTTCTCTAGTCTGTGGGACTTAGGGCCAGATGTAGGAAGCCTTTTGCACGTCGCAAACTGCGAAAAACGCAGTTTGCGGCATGCAAAAGGCCTAACGCGATGCACAACCTCAAACTGCGAGTCGGTACCGACTCGCAATTAGAGGCTGCGACTCGCAAATAGGAAGGGGTGTTCCCTTCCTATTTGCGACCGCATCGCCATGCTGAGTTGCTTTGTGATCGCGAATGCGGTCGCAAACCAACTCGCAGTTACCACCCACTTGAAGTGGGTGGTAACTCATTCGCAAAAGGGAAGGGGTCCCCATGGGACCCCTTCCCCTTTGTGAATGCCGAGAAAAATGTTTTGTTCACTGCCTGCTCTGAAAAAAACGAAACCAAATGGTTTCGGAAGTTTTTCTTTTTGCAGCTCGTTTTCCTTTAAGGAAAACGGGCTGCAAAAAGAAGAAAAAAAAACTGCTTTATTAAAAAAGCAGTCACAGACATGGTGGTCTGCTGTCTCCAGCAGGCCACCATCCCTGTGAGTGCATGGACTCGCTATGGGGGTCGCAATTTGCGACCCACCTCATAAATATTCATGAGGTGGGTCTTCGCGACCCCATAGCGAGTCGCAGAAGGTGTCAGAGACACCTTTCTGCATTCACTTTTGCGAGTTGCAATTTACGAGTCGGTATGACTCGCAATTTGCAAGTCGCAAAAGTTTTTCTTTCTACATCTGGCCCTAGGTGACTAATTTCTAGTGGACTATGATGTGCTGTTTTAAGGTGATGGCGTAGCATGATAGATAGCATGGGGCCCCATTTGTTGTTAAAACTATTTGTTAACCTGCAGCCTCCCCTGTCAGCTCTTCGTTGGCTCAGAAGTGGCAGTTTTTGTCAAGAGCACTGAAAGTAAAAGTTGGGGGCGTGTTGCAGCACCCCCAAAACTAATAATGCTAGAGTTGGAAAGGCAAATGAACAGTAAAGATGCCTTGTAATTTTGTCTTTATCTTGTTACATTTGCTGTGTGTTCAGAGTCAGAGGTCAAATGTCAGGCTGTCTTCTGACAAATTTCTGCTTATTTATTTAACAAGGAAATTGGTGTTTACTTTTTCGACTGTAAAGTGAGAGGAATTTGTATAGTGACATACATGGCAATTTGAATGCATGTAAATTTATTGTACGGATATTTAAAAATACACCAGCAGTTAAGAAAGCACAAATGAAGCACTGTTTCTGTAAATCTGATATGCAAAAGAAGCAAAGATTTTTAATAGAATCAAAACAATTTATGACATTGTCAGTTTTATCAGTAAAACTGAATGTCTAAGAAAATGAAGGAGCCAATTCAAAAGAAAAAATGTGCTGTCTGTAAATGGCAGTGTGCTACCAAACCTTGGAATATTAATATATTTGGGACAGTGTGCTCCAAAGTGCACCACCGGCTACATACCACCACAACCTTACTACTTGCCTGCCAAGTGGGCGTGGCTCGTTTGCTGCACTTCTTTGTGTTATTCTTGGATTTTTACAATCCCAATGCCTTTGATGATGTAACACTGATGGCAGCACCCCTGCTCTGTAGTTCCAGCACCATTGTGTTTTGTGTAGTCAGTCCTGCACTGTCAGTACCCCCTCTCTCCCCCAGTGAGCTGCTACAACTTACCATGGCATCAGGAGCACCTGTGCTAAATCGTGCCATACATTGGAGTATAGCAGGAACACCTGCCAAAACTAACTGTAGGATTACTTTGGGACTTTTATATAAGGCAATTTCATATCTCCAGCCAAGGACTGTAGGCATGTCTTCCCAGGAACTGGCCAGTTTGGAACAGTTCCGAACATTTTCAGGAATGCCCCCTCGCCTCTGCAGCCTCGCCGGTTCCTGTCTGATTTCCCTTCTTTCCGTTAATGTAATCGCACAACAATACCAGTACCAACTGAGGAGGAGTCTGATATCGGCATTTTGACACCGTCTGTGTTTGTTTTAATGCATTTCTCAAACTCACTTCGTTTTTTGTGATAGCAGGTTTAATGAATGGTTATATAACTTAGTGGCAGAGTTCACTGTATCTAAACCTTCTGGTCTTTGTCAGGCGAAAGTCCCGCTTCATCTCTTCAAGAGGTTTAATAGGTCAATTTTTCAGTAGATCACCATCTTCAATCTATGACCCGGACTTTCACCTATAAAAACCTTTATCTGACTATGCTGGGTTGAAGTCTGAGTTACTCCCCATCGGGGTAGAGGATGATGGGGAGAATATAAGCCTTCAAGTAGACTTCAAGTAGACTTCAAGTCCAGTGGAGTTTTAAAAACCTTTAGGCTGTCGTAGTTTGGACTCTTGCTCTGGGCAAGACTGCTGGTTCAAGGATGACAGTACTTATGTTTGTAGGCGACTATGCCTATCCTACAACAAGTTGCAACTGTAGTCCCAACCCTTCCGGCTCACTAGCAGTACCTCACCAATAACCCGAACAGTTAAAGGGGATTTGTGGCAGCCTTTACGCATGGACTCAGAGGTATGACAACTCAGGGAGTGTTGTGGTTAAACTGAGATTACCCCTTTTTCACAGAGACATTATGTCTCAACCAAACACAGGCAATAACGAAGATGCAGTAGTGTTTCAATAGTTTTCATTTAAAACAATCTGCGGTAAATCACATGGGTTCCAATGATTATGATAATGAACAGTGCAAGAGACAAGATTGTAAAGACAAGAGTCATGATTATCAAGACCCCCACCATCTTGCGATAGCATGAAAAGACATATGATATATAATATATCCTAGTACCCTATCATAATAGGCCTAACCTTCTACCTAGAGGAGAGCTGTGCATGTTAAACCTAATCTGCCAATGCCATGTCCCTGGAAGGAGCCCCCAACCCTTCTTACCTTGGAATGAGGTCTCGTGCTCAGACTCCGTAGGAACACGAAGTCCAGGTCAGCGTCAAGGCGACGTGCAGCATCGATAGCAGCGATGGTATCTGGTCGGAATCCCTCTGATTATCTGTCTAATGTGTGATGTATTTATACAGATCTACTTGGACCCCTGACGTAGGTTGTTCCCAAATAATAGATAACACAGCATGCTTGGGACGGTAATTCCTAATGTGAGAACCTACAGTTTGTTTGTCTTTGTCACATGAGTTGACGCCTTAGCGCAGTGGCACTGATAACATAAAGCTAAACAAAATTGCCTAACTATAACCAAGGCAGCCATCTTAGGAGAATGAGTTAAATAAATGGGCTAAGACAGAGCAAGCTAAGTAGGTTAAAAGTCACTAGGTGAGCGGGACACGAATCTGCAAGCCAAAGGCTAAGCTAACTCCTGTTTTCCCATTAAAACAAACTAGGATTCACTACAAGACCACTGTAGCCCCAGCATTGCCTACTGATATAAAGCTCTTGACACTATACACTTGTCCTGGTCATCATCATATTCCATTTCATAAGTCTCTTGGTCCTGGGTGGGTGACATGCGCCTATAACTTGCAAGATAAGAATCTAACAGCTTTGTCTTACCCTTCATAGTTATTTTTGCTTCAGTTGTAGCTGCGGACCTGCTGCCTCACCCAGGCTCAAGGCTCTCATCTGAATCCTAACTGCCAGACAGTCCAACAAGTCTTCTAGGACACAGTGGCTTTATTGTGTGGCCCCAAGAGTTGCTAAATACTTGTCCAAGTTGGACTGAGTCAATGTTTGTATTCTGTTCAGCTGGGCTACTTCCTCCTGGAATCCACTTCTAATGATCATCCCCAGGGGGTCCCACAAGAGAATTTGGTGTATGCTGTCATTTTTCAGGAAGAAGTATTTTAACCCTTCTCCTCTCAGCCACTGTAACCACTTTCCTCAACAGGTGACTGTTCATCCTCCGAGCCCTACATCTGGATTGTTGTACCCTGCAATTTTTATGTAGCAAGCATTTGATTTACTGTGCTGTGACTGAAAGCGTGAGTTGGCCTTGGTAACCCCCTTCCACCTTATTCAAAATGTAGTGCTAATGAGAAAGTAGTCCAGTTGACAATGCGATGTGTGCCTCACTGAATAAAGGTGTAGTCCATCTCGTTTTTGTATGTATTCTTTCAAATGTCTAGTAACACCCTCCCTGCCTGCCACAGGAAGCCTGTCCCTCCCACTCTAGTTTGCATCCTTTCTTTTCTACTATGCATGGTGATATTAAGTCTGCCCTTCAGATCACCCTCTCTCTATTCTCTTAAGGGATTCCCTCATCATGCCCCTCAGAGACAGTTACTTAAATGAGGTACGTAGATCGATGCTCCGGAGTACTTTTGCATGCCACCTCCATAATTAGCAGAACATATTGACTCTTGGGATCATCTTCTGCTTTCACCACTTTGCATGAGAAGTTCCTTGCACACAGAACGGCCACCAATCCCTTTTTGATTTTATCCGAGGCCAGGAACTGTTGGGGAAAACACTGGATCTCCGACCACCCTAGTCTTTCCTAACCAGGTGTGTCTCTTACAGTAGGCAGATGTTGGCTTCAGGCTACTCCAGCCCCAGAAGGTTTGCTCCTTTCTTAGCCGAGGTCACCCGTTACCGTCAATGTTCACCATTATCGGGGGAACATGAGTAACCTTTGAGCGTTCGCTGCTTTTTAATGCCTTACTGTGTCACTGTCTTTAGAAACATGTCACCGAGTGTCTAGATCTCAGTGGACATTTCCCAACCCCACCATCTGTTCACTAATTGCTCTTTCCACGACCATTGATATAAAAACTGTAGGAAGTTCAAGCCAGCCAACTAAAGGGCTCACTTCAAAATATCTAATTGGCATTTTCTATCTGCCTCAGTACTTTCACTACTAATTGGAATGTGGCTACTAGTGGCAGCAGATTTTTTTCTTATCATGGTTAAGCGGATGCAAATCCTGAAGAAAATTCATCTTCTTCAGAGGCTCCTCATCACTTTGCCACGACTCAAGAAAAGCAAACTGCTGGCAGACTGATCTCAAAGCCCGTGCCATTCTGTCAAGGGCTGGACAATGCAATTACCTTAATGCAATGGCCATTGAGCACAGTGCTCCTAACAACAACTTGCTGGGCTTTGTTATGTGTTTTTTGTTCGTAAATCAACCCTGATTGATTTCTCCCTGCGCTCGAAATAAAATAGACTTTGCTTAATCCTTGGATAAAGGCTGCAAGTACATTCCTAGGTGGACATAAATGTCCCGAATCTACGCCTTGTAGCAGATTTGAATTACATTTGCGTTTTCACATTTTTCAACCCTTCGGGATGTCCCGTGCTTTAGGCACATTTTTTGCACATTTAGCTCAAATTATGACTTCAAATCCAAGTTCATTATTTGTGCATGTTCAAATTTCGATTTTTTTCTGCCATACATTTTCTACTTGAATTAAGATTTTCTTCTTTAAACTGTACAAGAAGTGCAAGTAAAATACACAACTTGCTCACAGTGTAGAAACTGAGCCGCCCCCTCATTTCTCGCAAAGCAAGAGAAGAGAAGCTGCCGCCTTTCACCGAGGAACTGAAGAATAGATTGAAGAGTTCGCAACCCGAGGGACACAATATCAGGCTCTGGCGGTACGCAATAATGCAAACAAGTCTAATTTCATTTAGAATTGCGCATGTAGCTTCGCTTCCCTCGCCTGCTCGGTGCCAGGAGCGGCTGGGAGATTACCTGCAGGTCCGGACGTGCTCTGCGCCCCACGCGGACCTGTAGCTGTTAATAATTGATGATCAGAGGGGGGTTTATGTCTTCTCTTTCAGTTCTTTAATTCCACTGCCACACGATTCTCTGTTGTTCCCGAAGAACGAGCCGTAGAATTCAATATATCAATTTATTTCAGCAATTGAAGTGTGATTTTGTTGAGTTTGCTTTCTAGTTCTTGAAATAAAAAAAACAATGATATTCAAGATGTTTTGATCTATCTTTCCAAGGGAATGTTTTCCAACACAGCCCAGTTTAAAAGAAAACAAAACTAGATGGAGTCAGGTTCTTTCCACCCCTTCTGTGTGTGGTGCAGTAGATGTCTTGGTCAATTGTGTTTCGTCGGGGGTCGGTCGGGTGATCGGGCCTCCTTCCTTTATAAGGTTATCAGGAGAGGATACCATGCATACTGTATGTATGTAACATACATGTATGTAACATGCATACGTACATGTATGACTTGTACGTAACATACATGCCAACACACACGATTCAGTTGAGTAGCTAACGGGTTTATCTTGGATTTCTCCTCGCTAAAAGTGCTGCTACTTTAATGCAAGTCAATAGGGAAATAAATTCTCACAATGTTTCAAAAATGTTCCTCTTAACTGTTTCCAACATCTGAGCAGGGCTACGTTTACATAGAAGCAAAACAAGATACTGCTTTGGGTCTGTCATTACGAAGAGCTTCACGCCAGTTTAAAAAATATTTTTTTATATTGTCAGAGGTAAACAATAAACACCACACAAAATTGTATTATGAACGTTTTATTCTGGTTGTGACTAATATTGTTAATGGCTGATAGTATGCCATTTCAAGCGGCTTGCTTGCCAACAGCTGAAAATAGTAGAATGTTGATTTTGTGCAGCCTTTTGGGCTCTGATGTGCTGCTGCGCGTGTCAGTGGTACTGTGTGACAAAGTGCATACTTGGGGGCTTATTTATGAGAGGCTTGGGCTGCCAGGGCTTCACTTTCTGTGAAAACAGCTCACCCATATCTATAAGGCAAAGCAAAGCCACTTTGCTTGGCTTTAAATGGCCTCATCGATATTTTTAGAAATGGGGTCTTTGGTTGGCAGTCCAGGTTGCCCCCTGTACAAGCAAGGACCCTCACTCTAGTCAGGGTAAAGTAGAATCACAATCAGTTAACCCCCGCTCACCCTCTTGGTAGCTTGGCACGAGCAGGCAGGCTTAACTCAGAAGCAATTTGTTAAGTATTTGTACCAACACACACAGTAATACAGTGAACCACTACAAAATGACACAACACAGGTTTAGAAAAATAGTAACTATTTTATCTAAATAAACAAGACCAAATACAACAAAAATCCACAGTACAAAGTTACAAATGTGAATTTAGCCCTTAAAAGCACAAAAATAGGGCCTTGGAGGCGCAAATGCTGCAAATTGGTATTACGCGGCATTGTGACAGAGTACCTTAGTAAACAAGTTGAAAACAGGCTAGTGCACGGAGTCGGGGAGCGAGGCGTCTCTGGATTCGATGCGGCGTTGTTTCTGGTGCTACGGGGCAGAAGGGCAGAGGTGTCGCGTAGCGGCATCGGGTTCTTACTGCAGAGTAGTGGAGGTGATGCTGCTTCGGTTGCGAAGTCAGTCCCTTGGTTCTGGCAGGTATGAAGTCCATTGAAGTCATGATGCTGCGGGGCAACCTCACAGGGTCGCAATGATGTCACAGAGCTGCAAGAGCTGCAATGGCGTTGTATGTCACGGACGTCCGACTTATGACACTCCGCAGTCAGCGAAGTCGGGCGGGATCTGCGGTTGCAGCGACGCGAAGCCTAAAGGGTCGTCGGGGTCGTTGGACTTCTGCGAGGTCCACGGCCTTGGGGTAGGCGACGTCACGATTCCGGGCAGCGGTGTCCTTTATGAAGTCACATGGTGTCATCCGGCGTTGTTAGACAGATTTTTCTCCAGGATTTCACTTCAGGGGACACAGGAACTAGAATGGCACCCTCTGGCAAGCTAGAGTCCACAGCAGGCAGAATCAGAACTGGATGGGGAAGCCTTTCTTGTCCCTGAGGCTTCAAAACAGGAGGAAAGCTCTACTCCAAGCTCTCGGAGATACCTCTCAGGCAGAAATGCACCAAAACGTCCAGTCTCTGTCCCCTTGCACAGGCAGAAGCAGCAACTGCAGGATAGCCCAACACAACACAGTCACAACACTTCTCCTCAGCTCTTCACCTCTTCTCCAGGCAGAGGTTCCTCTTGAAGCCTTGAAGTAATCTGATTTGCAGGGCTTTTGGGTCCAATACTTATACCCCTTTCTGCCTTTGAAGTTGGCAAAGGTCAAAGCAAAGTCTCAAGTGTTTGTAAGATCCTTTCTTGTCCAGGCCAGGCCCCAGCCACACACCAGGTGGTTGGAGCCTGCATTGTGTAAGGGCAGGTACAGCCTTGTCAGGTGTGAATGACCACTCCTCCATCCCCTCCTAGCAGAGATGGCTCATCAGAATATGCAGGCTGCACCTCAGCCCCCTTTGTGTCACTGTTTAGAGAGAGGTGCCAACTGTCAAACTGACCCAGGCAGGGAATCCACAAACAGGCAGAGTCACAGAATGGTTTAAGCGAGAAAACTACTACTTTCTAAAAGTGGCATTTTCAAACTCACAATCCAAAAACCAACTTCACTAAAATATGTATTTTTAAATTGTGAGCTCAGAGACCCAAAACTCCAAATTTCTATCTGCTCTCAAAGGGAATCTGCAATTTAATAATATTTAAAGGCAGCTCCCATGTTAACCTATGAGAGAGATAGGCCTTGCAACAGTGAAAAACAGATTTGGAAGTATTTCACTGTTCGGACATGTAAAACACATCAGTACATGCCCCACCTTTAACATACACTGCACCCTGCCCATGGGGCTACCTAGGGCCTACCTTAGGGGTGCCTTACATGTATAAAAAGGGAGGGTTTAGGCCTGACAAGTGGGTACACTTGCCAAGTCGAATTGGCAGTTTACAACTGCACACACAGACACTGCAGTAGCAGGTCTGAGCCATATTTACAGGGCTACTAATGTGGGTGGTATAACCAGTGCTGCAGGCCCACTAGCAGCATTTGAATGACAGGCCCTGGGCACCTCTAGTGTGCTGTACTAGGGACTTACTAGTAAATCAAATATGTCAATCATAGATAGCCAATTATACATATATTTTACACAGAAGCACCTGCACTTTAGCACTGGTTAGCAGTGGTAAGGTGCCCAGAGTATCAAAAACAGTAAAAACAGAGTCTAGCACACATCAACAACCTGGAAAACAGAGGCAAGAAGTTAGGGGAGACCACGCCAAGGATGCCAAGTCTAATAGATATTGATTACGGCAAAGCAGCGCAAGTCGCTGTGTTGCCTTACTCTGCACCAGGGAGGCATTCCATGGGTGTTGAGGTGGGATTTCCCACCCAACAACTTTGGATTTTGACACTGCCCCAAATTCACTTAATCATGTAAACCTGGGGAGGCTCCAAAACCTTACGCTCCTGAGGTGAGGCATAACAAGGAGAAATATTTTTATTTCTCCTAATTTTTCCCTCTTTCCATGTGCATTCTGCAGCAGACATGGAAAGAGTTAAACGACTCTCACAATTGTTTTTGTGCAGGAAGCTGCCCCTTCCTCCACAAAAACAATCCTGCATCCAACGCAGGCACCCTTCCACCATGGCGTAAGGTTGCCTGTGTGGGCGTGTGACCTCCTAATATCAGGCAAAGGTGACACGTAAAAGGGTAGTGACATCTACTATCCTCAGAGGTCGACTCAAATCTTTTGGCTCAGACAGGAGTAATGAGATTATCAAATCATGCTAAGGTCAAGTAAATAATACGCAAAATCAAACAATAGCTGTCCAAATCATCTGAATAATCTCAATCTTACGAGAGCAATTATCATTAAACACTCCAAAATAATTATATTGAATAACAACAGTAGTATTTGAGAAATAACAGCAGTTTTCATTATTTGTGCAGTTGAATCAATCATAATCAATTAAAAAACATTTAATTAAATGTTGGGTCAGAAACCCTAGCTACCAAATTCTAATTCGAAAGGCATGTGTGAGGCTGAGCTTTGCACATGCAAAAATTCAAAATAAGACAAAACTGAATTTGGAAAAACATCTAACTATGGTGCTAACAGAAATATGTGATTTGATTTCTAGAGAAAATCCTGCAAAGGAAAAACAAATGCACATTCGGTATACCTCTCCTACATGAGACAGCAGTTTTCAGAATCGTCACCAGTAGAGCACAGGAACAGCAGGTCTTCAACGGTCAGCATTAGGCACATGAAAAAGGAAAACAGTTCAGGAATGTTGGGCCTAAGGTATCTGATCTGCTAGACAAGAGCTGAAAAGCAGAACTGAACTGAGCAAAAACTAAACAGAATCTGACTGCACAGAAAGCTAAACAGAAACTGCCTTACATCACCTAAAACATGCTGGATTAGCTAGGTTTCTATTGGACAAGACTATGAAGTGTGATAGTAAGCAGAAAGTTAGACTTCGTCTGTGCTTCATATGTATCTTTTCTTCATTCCTTTTCCAGGATAGGCTCATGTTCATGCTCCTCTCCAGTCTGCAGCTTCCTGAAAAATATAACTTTGTTAAAAACAACAGCACAGAACGTGACATTTAGCTAACATTACTTCCTTCCAGAAATTAAAACCCATTGTTAAAACTCGCAAATATTATCACAAAGAAGTACAGAATGAACAGCTAATAAATTATGTTTGCAAAAGCATTTCAGTAAATTCTGCAGAACATTTCAACACTGTGCTTCTGGAAAAATACTAAAACGTAGGTCTTTTTACTAATGCTAATACATATAGAATAAAACATTTCTTATAATAATTTCAAACCATTAATTAGTTTTGTTCATTTATATTAATCATCTTTTTGTCAGTACATGTACTTATAATTTGTCAAAATACATTTCACAGTCATTTATTACTTCACATCGAAATCTATGCGGCGGGCACTATGTCAAACACATTTTAAACATGCACATTTTATTTTTCTAACACACGTTTCTCTAAGTTAGGGCTTTTGATACATGTTAATCATTTTATTTTGGTTACTCATATTTTATTAATAATGTTTGCTCTCTAACAATCCCTCATCTGACAGCAATATGTACCATCACAAAAGAACATTTAATAAATGAGACAATTTAAAACTTCTCAAATCACAAAAGTATCTGCATCTTAACTTTTCCATTTCTATTTCTTCCCTCCTCTGTTTATTTTTTGTCCTTTGTAATTTTAGGAATCTATACAGTTTGTAAAATCTTATTAATCTAATGAGACACACAACCACTATTAATAATGGTTTCAGTATACCAATTTCCCATTTTAGTGAAACATTTGCCTATATTTTCTCATACACTTGGATGTTTCAGGTCCTTTAAATCAGAATTCAAATGTGTCAAATTTCTAATTTCTTTACTGTTGTGTGGGATAAAAGGGCAACAATGTTGCACATTGAGCATCCAACAGACTCCACCCTCTTTTGCTAAAAGGATGTCTAACACGAGACAGTTCTGAAGAACCATTGAACATACCACAGCCATTTTTGCGTCCATGAGAAGTATTACCCCAGAAAAATCTCTTATCATTTTGTCCACAATGGTTGACAGTTTTCTAATCTTTCTGTCATTCAGAACAACTCCTACAGAAGGAATAACTGTTCCAAATATATCCCCAATTATTTCTGAATAGCTTGCTCTTTTTGATCTTGGTCGCAGGTTCTCATGTGTATCATCTATATTGTCAATCTGGCACATTTTAGGGAAATCACTCCCAAGTAACAAGCCCCATACCATCCCCTAGGGAGACAATACTAGGCATTTTTACCACAAATGTAATATACACCAGGAATCACAGGATCTTGTCCATTTAGCATAAAGTCCCATGTATTCTTAAATAGAAATACATGTCTGCATTCATTCGTTCCCACAAACTTAGTATCAGTTCTGGATTAAGGCCTGTATATGCAAAACGTTCCTACATGTTGATACTCTAAAGCTTTCCTTGTATGTTAGTCACAATATATGCATGATCATTCTTGTAATTGCATTTTTACTAAACTCTTCTCTATTTTCTCCTTCATTGCCTTTCTTTTATCTTCAGCCTGATTCAGGAAAGGTTTCTCAATTGGTGTAAATATACATGTCAGATTGTTCCTATTAGCATAGGCAGTACCAAATGTCAGTGTAGGTTCAAAGAAACCTCCTACAATGTCTATGTTTCCAGCTTTAGCAATACTACCCAAGTGTTGGTTAACTGGAACAAAAGAAAAGACTTAGTCAAAGGTCAAGTAAAAATACTGAATGTATTCTTGATTATAAAGCCTTGTTAATAAAAGACTACAACTAATTTCATAAGTTAGTGGTAAGCTATGATATGTAATGCCTTCTTGCACTACGGGAGGAATTTGTGTATACACATAACATCCTCTCACATCCTTAGTCTCAACATATTCATTCAGCAAACGATAATAAACATTAGAAAAAATATCTCATTGTGAGCTGCCTAAGTGTAAGTAACTCTCATCTTTATAAAACTTGAGTAACTCAGAAAGTGTAGTTGTCTCTTGTATTGGAGAAGATGTATAGGTAGTTTCAGCTTTATCAGAAACACTCATGCTTATGATTAATAACAAACTTATCAACACACATAAAACTGCCAATCCAACACACACATACTTGCACCCATTGTTTCTATTACGAATGGTATTCATGGCCTGTAAAGAATCAAAAAGTGAAAGAAAAGAAAAATTTTAGAATTAACTGTGCGGCCACCGTCAAAAAATCAAAAATCTTATTCAGTTTTTCTTTGCGATTATCTACAGCAGCTTTAAAGCTCTTCAGAATTTGTCAAAAATCAGTTTAGCAGCTTTGTCAAAATCAGTTTCAAATGTCTCTTTTAGGAGATCACAGTCTGCTGATCAATGTAATTTCAAAACTCAGCACGACAATGACTTCAAGTTCCAAAATGTAGACCTGGATTCTCACGGTCAAAACAAAAGGACATAAATTCATGTTCCCACTTATCAGCTGCAAGATATGCGCATTATACGAGATTCTCTAAAATTCTCAGATTAAAACTTCCATGAGCAGGAAAACCTAAGCTCCTTTCCATCTCTGTTATTTTGCACCATTGTTTTAACCAAATACATGCAGATGGACCTTTCTCTTCAATTACTATGTATGCAGGTGTAGTGTCTCCTATTCCAACTGGAATTAAAGCATCTCCTCTTATAGTACTTTTTAACGCTGTGAAAAATGTCATTTTTACCTTCAATAAGCCTTAAACTACAAATTAAATTCAAAACCGTAAGTATTTCAATCCCCAAATCCTTTTCACTTGCTACTCTCAACCAATAACTGTTTACGGTTGTCCACCAATCCTGTCGGTCCGTGCACGGCTCCTTTCACCAACCGACCAATCCCAGCGCAGACCCAGTGATGTCACACTCACTCATAAAGCAGCTGACAAAGCCTTGTGGCTCGTCCTTCAAACTCGATTCACATGGAAAACTAACTGCAAAATATTGCGAGCACTAAAATAATCAACAGCAACCAACGTGTCTGCTTAATACAGGTAGGGCTCAATCACCTCGAAAGCTTTAAGGAAATTTAAACTGCGGCCTTTCACTTAAACAGCTACTCTTCCTGCTATGGCTTTCTCTCATGCGCAAGTAAAATTCGACCTGCAAATTTCACCCTTGAGTAATCCCAGATCTTCTTTGTGACCTCAGAAATCACCTAGTACCTGTCAAAGTAACACTCATTTAACACGAATACTAGGAAGACAACTACACCAACTGCAGACAAGTAAACAACAACAAACAAGTGTCTCATACACTTTTACAGTACTCTGGAGTCTTAGGACCACACAGGGTCCATTACAACAACAGCCACATAGGCAATTTTTTTAGCACAAAGTTCCACCCTCATATGAAGTTCAATGACTTCCCTTCTCTCACCCTTTGGAGTACGCAAACTCCCTACTCAACTATGTTGGAGTACGTAAACTCCCTATTTCTCTCATACATCACAATTCCCCTGCAGTTTGCCAAAGCATTGCAAGTGCAGACCCCACTCAAGACTCAAACATCACTAGAAAAGCTAGGAACATACCAAATCTCATTTAAACAAGCAATGGCAAAACCAAATAAACAAAAATACGGATGATCTCTCTCCTATTGAGACGAAACCACATCTAAACAAGCATTGGCAAACCCAAATCTCCAAAAATCAGGATAATCTCTCTCATATTGAGATGAAACCATCCTCTGCTACCAGATTCTGTGGGTGTGTGACCTCCTAATACTAGGCTAAGGTGGCACATAATAGGGCAATGACTTCTACTACCCACAGAGGTCAACTCAAATCTTTTGACTCAGACAAGAGTAATACTATTATAAAATCAAATAATGAGAACCAATAGCCATAACCAACAACAAAATGCAATGAGGAGTCAGTAATTCATACGCAACATAATCTATGTAGCCATGAATCACCACACCAATTTAATAAAGTTTAAACATTTATTGCCCTTATATTACAATGCTAAGGTCAGGTAAAGAATGCGCAAAAACAAATTATAGCAATACAGAAACAACGCAGGCTGTCAAAATCTGTAGAATTATAGTGAGATCTTTTTCATCAATGGGTTCTGAGTAACATCAAATCGACAATGAGAGCAAAGCCCCCCAAATCATCTACTCCTGCTTGCAACTGCTGTGCAGTGGAAGAAGGGTAATCAGAGAGCCATAAATAATATGGCCTCTATGATGGATCTCTGTTCCGAAGGTTTACAAAAACCTTACATGCCATCTTTGAACAACCTCCACCACCTTCTCTGCCTTCCTTCTACCTCCTCCAGCTGTGCTTTCGGCTTTCAGTTAAAGCAGAAAGCAGACTGGAAGGCCTTTATGACATCAAAAGAGTGTCTAACCAGTTTAGTTCTCCACTGCCACTATGTCATGGCAGTGGATTATGAGATTAAGAAACCAAAATAAATGATGGAGGCTCTCTAAAAGAGACATACATAACAAAATTATATTGGCCACATTAAATTATTTATACTTAAAATAACTATTAGTTAGGTTAAAATGAAGAGAGCAATTGAAAGGGCACGCCAAAAGAGAAAGAAAAAGCGATCCAGTGTGTCTAAAGTCAGTTGTTATTTCACTGTGATAAAAGAAGCTTTATCCACCAAGGGCAAGGGCAGTGATAATTAAGACGATGAACACCAGCCTCACACATCCACATCACATCCACATTATCTTCTTCAACAGATAATACAAATATAACAAAAATGTGAAAGATACTTGTCATTAGGTGGTTACTAAAACCACTAGCTTGCCAGCGGTGGTCCCTCCACTATGACAAAGGAGTGTCACCCCACTGCTAATGAGGCAGCAGAAAAATAAAATGATAATACATATTTACCATTTTATTTTTCTGCTGTCTGGGGAGGGATGGGGCTGGGCCAGCATCCTCCATGTCAGGAGGAAGGCGAAGTAGTGGTGCACACTAAATGTGCATGTCAGTTTGGTCGGCTGGCTAAACTGACATGCACACTTAGATCTCTCCACCAGAGGTGTATTTCCTATTGCAGGTTTCCTTTCAGCCTGCTCAGGTCAATCCCAGCGCTTCTCTCACAAGAGCATGATAGAAACGTCTGTATTGGGTGAAGAGGGAAGCATAGGAGGCACTGAGGTTGGGGAGCGGCAGAAACGAGGCAGCGAGATCGGCAGAGGCGAGGTGGCAGGTAAGTGTTTAAAAAAATTATTATTCCCCCTCTGTGCACTGTCCCACCAGCCCTGCCTGCTAGCAGCCACTACTGTAACTTGCCTGTTGCCAGGGAAGATGGAAGATCCCAATTTGTTAAGAACTGCAAAGTGCAATCCTCACTGCCATAAAAATAAAATTGTGATATGTGTGGCAACACTTCTATCATTAAATATCTTTTTACGTTGGGGGCGTGGCTAGACAGCCAAGATATCAGATGCTCACTAACGGAGCTCTGCTGCAAATCCCCTGTTTTTCGTAGATAATCCTGCTACTTCGCTCGTCATCGATGACCCGTTTCACCACAGCTGCATCTGCCACCATGAGCAGTTGGAACAGGACAGCCCCATTTGTATCCTGTGTACACCAGCATCATCAGGAGCGAGGTGTGACATGGTCGTCCTAAGCCACCGGTGCCGAGGCCTGGCTCCACTCATCTCCTGAATACTGCAGTGCCCTCGTAACTGGTCACAGGGGCTCAGGCACTGTCCAACAGGTCTGGACATTCTGACCGCCTGCCCCTGAGGACAATCACCCCGCTCTCCGTCCCCTGGCACTATCCCGTTACGGCAGGGATACTAGCAGAGAAGTTGGCATGATATCAGGTGAGGCCTACGGCGGTGCATGGGCGAATGGGACCCGCTGCCTCATTGAGGCCACATGCACTATTCCTGTGCTGTTGTGCCCCCCTCATGATCCATTAATACCTTGCGGCGCCAACTCCCTTTGTCTGACCGCCTGGACCCCCCATGTTTGACTGCCACCTGCGAGGCCACAGTTCATGGGAATGCAGCGGCCGAGTGCCCTGGGACCTGCTCAATCCCCTGACATTAGCATGGGCCTGCAGCGCCCCCTCTAAGCCTTACAACCACTCACCTTTCTTTGCCTACTGCACTTGGGGCCTACCTGCAGGGAGCATGCCACCCATCTAACTGTCGCCAGGATGCTATAAGCACGCACCTGGGGGTCTCACCTGGTCAGCGAGCTTGAAGCTTATCACTGGTTGAAGTGAGGCCCACCCTTCAATGAGCCGCCTGCACTGTCGCCATATATGAGGGAGTGAGACCCTCCAACACTCACCACAGAGCCCTGCTAATCAACCCTCACCCCTACGAGGATGCTACAGCATGGAGCCCAGGTATAGCCACTGAGAGAGGCCAGACACTGTGATGCCTGAGGCAGGCCGACTGCTCGTGTTGGGCCTGGCATATTCCTGCATGGAGGCATGGGGCCTGTGACCATCACCCTGCCCTCCCCTCCAACCCCCTCCACACGTTGGTCAGCAGAAGAGGCACAATAGCCTCCGGAGTGCGGGAGGCGGCTATGTATTTGCAGACCATACCAGACAGATCAATGGTATCTGGCAGCTTACACTTGGATTCATAAGTGACATTAGCTGGAGTCACACATTAGCTCATGGTAGATCCGGCACCCAATCACAGGTACCCTTATTGGCACAATGCAATGGAACACGAAAGCTAGTATCTGGGTCCCCAGGTGTCACCCGCTAGAGGTGACACATCATCCATGTACCCGACTGGGCTTGCAGTGAGTGCATGTAAAGCTGTTGGCCCCCCATCACCAGGAAACAACCTGGAAGCCTTGTTCCAGCCACCTCAGCAATGCAGCTCCCTTGTTGTACATTCCTATTCCTTGAAGTCAGGCACTCCTCCGACCCTGCAGTGGTGAAGACGACCAGACATTTTTTCACGCATATCGGGCTGCTCATGCTGCGGTGCCTCACCCACATCATTGGCTCCAGCAAGCGGGCCCTGTGGACAGACAACCTAGGTCTCCTACCCATGCCAGCCCAGGCTTCTGAGACAATATGGACCATCTACGCTCAGGCAAATAAAATATACCTTCACACTTAACCAACACCTCAAGACCTCCTGATGGCACCACAGACCTATCTGTATAACCTGGACACCGGTTATCTCTTGATGACACACTCAACATGGTCCTGGCAGCCATAGAGAAATCCCACACCTCTCTAGAGAACAAAACCGACACTGTAGCGGCAGATCTATCATTGATACAGGTGGAGCACCAAAAGCTGGCTGACAAAGTCCACCCCACTGAACAAACTCTTGTTTTACTCCAACCACAAACCCAAGAACTGGGTACTTCAATATGCACCCTTCTAGACTGAGTCTGCACACTGGAAGAACAGAGCAGAAGAAGTGGCAGGCTGCACCAGGAGAAATAATATCCATGTGGGTGGCCATCTTGAGGGAGTTGGAGGACAAAACACAATCATGTCGAACAATGGAGTCGCAACATCCTCCCACAAACTGCACTGTTGAAATTCTTTTCGATAGAACGGGCTCACCAGGCCCCAGCGCGGAGACCCCTTCTGGGTGCCAACCCTAGACCACTGGTGTTTCATTTATTACATTACTGGGATCGTGACTCTACCCTCCATGAAACCTGTAAACTTAGCACTGAGCGACATAGTGATAAACAATACACACATTATGTTCTTCCTGGAATACACGTTAGTGGACCAGCGCCAAATAACTTGTTCTTAGATATCAAACGTAAACTCTGAGGGGCTGACACAAGATATTCTCTCTTACTCCCCATACACCTTCACATTGTTGCAAATGGGATGACACTTTTTTGAGGATTTGAAGGATGCCTGGGACTTACTGGAGGAGACCGGACATGGATCGGCTGCCTCTCATGCACCTGACAGTATCAGATGACGTGGACAGAGGCCCAGATCGTAGCCCCCCACTCACGGCCCGGACCATGCCCAACATGGAACAGGTCATACAGTAACATCGCCAGTACTTTCAAATGGCTGCCACAAGGAGGGACAATGTCTAGCCTTCAGATCCAGAAGATTAATCCAGCAGTGATGATGGCTCCTCCACAACCTGGCACTCTAGAATAGACATGCCGGCTCTCCCAGAGGTGAGCCCACAAACTGCTGATGAACTGATAGCAGCTGCCATCCATGCACATACCACCTAATACCATGGCACACACTAATATTATCACTTGGAATGTTCATGGGATGCGTACTCCATCCCGCCGATAAGCTGTCTACTTCTATCTCAAGCACCACTGTACTCACATAGCTCTATTACAAGATACTTGCTTAGTGCACATGGAAATACAAAAACTACAGAGACACTGGCAGGGCCAGGTACATGCCACCCACTATACTCTGCTCCCAACACAGAACAAACATCTTTCCTACACCAGCTGTCCGAAGTACCAATCATTCCTCTCGCTGCCTCACACTCCAGCTACATTCAATGCTTAGGCACTGGTGGACTGGTTGTGACACTGGCAACTGTCGGACGTCTGGCTCCTATGCAATGCCACTACAAGAGTGTACTCTTTCTTCTCTGCCCAACACAACCTACATGTCCGCATCAACAGGATAGCAGGAAACCCTGAACTGAGCCCTTTAGTCACACAATTTAGGTCACACCCACTCTGACCACAACCCATAATAACTGCAACTCAACTGGGATACTCACCGCCCATTCCCACTTGGAGGCTGCAACTTGTGACATTGGAACACCAACCACTCCGGTGATTAGTAGACGCTGACATTGCTGACTATTTCGAAATTATTACGGAAACAGCAACATCTAGATTAACTGAGTGGGATGCATTCAAGGTGTCAATCAGCGGCCATAGCTTGGGCCTTAATGGAAACATGCCCTGTCAGCTTGATAAGTACATTTCACAAATTGAGCGCAAACTTCTGCATGACGAAGCTCAGGCAGTACATGATCAAGCACGCCGCTCTCTTCTAGCGGCAGCACAGCACGAACATGTTGAACTAATAGAGAGGCTGCGCAGCCTCAATTATGAGGCTCACTTTGCTAGAATGCATGTGGGGCTGACAAGCCTGGATTGCTAACGGTGTGGCTCATATACCAGGACCGGCCAAGACATCCTATACTGGAATTGCGAGCCGAGACAGGCAACCTACTCCACACCCAGCGCAAAATACACTATGAGCTGTCCCATCTCTATACCGCATTATACCAATTGGTGTCTTCGGTGACCGCGGGAGACATAGCCTCCTTCTTCTCCATTATGACTCTACCTCAGGTCACCCCAAAATAGAGAGCAGAACATGATGGTCCTATAACACCCTTCGAGACTTAAGAGGCCATAAGAGCTCTTGCCAATGGTAAAACCTCTGGACCTAACAGCTTACCAACTGAATTTTACAAAACATATGCATTACTGTTGGCTCCACATTTCAAAAACTGTATGACAAGGCTCTATTAGCACTGTACCTCCCTACCACCATGCGGGAAGCAATAGTCATCTTCATTCCCAAACCAGATAGAGCCCCTACCGCCCTACGCTCGTTTAGGCCCCTGGCACTCCTTAAAGCAGATTACAAGATACTGGCCAAGTTACTAGCTGACTGATTGGCACCAGTGGTGCTGAGGCTGGTCCACCCAGACCAAAATGGCTTTGTACCAGCCAGTAGCACCTCCCTCAACCTATGGAGGTTCTTCCGAGTTTTGGAGCATGCTCACCGCCAGTGGCCCCAGGCAGGCTGCTTGGTACTGGACTTGGAAGAAGCCTTCGATTTGCTGAAATTGGCCTTTCTATTTAAGATGCTGCCAAGATACGGCCTGGGGTACCGATTGTCAAATTACTGAAACTACTACACACCCTACCATTCGCCAGGGTTAGAACAGGTGGCCTAATCTCAGACCCGATTCAGATAACCAGAGGTCCCCACTAGGGTTGTCCGCTTTCCCCTTTGCTCTTTTCTCTGGCAAAATAACTCCTCACGCTTGCCCTACGGTTGCAGGGGGGGGCAGAGGGATACCCGGGCGGGACAGACTTCACACAATCTCCTGCTGATGACCTATTTCAGGGATGTAGGCGCAGTCCCAACATCAGTGGCCTTAACACTTAATAAGTTTGCCGACCTCTTAGGCCTTAAGGTGAACTTTATGAAAATGTGTCTTTACCCATTCACACCAAATGACACAAGACTCTGCTCTTAACCTTAGAGGAGTCAGGATACCCTGACAACGTTCTATGTTCCGATACTCAGGCATTCAAATATATCACTCAGTTGCGGACCTATTTGATGGTAACCTCTCTTGTGCAGTGATGTCACTAAGATCACAAGTAAACATTTGGAAAACACTTCCATTATTGGTCCATGGCCATGTGGCTCTCTTCAAAATGATAATGTACCCTCACCTCTTATATTATTCCACAAGTCTGCCCCTGTACATCCCATGGCCTTTTTTCCATTCACTTGAATCATTGGTGAGGGAGTTCGTCTTGCATAATTTCCACTGCAGGTTCGCACTCTTGAAATTTTACTTACCCACAAACGGGGTGTCCTAGCTGTTCCGAACTTTGAAAATTACTATCTGGCATTCAAAATCCAATGAGTGGCCAGATGGCAGGCAGGCCAGTAGACAGCTGACACTGCTATGACTACCCTGGCATGGTCCCTAACCATCATCCTTCATTTGTTTCATTCTTGCTCTAAAGTAACAATGCCTACAGCCATGCTCCTATGGGTTGTGTGCCAATGCTATCACCATAGCCTTTTTGTCACCAGGTAGACCATTCCATACGCTGGCGATGGCCCTGTCGGGCACTCTAAAGGGAAATTAGGTCACCTTTGTGACAGAGTTGGGCTCCTCGCATGTGGTCAGTCTCCACACACTGGGGGAGCTAGACTGAGATGGGACTCCCATCCTGTTTGACTCCCTTATGGAGGATGAGGAGCTCTCCCCTGGCCATGTCCTTCTATCTAACTCATTAATTGTTGCTCTGGGGAGCAAGTGGGGCGAATTGACACAAAAACAATCAATGCACCTAACACTATAATACATGTGATGGAGACGGGCAGACACCTAATCTGCTGGCTTGCTGAGTCACCGAACACGCACACATTGCTACAGCTCACACCCCTGCACCAATGCTGGGAAATAGACATGACTCACCCCTGCACCTTCATACTAGAAATCCCTGTTCGAGTCCCATAGAATGGTAATTTCTGGCTTATCCAATTCTACATTATCCACAGAGTCTACCTTACTCCCAAGATGATTAATCGCTACTTCCACCGTGTAGACACAGCCTGTCCCTAATGTAACTCAGTGGATACAGATCTACTACACATGCTATGGGCCTGTCCAACTTTACACCAGTACTGGCAAGTGTTCACCACACATGTATCCACCTGCATGGAGTTCCACTCATTGCACACATGGGAAGCATGCCTTCTGGGCCTACAGCACAGGGACAAAAAGTATAGGGCTACCTCCCCCTTCATAGACTTGGGACTGTTACTGGCTAAACGCCTAAATACCTGGAAATGGAAATCACCTCTGCACCTATGCACTCATAGCCTGGGTTCTAGCCACCATCACATGGGTCCAAACAATCAATCAATCAATCAACTAAATTTCTTAAGCGCACTACTCACCCAGTAGGGTCTCAAGGCGCTGGGGGTGGGGGGTTACTGCTCGAAAAGCCATGTTTTGAGGTGCTTTCTGAAGGTTAGGAGGTCCTGGGTCTTGCATAGGTTGGTGGGGAGGGAGTTCCAGGTTTTGGCGGCGAGGTGGGAGAAGGATCTGCCCCCGGAGGTGGTGCATTGGATGCGGGGGAGTGTAGCAAGGGCGAGGTCGGTGGAGCGGAGCTGTCGAGTTGGTTTGTGCACGTTGATTCATTCGTTGAGGTAGGTCGGTCTGGTGTCATGGAGGGCTTCGTGAGCGTAGACGAGGATTTTGAAAATGATCCTTTTGTTGATGGGCAGCCAGTGAAGGGATCTGAGGTGGGCGGAGATGTGTTCGTGGCGAGGGAGGTTGAGGATGAGATGTGCGGCTGCGTTCTGGATTCCCTGGAGTTTTCTCTGAAGCTTGGCTGTGGTCCCTGTGTAGAGGGTGTTGCCGTAGCCCAGTCTGCTGCTTATGAGGGCGTGGGTGACTGTTCTTCTTGTTTCTAAAGGAATCCATTTGAAAGTCTTGCGTAGCATGCGAAGGGTGTTGAAGCAGGAGGATGATATGGCGTTGATTTGCTGAGTCATGGAGAGAGATGAGTCCAGTATGATGCCAAAATTGCTTGCGTGGGTGGTGGGTGTTGGGGGTGGTCCAAGGTTGGTGGGCCCCCAAGAGTCATTCCATGCTGTCTTGTTGGGACCAAAGATGATGATCTCTGTTTTTTCTGGGTACAAGCGGAGAGTACAGCACTGCACAAAGAAGACACCATGGGTCTATGTAATTATCCCATTGCTACCAATTGTGACGTCACATTGGTCGATTTTAAATCTGCTACATAGCCCACACAAGGCAACAGACCACTCACCTGACCCCAGGGCAGCTGAGGCAGACACACAAGAGGCACCCAAGTCTTTTCTTCCCCGCTCGGCGTACAGCCCCCCTCTCTCGCACCAACTGGCCCCTCGAACGAACCACTGATCCCCCCTTAATTGAACTGTTGCCAAACACAACAGCAAGTAACTGGGCTGAGAGGTAGTGGACAGGGACCTCACAAGTTAAGGTTAAAATTGTTAACAACTCACCTTTTATCTTCTTTTGATTAAATACTGTTTGAATCCCACCTCTGCGATTTACAATTTATTCAAACACCTGTTCAATTATTCAGTTTATGACATAGAAAAAAGTGAAGGACACACATGTTGTATAGTTCATTATTTGTTGCTTTGATACGTTTATTCAGCACGGAGTCTCACATTTAACAGGCAACCCTGTCAAAGTCACACCCTATGTAAATGTCCTATGTGCTGCCAATCGTGGAAGCTGCGATGTATTCCCGCAAACGACACTGTCATGGCAAAAAGAAAATCCCAATAAGCAAACAAAACAATTAGATAGTTTTTAAAGTTCAAACCTGACCCACGTAAAATTCAGAAATGTAAATATATTTGGTGAGGCACCAGAAAACACATTAAATAAAATTGGTTATAAAATCCGTCATTTGCTATGAAATCATTTAGAGTTCATTATTATAGTCCTATATTGTCATAATTCATAAATCCAAGTAGTGCAACTCCATAAATGATTGCAACGTGCTGTTGTTGACATAATCTAAATCATTCCTATTCCTCATGTTGTTAATGACAGCAAGTGTCCTTGAAATTAGGGAAGCAGCACAAACTGACAGTCGACAGAAAGTAGGGAAAAGGAGAATGCATAATCCCCTCAATATTTTTTTGTTTTATACCTGTTTTTTCTGTTTTATTTATAGAAACCAGAAATAATTTTAATGGTATTGAAAAAAAGCCACAGCCGATTTGCCAAATATTAATTATAAATGTGCAAATAAGTAACAAAGGGGGACATTCTGACCCTGGCGGCCGGTGGCCGCCAGGGCCACCGACCACGGGAGCACCGCCAACAGGCTGGCGGTGCTCCAACGAGCATTCTGACCGCGGCGGTTCAGCCGCGGTCAGAAGCGGAAAGTCAGCGGTCTCCCGCTGACTTTCCGCTGCTCGTTTGAATCAGCCATGAGGATTCTGACCCCCCCTACCGCCATCCTGTTCATGGCGGGAAAGCCGCCATGAACAGGATGGCGGTAGGGGGGGGTCGCGGGGCCCCTGGGGGCCCCTGCCGTGCCCATGCCAATGGCATGGGCACGGCAGGGGCCCCCGTAAGAGGGCCCCGCAAAGTATTTCAGTGTCTGCCTTGCAGACACTGAAATACGCGACGGGTGCCACTGCACCCGTCGCACCTTCCCACTCCGCCGGCTCGATTACGAGCCGGCATCCTCGTGGGAAGGGAGTTTTTCCCTGGGCTGGCGGGCGGTCTTTTGGAGACCGCCCGCCAGCCCAGGGAAAAACTCATAATACCCTCCGCGGTCTTCTGACCGCGGAGCGGTATAATGGGGGCGGAATTCTGGCGGGCGGCCTCCGCCGCCCGCCAGAATCAGAATCACCCCCAAAGTGTCAGAAAAAAATAATAAATTACAGAATAATAACTGACATCATTGATGAACTTTTCTGCAGAGCTAAATTTAAAATAAAATCGTGTATTTCTGTCATGGATTCCTTAGAAAGTATTTCACAAAGCAAAACAGAAATGTATGAGAATACTTCACAGAAATTTTCATTTATTTTAAATTCCTACCAAACAGGTAAAGATCTTGACAAATATGCAAAACGTCTAAGAAAAGTCTACGCTGAAGATATAAATGATAATTTTTATAGGGAAATAAAGCAGTTTTATCCATATATAAAGAAAAGGTATCCAAAAAAAGTTTTATTTACCAGGATACTTACAATTCAACAGTAGAGGACAAAGTACAGTCAGCATTTCCTACCGTCAAAGTTATATTTTCATTGTTTCTGAGCCGGATGATATCAGATTGCTCATAGGAGAGATCATTTAGCAGGCTAAAGAGGATAAAAAATCAATATCGTGCATCAATGCTGCAAGCCAAACTCATTTCCATGAACATTTTGTGCATCGAGATCGACAAACTTCGAAGGTTATTGTATTGTTTAATTTTGGATTTTGCTATGATTAAGTTGCATAAAATATTCTTAATGTTTTCTATTCAATGTATAGTTCACTTGTAAAATGTAGTGTTATATAATGTTTGAATTGATTGCTTTATCTTTCTTCAAATGACAATGAATATGTGCAAAGAATCGGGGTTTGAGGGGACAGCCGACCACCGGGAGGCCCCCATGGGCCCCCTTTGGGCTAGATACTAGCCCTGTGGTATATAACCATCCATTTTGCACAGCCAGCCACCATTTTATAGAGGTGACACAGTGGCGGGAGCAGCAGGCATTTCTTTTGGTCTATAGTTGTTTCCCTCCTATAATTTCTTAGGCGCTAGTCTTGCAGTGACCTAAGGTGATAGTGCGATGTGACCGAAAGGTGAAAGTGCTGGTCCTCGCTATGGTGCAGTGCAACAAGGAAAAGGTAAACACTCCGCAAGCATGGATGGGAGGGTTGAGATGGCGGTGCGCCTGCTCAGGGAGGCAGGCCACCTTGATCTACTGCAGGTTTAGGCCTTGGCAAGGTGAGTGAGGCCTGTGTGACATGCCTCCAAGGGGGTGGCAGCGGCGGTCCTCATCTGCACGCCACCACAACAGACTCCCAGTGCAGGGGTAATTGGACAGGGCCGCTCGCGAGCACACAGAGTGGCCCCTGCTGACAGGGCGCCGGGTTCGGTGAAGCAGGTAGCGGATCGGCCACCGCAGGCTGACGCCATGCTTCCTAAAGTGCCTCAGGTGGCCTGCGGTGGCAGAGGAAGGGGGAGGGCAGTGTCGGTCCCACCCCGTGAGTTGGCCCAAGTTGGTTCACAGGCAGCAGGGGATGGTCAGGGTGGGAGGAGTGCTAATGCATGAATCACTTCAGAGAGGGGGCGGAGGAGATGCGTGGCCTCACAGAAGGCATCAATATGATGCCTACACACTACTGACAAGAAAAGGGAGTGGGGGGCTGGGGGACAGGATATCCAGGCAACCAGAAGCAGTGCGAGTGGGGGAAATAGGCTGGAGGGCACGATTGCCACCTTGGCTGCTGAGGAGCAGGGTCCCAATCCCATTAGATGAGGACCCCCAAGGAGCAGGTGTGCAGCAGGAGGGCAGGGTTTTCCCAAGCCCTGCCCTCCAAGGTAGAAAAAGAGGAGTGCAGGTACCCATACTCTGCAATTGGTGCATCTGGAGTGGAATGAAGATGAGAAGGGCGAGGTGGGCCTAGTGGACCAGGAGGTAATTACCATGAAGGTAAAGCCCCAGGGGAAGATTTATACCAGAGATAACAGAAATATGGGGTGCATCAGGGGTGGAAGTGGAGGAAGTCAGGGGGGAGACATGAGCCCAGTCCTGCTGGAAGAGTGGGGTACAGTGGGGGAGGGCGTGACTGCGCAGGAGGAGTTAGGAGATGAAACCTCATGTATAGACTTGGGAGATGTAGAGAGGTCTGGGGGGTGGTGCCTGTACACCACACCTCGGGAGAGTCTAGTATGGCTTGGAGACACTGAGGAAACGAGAAGACAGGACTGGGGCAGCTAGCTGGACCAACGGCAGGCAGAGGTCACACATACAACAATGGGAAGGTCATGGAAGCCGTCTCATGGCCGTGTAATGGCCGGGTTAGTACACCCACCAGCATCACAACCTGGGTGAGGCAATGTCCTAGCACTGAAGATGCGTGGCACAGGAGTGAGGTGGCAGGTGGTTCACAATCCCAGGACAATGTGTGGGTTGGTAAGGAACACATAGGGAGAGATAGTGCGTGGCAGAGGCCTTCAGGTAGGTATGTTCAGGAAGAGTGGTATGACACAGTGTTGGTTTATGACGAAGAGAGCATGGAAGAGGGGGAGATCAGAGATGAGGGTGAAACAGAGGGGCAGTGGTGGGGAGGAAAGTAAGGAAAGTGGTTGGAGGGTCTACTCACCCATTTGTTCCTCAGTCATTGCAGGTAGCAAGTGCGGCAGGGAGGCCTGTTGGGCACTGGGACGCTCTGCAGCGGAGGCAAGTGGCCAGACGGAAGGCTCCGAAACAGTTGCCGACCTTGAAGCCAAGTAAGCCAGAGGTGCGGAAAAAGGAACACATGGTTTCTGTGGCGGTAGAGGCCAAAGAGCCCCGTGATAGTGGGGAGGCCCGCTTATACAGATGTATTTATGTGCTGGATAGAGGGGTGGATACTGAGATGGCACTGACACACGGGACTGAGACGAAGGGAGACAGCAACGCTGCACAAGCCGGAGAGAGCAGTGGTGCTTTTCAAACATATGGCCATCATTAGAAAGGCACAGATTATTACAGCCGATATGCAGGGATCCAAAGCAATGAGGATTTAAGGGCGTGGATGGCATCGGACACCTGGGGAGAGATTGATTCTGACTTGTGACAGCACACCATGGGTCTTGGCTAAATTTTGGCAACTGATTTTCACAGCCATCAGCCTCTCAGTGTATCGCCCCTTGCAGGGACATCCCACCCGGGCCGGGGTGGGGTGGGGTCATCAGGGAAGTATCAGACAAGTACGAGCAGGAGTAACACCAGCCAAGTCAGGGAGTGCTGTGACTTTAACAAAGGAATGTGCACTAGAGAGTACTGTAAGTTGCAACATGATTGCTCCAAGTGCAGTTGAAAACACCCACTCTTCAACTGCTTCAGATCATGCAATGGACCCGGGGACGCGGGAGGCCAGGGAACCACACCATAGTCTAGTGGAAGTTAGCAGCAGGCCAAATGGCAGCAGTCTTTCAGGGGCGGTAGGGGGCGCAGGGCTCTGAGGGGAAGAGCTCCTACTCCAATTAAGTTAGAAAGGCTTTGATATTGGTTAGAGCAGTATGACAGGACAGAAGTAGCAACAATGTTGTTGGATGGTCTTACCTGAGGCTTTCAGCCAGGCTGAGCAGGCCAACGTGAGTGGCACTGGTTGGCAAATCCTAAATCGGCAGGGACACAAAAACAGGTAGTGCAGGCTAAGTTAGACAAGGAGATGCGGGAAGGTCACATGGCAGGTCCTTTTGCAGACTGGCTGGTGCAGAACCTTATTGCTTCCCCGACTGGAGCAGTACCAAAGAAAGAGAAAGGACAGTTCCAGCTCATACAACTCCTCTCATGGCCAGAGGAGTCTTCCGTCAGTGACTTAATCCATAGGCCCGGTGTCAGTTTCATATGCATCTGTGAATGTTGATTTGGCACTGGTTGAAGAAGTTGGACAGGGGGTATTGATGGCGAAGAGTGACATCAAGTCTGCCTTTCACCTATTGCCAATACACCCTGTGAACTTTGACCTGTTGGGGATTCAGTTTGATGGGAATTGGTACGTGAACAAAGCCCTTATCATGGGAAACTCCATATTGTGTGCTCTTTTCGAGGCATTTAGTATCTTTCTACAGTGGGTCTTTACAAATTACACAGGACATACACAGATCATGCAATATCTAGATGACTTCCTGTGTGTGGGGACACCAGATTCTCAGCAATCCCAAGAACTATTACAAGAATTTCAAGTCATCATGGAGGAGCTAGGGCTGCCTTTGGCACTAGAAAAGACTATGGGCTCCAATACAACTCTGTTCATTTTGGGGATAGAGACTGATTCTGAGGCAATGATGATGCACCTCCCACATGACAAGAAAGTGGACATGACTTTGTCATTGGGTGACATGCTGTGCAAACGGAAAGCGATGGTCAAGGAGATACAGGTCCTACGAGACCACTTGAACTTTGTGTGCCGGATAGTGGGGGCGGGCAGTACTTGTTGTAGACACCTCAGTCTCGCACTTTCAGGTAATTGGCTGCCACATCATCATGTATGCCTCATGGAGAAGGTGAAAGATGATCTGCGCATGTGGCGCCTCTTTTTGGAGTCTTTCAATGGTATGCCGCTGAAATCTTGGCAGGAATTGGAATGGGATGCACAGATATTTTCAGATGTGCCAGGAGGTATGGGCTTTGGCGTCCATTGGCAAGGAAGGTAGTGCGCGGAAGAATGGCCACAGACTTGGAAACGGTGTTGAAGGAGTGTTGCCTTCCTGCAATTCTTCCCTCTAGAGGTAGCGGTGATAATCTGGGGAACACCAAAAGTCCACAAGACAGTGGTTTTCAGTGTGGACAATATGTCCGTGGTTCAGGTGGTCAATTGCCAGTCAGCCAGGGACCCATATGTGCTGCAACTGCTGCAAGTTTTCATCTTAGGATGTTTGTGGCATGATACCGTGTTTTGAGCCAGGCATGTCACAGGTGTGGGCAATGACATTGCAGATTCTTTGTCTCCTTTACAGTGGGAGAGGTTCCATGGGCTGGCCACGGACGTGGAGCAAGACCAGATGCAGATGCCCCTGGATCTATGGAACATACAGGATGCTTCAACTGGTGCTACAGTTGTTAGCGGTCTCTATGAGGAATGCTTATACACCAGCAGGAATTCTTGCAGCACGGGGCAAGCAGAAGGGAGGCAGAATGGAAGAGGGTGGAGGACGTAGCGCAGTATATACTAGCACTGGTAGATAGGGCTCAGTCCAGGGTAACAGTATCAGGTAAGCTAGCGAGTATTGCCTTCATGGAGAAACTCTGTTGGGTTTATGCACTATCTGCAGGAGAGTTAGGTCAAAGGATGCTGGAGGGGTGGGCAAGGGAGGCAGAAAGAGCAGGGATGGGGAGGAGGCCAATCACACTCAAACTGCTGAAACGGCTTATACAGTCTTGGCCAGATATCTACACTGACACGAACGAGGTACTGTTGTTTAGCACACTAATGTCCTGGATCTTCTTTGGGGCATTCCGCATGTCGAACTGCTGGGAGCAAAAGACCGGGCGCGAGTACTTTGGCACGATGTACAGTTCCATGAAGAGGGAGTGGGCCTCTGATTAACAGGGTCCAAAACAAATCAGGTAAGGAAAGGGGCAGCCATATGCATGCTAGCAGGGGGGCTACCAGCATGGGACAAGAAGCCAGTTATGGCCTTCCAGTTGTTAGCCATTATGCGAAAAGGCTTGCGCCATTGAGGGGTTCAGCTTTCCACCTTTGGCCTGCATTCTTTTAGAATAGGTATGGCTATGGAAGGGGGCAGGAGAGGGTGGTCTAGGGACAGGTTAATGAGTGCGGGTACATGGAAGTCAGACTGCTATCAGCGTTACGTACGACTTAGGTGGGGGGTTGGAACGCAGGTAAGATTCTGAGATTGTTATTTGTGTCTTGCATGTTCGGTTCCGGGTCCGTAGGTTTTCAGGGATAGCCATATAGTTGGTGGGACACTTTTTTGTAAAATGGGCTTGGAGGCACATAGCAAGCAGAAATTACAGATAAACCTTGGCCTGGATGAGTCTGTCTACAGGGTGCGAAGGGAAGGAAAAGGGGGTATCAATCAATCAATCAGATATTTGTTTAGTGCGGCTTAACACCCGGGGGCCTCAAGGCGCTGGTGGGGGGACGAGGATCAGTCAAAGGGCCAGGTCTAGAGGTCCTTTCTGAACTGAGCCAGCGAGGGGGGCTGCCTGAGGTGAAGCGGCAGCGTGTGCAAGGTCTGCGTGGCAAGGTAGGAGAAGGATCTTCCTCCAGGCATTTCCTTCCGTATCCTAGGGGTGTGGCAAGGGCCAGTTGAGCAGAGTTGCCTGGGGTGTGAGTAGAAGGAGAGGTGGTGTTTGAGGTAGGCAGGTCTGATGTTGTGTTGGGTTCTTGTAAGCGTATGTCAGAAGTTTGAAAGTGATGCGTTTGTTGACGGGGAGCCACTATAGGTCTCTCTGGTGGGCGGAGATGTGGCTGTGGCTGGGGATGTCCAGGATGGGTCTGGTCGCGGCATTCTGTATTCTCATGAGATTTGTTTGGACTTTCTGGTTAATGCTGGCATAGAGTGCGTTGCCGTAGTCGAGTTTGCTGCAGACAAGTGCATGGGTGACTGTTCTTCTTGCGTCAATGGGGATGCGCTTGAAAATCTTCCAGAACAGGTGGAGTTTGTGGAAGCATGAGGATGAGACGGCGTTGACTTTGCGGCCCATAGACACTGAGGAGTTGAGAATGATGCAGAGGTTGCATGCGGGGTTGGTGGAAAATGAGGCACTTCCAAGGGCAGGGGACCACCAGAAGTTATCCCAGGTAGTAGGGGTGGGGACCTGGATGAGGATCTCCGTCTTATCCAAGTTGAGCTTGAGGCAGCTGCTTTTCATCCAGTTGGCGACTACCTCCATTCCGTTGTGGAAGTTGGTTTTGGCTGTTGATGGTTCATCAGTGAGGGAAAGAATAAGCTGCGTGTCATCGGCGAATGACACGATGTTGAGCCCATGGTATCTGACGATCTTGGCGAGCGGGGTCATGTAGACATTGAAGAAGGTGGGGCTCAGAGAGGAGCCCTGGGGGACTCCACATCTGGTTTCCATCGATTTTTAGTTGAAAGGTGGGAGCCTGACTCTCTGGGTTCGGCAGGTGAGGAAGGAGCAGATCCACTCCAAGTCTTTGCCGCGGATGCCAGTGTCGTGTAGTCTGGTGCATAAGGTGGTGTGGGAGATGGTGTGAAACACGGAGGACAGGTCGAGGAGGATGAGGGCAGCTGTTTTGCCATAGTCCAATAGGGTGCAGATGTCACTCGCGGCTGCCAGGAATGGCGTTTAGGTGCTGTGGTTGCTCTTGAATCCAAATTAGGAGGGATCTAGGATGTGGTTTGTCTTGATGAACTCTGTGAGCTGTGTGTTGATCACTTTTTCGATTACTTTGGTTGGGAAAGGGAGCAGTGAGATTGGTGTGTGGAGGTCTTCTTCAGTATGGGGTATGAGAAGGTGGCAGTCTCAATGGACCAGTTGATGGTACGCCACAGTTTGGGGGCGATAGTGACACCGGCTCGGCTGAAGATATGGTGGGGGCATGGGTTTGAGGGTGCCCTGGAGTGGTTAGAACTCATGAGCTTCAGGTGTCTTCCAGGGTGAGGAGGGTCCAGTGGTTCAGGGCCGGCAGGGGGTTGGAGTCTGTGGTGGTGCTGGTAGGCAGAGGGCGGGTCTTGGCTCAACAATCCTTCAGAGATGTCCTGGATATTTCAGTGAAAGAAGGTGGCGAGCTTTTCGCAGAGGTCCTGGGAGGGGGAATGTCTGTGGAGTCCATTTTGGGTTTTACTACTTTTTTGACTATAGTGAAGAGTTCCTTGCTGTTGTGTGCATTGGCGTTGATGCACTTCTGAATGACTGATTTTCTAGCTGACTGGATGAGCTGGCGGTATGATGTGACGGCGTCTTTGAAGGCTTTGTGATTTGCTATGCTCTTGCTGCTTCTCCACTTTATCTCAATTCATCTCCAGGTGCGCTTTGATTATCGGAGGTCGAGGGATAACCAGCTAGGTTTCCTGTGTTGTTGATTGCGGGCAGCAATCCATTGGTGGAGGTTGTGGGCCGAGGCGTTGGCACCGCGGTGTCCGGTGGTGGGGAGTGGCAGAGTGCAGCAGTAAGCTGGGCCTTGGTGACCTGGCTCCATTTTCTGAAGGGGGGGACGGTGGGTGTGATGACGATCAGTGGTCTTGTTGAAGGACAAATGGAAGCAGTGGTGGTCAGTGAAGAGGAGTTTAGAGGTGTGTGAGAAGGAGATGTTGTTTCTGGAGGAGAAGACAGGGTCAAGGGTGTGCCCTGCTGAGTGTGTGGGGAGGTTGACCAGTTGTTTAAGCCTGAGGATGGTGAGGTGTTTGGGTCGCTGCGGGTATCGAGGTGAAAGTTGGGGTAGCTAAAGAAGATTGTCCATTGAAGTGAGGGCATGGAGAGCGCTGAGGTCGGCCAGGGTTTCGCTGAAAGGGGGTCGGGATTCAGGTGGTATGCAGATGAGGGTACAGCGGAGGGTGGTGTTCAGATTGATCTGAATCTGAAAGTGTAGGTGTTCGATTACAGGAGATTGGACATCGATGCTGGCTGGGAGGCAGAGTGTGTTTTTGTGGATGATGGCGACGCCTCCTCCTAGTCAGTTGACGCGGTCTTTATGGATGACCTTGTAGCCGTCGGGAATGGCAGTTGCCATGTCTGGCGCTGAGGTGGTGGTTAACTAGGTCTCTGTGAAGAAGGCGACTTTGGGGGTGATCAAGTCTAATAGATCCCATAATTCTATTGAGTGTTTGACGAGGGAGTGAATGTTGAGCAGTATGCATTTGAGGTGTCTGGATGGTCTAGTGTAAGGGGGGTTTGGTGTACGGGGGCAGGTGAAAATGCAGTTGCAGCAGGAGAACGGGCCTTGGGTGTCCTTAGGCAAAGTATAATGGCTTGTGGTGGAGCCTCCGTTGTTGAGGGGGTACAGGGTGCCAGCGTCATACTGTAGGATGGTGCAGGAGCTAAGGTCCTTGGCACTGGGTGCGGTTCAGGCACGGACAGGCACAGATGGGCTTGCCTCTGGTGTGCCAGCAGGCAGACAAAAAGTTAGGAAAGGCAGAAAAGTGGCAGAGAGAAAGACAGAACGGCCGCCACTAGGCCACCAGGGATGAGGTGCAGGTGGGAGTCTGTGGGTGGAGGAGGGCCTCGAACACAAGCGCAGAGGGGAGCAGCAGCAACAGATGGTGTTGTGAGGGGGAAGCAACACAGACGCTGACCAAAACATTAGTGAGAGTGTCGGGTATGCAATGGTAAACGGATGCATGGTTAGGGGACAGTGTCCAGACATGTTGGTAGTACATCTAGAGGAAAATGATTTAGGGGTGCAGAAGGGTTTAGCAGTCATAAAAGCCATGAAGAAAGATTTGCAAGAGATTTTATGGCAATGGCATGGTTGTCACATGATGTGGGCAGAGTTTGTTCCGCGACGGGTTTGGTGGGGGCTCATCAGATGGGGCTATTGAACAAACATGCCGTAAAGTCTACAGGGAGATGCTGTCTTTTTGTTGGAGTAAGGGCATTTCTGTCCTAGACCACGGGGATTTGAGATTTGAGGACAAAGAGTTTTTAGGGAAGACAGAGTTTACCTGTCCTTCAAGGGCATGGAACTGTATATTTTTCAGATCAAGGACCCGTTGAAGGGCTTTTTGCACATAACTTAAGTGAAGCCAAAGGGGGGGCAGAAGAAGTCTGGGGTCTTTTTTTGGGTGTCTGAGGCATGGCAAGTTGCCAGGGTTACAGAAATTTAGGGTTGTTTAGTGGCTGTCCAGGAGCTTAACAAAGGGTTGACAACAGCAGGAATGGGCGAGCCACGAAGTTAAATGTTTAAGAATGTAGCTTGGTGACAGGTTTAGTGTTTTGAGAAGTATAAGGCAGTGGAAGGGAAGAAACAGTTGAAACCGTTTAAGGAATGCAGTATTGAAAGGTCAAGGATGGAAGGAAGGGGTAGAAGTTTGGTAGGGGAGAGTAAAGGTTTTATGTAGGTGATTATGTGTATAGTGACGAAGTTAGTTTTGTAAGGCAAAGGCCAAGATTTTCAATGTAAGCACACCTGTTGCCAATAAAGCCGCCTTTTCCACACTCAAGCCTGTGTCTGTGGCCGGTAATGTCCCCATCTCCCCAAATCATTACAGTGATATATTATTATGTATTTTTCTTACTTATTTAATATAAGTTAATAAAGAAGATTCACTGTTATATTTTGCATTTTAATACATATTACATGAATGTTGAAGTTTGTTTAATTGTACCTCCCATAAACTTTGTTTTCAATTTAAATATTTCATATTTACATTTATTTGGTAGAAGGGAAAGGACCGTATTCACGTTATATCATAGGGCCGCAACATGTTTATATCTGGCCCTGCATATGAGCATACCGTTGGTGGACAGCCACTGAAATTTCCCAATTTATACTGATTTGTAGGCACTTGAGGAGTTAATATTTCTGCCAAGAGGTCATAATAACAAAGCTCAGAATTGGGGAGATTCAGATATAGTAGAGAATTATTTATGGCAATGCACTAAAGGATAAGGACAATACAAGGTGCATGTCCAAGTGGGATCAGCAGACGTGTCACCTCACCTCACCGCACACCTTTAATAATCCTGCTACTATCCTGCTAAATAACACCGAACTTGCCCAGTTCCCACAAGTTCCTGTGCCTTTTGAGATGGTGGACATGAAGTCAAAGGAAAACTATGTGATGACCCAAAAGTAATGGCCACCATTTGACCTTGACCATGGGTCCACTCATTCTGTTGTAAGTGGCTGTGTGGCAGAAGTGGGTGCCTGCATCTTATTGTCTCTGGTGTGTGCCAAAGTGAAAAAAAGACAGCAAGGGCCAAAGGCATTTTGAAGAAGACTGAAGGGAATTGTTGTCAGCCCCACCATAGGAGGTATTTAGATCTGGAGTGTTGCAGCTAATCCTATGCCCAGGGATCATTGATCCGGACAGAAGAGCCATTGAGCTTGAAGGGGACTGTGACACAGCAAGGTAAACACTAGCGGGTGAGAGTGGGGCTAATGCACTCTCCCCACTCCTTGCGAAACTCAGGGAGATAGAAACCAATGTGGGTGGTTGGCCTTAGTGCAGGGCAGCAGTGTTGCGCAAGGAAATGTCGGGATGTACTGGGGGATTCACTAACCAGCATCTGAGAATAGTGCAGGCTCTGAATATGGTATAATTTGTCTGCAGTCCATTGACCCCTACTGTGTGTTGCTGCATTGGCATTGGCAACCAGTACTGAGGTTAAGGGGTGCTCCTGAATTGGACAAGCTCTTCCTAGATGTCTTGTCTAGTGTTCACACCATTTAAGCATCTGGCTGATGGGGATGAGAAATCTGGCCTCCACACTGTTTGTGCAGAGTCCAAGGTTCTGGGGTAATGTTCTTGGGATACTTCCAAGTATGAGATTCTTGCATAACTTGCTTGAAATGAGTCGGATCACTGTAAAGTGTGGGAGTCAGGGCTGGACCTTGGGCCTGAAGTGACAACTGGCCTACCATTTTATATCTTGCCAGCATTGGACCGACTGGGGAGAGAAATGGCAGATCTTATTCTTTATCTGATTCATCACATGAAGACAAGGGTCAACAGTGCCTGTGACATGGATGACTACAGAGAAACTGAGATGGCCATCAGAAGTAAAAGAACAGACAAAAATGACCTTTTTTTGGATTGAATGCTGACCCGTCGCACTTTGTGGCTCCCACTTTGGTAACGGAGCTTGAGGGGTCATGCACACCACATAACACAAATAGAGACTGGTGCTGCAGCTCTTCTGACCCACAGCTTTTCTGAAGGATTGTGAAGGTTTTCACCTCTTTAGCATCTGCCTTCAACTCGGTCAACCCCTTGCAGGACCTCTGCAACAAACTCTCTCAATTCTTTAGCAACAATATCACCACTATTTATAGCAACTTTGACCCACCCCGGACCTGTCAGACCTCGCCAAATGCCTCACTATCTTATCCAAAGAACCAATGCTAACCAGATGGCCCATCGTCACCCCAGAAGAAACTACCACCACCATAAAGTCCATCCACTCAGTGGCCCTGTCGGACAACGCCTTCACCACACCTACTCTAGAGGACTGCAACCTGTCAAAGCATGCTCACACCCTTTCTAAATGCCTCCACCTCTTCTGTGACCTTCACAGATGCTTGAAAACACACCACTGTGCTCCCAAGGAGCCCTCAACAGACCATTCAACACTTGCCAACCTCAGAGAAAAACATCAACAGATGCCTCACTTAATACCTCAATTACAGCACGGAAACTACCCTCATTGCTGCCACAAATGACATCCACATGACTCTGGACAGTGAAGACACAGAAGCTTTTATCCTCCTCTCTGCGGCATTTAACATGGTCTCTCACCCCATCCTTGTCCAATGCCTACATGACACCGGAATCAAAGGACGCACACGCCAATGGATCTACTCCTTTCTGAATGGAAGGACCCAGTCAGTAAGCCTAGCACCATACACCTTAGATGCCCGCAACCTCATCTGCGGAGTTCCACAGGATCCTCCCTGAGTTCAACCATCTTCAACACATTGATGATCCCTCTAGACAGCATCGTCCACTCTCACAACATCTATGTCCTCTCCTACACCAAGGACACATAACTCATTCTCTCCCTCACAAACAAGTCACCCAAAACATTGATCAAGTTGAATGTCAGTATGACTAAAATGGCCTGCTGGATAAAACCAGCTGTCTGAAGCTGAACACTGACAAGACTGAAATCATGATCCTTGGGAAGAGCACTTCACTCTGGCACTCCGCCTGGTGGCCATCAGAGTTAGGACTGACTCCTAACCCTACCGCCCAAACCAAGGGCCCGGGATCATCATCGACAGCAAACTCAACATGACTGCCCAAGTCGGTGCCATCACTGCCTCATACTTCCATACCCTGAAGATGGTGAGGAATATTTTCAAATGGCTCCCTATTAGCACCTGGAAAAAAGCTAAAAACACCCCTGTCAGAAGCAAAATGGATTACAGGAACACCCTCTATGCCAGAATCAACAAGACGCTCACCAGAAGGCTGCAGACCATTCAGTCTCCTGTGCCGCACTCACATCAGACCACACCTGAAGGAGCTCCACTGGCTCCCCTGACACAAAAGAGTGCAATTCAAACTCCTCACCTGCACTTTCAAGGCACTACATAAGACTGACCCAGTATACCTCAACAATCGCATCTGTTTTCTTGAAACTTCCAAACATCTCTACTTGTTCAGACTCCTACTTGCACACATTCCATGCATATGGAAAAACAGATCCCCCAGTTTAGTTTGGTGAGGCTCAAACGTGCTCAGTGCCATGTTACCCTCATAGGTGATAGTGCACTCTAAAAAATCTGCACAGCATAACAGAACACAGCCTGCCCCTGTGCACCAATCACCTGTAATTGAGAGCCAATATGGACAGGAATAAGTTCCCCTCGCCACATGCGATCCAGCAAAATGAACAAACAATTAGCACTAGGAGCAGAATCCTGTGCTTCTGGCTGGCGCTTGAGAGTGTGGGCACTATGAAATACATGTGACTACAACAGTTAATGTCCTCATGGCTATAAAACACACTATACCTTTACTAGAAACAATAATGAATGCTTGAGTGATAGACCTTAACCCAGTAAGAACTGACCTCCAGAATCTGCTGAAACAGGTCATCTTGGTTGAGACTGCTGTAAAACACACAGAGGGCCTGGCCCAGTTATGCACAATAGTCAAGAAATTGCAAGAAATGACCAAAGAAATAGACAATTTCTGTGCCGGATACAGAAGGGAGATCCCTGCACCATAATATCCTAATGGTGGAACTCCCTTAGAGGTAGAGGGCCATGGGCGTAGTCTGAGAGTTCTCCGGATCTCTCTGTCATCCACTCAAATCCCTTGCCATTCACAGCCATCGTATAGCTTCACTTTTGCCCTGAGCCGGCCTCTCAATACCATGAGACTCCACGGATTCCATATCTACAGTGTGTGAGATGAGGCTGTCCCACTTACCTGCTGCTTCCTACAGTGCTGGAGCTCCTGACATGGTGACCCGCAATGTCTTACATTGACCCCCTTTCTACTGTGGAGGGCCGTCTGACTCCAACTCCTCAGTGATCCTGGCAGACTGAGACAGCCCGTGAGTTCCCTTGACCTGCCGCTTACATCTGAGGTCTGCTGCTGCCGTTCAGCGGCCCTTTAGCCCCAGCCAGAAACCATGTTCGACTCCCAGAGGTGTGCCCTCAGCGGAGCAGCTGACAACCGCCGTTGGCCTGAAAATGGAGGGAGGTGAATGATGCTACCTCCTCCTTCCCACACGTCACCACAGTATCACGGGCGGCCCCCAGCAGCTACTGACCTGAGCCCCTCTCTCCTTGTGGGCCGTCACCCCCCTTGGAATCCCAGGGCTGGGCCAACAACTAATACAGCAGTGGCCATGTGGCCTAACCGGCCTGCCGCGGGATTGCACAGGCTCCCCCAACCCCTGGTGGATGGTGCAGTGGGTGCCCAGCCTGTGCCCAGGTGGGGGCTGTCTTGCGATGCAGCTTCTAGCCTGGATGAGTGGCATTGTCCTGCTTGCAGCCCCTGGCAGGAGCTTGGCCTGCAGTGAGACCCAGGCTGCTTTGAGTAACTTCTCTGCATCCCGTCTGGGTTGAGGGACAATCTGTGAGTGCTTGCGTCCCCCCTGATACTACCACGAGGCCCAATGTTCGCTGGTGTGTGTTATACCTAAAGCCTTTTCTGCAATGGTCCTGGAGGCCATATAATGGCTCTAGCCACATGACGAGCACTGATCTAGAGACTGCTTGGGCCCTTTGCTGCGAGCGCTTCCACTGTGAGCTCCTCATACGTAGTGAGGGGTATCCCTTCTCACAGAGCTAGGGGCCAATCTGGGACCTCAGGTGGAGAACAGCAGGTGATTGGCTATCTGCAAACACTGCCTTGGGGAACAGAGCCTGCGGAGGATAAGTGCTTCTGACCCTCTCATCCTGCTCTTCAGGGAGCACCTGACTACCTTCACTTACATGGTGAGTCCTGCATCACAGAGCACTGGGGTCCCTCTCCTCTTGCTTCAATTCCCCTTTGGCACGAGCCCACCCTTTTTATGGTACTTCACAGATTCTCCAGGGAGATTGAGCCCTCAGCCCATTACAGCTCCACGTGTCCTCTTACTTTCTAAGAAATCTGCCTGGCTTAGTGATCTTAGTTTTGCCTTTTGCATCACCTACCTTGAGTGGGAAAACCTGCACACTGTCTCTGTATTGTATGCGTCTGTTAGAAGGTTTCTTGATCAGGACGAGAGTGTTGGCACAGTCCTCGATCCATTGCCTGAGGTTGCGGGCTGCTGTGTCAGTGTCAGTAGTGTCGATAGGTGGGTTCCAGGAGAGGATAGTGATCAGTTGGTGTTTCGTGACCTTGTTCCATCTGCGGTGGGGAATCCATTGTGGGTGATGGTGTGTTGTGGGTTTCTCGAAGGAGAAGTGGATGCAGCGGTGGTCGGTCCAGTGGAGTTCGGTGGTGTGGCTGAAGGAGACGTGTTTGCTAGCGGAGAAAATGGCGTGTGTCCTGCGGAGTGGGTGGGTGTCATGACGAGCTGCTTGAGGTCGAGGTTGGTGAGGTTGTTGAGCAGGGTGGTATTCTGATCGGTGTTCTCGAGGTGGAAGTTCAAGTCCCCGAGGAGTATGTAGTCTGTGGATGCGAGAGCATGCATGCGTGCTGATGACATCGGTGATGGAGTCGCTGAACTGCTGCCGGGAGGTCTGTAAATGAGGGTCCCTCTGAGGGTGGTGTTTGGTTCGGTGTGGATATGGAAGTGTAGGTGTTCGGCGGTGCTAAAGGTGTCTTCGGTGCTGGTCGTGATCCTGAGGGTATTTTTGTGGACGATGGCGATGCTTCCTTTCACCTGATCTGTTGGTGCGGTCCCTGCGGGTGATCTTGTAGCCATCTGGGATTGCTATGGCAATGTCGGGTGCTGAGGAGGGGTTCATCCAGGTCTCGGTCAGGAAGGCGACGTCTGGGGAGGCTGAGTCGAGTAGATTCCAAAGTTCGACGGCGTGTTTGTGGACGGAGCGGGTGTTGAGTAGGATGCATCTGAGATGGTTGCATCCTGCCTTCGTGGGTGGGTCATTGGTGTGGAGGCTGATGAAGGTGCAGTTCCGGGAGGAGAAGGGTCCGCTGGTGAGCTGCGGGGTGGCTTGATGGCAGGTGGATGAGCAGCCGGTTTTGAGTGCGTGGAGGGTGGCGGTGTCGTAGCAGAGTCGGATGTAGCGGCGGTGGGGGGGGGGCGAGAACCAGGGGTTCCAGCGCTGGGCATGGTCCAGGCGTGTACAGGTGCAGATGGGCTTGCCTTAGGCGCGCCTTCGGGGCACCAGCTGCGCAGCTGCCATTAAGTAGGGAGAGAGGAGGAGGGGAAGGAGAGAACAGCTGGGAGGCAGGAGCGGGTGAAAACAGCATGAAAAAAGGGGTTGGGGTCGCGGGGGCAGCAGCGGCGGGAGTGCAGCACGAGAGAGAAGAGGAGGCGGGCCGCAGGGGCAGCAGCGAAGGGAGAGAGAGAGGGGGGGAGAGCGAGAGTGAGAGAGAGAGAGCAGAGTGGAGGGAAAAGCGAATGAAGAGTGTAAAGCAAAAGTCAAAAGGAGCTCTATAGAGAGCGAATGGCAAAAGGGGAACAAAGGGGGCAGACACGGAAGAGAGAGCACACAGAGAGCGAAGCAGAGCAAAGGACAGGGGTCACGAGTTCAGAGGAACGAGGGCTCTACTTACAGGTGGAGCTACAGGAGGCAGAGCAGTTCACTGACCAGGTCAGTGGTATTGCTCGTCCTACCGCGCAGCGGGTGCCATTAAGTAGGGAGGAGGGGAGGAGAGGACAACTTGGAGGCAGGAGCGGGGGCGAAAACAGCATGATAAAAGGGGGCGGGGCAGCAGCGGCAGGAGTGCAGCGCGAGAGAGAAGAGGGGGCGGGGCGCAGGGGAGAGAGAGAGGAGGGAGAGCGAGAGTGAGAGAGAGCGGAGTGGAGGGAAAAGCGAAGAAAGAGTGTATAGCAAAAGTCAAAAAGAGCACTGTGGAGAGCGAACATCAAACGGGGCACAAAGGGGGTAGACACGGAAGAGAGAGCACACAGAGAGCGAAGCAGAGATAAGGAGGAGAGAGGCAGAGAGCAGCCTAGTAGGAAAGCAGATCACTCCCACTAGACACCAGGGATGAGGCGCAGGCAGAAGCCTGCGGGTGGACAGGGGTCAGGAGTTCAGAGGAACAAGGGCTCTACTTACAGGTGGAGCTACGGGAGGCAGAGCAGTTTGCTGACCAGGTTCTCCTTTTCCCTGATTACACCTAGGAGGTTCAGCAACAATGCTGCTCATATCTAGAGTTCAAGCAGAAAATCAGGGCACTCGGATTTCAATATCACCTTCTGTTACTCGCCAGGCTCCATGTTATTCACGCTAACAAATCCAACTTTTTCAATACCCAGGAATCCGCATGGTTGTGGCTTATGGAAGAACAGCTGCTCCACGCTCAATCAGAGATCTCTCCTTGAGGGTCCAAAATCATAGAGACTGCCCGTAACACAATGGCACCCAAGCCACAATGATATTGCACTCATTCATGGAAGCAGCAACACACCAACCGCTTAATCTCCTTCACTGTCACAACCGACCCAGGCTTCCAGAGCTGAGGCGCACCATCCAGTTTGAGAAGATGTTCCCGGTCGATGTTTTGCCACTGCCCACTGATGAACATGCGGACACAGACCTCTCTCAAACTCCTGCTATGTAATGTGTACCATTGCACTACTGGGGCATAAACGCATCCATATCTGACCCTTCTCAAAACACCTTGATGGCTGTTGTTTATCCTTGATTAAGGAGGGGTTCACCACTCCTTTTTCCAATATTAATATTGCTTTTTCAGGGCGACAGATGCTTCTTGGTTGGAAGTATGGAGGGATGGTTGTTGGGGGGGCGACTCAATACATAGTTAATGTTAATTTTACCATCAGTTTTATTTTGTTCACGTTTGTTTAACTATGTTTATTGCACTCAGGCACACATCTGCAACTTACCCCAAGTAACACGAACTGAGACACAGTTCCATACCTTACATGACAGGCATAGGCATCGGCCCTTGTGGGGGTTGGGCCGTCCCGCCTTCCCTCAACCTGACTGCTTCCAGGCCCTTTACCCCCTCGATGACCCCATTTGAATTATGTCTTAGAATGTTAACGGACAATTAGATCGGGTGAAATGCACCATAGTCCTTAATTCGCCTCATCAACATCTTCCTGTGGTCCTATTACTCCACGAGACTCATCTGCTGGGTAACCACTGTGCCTTTTTGGCACACAATGGCTAAGACAGGGTCTTTCACATGGGCTACTCCCATGGGTCTCGGGCGGGGGTGGTCATCCTGCTGTGGTGCTCCTTCCCCCTGATGGTTTCTGGCGAGTTTTGAGACCTGCAGAGTGGCTTCCTTGCAATCACCGGAATGCTGGAGGGCCAGACCATTAACTTAGTGAGTGTATACGCTCCCCCATTGGCTCCTAATACCTTTCTTCATGATCTGGACAAGACCCTCTTAGACTTTCCACAAGAGTTAACCCCTATAGGTGGCGATTTTAATGCTGTTCCTGACCCAGAAGCTGACTCCACTGGGCCTCCCACTGCATGTAAATGATTAGGGGGTCATTGTATCCTTGATTGGGCTTCCACTCTTGGCCTCTTTGATGCGTGGAGGATATGGAATCCCCACTGCTGCAGTTTTACACACACTTCAGCCATGAATCACACTCACTCGTGTATAGATCTTATCTATATGCCTGCTCTTGACTGTTGTGTTACCTCCTTACCACAGATTCTCCCCCGTGGGAACATGCCCCCCTCCTTCTTCATCTTTGTTCACCCTTGAATACGCAACACCCCATGTGGTGCCTCAACACCTGGTATCTTCAAGACAAATGCTACATTCAGGCCCTTGGTACTGAACTCCAAGCCCATTTCCACATTAATGAGGGATCTGTCACCTCTATTGACATCTATGGGCTGCTGGTAAGGCAACCATTAGGGGAGTGGCTCAGGGGCTCATTCGGGCACGGGAACATGCTCTTTCTCTCCACATTACTCAATTAGAGTCCTGTGCGTTCCAATTAGAAAGTAACCTAGCGACAGATCCGCGTGGCAACGCCACACGTCACTTGGGGCCAGAATCAAGATTCCAGTTAGCAATTCTCAAATCGTGAATTTTAAGAAATCGCTATTTAAGAAATGCAAAAAGCGATGTATCAAATTTGAAAATCGCTAATAGCGATTTCTTAAAATTTGCAAACACACTTTGCGAGGTGCAAATACCGAATCGCTAAAAAAATTGCGATCCGGTACTTGAAAGTCGCAAATAGCAAAAACGGCACACCGGAAGAGCCTGATGACATCACAACCAGGAAGTGAGTCAGCCCATGCTGTTTCCAGGAGCCACACCCATAGGAGCAGGGAGAGAGACACAGCCCAGCACCAGGGAGCCAGCATTGTGAGCGAGCCAGGACCAAACAGCAACATGGCCAATGCTGGACATGGGAAGGAGAAGGGAGACAGGAAGAGGAAGCTCAAATTAAGTGAGCAAGAATTGAAGGTGCTCACTGAGGAGGTTGTTATGAACCATGACAGACTATTTGGCAAGAACTCACTCCAAGTACCTGAGAGTGAGAAGCAGAAATTCTGGTCTGACATCCAGACAAAAATATGCGCAGTGGGTGTTGCGCAGCGCTCTGTGGAGGAGATATACAAGCGATGGTATGACTTGCGTTCCCATGCCAAAGAGAGGGTGGCTAAAGAAGGCAAGGAGCACCGGAGGCGGACCATCCACCCAGACACCGTCCACCCCTATAGAAGACCTGGTGGAGTCGACATTGCTTCCAGAAGCTGTCAGTGGCATTACTGACATTGACACCTCAGGGACACCCAGCACCAGCAAAGGTAAGGTCACCAATGATGTGTATCCCCATATGTGCATGTACAAATGCCCCTTAGGAAATAGCCATTAGCTTGATGCACAGTGAAAAGTAGTTCATGTCACATCTTACATACAACACAACTATGCCTTATGGGAGTGGTAGTACACAACCCTAAGGTGAATATACAACATAAATAGCAAGATAGTAGTCAGCCTCATGGAGAAACACCACAAACGACTTACAGTGACATGATTTAATTGTACATTTAAAGCAACAATGCGAAAGTCTGTGAAAAAAGCAAAAACTGACATGCTGCACATTGTCCTTGCAGATGCCCCGGTCCCTGCTGCTGCAGGATCTGAAAAAGTGGGGGAACCAGAAACACAGCCACAGTCTGACTAAAATACCAGTCAGTCCTACAGTATTGCACCTACTAGACGCAGAGCAAGGGTGTTACCACTCCCAGAGTATAACCTGGACTCAGATGAGATGCCAGAAGACGAACCCACACCACCACCAGAGGCTAGTCCCACAGGAAGACAGCGACAGTCAACTCCCCTCAGGAGCCGCCACAATGCAGGCAGACAGTGTACAGATGAAGGAGAGGGCCCATCAATCTTTGGTGGCCTTGAAGCTTCCAAGCTGAAGGTGCAGCACCTGCAATGCAAACACATGAAGTCACTGCACAGACAGTTTGTGTCTCACAATAACAATATGGGATTACTAAACAAGCAGTTGGAGACTCTGATTGAGGGACAGCAAACAGCAGCTGAAAACACCAAGGAGTTGACACACGCCATTGGGGAACTCTGCACTGAGATACGGCAGCAGCGAGTCAGCCAGCGCAGGCTCCATCACCAATTCTTGGGAAGGTTTGATAGCTTCTGTAGATCCATCAATCGGCCTCCAAGTTCAACAGCCTTGATATCACGGCGTGCCGTGGCCACACAGGTGCAGATGGCACATTACAGCTGGGACGTTGCACAGGGACTGGTGCAAATAACCAACGTACTGGATGCAATGCAAACAGCACACAGTGCCACAACCAGCGAACTGGGTGTTGGGGATAGTGAGGAGTCCTCTAGCCTCAACAGTCTGAAAGTCCCTGTGATTGATCCGAGGTGTTGCAGTGAGAGACACAGTACTTCATGTGAACCTGCTACAAGAGGTGCCAGCGAGGGCATTTAGCACTCAAGTGGAGTGCGTGGACATAAGAAGTGATGTTGAGGGGTACAGGGGACCACCTAAACATGTAGCATTACAGTTATACTATGATGCTAATAGTGTGACACTGTTAATCGTTCATGTCTGCCTATTGTGCATAGCTATGTCCTATTTACACATTTGTTACCTGAAGTCAAGGTGGTACATTTTCTAACTACAGAAATACATATTATTGAAGTGGAGTTGTCATTACTTACATCAAAAATGGTTGCACGTGATGTCAGCACGTCTTTACCTCCCCTCTGCTGCACTGCTCCTGTCTGCTGGTTGAAGGAGTGGTAAGGGATCATCATCCTCATCTGAGTCCGGCTCTGTGAGTTCCACTGGTATGCACCTGGTGGTTGCTGTGTTGTGCAAGATAGCACATGTGGCCACAATTCTGCATGTTGTCTCTGGGCTGTACTGAAGTGCACCTCCACTCTTATGGATGCACCTGAAGCGGCTCTTCAGCAGCCCAAAAGTGCGCTCCACCACATTGCAGGTTGCCCTTTATGCAGCATTGTACCTCCTCTCTGCTGGAGTTGCAGGGCTCAGGTAGGGCGTCAGCATATAGGTGCGCACAGCGTAGGCACTGTCTCCTGAATGCAAAGAGAGTAAAATGAGTACTTGTGATATCTGACGTCACACTTACATCAATGCAACATTGTAAACTATCAAATTACCTAGTAGATATCCTTCACCAAACTCCCCAGCTAGCAGTCTTGTGCGAATCCCACTGTGGCGAAAGATGTACGAGTCATGTGTGCTACCCGGGTATCTGGCCACAAGATCGGTAATGATGTGGGAGGCATTGCATATCACCTGTCTGTTCATAGAATTATTGTTTTTAAGGTTGAGATACAAATACTCGCTGGCCAATGGTGGACAGATTGCTACATGTGTCCCATCGAAGGCACCTAGGACATGTGGGAACTGTGCTATCTGGTAGAAATTAATTTTAGTTTGTTGTAATGCCTGTGGGGTGTTGGGGAATCTTATGTACAGTTGTATTCTGCTCAGCATGGCATTGAGGAATGCATTGAAAAATCTAGAGAGAGCACTCTGTGATACCCCTCCAGCTGCTGCTATGACCCCTTGCTAGCTCCCTGAGGCTAGTAGGTGCAGGGAGCATGTTACCTGCACATGGGTGGGTATGCTATTGGTCCTGTGTATTGTGCGCTGCAGCATGGGTTGTAGCTCAGCTATTAGGTCAAGTATCATGGCTGAGCTTAACCTGTACTTGTCATAAATTTCCTCCTCAGTCTGGTCAAAAAGGGTAATGCCACTCTGAAAATGCGCTCCTGTCTCCTCCTCCCTCTCCTCAAACCTGCCAAGATCCTCATTCTCCTTGCCATGACGTAGAGTGCAGCCATTGTGGAAGAGCAGCTGAGGCATTCTGGGCCTCTTTATATAGGTTGCACCTGGTTACCACCTGGTTTCAATTTGTGGTGAATTGCATGTGCAAAAGGCCGTTCTGCGAATAATCGCAATTGGCGATTTTTTGATGCATCGCATTGCGAATTGGTTTTTGCATGTCGCAATCAGCGTATCGCAAATAGCGTCCTGGTTTAGTGGATCGCTATCTGCGATTCGCTAAACAGTGTCGCAATTTGCATTTCGCTATTAGCGATTCGATAATTCATATCGCTATTTGCAATACACTGTTTGCGACATGCAAAATCATGTTTCATTCCAAAAAATCGCTATTTTAGCGATTCCTTATTTTCGACCTGCGAATGCCTTTCATACATCGCAAATGGCATTTTTGCATTCGCAAACGGACGTTTTTTGCGATTCGCCCCATTTGCGAATGCAAAAAGCTTTGATACATCTGGCCTTTGGTCTCTTATATGCATAAATCTGTCTTCAATCCCTAGAAAGCCGCCAAACATCTGTGGTGTGCCACAATGGCCAGAGTCTATGGGTGGGAGAGACAAGAACAGAAAGTTACTGTATTGGCTAGCTTCCCGCCACCAGGAGACCAGAATTGTACCTGAAATTACTGACAAAAACGGTAACACCTTTATTACCCTCTCTGAGATAACACAAGCATTTGCCCTCTATTATCAATGCTTATATACAGCCACCCCTGCAAAAAACACAGACACTACCTCCTGTTTTCCTTAATGAGATATCCCTCCCCGATTATCTCAAGCCAGAGCCAGTATGTTGGATGAGCCATTCACGGCCAAAGAACTAAAAACGGCCTTGTCCACAGTGGCCTCTTGGGAAACTTCCAGGACTGATGGTTTTCCCATAGAGTATCATATGACATTCTGTGAAATCTTGACCCCACAACTTCTGGCCCTTTATAAAGAAGTGGGACTGAGGGGCACCTTCCTCCAGAAATGGACACCGCCACGATTGTGGTGATCCCAAAAATGCAACCCCCTTCCACAGCTTCTGCAGACTATCGTCCCATAACCCTCATGAACGGGGAAGTCAAGGTCTTTGCTTCGCTCCTTGCCACCTGTCTCAAGCAGGTCCTCCACACATTATCACACCCCAACCAATGTGGCTTCATGACAACTTGTAGCACCAGGCACAGCCTCCGATGCCTCCATATGGCTCTGGCCCACCATCACCCCCTGCCTCCTAACCTAGCCCTGCTTTTCATCAACTTTAAAAAGGCTTTTGATATAGTGGATTGGGGGTATCTTCATTCAGTGCTGAGGTATACAGGGGTTAGGTCCCACTCCAGGGAATGATCCAAGCCCTCTATTCTAAACCCACTGCTTGGGTCCAGATCAATGGAGTTCTCTCCCGTGCCTTCTCCATCAGACGGGGGAACCAGGCAGGGCTGCTCCCTGTCTCCACTCCTGTTTGAGCTAGAGAATAAGCCATTGGCAAGTCTTATTCGCAGTGATGCTCAGTTGCCTGGTTGGACATGGGAAGAGGGGCATGAGGACCACATAGCTCTGTACGTAGACAATGTCATCCTATATCTTGCTGACCCTGCAAGGACTTCCCCACACTGTCTCCGCCTTCTTCAGTACTTTGGGGAGGCTTTAGATCTCCAGATGAACCCCTCCAAATCTGTGTTGGTACCCCTTGCTCCATCCCATGATTGCTTTAATTGGCAAAAGACCATTCCCATTCATCCACTCAGTTTCAAATACCTGGGTATTTGGGTGGCTCTACACCCTGAGTTGACCTGGTCCCTTAACAGTGAGCCTCCGACACAGAAGGCCAAGGCCGACCTCACCAAATGGCAGTCACTTCCCCTAAATGTTCTAGGTCATACAGTTCTATAAAAAATGATGATCCTGCTGAGGTTTCTGTGCATCTTTCAAAATTTGCCGCTCCTCAGACCTCGCATTGGTTTCAAGCCATGGATAGGATCGTAACCTCCTTCATGTGGCACGGATCCAGGCCCCACCTCGCCCTCACTCACTGTCCATGTGCCCCATATGACAGTGGCCTGGGCATGGCCAACCTCTATCTCTATTACTCCCACCTTCTAACGATCCACAATTGGTTCAATGGAGGCTGGCCAGATCCTGCATACCGGCTAGAGCTCTCTTTCCTATGATTCTCCCAAATCTTAGCCATGCTCTACGGTTCCCTGATCCCCCAGAGCACGTCCCTGTGCTCTGCTGGCTTGGAGAGCAGCCTTACGCCACATGTACTGGAACACGACACTCACACAACAAACACCTCTCTGCCACGGCACTTGGCTGCAGGAGCTGGCATCACTGCAGGGGTTTGGGAAGTGGGATCTAATCGGCATTTAACTACTGGGAGATGTCTGGGCGGGGACGCACATGCAGTCCTTCCTAGAACTTCCGACCACTTACGCCCTCTCTAACACACACTTTTACAAATATCTCCAACTGAGTCATGCCTTTCAATCCCATATCTCCCAAACCAGCCCTCTCCCCGAATTCACCCCATTGGAAGGCAAACTCCTCATGGGTGCACTGGGCAGTGGTGGAGTCTCCAAGATCTATTGTACATTGATCATCAATGCCCCAAGCTAGATAGGAAAACTGGATGGGTCCCCTTGAGGACGACGACTGGAGGGATGCCCTTATGTCGCCTAGGACTATTACCATATCTTCAAAACTGTGCCTAATCCAAACATACTACTTATACACCCTTTATCTCTCCCCAGCTAGACTTCACTGAGTGGGCCTTATCCCCGCTCCTGTGCAGTCACTCCTGCCAACTTCTATCATGTGGTCTGGCAATGTCCTAGATTTCAAGAGTTCTGATCCACTGTGGTGGAAGAGCTGACTGAGGTGCTGGGATGGGAGGCCCACGTTCTCCCCTCGTGCCTCTGCTGGGGGTGCTTACGAGCTCTGGGGGCACAAGAACAGACAGGACAGTTTTGGGCATTGCCCTTACGGTTGCTAAGCATGACATTGCCACTCGTTGGAAAGCTTCCACCCCTCCCACCGTCTCCCAATGGCCCCAAGGGGTAGGTTGCTGTGCGCAGTGTGAGAAACCAGTTTACCAGGCCCTGGGCTGCTCCCGCAAACATGGTTGAGTCTGGGGGAAATGGCTTGGCTACAAAGCCTAGGGTCTCGCTTGGGGGAAGAGTTGTTATTACTGTTTTGTGTTATTGCAAACTGTAATTTGATTATCAATGCTGGGCTTGAACGTTGCTTATATTTCTTTGCCACGCTGATTGTGTCTCTTGTTATACCTTCTCTGCAAAACTCAATAAACCTGTTTATCAAAGAAAAAAATGTGGAGGGCCGTTTTGTAGACTTATGTGGAGAGGAAATGATCAAAAACTACCTGTGTCCTAAGGGCCTGTCCTTTTTGTTCAGTAAATGAGATTCTAGTGCCCTCCCTCCTCCCAGATCACTTATGAGGGCCATGATTCCCTGGTTGTTAAGTTATTGGACGACCCAACTCAAGGGCATGAAATCCTCCTGTTCCTAGATTACACCAGTTGAGCAAAGATGAAGGAGGTGCTACAGCATGATGAAGAAGAGATTAAGAAGTGCATGCTTCTATTTCCTTTAAAACTCCATATCATTACTCATACTTTTACATGGTCCTTGATGTAGCTGCAACAGTGGAGACATGGGGAGCTCAGCCTTTTAGCTAAATGCTTTCCTAACTGAATTGGAGATTTAATCAAGTTACTTGAAACTCTCATGAACACATTCAGGAACTGGCTAGACATATGAAAGTTCTTCAGGATGGCACTTGGCATTAGGCAAGAGATGTAACCAGCCAGCATTAACTAACCAGTGTGCTGAGAGTGTTTAATTTTATTGTCTAACTATACAAAGGGTATAACCCATCACATAGGCAGGTACTATGTTAAACTATACCCAGGGACACTGTATGTTCCACACGAGACAAAGTATTCCAGTTGCATCCATGATATATGATAGTATGTGTGAGAAGGACACATGTTTACAGTTTATGAACAGAGGTCCTGGGGTATAGTGGAGAAAGAACATTAATCCAGTTGAGGTTAAATTGTCTATGTGCTGAGAAAACTGCTGCTTCCTGTTGCTTATCTCCCCTAAGCTACCCTCTTCCTGATTTTGGCAGAATTAGGTTAACAAATAGCTCCATGTCTTGCTGACCATGTGGCAGTTTTGGTTCTGTATGCTTTGTAATAGGCAGGATCAGATAGTCAATCTTGACCACAATTGTAGATGTCCTTGGGGTGGGTTATGGCTTGTAAGGATGAAGCCTCCCACACACATAACCTACACCAAGTACAAGAAGGGATCTTGGTGCCCACTAAAACAGGTATAAATAGAATATTTTACGACTGTCTAAAAGAGTTATGCTCATAACCCATGGGACCATCACAGGAGGTGATAATGACCGTTCTGAGGTCTTGTAATCTGCCCATAATTATAGTGGACCAAAGGACATCACAGGATACTGCATTGGATAGAAATACAGTTACAGGTGACAGGTGCTACAAGATAACTAAAGGTGGGCAGGACACCAGAAGGTAAATCCTTAATGGCTAAGTTCCATGTGACATACCAAAACACACTGGGGCATAAACTATTTGTAGTACACAAAGAGGCATCAAACAATGGCTTACCACCTCAATTAGTGATCAAGGCTCGAATTCTTTTGTCCTCAACCCTTATAGGGGCCCTGATGGCTAAGTGTGGACACAAAGGTGTTTGGAAAGATATAGGCAAACACTTGTTCTTATTGAAGATTGTGTGTATTTTGGTCAGTGCAGTTTTACACCTCATGCAACCTCATGGCACTTAGCCCATGGAATCTAGTGCACATCATGCAAGTACTCTGTAACAATCCTGAAGACTATGCTGTATCTTCGTTCAATGAGGAAAAAGTATTCCAGAAGATAGGCTGGGAATATCACTACTATGCAAACTTGAACCCGATATTTATTTATGGATGCATAAGACCTCTTTATACAGAGCCTACAGTGATGGTCAGAACTAAGTCCACAGTGTCAGGAAGCTGGACACTGGAGCATGGTGCGAGGCAAGGATGCCATTATTGCTGGTTCTCTTTTCATTGGTGGTGGAGTCGTAATCAACATGGACTGGTGTGAGTTTCAGGAACATGTAACATCCTTCTCTGTGGAAGACATATTTATCTACCTTAAGGATCTTGCTCAAACTAGATGGACTACTGGCTGCCATGGAGACTTTCTCTTCCACCTCAGGGCTAAGTTTAAACTAGGACAAATCTATCTTGTTCCCACTGGGTGTTTTGAAGGGACATGATGGTGTTGTCTTTGTCAGGAGACAGACAATATTTGATTGCTAACTATAATGATTTCTAACTCTAAAACACATGGGAAAAGTCGTAAATATATGGAGACCTATACCTAATACCACCTGTTCTTTGGAATTCTGGATAACAATTCTACTGTCAACAATGAGGAGGATAGCCTTAGCCAAAATGGTGGCTCTTCTCCAATGCTTCTTTGTATTCCATGTCTGCATGCTCTTATATCCTACGAAAATCTTCAAAGAACTACATCACATCTTCACTTGGTTGCCCAGCTTTGGGTAGTGAAGCAGGTTGAAAGTGAACCTACTAAAACTGAGCTACTACACGGGTGGCCTACAATGAACAGACATTGAATGTTATTTCCTGGCTCCACAACTGCAGCTTAAAATTTACCTGGTCTTGGACTTAGGAGTTGACCTTGGTAAGTGACTGTTTCTACCCACCTTGTGAGGCCTAGATTTAACATTTCTGAGACGCTAGCATCATCCCATTAGTAGTAAACACTGAGGATACTATATGCTTTCATCCCCATGTAATTTGTGGGATTTCCTTGTGAGAACCTCCCATTTTCTACAAGGCATTAAGAGACAAGAGTGTGGCATGTTGTAAGGGAGGACCCTGCATATACAGTGGAAATATTTATCCTGATGATAAGTTTATAACTTTTAGGAAGGCTCAGAAAACATTCAGCATTTTCTTAAAATACTTAAGGCAGCTACAGTCACCTGGGATACTTTCCCCGAGGCACCCCTAATGTCCAACACATTGACCATCATAATAGAGCAAACATATAGGAGCTGCTATCTCCTTGGTCTAAAAACCCCTCAAAAAACGCATTGTCAAGACGTCAATAGTTATGGAAAGAAAATAGGAGACATAGGGGGTGATTCTGATTCTGGCGGGCGGCGGAGGCCGCCCGCCAGAATTCCGCCCCCATTATACCGCTCCGCGGTCAGAAGACCGCGGAGGGTATTATGAGTTTTTCCCTGGGCTGGCGGGCGGTCTCCAAAAGACCGCCCGCCAGCCCAGGGAAAAACTCCCTTCCCACGAGGATGCCGGCTCGTAATCGAGCCGGCGGAGTGGGAAGGTGCGACGGGTGCAGTGGCACCCGTCGCGTATTTCAGTGTCTGCAAGGCAGACACTGAAATACTTTGCGGGGCCATCTTACGGGGGCCCCTGCCGTGCCCATGCCATTGGCATGGGCACGGCAGGGGCCCCCAGGGGCCCCGCGACCCGCCCTACCGCCATCCTGTTCATGGCGGCTTTCCCGCCATGAACAGGATGGCGGTAGGGGGGGTCAGAATCCCCTCGGCGGCGCAGCGAGCTGCGCCACCTTGGAGGATTCTTAGGGGCAGCGGAAAACCGGCGGGAGACCGCCGGTTTTCCTGCACTGACCGCGGCCAAAGCGCCGCGGTCAGAATGCCCTGCGGGGCACCGCCGGCCTGTCGGCGGTGCTCCCGCAGACCCTGGCCCCGGCGGTCTAAGACCGCCGGGGTCAGAATCACCCCCATAATGTGGGGAAGACATTACACCAAAAGAAAGGGATAAGGCATTTACATTCCTGAGAAAAACTAGTGCCAATGGCAGATTAAAATGATCACACTTTTGTGTGTTGGGCTGCACCTACGTGAACCTCATATGCGCTTTGGAAACCTGGCCAAACAGATCGCAATCTCATTATACAATACTTCATACGCCTCAACTTTTATTTTGAGTTCTTGATGAAACTGGGAGTCTTGAGGAAGACCTTGGCTGACAAGCCACCACAGGGCAACACACACATGGCAAGGAAAATAAACTGCACCTCCAGAAGTATTGCAAAGAATAAACTGAAGAATACATAAATAATATTTGTTACTGCATTATTTTGATTATCGATGTACATAGAAGGTATTTATGCTCTGTTGTATGTTAAAACAAAAGTAGAGACTTGACTGACCTAACCAATCAGACATCTATGGAAAGAGCGTTCCATTGTCACAACTCCATGTTGTGTAAGTTTGTGGTTTTTTAAACAAATTCTACAAATAAAACTATAATTGTGCTTTTTATATGCTACTTTCCAAGTTTTTTTATACAGCACATGTCTGCCAAAACCTGGTCCTTTGCAATTTTCTTTGCAGATGCATGTGACAGTGGCTGTGGATTTTCCCATAGGGGTGCAGCCTGCTCATGAAGTGACCATGGCCAATATAGCATCAGTAGTGTTGTATTGGATGTTGGGGTTTCCCCTGTGATTGCAGTCAGAGGTTGCTGGGAGTTTTTTCAACCTGCCTGAGAAACCCACATTTGGGTGAGGTGATTTTAGGGTTGTGACTGCCGAATGCATCTCAGTTGGGGAGTAGGTCACTTCACTTCTAGCTAACAGGTGTTTCAGATGGTCTAGCTACCTGTCTTCAGGACTTGACTGACCTTGTGTTGTACTAGATGTAAAAGCACTTTCTCAGCTTTTAGTGGAGTGAGAGTAACTGAGAACATTGGGGTATACAGAACCGAGTGTGTTGCTGGTTTAGATGTCAGGCTGGTGAGCTGTTAAACTGTGTTATCCTGAAATAAGAGTTTAAATGTATTGAATGGTCATTAAATTAGATAAGTCTTTTTCAAGTTCTAATTTGCTCATGGCAGTACTATCCTGGAAATCTACCTTATCCTGTTGCTCCTGTTCCCTTGTCTTCTGGTGCTGTGTCAATATCGTGCTATCTTTGGTATTCCTCCAATGTTCTCTGGAGCGTATGGATTTGCGAAAAAGCTCAGAGGACTTCTGTAGTGCGTCAAATGCCAATTATTTGGCCTCTTGTGACGTTACATTCTCATTGGCAGAATCCAACTTGCAAATGCAAATTTGCTCTCTGAGGCTTTCAATGTTGGGGGTGGGGGGGTTTATCAATAGACCCCTGGCTTAAATAGATTCAGGTGGTATAGCAGTAAGATAAGGGGTTTCCCTACAGTTTTATGTTGTAGGATGGGGACAGATCTTGTAACCATCCAACCTAACCTGAGTGAATAGAACCTGAGTGAGCTTATTATCTATGAAGGGGCACCCCAGGGACCTTCGCCTACTTCAGTGAGCTATGGAAATGTTGTTCTGTTAGTCCTCATCTAAGGAAGTTATGGATGTATGGATTGATTTCGACAGGGATAAGGACAGGAGGAACTGACAGGTAGACCAAAAGACAGATCTTCAGACAGCAATGTATGCACCTCTCTTGCCTTCTTTCTTAATAACCATATAAATCAAATGGTTAAAAACTAACTAAATCAATACAGCGATCTGGCTCATGTTTGTCTTTATAAAATGAGACGCAGTCTCTTCACTCCACAGGTCTCTTTCATTGCATCATCATGTTGTATTTAATTTATTGGTGCTTGCATAGTTAAACCCTTCTATGTCAATTAGTGAAGATTTGCTTGTCTCCAACTGGGCTCTTGCACGTCTCAGCATAATTTGTTGTGATTTCTTCTCGCCCGGTATCAAATCTGTAGGAGAGTGAAGGTTTGCAATGTAGTTTGGAACTTTATGTTGAGTTTCAACTAAGATTCAAACACTGTTGACCCACCTTCAAAGGCCTGTTGGAGGCCTTAAAGACTTATTTATTTTTAGCGTTTCTTACTGGCACTTTCTTGATCTCTGTCGGTCGGATGGAACACCCAGAAAAAAATGGACAAAAGTGAATAATAAATGAACAGCTACAGACGCTCATTTATTATTCACTGCTCCTTCAAGGAGAGCCCTGTAATGCCCTGCACCACCACATTGTGTTAATGTTGTGGGTTGCTGCAGGGTGTTCTTCGGACCCCTAAAACTTTAGAAAAACATCAGTAAGTCTGTTGGGTCACTGAAGCCATGACCCCAGGAGAAGTTACTATATTTTCAAAGCACTTTCCAAACAGTAGCTTTTCCTTTACAGTTGAGAGAGCAGCGCCCTCTAGAGGTTGGTATTATTGCTGCATTTCATGGAGCCTGAAGATGTATAAAAAACTAAGGCATATATTTATACTTTTTGACACAAACCAGCGCCGGTTCTGGTTTGCGTCAAAAATGTTACCGCCGGCGAACCCCATTCCTACGCGCCATGAGGGCGCCTTATTTAAGGAATGACGTTAGCCGGCGCTGCGGACTGGTCTGAGTAAAAAAAAAAGTGACTCAAATCAGGCAGCGCCGGTGTAGGGGAAAATGGGGGTTGGGCGTCAAAAAATGGTGCAAGTCAGGTTTGAGGCAAAAATCATGCCTCAAACTGGACTTGCGCAATTGTTGGACGCACAACCCCCATTGAAATGACTCCTGTCTTAGCAAAGACAGGAGTCATGCCCCCTTGCCCAATGGCCATGCCCAAGGGACTTCTGTCCCCTGGCATGGTCATTGGGCACAGTGGCATGTAGGGGGGGGCAAATTAGGCCCCCCTATGCCACTTTTTTTTTTTTTTTTTAATACTTACCTCAACTTACCTGTACTTACCTGGGATGGGTCCCCCCATCCATGGGTGTCCTCCAGGGGTGGGCGAGAGTGGCAGGGGGTGTCCCTGGGGGCAGGGGAGGGCACCTCTGGGATCCTTCCATGGTCAGAGACCCTGGAAGTGAGCCCACAGGTCCCTTAACGCCTGCCCTGACCCAGGCGTTAAAAAAGGGTGCACCTCAGGCTGTGGGCAGTTTTTTAAGGCCCACCCCCTCCTGTGCGTCAAAATGACGCTGGAGTATAAATAAGGCGCACAGGCCTTAAAGTCATTTTTTGGGCGGGAACGCCTACCTTGCATGTCATTAACGCAAGGCAGTTCCCGCATCCAAAAAATGACGCACACAGAGGAATTTTGACATCCGCGGGCTCGGGCGTCAAAGTTTAAATATGGTGCACAGTTTGCACCGAATGTGCGTCAAAAATTTTTATGCACATTCGGCGCAAACAGAGTATAAATATGCCCCTAAAAATACAAGTCCTTTTTGTGGTTGTTTTTATGATTCCATTTTGTGGGCTGAATAATGTTAAAAGAAAGAATCAGAGACGTATATATATATATATATAAATATATATATATATATATATATATATATATTAAAAATATGTGTTTCTGACAATTTATTTTCACATTTTCACCCACAAACGTTAATAATAAAAACTATGTAAAAAGAAACAGACGCGTTCTAATAAAACTTTTTTTTATTAAGTAATCAATATTAATAAACATTGCACTGCATTGTGTGTATTGTTGAAATATACCGTTTTTTTTTTATTATTGGTGATTTTTGGAGAAAGATGATCCCCTTTAAATATAGGGTGTTGGATGGAGTTAGGTGAGGAGTGGGAGTTGCTTTATGTTTGGTAATAAAATATTACTTTGCATTAAAAAAAAACTAGAAATTCACCATAAAAACAAAGGTTAAAGTGATGTTATAGTTAGATGTGATCACGATAACCTACTTTACATTAAAAAAAACTTAGAATTTCACTGAAAAAAACAAAGGTGAAAACATCAGTTAAACCATACAGTTTTAAATTAACAAAACCACTGAAATTCAACAGTTATAGTTATCTATAGTAGGACACGAGTTATGTTGACTTGAGATAACTAGAGATAACTATAACTGGTGAATTTCAGTAGTTTTTTTCATTTAAAACAATATGTTTCAACTGACATTTTCACCTAACTCTAACATTCCTTTAACCATTGTTTTTTTCAGTAAATGAGGTTTTCTAGTAAATGAGTGTTTTTTTTCAGTGAACATCCCTTTAACCTTGGCTTTTTTCAGTGAATGACTCGCAGCCTTGTGTCGGTCGGAACTTGTCATGGAGATTCTGCAGTAAATCATTCTTGCAACGATCCTGTGCCCTGATTGAGCTTCATTGTGTGCTGGTTGTGATATTCCGCCAGTAGGCTCCTCCAGCCTCACGCTGCACCCCTTGTGGGCCCTGGGCTCGGCTCCAGGAGGAGTTGTTTCTGTGTTGGATAAGATATATGTATATATATGTTTCCCAGTGCGTTACTGCAACTCCTCCGACTGCTTCCACCAGTTGAGTCGGTGGTCAGCAGTGCACACAGGACCTGCTAAACATTTACCAGTATCCAGTGTCACTCACAATGCACAAAGAAGCCCACACTCCGAAATGTAGCATCCATGGAATTTATTAAAGAACTGGTTGATGCGTTTTGACCAAAGGGTTTTTGACAAAGCTGTACCATGCAGCTTTGACAAAGAACGCATCAGAAATGTTCTTTAATTAATTCCAGAGATGCTACATTTCGGAGTGCAGGCTTCTCCTTGCGTTGTGAGTGACACTGGATACTAGTAAACATATATATATATATATATATATATATATATATATATATATAGTGCAAGGTCCACTGTTTTTCTTAGGCGTCTGACACCTCTGCTACAGAATGGCCTGGAATCCTTATATGAGGGGCAACTTATCTCTGCAACAATGTTTACGTATGCCAGCATATTGAAAATCAACAAGTTCAAACTTGGATGTAGTTCCCATAAACCACACCCATTTCCAGCCCCTTGAGAGTCCTCGCCAATCCTAAGAACATCCAAATAATTTACAAGCTTTCTAGGGCCCTGTGGAGAAACTCCATGGAAGAGGAGGGAGGACACTTAGGACCGTAACAAGGAAGACCAGGACTCAGAGTAATGTAGATTACAGTAAGTAACCAGGCAATTACTTCTCCTTCCTCTTCCACACCGCAGTACTTACAAAAATAGCAGTACCAAAGTGCCACCAATGTACACTGAATCTATAACATAAGAAGTACAGGACTCGATACATGAGAACAAAACTCCAAAAATTAACCTCTGACATCTTGCAACCAGAGATATGTTATGAAGGAGTGTGGAAAGGACTATGGGCCAGATGTAGGTAGGTAGAAATTTGCGACTTGCAATTTGTGAGTCAAAGCGACTCGCAAATTGCAACTCGCAAAACGAAATGCAGAAAGGTGTCTCAGACACCTTCTGCGACTCGCTATGGGGTCGCAAAGACCCACCTCATGAATATTAATATTCCCTAAGCAGTGGCATGGGCAGTGCAGGGGCCCCCAGGGGCCCCACGACACCCGTTCCCGCCATCCTGTTCCTGGCAGTAAAAACCGCCAGAAACAGGGTGGCGGGAAGGGGGTCGGAATCTCTATGGCGGCGCTGCTTGCAGCACTGCCATGGAGATTCAGCCCAGACAGGGGAAATCCTGCGGGAAACCGCCAGATCCCCTTTTCTGACCGCGGCTTTACCGCCGCGGTCAGAATGGGCAGGGAAGCACCGCCAGCCTGTTGGCGGTGCTTCCGTCATTTTAGCCCTGGCGGTCACGGACCGCCAGGGTTAGAATGACCCCCTCAGAGCCTCTGTTTTGCCTCTTGGGGTCTGGGACTACAACTCCCACAATACACCGCTGCAACTTATGCAGCTTTTTACAATAGTTGACCATAAACAACATTCAGCATATTGCATTGGTGCGCACTTCAAGGTACAATTTGAGCAATAATTTAAACCTTTAGATAAAACTGCATTTCTTTGGTGACACCGTGATACAAGCACTGCTCAAACATAGTCATATGCTCAGTTACCCGAACACCGGTTGACCATCATATGTCTTGTATCTCTTCAGCGTGTCTTCGGTGATACGCATACCAAGAAAGGTTTGTAAACTATTTTTGGGATTGTTCCGAGTCTGCATTCATCCTAATTTAACATGTCTTTGGAGGGAGGTAAGTAACCATCTTAATACATCTTTTTTTCTCAACTTGTACTCTCCATGACTCTCTAACTTTATAAAGTTTATATTGAAATTTAAATAATTTATTCCACCAACACTATTCAAGAATCTCCCCCATATTATGTTAATATATTTGTGACCCGTATGCAATCTGTGAATAAACCACCATGTTTTTTTAAAAATACCAGGCAAACCACCAGTTTTGTGGAAGTAATGGCATGATGCTATTGGTGCAAGTAGGTTACGATAATAAATAAAAAAGTTAGTTTTGTTACATTTATTGGGATTTGAAGGCAAGCTGATTGAATGAAGGAGAGGTAGTTGATGATTGTCAAGAAGTAGTAAAGAAAATCGATTTGATGTCCAACATAGTTTGATAGTAATGAGATACATTTTCAAAAGAGTATAAAAACAAGGAGTGCACATATTACAGCATGGCACAGATTAGTAACTGATTGTCAATTTGAAGACTTGACTGATTAGGTTGTATGGATAAGTCATTGTGTAGACAAGAATATTTAACAAAAACTATTATCTATGAGCAACCCATCACTTAATGAAGCCATCAACAGAGCAAATAGTATTGAAACCACTCAGATATCAAACTAAGGAACTTAATGACAGACATACTGAATTAATATGTGTTGTTCAATGAAAACAATGATAAAGAGAGTATACAATAACTAAGAAAAACAATGTATTCAATGTAAATTTCAATCCATTACTAAGGTAAGGAAGATATGTCCAGCAAAAAATGTTATAGAATGTTTGGAAAGGTGGGATATTTTGCTAACATTTGTCAAAGGTCCAGTCAAAACTGAATAGGACTGGTGTTGTGACAGAACAATTAGAGGGTATAGATTCTGAAGTTCCGGTCTGTTGGAAAGTGGATTATTGATAAGGGTAGGTAGGTACCTACACTTAGCAATAGGCCACAACCCCCACTAGGCCCAGTCAAGGTCTCAGTAAATTAATCCATGCTCAACCCTTGGTAGCATGGCCCACTAGCAGTTAGGCTTAACATAGGAAATAGGTGTGTAAAGCATTTAATATGAACAAAACAGTAAATAAGTAAAACACAACTCACAATAGAAATCCAACACCAGTTTATAACAATAGGAGATATTTCTATCTTTAAAATGACACCAAAATGACAAACATCCAATGTAGGGGAACAGAGATATGAATTTGTAGGGATTAAAAGGAAACCTAGCACTTAGAAGCAAATAGCACTCAAAAGGTTAAAAAAAGGTGCACTGGACAGGGACAAAGTCCAGAGTGCAGGCCACCCTCGATGCACCACTGTTACACTTACTTTCAGGAAAGTGGTCCACAGCACCAGCCACGGGTTCAGAGCCTCTGTTTTGCCTCTTGGGGTCTGGGACTACAACTCCCACAATACACCGCTGCAACTTATGCAGCTTTTTACAATAGTTGCTCCAAGCTTCTGCAACTTCTTCCAGAGGTTCTTTTTGGGTCATTGAAGTGTCCACAAACTTGATCCAAGGTTCTAGAATCTCTGAGTTGCTCCTTGGGAGTTAGGACTACAATTCCCAGAACGCACCTGGTCAGAATCCTCAAATGGCCACTCGATGCTAGTAAGCTGGGCTTTTCTTGCATGACTTGATGCAGGGGACTTTCGTCAACTCATTTGTAGCTTACAGGGAGTCCATTCCTGGGGTTGCAGAAGCAAGGCAAAGTCCTTTTCTTGGTAAAGCCCTAAGTGTGCAGCTTGTGCAGTCCTTGTGAGTGCAGATCTTCAAGTGCAAGCCAGGGGTCCAACAGTGCAGTCCTTCTTCGCCAGTATCTTCTTTCAGCAGGAATCTAAATTGTGGAGCAGCTCTGACATATTTATCCTTGCTCCTGGGTTGGGAAGCAGGGTGTGCTCCCGTCCAGTGGGGTGTGGAGCAACACCTTCTGGGATGAACACTTCCTGTGAAGTTTGGCAAAAATAAATCCCAGAAGAAACATTCTCTAAAAATCCAAAATGGAGAAAATTCCTCCTTTGGGGTTAGGTGTGGCTGAGTCCACCCACTGGTGTGGCTAAGTCTCCCTAACACACCCCTTTCATTCCCCCTCCTAATCTATTCATTGGGGCTCCCATCTGCCTAGGGGAGAAGAAATTGGGGAAGGTCTAGTTTCTATCCTAAATGGCTTTCCCTCCATTGAAGACCAGTTTGGCTACTCTTTCCCCATCCTGCTCTGCTGCCTGCTCCAGCAGTTCTCCTCCCACCATCTGCTTCCTTTGTCTCAGCCCAGGCCACTTCACACCTTATTACGGTAGCTTGGCTCAGGGCTCCAGAGGCTGACCAATCAAATCAAATCAAATCATTAACATTTATAAAGCGCGCTACTCACCCGTGCGGGTCTCAAGGCGCTAGGGGGAAGGGGGTTACTGCTGCTCGAAGAGCCAGGTCTTGAGGAGTCTCCGGAATGCGGAGTGGTCCTGGGTGGTCCTGAGGCTGGTGGGGAGGGTGTTCCAGGTCTTGGCTGCCAGGTAGGAGAAAGACCTCCCACCCGCCGTGGAGCGGCGGATGCGAGGGACGGCAGCGAGCGCGAGGCCGGTGGAACGGAGGAGACGGGTGGGGGCGTAGAAGCAGAGGCGTCGGTTGAGGTATTCAGGTCCCTTGTCGTGGAGGGCTTTGTGTGCGTGGGTGAGAAGTCGGAAGGTGATCCTTTTGCTGACTGGAAGCCAATGCAGGTGTCTCAGGTGTGCGGAGATGTGGCTGTTGCGGGGTACATCGAGGATGAGGCGGGCGGAGGCGTTTTGAATACGTTGCAGACGTTTTTGGAGTTTTGCGGTGGTCCCAGCATAAAGGGTGTTGCCGTAGTCCAGGCAGCTAGTGACTAGGGAGTGGGTCACGGTTTTTCTGGTGTCGGTGGGGATCCAGCGGAAGATCTTGCGGAGCATGCAGAGGATGAGGAAGCAGGAGGAGGACACGGCGTTGACTTGTTTGGTCATGGTGAGAAGAGGGTCCAAGATGAAGCCGAGGTTGCGGGCGTGGTCTGAGGGGGTCGGTGCGGTGCCAAGGGCCGTGGGCCACCAGGAGTCGTCCCATGCGGCCGGGGTGTTGCCGAGGATGAGGACTTCCATTTTGTCTGAGTTCAGTTTTAGACGGATGAGCCTCATCCAATCTGCGACGTCCTTCATGCCATCTTGTAGGTTGGTCTTAGCGCTGGCGGGGTCCTTGGTGAGGGAAAGTATAAGATGAGTGTCGTCGGCGTAGGAGGTGATGATGATGTTGTGCTTGCGTACGATGTCGGCGAGGGGGCTCATGTAGACATTGAAGAGTGTCGGGCTGAGCGAGGAGCCTTGAGGGACGCCGCAGATGATCTCGGTGGGGTCTGAGCGAAAAGGTGGGATGTAGACTCTTTGAGAGCGGTTGGAGAGGAAGGAGGCGATCCAGTCCAGGGCCTGGCCTTGGATCCCGGTGGAGCGGAGGCGGGTTATTAGGGTGCGGTGACAGACGGTGTCGAAGGCAGCCGAGAGGTCGAGGAGGATGAGGGCGACTGTTTCACCGTTGTCCATCAGGGTTCTGATGTCGTCTGTGACTCAGATGAGGGCGGTTTCAGTGCTGTGGTTGGTTCGGAATCCGGATTGTGAAGGGTCGAGAAGGTTGTTGTCTTCCAGGAAGTTGGTAAGCTGTTTGTTGACGGTCTTCTCTATTACCTTGGCAGGGAAGGGGAGGAGCGAGATGGGGCGGATGTTTTTCAGGTCGCTTGGGTCAGCCGTAGGTTTCTTTAGTAGGGCGTTGACTTCGGCGTGTTTCCAGCTTTCGGGGAAGGTAGCAGATGAAAAAGAGGAGTTGATGATGGTCTGGAGGTGCGGGGCGATGATGTCGTCGGCTTTATTGAAGATGAAGTGAGGGCAGGGGTCCGAGGGGGCGCCGGAGTGGATAGAGTTCATGGTGGTTTTGGTCTCTTCAGTGTTGATGTGGGTCCAGGCGTTGAGGGTGATGGCAGGGGGTGTGGGTTCGGTGTTGCTTGGCTGGGTCTGGTGTCCGAAGCTGTCGTGTAGGTCGGTAATCTTACGATGGAAGAAGGTGGCGAGGGAGTTGCACAGGTCTTGTGAGGGTGTGATGGCGTTGGCGTTGGGGTTGGAGAACTCTTTAACGATGCTGAAGAGTTCTCTGCTGTTGTGGCTGTTTTTGTCCAGTCTGTCGGTGAAGAAATTCCTTTTGGCTGCGCGGATCAGGTTGTGGTGTTCGCGGGTCGCGTTCTTGAGGGCGGTCATGTTGTCAGCGGTGTGGTCCTTGCGCCAGGCTTTCTCGAGGGCGCCACAGGTTTTCTTCGATTCCTTAAGGGTGTCAGAGAACCAGAGCGGTTTTTTGGTGTTGGCCTGTCGATGCGTGCGTCTGAGGGGAGCAAGGTTGTCTGCGCAGTTGGTGATCCAGTTCGTGAGGCTGAGGGCTGCGTCGTTGGGGTCGTCGGTGGTGAGGGTAGGTTGGTTGACGGTGAGCGCGGAGAAGAGCTGTTCTTCGGGGATTTCGTTCCACTGTCGACGAGGGATGGGTTGAGTGCGGAGGTGGCGGGTCTCGCGTCGGAATGTGAAGTGGACACAGCTGTGGTCGGTCCAGTGTAGAGCGGAGGCGTGGCTGAAGGAGACGTGTTTGCTGGCGGAGAAGATGGGGTCAAGCGTGTGTCCGGCGATGTGGGTGGGGGTGTTCACCAGTTGCTTGAGGCCGAGGTTGGCGAGGTTGGCGAGCAGGGCGGTGGTGTTGGGGTCGTTGTTGTGTTCCAGATGGAAGTTGAGGTCGCCTAGGAGGATGTAGTCCGGCGAGGCGAGGGCGTGCGGGGAGACGAAGTCGGTGATGGAGTCGCTGAAGGGGGCGCGCGGTCCGGGGGGACGGTAGATGAGGGATCCTCTGAGGGTGGTCCTGGGGTCGGTGCGAATCTGGAAATGCAGGTGTTCTGCGGCGAGGGGGGTGTCTTCGGTGGAGGTGGTGACACTGATGGAGTCTTTGAAGACAATGGCGATTCCTCCTCCTACTTGGTTGGTGCGGTCTTTCATGGAAATCTTGTAGCCTTCGGGCATGGCTATGGCGATGTCTGGGGCCGAAGAGGCGTTCATCCAGGTCTCCGTGATGAAGGCGACGTCCGGTGCTGTGGAGTCCAGGAGGTCCCAGAGTTCAACGGCGTGCTTGTGGACGGAACGAGCATTGACCAGGATGCATTTGAGGTGGTTGATGGCACGTGGGCTGGTGGTCATGGTAGTTGCGTGGTGGAAGATACGTTTGCAGGAGTGGCAGGTGAAAGGTCCATGGGTACGTTTTGGGTTAGCTTGGAAGCAGGTGTTGGAGCGTCCTGGGTTGAGGGCGTGGAGGGTGGTGGGGTCGTAGCGAAGCAGAGGGGTTTGGGAGTGCTGAGGACCAGGGGTCGTGGCACTGGGCGCGGGCCAGACACGGATGGGCGCAGACGGGCTTGCCTCTGGCGCGCCGGAGCCGCCATAAGAGGGAGGGGGGAGGGGAGGGGTCAGCTGGGGGCGAATGGGACCTGGGGGGCGGGAGCGTGCAGAAGGTGGCGACGGGAAAGCGGAGGGAGTGGGGGACAGGTAGAGGGGAGAAGAGCTGGGGGGGTTAAGGGTGGTGGGGGGTGAGTTATAGGAAGTTTAGGAGTTTATGGAGAGAGATAGGAATAAGGTTGGGAAGATAGGGGAGGGGGGTTGTAGAGGTGGGTGAGGGTGAGAGGTAGAGTGAAAGGATAGGAAGATAGGGGTGGTAACAGAGGGGGTGGCGAGTGGGGGGAAAGATAGAGAGATAGGTAGATAGGAGGAGGTGGTGAGTGAGGGAGACAGAGAGAGAGATAGAGAGATAGGTAGATAGAGATGGGGGTAGATAGGGGTGATAGAGAGAGGGAGAGACGAGTCAGGAGCGGGAAGAACCAGGGAGTAGGTAGCAGTTAGCTCTGTTGAGAAACAGAGCTAACAGAGGAAGAGGAGCGGGGAGCAGGAGGGAAAGAAGAGAACAGGAGGAACAGAAGACAGAAGAACAGAAGACAGAAGACAGAAGACCACAGAAGAAGAACAGAAGTCAGGAGAGCCGAAGAACAGAAGACAGAAGACCACAGAAGAAGAGGAGCCGAATACACAGAGGACAGAAGGCCACAGAAGAAGCTACAGAAGAAGAGGAGCGCCGAGGACAGAAAAGTACAGATGAAGGTGAAGAAGAGGAGAGCAGAAGACAGAAGAATACAGATGAAGGTGAAGAAGAGGAGCGCAGAAGAGAGAAGAATACAGATGAAGGTGAAGAAGAAGAGGGGCGGCGAGCAGCAGAGGAAGGAGCCAAGAAGAGGGACAGAGAAGAGGAGGCACACGCGGGTCGCGGTGCAGAGGAGAGGGAGAGAAGCACACAGATGAAGAGAGAAGACGGGGAGCAGGAGGGAAAGAAGAGTACAGAAGAAGACTACAGAAGGAGAGCGCAGAGGAAGAACAGAGAAGAAGAAAAGAAGCAGGAGAGAGGGTGAGTAGCGCGGGGCAGGGCGAGGGGCTGGGAGGTGGGGGGGGGTACTTACTGCGAGGTAGCTGGGCGGTCTCAGGAACCTGGGCTGGAGGAGCTGGAGGAGCTGCAGCGGCAGGAGGAGCGACCTACCCTTGGGTCAAGGGTCGCTACCACTGTCGCGCAGCGGCCGCCATAAGAGGGAGGGGGGGGAGGGGTCAGCTGGGGGCGAATGGGAGCTGGGGGGCGGGGCCGTGCAGGAGGTGGCGGCGGGAAAGTGGAGGGAGGGGGGACAGGTAGAGGGGAGAAGAGCTGGGGGAGGGGGGGTTAAGGGTGGTGGGAGGTGAGTTATAGGAAGTTTAGGAGTTTAGGGAGAGAGATAGGAGTAAGGCTGGGAAGATAGGGGAGGGGGGGTTGTAGAGGTGGGTGAGGGTGAGAGGTAGAGTGAAAGGATAGGAAGATAGGGGTGGTAACAGAGGGGGTGGCGAGTGGGGGGAAAGATAGAGAGATAGGTAGATAGGAGGAGGTGGTGAGTGAGGGAGACAGAGAGAGAGATAGAGAGATAGGTAGATAGAGATGGGGTAGATAGGGGTGATAGAGAGGGGGAGAGACCAGTCAGGAGCGGGAAGAACCAGGGAGTAGGTAGCAGTTAGTCTGTTGAGAAACAGAGCTAACAGAGGAAGAGGAGCGGGGAGCAGGAGGGAAAGAAGAGAACAGGAGGAACAGGGGACAGAAGAACAGAAGACAGAAGACAGAAGACCACAGAAGAAGAACAGAAGTCAGGAGAGCCGAAGAACAGAAGACAGAAGACCACAGAAGAAGAGGAGCCGAATACACAGAGGACAGAAGGCCACAGAAGAAGCTACAGAAGAAGAGGAGCGCCGAGGACAGAAAAGTACAGATGAAGGTGAAGAAGAGGAGCGCAGAAGACAGAAGAATACAGATGAAGGTGAAGAAGAGGAGCGCAGAAGACAGAAGAATACAGATGAAGGTGAAGAAGAAGAGGGGCGGCGAGCAGCAGAGGAAGGAGCCAAGAAGAGGGACAGAGAAGAGGAGGCACACGCGGGTCGCGGTGCAGAGGAGAGGGAGAGAAGCACACAGATGAAGAGAGAAGACGGGGAGCAGGAGGGAAAGAAGAGTACAGAAGAAGACTACAGAAGGAGAACGCAGAGGAAGAACAGAGAAGAAGAAAAGAAGCAGGAGAGAGGGTGAGTAGCGCGGGGCAGGGCGAGGGGCTGGGAGGTGGGGGGGTACTTACTGCGAGGTAGCTGGGCGGTCTCAGGAACCTGGGCTGGAGGAGCTGGAGGAGCTGCAGCGGCAGGGGGAGCGACCTACCCTTGGGTCAAGGGTCGCTACCACTGTCGCGCAGCGGCCGCCATAAGAGGGAGGGGGGGGAGGGGTCAGCTGGGGGCGAATGGGAGCTGGGGGGCGGGGGCGTGCAGGAGGTGGCGGCGGGAAAGCGGAGGGAGGGGGGACAGGTAGAGGGGAGAAGAGCTGGGGGAGGGGGGGTTAAGGGTGGTGGGGGGTGAGTTATAGGAAGTTTAGGAGTTTAGGGAGAGAGATAGGAGTAAGGTTGGGAAGATAGGGGAGGGGGGGTTGTAGAGGTGGGTGAGGGTGGGAGGTAGAGTGAAAGGATAGGAAGATAGGGGTGGTAACAGAGGGGGTGGCGAGTGGGGGGAAAAGATAGAGAGATAGGTAGATAGGAGGAAGTGGTGAGTGAGGGAGACAGAGAGAGAGATAGAGAGATAGGTAGATAGAGATGGGGGTAGATAGGGGTGATAGAGAGGGGGAGAGACGAGTCAGGAGCGGGAAGAACCAGGGAGTAGGTAGCAGTTAGCTCTGTTGAGAAACAGAGCTAACAGAGGAAGAGGAGCGGGGAGCAGGAGGGAAAGAAGAGAACAGGAGGAACAGAAGACAGAAGAACAGAAGACAGAAGACCACAGAAGAAGAACAGAAGTCAGGAGAGCCGAAGAACAGAAGACAGAAGACCACAGAAGAAGAGGAGCTGAATACACAGAGGACAGAAGGCCACAGAAGAAGCTACAGAAGAAGAGGAGCGCCGAGGACAGAAAAGTACAGATGAAGGTGAATAAGAGGAGCGCAGAAGACAGAAGAATACAGATGAAGGTGAAGAAGAGGAGCGCAGAAGACAGAAGAATACAGATGAAGGTGAAGAAGAAGAGGGGCGGCGAGCAGCAGAGGAAGGAGCCAAGAAGAGGGACAGAGAAGAGGAGGCACACGTGGGTCGCGGTGCAGAGGAGAGGGAGAGAAGCACACAGATGATGAGAGAAGACGGGGAGCAGGAGGGAAAGAAGAGTACAGAAGAAGACTACAGAAGGAGAGCGCAGAGGAAGAACAGAGAAGAAGAAAAGAAGCAGGAGAGAGGGTGAGTAGCGCGGGGCAGGGCGAGGGGCTGGGAGGTGGGGGGGTACTTACTGCGAGGTAGCTGGGCGGTCTCAGGAACCTGGGCTGGAGGAGCTGGAGGAGCTGCAGCGGCAGGGGGAGCGACCTACCCTTGGGTCAAGGGTCGCTACCACTGTCGCGCAGCGGCCGCCATAAGAGGGAGGGGGCGGGAGGGGTCAGCTGGGGGCGAATGGGAGCTGGGGGGCGGGGGCGTGCAGGAGGTGGCGGCGGGAAAGCGGAGGGAGGGGGGGACAGGTAGAGGGGAGAAGAGCTGGGGGAGGGGGGGTTAAGGGTGGTGGGGGGTGAGTTAGAGGAAGTTTAGGAGTTTAGGGAGAGAGATAGGAGTAAGGTTGGGAAGATAGGGGAGGGGGGGTTGTAGAGGTGGGTGAGGGTGGAAGGTAGAGTGAAAGGATAGGAAGATAGGGGTGGTAACAGAGGGGGTGGCGAGTGGGGGGAAAAGATAGACAGATAGGTAGATAGGAGGAGGTGGTGAGTGAGGGAGACAGAGAGAGAGATAGAGAGATAGGTAGATAGAGATGGGGGTAGATAGGGGTGATAGAGAGGGGGAGAGACGAGTCAGGAGCGGGAAGAACCAGGGAGTAGGTAGCAGTTAGCTCTGTTGAGAAACAGAGCTAACAGAGGAAGAGGAGCGGGGAGCAGGAGGGAAAGAAGAGAACAGGAGGAACAGAAGACAGAAGAACAGAAGACAGAAGACCACAGAAGAAGAACAGAAGTCAGGAGAGCCGAAGAACAGAAGACAGAAGACCACAGAAGAAGAGGAGCCGAATACACAGAGGACAGAAGGCCACAGAAGAAGCTGCAGAAGAAGAGGAGCGCCGAGGACAGAAAAGTACAGATGAAGGTGAAGAAGAGGAGCGCAGAAGACAGAAGAATACAGATGAAGGTGAAGAAGAGGAGCGCAGAAGACAGAAGAATACAGATGAAGGTGAAGAAGAAGAGGGGTGGCGAGCAGCAGAGGAAGGAGCCAAGAAGAGGGACAGAGAAGAGGAGACACACGCGGGTCGCGGTGCAGAGGAGAGGGAGAGAAGCACACAGATGAAGAGAGAAGACGGGGAGCAGGAGGGAAAGAAGAGTACAGAAGAAGACTACAGAAGGAGAGCGCAGAGGAAGAACAGAGAAGAAGAAAAGAAGCAGGAGAGAGGGTGAGTAGCGCGGGGCAGGGCGAGGGGCTGGGAGGTGGGGGGGTACTTACTGTGAGGTATCTGGGCGGTCTCAGGAACCTGGGCTGGAGGAGCTGGAGGAGCTGCAGCGGCAGGGGGAGCGACCTACCCTTGGGTCAAGGGTTGCTACCACTGTTGCGCAGCGGCCGCCATAAGAGGGAGTGGGGGGGAGGGGTCAGCTGGGGGCGAATGGGAGCTGGGGGGCGGGGGCGTGCAGGAGGTGGCGGCGGGAAAGCAGAGGGAGGGGGGGACAGGTAGAGGGGAGAAGAGCTGGGGGAGGGGGGTTAAGGGTGGTGGGGGGTGAGTTATAGGAAGTTTAGGAGTTTAGGGAGAGAGATAGGAGTAAGGTTGGGAAGATAGGGGAGGGGGGGTTGTAGAGGTGGGTGAGGGTGGGAGGTAGAGTGAAAGGATAGGAAGATAGGGGTGGTAACAGAGGGGGTGGCGAGTGGGGGGAAAGATAGAGAGATAGGTAGATAGGAGGAGGTGGTGAGTGAGGGAGACAGAGAGAGAGATAGAGAGATAGGTAGATAGAGATGGGGGTAGATAGGGGTGATAGAGAGGGGGAGAGACGAGTCAGGAGCGGGAAGAACCAGGGAGTAGGTAGCAGTTAGCTCTGTTGAGAAACAGAGCTAACAGAGGAAGAGGAGCGGGGAGCAGGAGGGAAAGAAGAGAACAGGAGGAACAGAAGACAGAAGAACAGAAGACAGAAGACCACAGAAGAAGAACAGAAGTCAGGAGAGCCGAAGAACAGAAAACAGAAGACCACAGAAGAAGAGGAGCCGAATACACAGAGGACAGAAGGCCACAGAAGAAGCTACAGAAGAAGAGGAGCGCCGAGGACAGAAAAGTACAGATGAAGGTGAATAAGAGGAGCGCAGAAGACAGAAGAATACAGATGAAGGTGAAGAAGAGGAGCGCAGAAGACAGAAGAATACAGATGAAGGTGAAGAAGAAGAGGGGCGGCGAGCAGCAGAGGAAGGAGCCAAGAAGAGGGACAGAGAAGAGGAGGCACACGCGGGTCGCGGTGCAGAGGAGAGGGAGAGAAGCACACAGATGAAGAGAGAAGACCGGGAGCAGGAGGGAAAGAAGAGTACAGAAGAAGACTACAGAAGGAGAGCGCAGAGGAAGAACAGAGAAGAAGAAAGGAAGCAGGAGAGAGGGTGAGTAGCGCGGGGCAGGGCGAGGGGCTGGGAGGTGGGGGGGGTACTTACTGCGAGGTAGCTGGGCGGTCTCAGGAACCTGGGCTGGAGGAGCTGGAGGAGCTGCAGCAGCAGGGGGAGCGACCTACCCTTGGGTCAAGGGTCGCTACCACTGTCGCGCAGCGGCCGCCATAAGAGGGAGGGGGCGGGAGGGGTCAGCTGGGGGCGAATGGGAGCTGGGGGGCGGGGGCGTGCAGGAGGTGGCGGCGGGAAAGCGGAGGGAGGGGGGGACAGGTAGAGGGGAGAAGAGCTGGGGGAGGGGGGGTTAAGGGTGGTGGGGGGTGAGTTATAGGAAGTTTAGGAGTTTAGGGAGAGAGATAGGAGTAAGGTTGGGAAGATAGGGGAGGGGGGGTTGTAGAGGTGGGTGAGGGTGGGAGGTAGAGTGAAAGGATAGGAAGATAGGGGTGGTAACAGAGGGGGTGGCGAGTGGGGGGAAAAGATAGACAGATAGGTAGATAGGAGGAGGTGGTGAGTGAGGGAGACAGAGAGAGAGATAGAGAGATAGGTAGATAGAGATGGGGGTAGATAGGGGTGATAGAGAGGGGGAGAGACGAGTCAGGAGCGGGAAGAACCAGGGAGTAGGTAGCAGTTAGCTCTGTTGAGAAACAGAGCTAACAGAGGAAGAGGAGCGGGGAGCAGGAGGGAAAGAAGAGAACAGGAGGAACAGAAGACAGAAGAACAGAAGACAGAAGACCACAGAAGAAGAACAGAAGTCAGGAGAGCCGAAGAACAGAAGACAGAAGACCACAGAAGAAGAGGAGCCGAATACACAGAGGACAGAAGGCCACAGAAGAAGCTGCAGAAGAAGAGGAGCGCCGAGGACAGAAAAGTACAGATGAAGGTGAAGAAGAGGAGCGCAGAAGACAGAAGAATACAGATGAAGGTGAAGAAGAGGAGAGCAGAAGACAGAAGAATACAGATGAAGGTGAAGAAGAAGAGGGGCGGCGAGCAGCAGAGGAAGGAGCCAAGAAGAGGGACAGAGAAGAGGAGGCACACGCGGGTCGCGGTGCAGAGGAGAGGGAGAGAAGCACACAGATGAAGAGAGAAGACGGGGAGCAGGAGGGAAAGAAGAGTACAGAAGAAGACTACAGAAGGAGAGCGCAGAGGAAGAACAGAGAAGAAGAAAAGAAGCAGGAGAGAGGGTGAGTAGCGCGGGGCAGGGCGAGGGGCTGGGAGGTGGGGGGGTACTTACTGCGAGGTATCTGGGCGGTCTCAGGAACCTGGGCTGGAGGAGCTGGAGGAGCTGCAGCGGCAGGGGGAGCGGCCTACCCTTGGGTCAAGGGTCGCTACCACTGTTGCGCAGCGGCCGCCATAAGAGGGAGGAGGGGGGGGGAAGGGTCAGCTGGGGGCGAATGGGAGCTGGGGGGCGGGGGCGTGCAGGAGGTGGCGGCGGGAAAGCGGAGGGAGGGGGGGACAGGTAGAGGGGAGAAGAGATGGGGGAGGGGGGTTAAGGGTGGTGGGGGGTGAGTTATAGGAAGTTTAGGAGTTTAGGGAGAGAGATAGGAGTAAGGTTGGGAAGATAGGGGAGGGGGGGTTGTAGAGGTGGGTGAGGGTGAGAGGTAGAGTGAAAGAATAGGAAGATAGGGTGGTAACAGATGGGGTGGCGAGTGGGGGGGAAAGATAGAGAGATAGGTAGATAGGAGGAGGTGGTGAGTGAGGGAGACAGAGAGAGAGATAGAGAGATAGGTAGATAGAGATGGGGGTAGATAGGGGTGATAGAGAGGGGGAGAGACCAGTCAGGAGCGGGAAGAACCAGGGAGTAGGTAGCAGTTAGCTCTGTTGAGAAACAGAGCTAACAGAGGAAGAGGAGCGGGGAGCAGGAGGGAAAGAAGAGAACAGGAGGAACAGAAGACAGATGAACAGAAGACAGAAGACAGAAGACCACAGAAGAAGAACAGAAGTCAGGCGAGCCGAAGAACAGAAGACAGAAGACCACAGAAGAAGAGGAGCCAAATACACAGAGGACAGAAGGCCACAGAAGAAGCTACAGAAGAAGAGGAGCGCCGAGGACAGAAAAGTACAGATGAAGGTGAAGAAGAGGAGCGCAGAAGACAGAAGAATACAGATGAAGGTGAAGAAGAGGAGCGCAGAAGACAGAAGAATACAGATGAAGGTGAAGAAGAAGAGGGGCAGCGAGCAGCAGAGGAAGGAGCCAAGAAGAGGGACAGAGAAGAGGAGGCACACGCGGGTCGCGGTGCAGAGGAGAGGGAGAAAGGAAAAACAGATGAAGAGAGAAGACAGGGAGCAGGAGGGAAAGAAGAGTACAGAAGAAGACTACAGAAGGAGAGCGCAGAGGAAGAACAGAGAAGAAGAAAAGAAGCAGGAGAGAAAGTGAGTAGCGCGGGGCAGGGCGAGGGGCTGGGAGGTGGGGGGGGTACTTACTGCGAGGTAGCTGGGCGGTCTCAGGAACCTGGGCTGGAGGAGCTGGAGGAGCTGGAGGAGCTGCAGCAGCAGGTGGAGCGACCTACCCTTGGGTCAAGGGTCGCTACCACTGTCGCGCAGCGGCCGCCATAAGAGGGAGGAGGGGGGGAGGGGTCAGCTGGGGGCGAATGGGAGCTGGGGGGCGGGGGCGGGGGCGTGCAGGAGGTGGCGGCGGGAAAGCGGAGGGAGGGGGGACAGGTAGAGGGGAGAAGAGCTGGGGCAGTGGGGGTTAAGGGTGGTGGGGGGTGAGTTATAGGAAGTTTAGGAGTTTAGGGAGAGAGATAGGAGTAAGGTTGGGAAGATAGGGGAGGGGGGGTTGTAGAGGTGGGTGAGGGTGAGAGGTAGAGTGAAAGGATAGGAAGATAGGGGTGGTAACAGAGGGGGTGGCGAGTGGGGGGGAGATAGAGAGATAGGTAGATAGGAGGAGGTGGTGAGTGAGGGAGACAGAGAGAGAGATAGAGAGATAGGTAGATAGAGATGGGGGTAGATAGGGGTGATAGAGAGGGGGAGAGACGAGTCAGGAGCGGGAAGAACCAGGGAGTAGGTAGCAGTTAGCTTTGTTGAGAAACAGAGCTAACAGAGGAAGAGGAGCGGGGAGCAGGAGGGAAAGAAGAGAACAGGAGGAACAGAAGACAGAAGAACAGAAGACAGAAGACCACAGAAGAAGAACAGAAGTCAGGAGAGCCGAAGAACAGAAGACAGAAGACCACAGAAGAAGAGGAGCCGAATACACAGAGGACAGAAGGCCACAGAAGAAGCTACAGAAGAAGAGGAGCGCCGAGGACAGAAAAGTACAGATGAAGGTGAATAAGAGGAGCGCAGAAGACAGAAGAATACAGATGAAGGTAAAGAAGAGGAGCGCAGAAGACAGAAGAATACAGATGAAGGTGAAGAAGAAGAGGGGCGGCGAGCAGCAGAGGAAGGAGCCAAGAAGAGGGACAGAGAAGAGGAGGCACACGCGGGTCGCGGTGCAGAGGAGAGGGAGAGAAGCACACAGATGAAGAGAGAAGACGGGGAGCAGGAGGGAAAGAAGAGTACAGAAGAAGACTGCAGAAGGAGAGCGCAGAGGAAGAACAGAGAAGAAGAAAAGAAGCAGGAGAGAGGGTGAGTAGCGCGGGGCAGGGCGAGGGGCTGGGAGGTGGGGGGGGTACTTACTGCGAGGTAGCTGGGCGGTCTCAGGAACCTGGGCTGGAGGAGCTGGAGGAGCTGCAGCGGCAGGGGGAGCGACCTACCCTTGTAAAGGGCACTACAGGGCTGAATTTGGTAACTTTCTGAAAGAGTTCTAAAACTCTTTCTCTGTACTAGTTATAATACATTCAACCTGGGCAAGTTGTTGCATTTATTATAACATTTCTTTGATTCCAAATTTGATTAATTTAGCTCCTCTCTGTCCGAAATAAGACTTTACTATTTGAAAATAAAGTCTCCCAATGTTAGCCTACGGAGCCCATTGATTACAATATGGAAAATCGAATTTGGCTGTTTTCCCCTCACCAGGGCTTAGTAAAACATCTTTTATAAAGCCCCTACTTATACGCAGCACCTAGGGGTGACTTAAATGCAAAAATATGGTAGTTTGAGACTGTGTAAGTACTTGTAATTCCAAAGTTGAATTTGGCATCAATTGTAACTTAAAAGCAGTGGGTGCACTAACAATACGGGGGTCCCTAAATCTACATGGCCTACCATGTACTAGGGACCTACAGGTAGGTTGTCAGAGCCAATTATAATTAGGCCTAATTTGCATATAACATTTTAAACAGAGCACTGAGCCTGGGACTGGTTAGCAGTGTCCAGGGCACAGTCAGAGTCAGAAAACTTCAGTATCAGCTACAAATGAAGGTACAAAGTGAGGAGGCTTCTGCAATCAGCCCTGTTTTCTGACAAAGTCCAAGACGGAATGCAAGATATGGTATTATTGGTTGCAGAGGAAGAGATACAAAGTGTCAATTATTTGGCATGAATAGATCCCTATGTTGATATTACAGATGGTGGCAAATATCTTCAACTCATAATAGATTCCAGAGCTAGGGTTACTGCGATCACCAGTAACCTCTTCCAAAACATGTAGACTGGTAGATCTTTAATTCCATCAATCTCCCTCCTGGTTTGAAATATATATGGTGCTTAAGAGACTCAATATTTTCTGTTGGTTCCACCACCTTCTTTATGATTTCAAGACGGGGGTCCAAATAGCAGGTTTTACTTATTTGAAGTGTGTTCTTTGTAAAAGAAATGATTGCCAGGTGTCAGTGTTTTTGTGGATGAGTTGGTCAAAATCAAAGAATTCAAGTGCAAGATAAAAGTGAAGACAGAGGCCATCCCAGTCAAGCATAAACTGAGACCACAGTGAGAGGTGACTTTTAAAACAAAATGAAGAGTATGTGCCAACATGGAATAATTAAGCTTTTTGAGTCCAATTTGTGTCCCTCTCCTCTGCTTGTAACATGTCAGCACAGAGAAAGTGTATGTTCATCTTTTCAAAGGAAATTTGGCAAGATTCCAATCTTCGAATAATAAGTGAGATTTTAGCAATGCAAGGTGGAGTGAGATAGTTTCTTAGTTTCACTTAGAACTAGAACCCAATTAAAGACTTTCACTGCTTTTGTTTTGCCAGTTTGTACTTTTCTGTACTGCCAAATGCATTTTGGTTTCGCTTCAGCAACCTCTGTTTTTCATTATATCCTGTTAAAGGAGTAGATTTGTTCCAAGATTATGCTGCTATTTATTTCACTGAACGAGAAAAACACAATTTAATTGCGGACAGAGTTATGAACATTTTGCAGGAGCATGGGCTTTGAGTAAAAAAAAAGAATCATGCGAGTTTCTGAAGTAAAAGATTAAGGGGGTCATTCTGACCCCGGCGGTCAGGGTTGGCGGGAGCACCGCCAACAGGCTGGCGGTGCCCCGCAGGGCATTCTGACCGCGGCGGTTTTGCCGCGGTCAGAAGTGGAAAACCGGCGGTCTCCCGCCGGTTTTCCGCTGCACATTAGAATCCTCCATGGCGGCGCAGCTTGCTGCGCCACCATGGGGATTCTGACAGCCCATACCGCCATCCTGTTCCTGGCGGTTCTCCCGCCAGGAACAGGATGGCGGTATGGGTTGTCGTGGGGCCCCTGGGGGCCCCTGCAGTGCCCATGCCAATGGCATGGGCACTGCAGGGGCCCCCGTAAGAGGGCCCCACAAGGAATTTCACTGTCTGCATTGCAGACAGTGAAATTTGCGACGGGTGCAACTGCACCCGTCGCACCTTCCCACTCCGCCGGCTCAATTCTGAGCCGGCGTCCTTGTGGGAAGGTTGTTTTCCACTGGGCTGGCGGGCGGCCTTTTGGCAGTCGCCCGCCAGCCCAGTGGAAAACCCAGAATCACCGCAGCCGTCTTATGACCGCGGAGCGGTGTTCTGGAGGGGGGAACTCTGGCGGGCGGCCTCCGCCGCCCGTCAGGGTTAGAATCACCCCCTGAATGCTTAGTATATGCAATTTCTAAAGGAGGTTTTGAGCTATGATTATGTTTAGTGGAAGATGGCTTTTTGATGCGCAAGTATAGCTTTATTCCTCCTGCAAATGAATGTCCACACAAGTCAAAATGGTATGAGGGTCACCAGGGCGATGGATTATCTAAACATAGAGTTTGTTCTGTATTTTGATGGCTGCATATGGATAAGGGAAAAGAGGAGCTGGTCAAAAGTTATGCTGTGTGTGCGCTGTGAGAGAAAAATAAAATTGATCTTGCCCCTGATAGAAACCCAGTGAGGTACCTTCCAAATCTTGGGAGAAGTAAGCAACTGATTTGGTTGGTCTATTTGTTGTGTTACCAGCTCAATGTCATTTTGCTGTAGCTTTAATACTTTACTATAGTAAATAGATTGAAGTGAAATTTATTTTGGAGCCAAATGCCAAGAAGATAGTGCATTGTTTGGAGGATGTATTCTCCAGCCAAGACTTTCCAGAATTTCCAGTGTCAGACAATGGTGTCTAGTTCGTATGATGTCCTTTTTGGAAGTGGTTGGTGTGAAACATTTGGAAAGTTATCTTTATCATCCTCAGACCAATGACCAGGTTGAGCGATAAATACAGTTTTAGTTTAATGTACCCATCAAGTTCAAATGAGTGATTGTAGAATAATAGATGCTGTGAGATGGATGCTTTGGTTCTACTACACAACACCTCACTTGGTTACAAATGTGTTGCTGCTTCAATTGTTGCATGTAAGGCAACCTTCATCACACTTCTTCCTGGTATATGCACAAGTGGATAAAGCAAGGGGTTTCTCTCAAAGATATTTCTCAAAAGAATAAGTGCTATTAGGAGGACCAGTTTACCGGAGGATGAGTCTAAGCAAAAGCAAACTTTTGATGATGAGAAAGGGATATAAGATGTGACATTTTACGGTGGGTGATGTTGTACACATTAAAAAAACAGGTCACAGCAGGGTAGGCAAGAACACATTTGAAGACTTGGAGACCCTGCAGTTGTAGATATGATTTGTGGTAGTGGGTAAGAGCAATAGGACATCACTGATGAAATGCTGAAGGAGTGCTCAGGAGTTTCAGAACCACATGGTGAGAATTAAAAAAGTTTTAATTCTTCCAGAGTCCACAGCAGTTTTTGTGTTCTAAGTGTTCTTCTCAAATATAAATAAGTGGATAATTTCTATAAAACATTCCCTTTAACATTTATTTTAAAAGTATTTTTGGAGTCATAGGAATACATACATTTTGCAATTTACACAGCTTTCCATTGTTAAGAATTTCCTTCTTTTGTTTGCAGGGATTTTCTTTGTTTATTTAACTTAATGTGTATAGTGTTGTCATTGGTACTGCATAGGTTTTTCATATACTCAGCTTTGCTGATCGTGAAAGGAGTCAATAAATGTGTGAGGTACTGGGCTTTATTTGAATTGGAACCAGTGGCAGTGGTTGAGATTGGCAACTCGTCTGCAAACAGTGTTGGGCCCTGGCCTCTACTTGATGACTTGAAGGCACTGAATCTTTCAAACGATGTGACACTCCTGTGATTACTATAGGCAAGTCGCTGATGCCAGGCAAAATCAAAGATACGCATCAGAAGAGTGCTAGTTAGAGAACGCTACTTGTAACAAAGCTAAATAATCTAAGAAGCTTAAAAAAACTTGCCACATAACTGGGAAGGCAAACACTCTGTTATCAAACGGTCAAGGTGGTTCTTGGTTTGACCTCCTTGGGCCTTCATTACGAGTTGGCTGGATGTAGGTGTGGGTTCGGAATCTCTGAAAATTTAAATCTGCCCATTGCAAGGTTTTTCTCACTGGAATGGAGAATACCTGTGCAGGCCCAAGAATTACTAGGAACATTTCTAAGGTTTTCCCCAATTCTGATGAGAAATCCACTGACATTACCAAATGATGCAGGATGGGGAACAGGAGCAGAGAGGACATCTGGGAGTGTAGCATGTGGCTTGGTTGGGGGAGAGTTGTCTTCTCCTCCCTCGGTGCTGGTGGGGGAGATTAAGGGCAAGGCTTAGGCCTCTACTCATAGGTTATTACCTCAGTAAGCATGTTGCATTAGCTTTGGATCTGAACCTGGTAAAACAGAGTCTGGTGTTTTCAGACCTGCCAGGTCTGGAAAGTACAGACCACTTGTGGTATGGCAGAGCGGTGTCCCACCTGAAGATACCACTCTGGCCTAATGGTAATGAGGGCCCTGGTCCAAATCTGATACCTTAACATGACACCCATATAAGTGGCCCTGCATGAACCTGCATGTGATTAATTCAACATGGTGCTGCCTGCGAATAAACCTGATTGATTAATACCTTTTTTTTTTTTTTTAATTAACCCATTTTTTGGTCTTATTTATGATGATTTTATGATAAAAAAACTGAAAGCGGTTTCGCCTAAAACTAATTTTCAACTTTGTGTTTTGAAAGTGAAAAAATTGTAGCATTCCATGTTTTGTAAACACTGCAAAAATAACATTCATCCATTTTCACCCTGGTGTTCAAAAAGATGTTTGTAGCAGTCCACATTTTATGTTGTTACCTCACGAGCCCTGTGTCTTTCATTCATAACACCATTCGATTGCCACATAGTTAGAACTTCTTAACACATTTAGGTTGGTGCTTCTTACAGGGCACTCCTAGTTTAAAATAAAAGTAAAATAAAAGTAATTGGAACATACATTATGAGTGACCCTTGTCATCAAATAATGGTACAATCAAACCAGAAGACATTGCTTGCCTACTTGTAAATGTGGTGACTGTGCCTCACTGATACAGGGGTGTCCAACATAAATCCAGAAGGACCGGATCCATGCCATCTTTTTGAATATCCACATAAAATAAATTTACATAGTATGTTCACACGCCTTAGTATAGTTCTGCCGCCATGCAAATGTGCCCACCAAATCTAAGTTGAGGTGAAGGCTCTGAATCCAGAGGGACCGCAAAGTGCACTGCCTCCTGAATCCAGAGGGGCGCAAAGTCCACTGCCTCATGGTCACAAACCGCAACCCTGGGGCTGTATTAAACAAAGGGCCTGGGTTTGGGGGGAATGAGCAAGTGCACTCACATTTTATTCCTCCGGTGACCTTTGGTATTACAGAAGAGGCTGCAGACACTTGTGTGACTTCTTGTGTAGTACAGGTTAGGTTAGCACACATATAAAGCCGAGTGATTTGGAGGGGGCGTTCTCTCATTATGATGAGGTCGTGGCCCCATGCAAATGAAGAAACACTTTGCCTCTGCATCCACGGAGGAAAAGGAGCAATTAGTTGGCGCACCGATTATGTGCCACAAAGTGGCGGCACTAAGTCAATTCGCCCCCTCAATAGCACACCTGTACAGATTGTAATTGTCCATCCTAAGGTTCATAAACGACCCACATGTTATATTACTGCCCGATTTGTGCCAGTTTTGTCCTGGTGAATAAAACAGAGCAAAACGCCCGAGGCGGGACAAGTTTTGTTCGGACTAACACTGAATCCGAGGCAATCTGGGATTTGTGCCAAACTCAGTTTCTGCAGACCATTCAAAATAGAGGTCTAGGGGTCATTTCATTCAAGTACTACTATTTTGCACATTGAGTGCATCAAAAAGCGCCTGGGTAAAGTCCAGGGTGCAGTGAAGGCTATATTTCTTCCTTTTTCACCTGTGGGGGGAAGAAGATTTGCTGCAGAAATTGAATTCCCACGAGGGCCAACTATCCTATGCAAATGTATAGTAAAAGCTACCTTACAGCTCTCCTCCCAGTTAAGAGAATATTATTTTTCAACAAAAATTAAATTGGCTATTAACAGACCCGGGGAGGCCATTCAGACTGTTAGGGCGCTCTCCACTCTCCGAGATCAGCAAGGAATCCCCTGGCGCCAGCCGAAGAGCTCTGTAATGACCTCGCGCTTTACTTCCTTAATAAGGTTTCGCTCATTTGCATTGAATTCTCCAACGATCAGCAAAGCTTCAGCACTCCCACCCGGCCTAATCTCTCTCATCTTGACTCTGCTGTTTCCCCTCCATGTCCTGAATGTAATTTCTAATGCCACAATACAGCAAACTGAACATCATCTTCGGTTTGTCGGAGCATCAGCCCCGCTATGGATGACGCCTTTTTTAGCCTGGCTCAAAGTCTGCTCCTCCTCTTGCTTCAGGTTTTCTCCTCTCGTGGACTTTTCCCTGTGTTTGTTAAAGGCAGTCTCAGTTTTGCCTCGTGTCAAAAATCGCAAATGTATACCTAGATTGCAGGCAGGCCCTTGTTTAACTTCCCTTTCAACTAGACTGGGCACATTTTCCATGAATTATGGCCCTCATTCCAACTCTGGCGGTCTCTGACTGCCAGGGTGGAGGGCAGCGGAAGCACCGCCAACAGGCTGGCGGTGCTTCCTGGGCTATTCTGACCGCGGCGGTAAAGCCGCTGTCAGAAAAGGGGAACCAGCGGTTTCCCGCCGGTTTTCCCCTGGCCCAGGGAATGCACCGCCATGGGGATTCCGACCCCCTTCCTGCCAGTCTGTGTCTGGCGGTTTTCACCGCCAGAACCAGGATGGCGGGAACGGGTGTCGTGGGGCTCCTGGAGGCCCCTGCACTGCCCATGCCACTGGCATGGGCAGTGCAGGGGCCCCCTAACAGGGCCCCATTAGGATTTTCACTGTCTGCTTTGCAGACAGTGAAAATCGCGACGGGTGCCACTGCACCCGTCGCACCCCTGCAACTCCGCCGGCTCCATTCGGAGCCGGCTTCATTGTTGCAGGGTCTTTCCCGCTGGGCCGGCGGGTGCCCTTTTGGCGGTCCTCCGCCGGCCCAGCGGGAAAGTCGAATTGACCCCCGCGGTCTTTCGACGGGGGAACTTTGGCGGGCGGCCTCCGCCGCCCGCCAAAGTTGGAATGACCCCCTATGTCTTTACATGCAGGAGTAAAAAAAATTCTAGCTATTGCGTCAAGAATTTTCCATTCTATTAAGGACAGGGAGGCGAGGATTATGCTTTCTCTTTCTTTACTGACTTAAACAGCAGAAAATCAAATACAAGTAACAGAAAAAACTACACATCCCAAGATGCCTAACATCCTATCACATGGTCCAATCACTAGCCATGTCCTCTGCAATAAGTCCTTTCACCTTTGATGTCACTTCCTCTTTCTTTGGTCAGAACAGATAAGATCAACTTGAAAACGAAACTTCTTATGCCAACTCGAAATTCGGAGTCATGAACATCTTCTTACTGGAAATCCGTCTCTTGGATAGCTCAACACCGGAGAATCAACCGGGCAAAATATTAAAACCAAACTTTTCCCTGAAGATAAGAATTTCAGGAATTCTTCTGATCAGAACCTGTAACAACAAACAGGCAGGTAATATCCCAACGAAATCAAAAATGTCTCAATAAACTGATGTTTCTATAATGGACAATAAAATGGGAGGGAGAAATAACAATAAATCATAAATATTCACAATAATTAATATTAAATATTAATTGTATAGAAGGGAGGGATAATCCTCGCCTCCGTGTCCTTAATAGAATTGAAAATTCTTGACGCAATAGCTAGAATTTTTTTTATTCTATGTCAGGACCGGAGGCTCCGATTATGCTAGTTTAAAGCTGTTCCATTACTACAGTAGCTACGTCCAATACTGGTTTGTGATAAAACTTACGAAAAGTATTTTCTGAAGACCAATCTGCTACCTTCATAATCTCTTCTAACCGGGATCCCAAGGCAAAAGATTTAGAAGCCATAGCCCCTCTAGCAGAATGAGCTCCAAATATAGAGGTATCAATATCTGCTTCACTCATCAACCATCTCATCCATCTGGCCAAAGTGGCTGAGGTAACTGGTTTGAAAGGTTTTTGCAAAGAAATTAATGATTGACCTTTAACATCCTGTCGAAATTCTTCTGTGACAATTTCATAATCCTTTAAACATTGGACTACACATAATTTCGAATTTTCAGTATAAACTGGATAGGATACTGACCTGTAATTTGTTTTAGTCCTTCTTGTCACTGAAAAAGTGACTCCATCCGGAGAAAAAGGTTCTACCAGCTAAATCCAAAGCTCTGACGTCTGAAACCCTTTTGCAAGAGATAAGACATAAGAGCATGGTCAGCTTAGCAGAAAGCTGCTTGCGAGACAAATACCTGTTGGTAGGCCAAGAATCTAAAATTTTTAAAATAATGCTAACATCCCATAATACAGAATATTTAGGTTGAGGAGGTTTAGAAAGACGTATACCCCTCAAAAGTTTGCAAATTAACGGATGTTCTCCAATGAGTTTACCTTCTAGATGAGAATGTCCTGCTGAAATAGCTGACCTACAGTTATTAATCGTCCAATAAGCCAAACCAGAACTAGCTAACTCTGCTAAAAAGTTAACAATCAGACCAAGATGTGCCTCCACCGGATTGGCACCCCTTCCATCACACCAACTAGACCATCTGCGCCAGGCTGAGTCATATCTTTTATGGGTGCTACCGGCCCAGGCCTGCTTAATGTACTCCGCAGCTAGCTTCGAAACGTCTGGGATACTCCATCTAGACCTGAAATTAACCAGGCTAGTAGAGTCAACTTCCCTGACAAGACCAGTGGACGTTGAAGGCCCTCCGGACTCAATAGAAGATTCTGACGAGGCGGAATTAGAAGAGGAGAGGCACAAGCTAAATGAAGAGCTATGGGGAACCAAGGCTGTGCTCTCCAAAAGGGGGTCACCAGAACAATCTCTGTCTTCTGTCTCCGCACCTGAGACAAAACCCTGGCAATCATCAGAAATGGAGGAAAAGCATAACCTCGAAACTTGGACCAATCCTGAAGAAAGGCATCTGTCTTTATCGCACAAGGGTCTGGACGCCAACTGTAAAACTTTGGAATTTGGCAATTGAGTCGTGAGGCAAACAGATCCACTTCGCAATTGCCCCATTCCCTGACTGTCTGAGAAAAAATCAGAGGGTCCTATTTCCAGTCGCTGGAATCCGACAGGTATCTGGAGTTCCAGTCCGCCATGATGTTCTGGTCCCCAGGAAGGTATTCTGCTATGACTACTAGACGTTGAGTTAGGCAATAATGCCAGATATCTTTGGCAATCTCTGCCAGAATCTGGGACTTCGTGCCCCCTAATTTGATGACATACCTCACTGCTGATACATTGTCCATCCGTAAGAGTATGCAACAATCTGTTTTCTGTGTGGAGAGACTCTTTATGGCAAAGGATCCCACCAGAAGTTCCAGGCAATTGATATGAACGGTTTGCTCCCATTCCGACCATCTGCCCCCCGTCACTAGGGAGTTACAACGTGCTCCCCAGCCCCATCTGCTGGCATCGGAATCTATTACCACTTCTGGGTGAGATCGGAAAATCGCTCTGCCATTCCAAGCTTCCATATGATGAAGCCACCATTGAATCTCTGATCTCACTTCGGCAGTCAATGGGATCTGTTCCGAATAACTCAGACCCTGTTGTAGATGTCTGATCTTGAGTCTCTGGAGTGCTCGATAGTGTAGGGGTGCAGGGAAGATCGCCTGATTAGACGAAGCTAACAAGCCCACTATTCTGGCTATATTCCTCAATGAGACGGTCTGACTGGAAAGTATCGATCTCAATTCCCTCTTGATGTTGCGAATCTTTTGAGAAGGAAGAAGGAGTTGACATAGAATAGAATTTATCTGTAACCCCAGGAACTCTATCACCTGAGAGGGTTTCAACAGTGACTTCTGCACATTGATAAGGAAACCTAAATCTTGCAGAAGACTGATGGTCCAATTCAAGTGCTCTAGAAGGACTTGAGGGGATTGGGCCATCAGCAGAATGTCGTCCAGATATATAATTAATCTGACTCCCCTGGCCCTGAGCCATTCCATCACAGGTCTCAGGAGCTTCGTGGGCTGACGACAGACCGAATGGAAGGGCCCGAAACTCTAAGCACTGTCCTTTCCATTGGAACTGTAGGAATCTCCTGTGAGGAAGAAAAATTGGAATCGACAGATAGGCATCCTTTAGGTCCAGACGTACCATCCATGCCCTCCATCTTGAAATGCCTGTAGAGGATCCACTGATTGAATTCCTTTAGGTTCAAGACTAAACGGTGACCTCCTCCTTTCTTGTCTACAACGAAAATAGGACTGAGGAAACCGTAAGGATGGGGATAAGTAAACTGGACGGCTCCCTTGTCTAAAAGAGCCTGCACTTCTTTGTCTATAAATTTTGTTGATTTGTTAGGGAAAAACACATCTGTAACGGAGGGGAGAGCTGCGAGGTGGTACTGATCAACTCTAGTCGAAACCCTTTGACCGTTTGGAGAACCCATGGATCTCCGGAGATCCGTTTCCAATGTTCCAAGCATAATGCTACTCTGCCCCCAAGCTTTACCTGAGAGTAATGGATAATGCTCACCTGTGAAACTTGAGTCCTGTATGGCTCCTTGCTGCCCTCTGCGATGGCCCCTGCGGAAGCAAGGACGTCCTCCTCTGGGGCGGGTGGGGTAGAAGGTGGAGTCTTGTTCTCCGGACCAACCACCTCTGCCTCTCGGATAATAGTTTTGGGGACTATTGTATGTTCCACGGCCGGGCATACGTCCCCCATAACGACCGGCCCTGACAAAAAGGCCTAGTTTAAAAACCTTCTTGAGAGACATTTGGGCTTTGTCTAGCGAAGAAAAGGTAGAGCAAAACTTAGCCAAGTCTTTAATAAAGGATGATCCGAAAAGAAGTCCTTCAGCCGAAGGGCCCGCTTCCGAGGTTGCAAGATCCGACAATTTTGGGTCAATGCGCATTAGTACTGATTTTCTGCGTTCCGCAGAAATAGCACAATTAGAATTTCCTAATAGACAAATGGATCTTTGTGCCCAACCGATAAGGACATCCGTGTCCACAGGAGAGCCTGATTCTTTGGCCACATAGGCCATCTCCAGGATCTTGGTCAGAGGTCCTGACAGATCGAACAGTTTGTCTTGGCAATTACGCCAGGATCGATCCAAGCCTTTTTTGGGATCTTTCGCAAATTTCCTCATAAAAGTGACCATGGTAGGGTCTATCTCTGGTGTGTCAGATACCTTGCCTTCTAGGTCAGGTCTGGGGCATTCAGCTTTTAATCGAGATCTGACTTCTTTGTCGAAGCTCTTTCTTAGATTAGCTTGGACATATTGAGCCACTTCGGGTGGCGGGACCCAATTGGAAGCTCTGGGGTGAATGATTTCTGTGGGGTCGAAGTCTAAGACCTGGCAAGGGGGGGGGTCGCTTTTTTAACCTTGTTTCTAGGTATCGGGGAATCTGAGTCATCAGAGTCTTCAGAAGAGGAATTCTTATCAGAGGAGGAGGGAGAGAAGGAAGCATCCTTCTTAGAGCTATAATTATGTTCCCCACTACGTTTCTTGCGTAGTTTATCAAATGCGTCCGCATGAATATCACTAACCCCGGCTCCGGATTCTAAATTTTTTGATTTGTCCTTCACTTTTTTAGGTTCAGTTAGTGGTTGTTGTTGTCCTTGCATCCAGCCCTGCGAACGGGCGTAGTCAAATAGTTGCCCCGAAAAGGGGCCCAATGCTCTCACCAGGGCATCATTTACCGATTGTTGGACCCTGGTGTCAAGGGCTTCCACTAGATCTACTTCTAGTTGATTGCCCAACTCCTCCGTATAATACTCTGTCTCCTGGTCATCCCACTGAGCCATGGTCGGAGTCTTAAGGTACAGTACCTTTAATATATTAATATATAGCGTGTAGACAAAGTTGTTGTAAATGGGGGAGTGCAAAAACCCCAAATTCAGGCCAGAAATGAAATGCCCTTGATTAGAATGTGGAGGGAGCTGCCTGAAGGCACTCTCGGCCGTAGCCTGGTTTTATTTTACAACCCAGTCAGCTTAGAAGCTGCTGGGCGTCAGGGAGCAATTTTGCGGTGGCTTGGGGGCCCCTGCACACACGCGCTGCAAATCCATGAGCCGATCGAATCCAAAAGGGAAAGTGGATCGGCTCGTAAAGGCGCGCGCGCACGCGTGAGAGGTAGAAATAGAAAGGAGACTGCAGAAGCAGCTCGGCTCCCGCTCCCACTCCACTAGTACAAACGGGCTTCCAAAGCTGGCAAAACGCCAGAATCCAAAAGCGTACGAGCGCTTGAATACACAAATGTAAAGCGCGCTGAATCGCGACGCTTGAAAGCAAAACAATCACATTAATTAACATTAAATAAACATGAAAATATTGGAGAGAAATAAATAGTGTACTTATCTGCTGCGAAGCAGCAAAGAAAGAGGAAGTGACATCAAAGGTCAAAGGGCTTATTGCAGAGGACATGGCTAGTGATTGGACCATGTGATAGGATGTTAGGCATCTTGGGATGTGTAGGTTTTTCTGTTACTTGTATTTGATTGGCTGCTGTTTAAGTCAGTAAAGAAAGAGAAAGCATAATCGGAGCCTCCGGTCCTGACATAGAATTTCAAGTTCTCTAACTAGTTTAGAAGTACACGGGGGTCTTTCTAGAGGGCAAAGGATAGGAGATCACATTTCTTCATAGCTGCAAATTACGTCACTTCCTTGGCCTCTATGATTTCTGCAAATTCTGAAGTCTGGTTCACATCATTTAGCAGGCCTAGTAGATTTACAAAGAAAATTTAATTGAATAACCTTATCTCCCGTTCTACAGTTTCAGAACCTGTGCCTGTTATGCTTCCAATGTGGCTACTTTCCAAAAGTAATTGTTTAATGTTGAAGGCTTTTGGTGTGCTTAAACGCCTTTCTCTGAAAAACAAGGGAGCACTTAATCCTTTGTAGCTATAATGTGCTGCTTACACTCAGTCATATTTGATTGTGCTACAAAGGCACTTGGTCGGACCCAATAAGGAAGCAGTCTTGTACAGAGTCCTAAAGGTTGAGGATCCCACATTGACATGCACTGGAAAGATTAGCTCTAGCAATCAGTGTTCATTTTGTACCAGTGGTCGTACCTCTCATTTCTTGGGATCAGGATATATTTTGTAGGCCTGGACAGCGCATGCACTGTCTGTTGAGAGACATATTGAGGACTTACCAACAACATACAGAGGTTTGGATCCTGGCCATTGCTTACCATTTGTTGGCATTTCCTGTCACTCTCCTTTGCCTGCTTCTTATTTGTGTCCCAGTTTGTCAGTCTTGTGGTTGTACTTCTCATGGAGCATAGCCTCTACCATCTCTTTTAATGGGCTGACTTCTATGCTTCACTGCTTACTTTTCAAGCACTACTTTTTCTTTAAGGTTAAGCACTCCGTGGAGTGCATGGTTTTTCCAACTGTCTCCATCACATACTTCTCTCCCCCTGCACTCTGTGTTGCTCTCTGGCCCCTCCATGCTGCACTTGTGCTTCCCTTGTTGTTCTCTCATCTGAGTGCTTCTCCCCTACCCGCTCCACTTTGCTCTCTTTCACCCTTTTGCTTCAACCAGTGTTCTACTTTGCTCTCTGATTGTGTGTGTGCATATATATATATATATCCACAGAGCTTGGGTCTCAAGTCCATGTGGCCATCATATTTAGACACTTGTTAATTTTTGGGCAATTAATTTAGCTAGATAAGTATTCTTATTTTGGCTAGGGAGTTCAAAAGCTAGAAAGAGGCTGACTTTTCTTGACCTCTTGTCTTAATTATTCTACCTCAGACTTTCAGTCCTGCGATTCCAATTCCGACTGTTCAGAAGCATCAATAGTTGTTCACGTCGATCATAGGGGGTTTAAAGGTAGGATTTGCTGTGGGTCTTGACAACATTTTTACCTAAATCTCTGAAAATTCTCCATGAAAAATGACTGGATAACCAACTCAATTCACAGTGTGGTGAAGGCCAGGCAGCATCTGTTTGATAGAACCAAACAAAATCATGTATTGCTTTATACAGTAACACCTCTGATGAGAGGGCATTAGAAAATCTGAACATGAGTCACAACCACTGCACTGCCAAAGAGATATTAGATAGGGTTACATATATAGCACTGTGCCTAGCTTTCAGCTCTACCTATGAGAAAAGACCAATCAATTCAAGGAAAAAAATATTGCAACTCCAGCCAATGGTGAACAAGATCAATAAAGTAAATCATGTGGGTTGTCCACAATACTGAAGTACAAGGCTGCCTTGCAACAGCCATCTTGGTGAATGACGCATGGGTGTGGTCTGAAGAGGCCACCACTGATGTTTTATTTTTTACCAGCAAAGCCATATATATACCTACCCTTTTAGTATCCTTAGTCATATCGGTCATGATACAGGACTTTTCTTGTGTCAACACAAACATGATCATCTGTGGGAGAAAGTGGGCATGGAGAGGATGTGTTGGGTAAGTTACGATTTTAGTGTAACTCTACAAGGGGTACCCTCCCACCCACAGGAGATACTAGTGAACTTAGTCCAGTACACCAGTGTTGAGTGTGAAGGACGAGTCATTGTAGCCCTGCAAAACACTATTCAATGTGTAATTGAGATAGAAGTATTGCTTTTGAGTTACTAACGAAGGGATCATGGGCACCATGGAAAAAGCAGCAACCTCATTTCGTTATTTACAGTATCATACACATCATCCTAAGAAGAATTAAATAATGTTATATTAAAAGTATTTATTACTCCAGAAATAATCTGTTTGTTAGCACATCTAAAACAACCACACAGAATATTATAACAACAGCCAGGAAACATGGTACAAGCAACAAGAATAAGATGAACATTTCTAGCACTGCTAATACCCTGACAGAATGAAAGGCAAATAAACTTGCATTCTAGAGTTTCTTAGGAAGAGGGGAGGCACTGCATACTTTGTTGACAGCAAAGGCTGCCTTTATCGGTGGAGGCATGAAGACAGCGTTCCTTGTGAAGGGCAAAAACCTATTGCATTAGTAGTTAATTGGTCTTTCCCTGTGGCTGGGCTCTATCAGCTTCAAGATTCAGGCGAGATGTGTCATCTAAGAAGTGTTAAGTGTGCTGGCAACAGGTGAGATTATCTCAGTCAGAATCCTGGTGAAAATATACCATCTGGGCAAACAACAGTCCTTATATCAGAAACATCTTGGGTGATAATCTAGGCGAAGAACCTCTCTACCAACTGGGCAAACGACAGACCTTATATTCGAAATCCTTATCAGAGATTGGATGTGCGTGCTACATTGTGGATATGAAGTTGGTTTTAGGGATAGATAGAGGAAAAAGATGTTAATTTGGACTACACTCCTTTGATCAAATATCTCTGTCATTAATTATGTATCCTTAATTTAAGGAGGAATCAACATTTGACACAGAGAAATGTTGCTCTCAAGTTTGCATCAGTCAATGATCAAAGAGCTGGACGATACCATGTTACTTAGAAAAGATAAGGTCTGGCTACAAAGGTACTACAAAGCAGACACGACAATGACACGACAAGGGACTTTACATCATCCTCGGCTTGTACATCTGAATGTGACATCTTAGGAGCATGGATAATGTGTACAGGATTCATGCTTTCAAGCCATTGTGTACAGTTAATTAAAATAAAATACATCCATATGCAATATGTAAAATAGTATGGCTGATATATAAATGAAATTAAATGGATTGCATACATAAAAGATAAACATGGGGAGCAAAGCATACATAAATGTAGTTCTTGCATTACACCAGCTAAATCTATATGGAACATAGTATGCATGTTGGGGAGAAGGCATACCAGTGATAATAGGTATAAACAAAATTTTTAAAAGTGGTCTAAAAAGAAAAATAAGAAAAAGTCCATAAAAAAAGAAAACTTATTTTTTGGGTTAAATTCAAATAGGCTTTTGTGGTATCACTGGATGAAGACAAGCGGGTTATGTTTCTTTGATCGACTTATTGAGATTACTCCTCGTCCGAGGATGAAATCATTGTTGGGTACGCATGCAGCATACGTGTGATCTTTGCAGAGACCGCACAAAGCATTTTTGTTATCAACAGTTGAAGTGCGGGATAGACCAGCACCTGGTTGCTCATTTTTGGCACTTAAGTTTGGTGGCACTACTCTTTCAGAAGCTCAAAGAATAGCAATGGTTTAAACCATTAGTCAAGAGCTAAGTCCAAGAGTGTCACTGGTGATGCTGCTCTGTTATATGTAGCCATCTATATAAGGTCGAAATGAATTGCTTGGCATTGTTTCTGGTGCTCATATAGAGGTTGTAGCATCAGTTCCGTGTTGAGATATGTCACTGGGGGCTGCTTCAGATGTAGATCCAAGATGATATGCATTGGACAATCAATGCAACAGAAAACAGATTTTACTTGCATCTCATTTATTTTGCAGAAGGTCAGTGTTCAGTGCTTACGGAGCTTGGATAACCAAACATGTCCCATTTAGATTGCCAGGATTTCTCTACAGTTTTGTTCAGTCAGGTGTAGATGTTCCATGCTGCTGACTACCGTAGCAAGGCAGAAGGAAGATAATGACACCACAGTGTTAGAAATTAGTTCTTTGGTTGGCAGTGAGGTTACCCGCTGTCCAGGCAAGGACCCTCACTCTGGTCAGGGTAAAGGAGAATCACCCTAAGCTAACTCCAGCTCACCCCCTTGGTAGCTTGGCACGAGCAGGCAGGCTTAACTTCAGAGTGCTAGGTGTAAAGTATTTGTACCAACACACACAGTAACTTAATGAAAACACTACAAAATTACACAACACAGGTTTAGAAAAATAGGAAATATTTATCTAAACAAAACAAGACTAAATTGACAAAAATCCAACATACGCAAGTCAAGTTATTAATTAAAAAGCAAAAAGTCTTAAGTCCTTGAGAAAACAGGTAAAACACTGTTAGTGTTGAAAAGTACCTGGGTAGTGTCAAAATAACACGCACGGGCAAGTGTGCATCGAAAAAGGTTAGCAGTGTGTCAATTTCTCACCCGCAAGCGAGACCGTGCAATGTTTCTCCTTCTCCCGTCGGTTCGGCGTGCGTTGTTTTTCCTCCCCACAGGGGAGTGATGCGTCGATCCGGGCAGCACTCGGGTCCGGGCAGACGTTACGTTGTTTTTCCGCAGCCAGCAAGGTTTGCGTTGAAAATCCTGCTGCATGGTATCAACAAAACCACATAATGTGGGTTGCAACATTAACAGCCTTCATCAGCGGGTGTTGCGCATCATTCTTCCAGCTCCGTGCATCGAATTTCCAGCCGCGATGCCGGTGGAGGGTCGATTTCTGCCGCGAAGCAGGCAGCGCGTCGTTTTTCAGCCACGTCTCGGAAGGTGCATCAATATTTTCCCTGCACAGCAGTCTGTGCGTGGATTTTCAATCTTGGGCTGCCAGCTTCACATTCCAAGGCCCCAGGAACTGGATAGGGCACCACTTGGCAGGGTAGGAGTCTCAGCAGAGAGTCCAGGTGCTGGCAGGAAAAGTCTTTGATGGCCCTGAGACTTCAACAACAGGAGGCAAGCTCAGGACAAGCCATTGGAGATTTCTTCACAAGCAGGAAGGCAAACAAAGTCCAGTCTTTGTCCCCTTGCCCAGGCAGAAGCAGCAACTGCAGGATAGCTCCACAAAGCACAGTCTCAGGCAGGGCAGCTCTTCTCCAGGTAGAGGTTCCTCTTGATGTCCAGAAGTGATCTAAAGTCTGTGGTTTTGGAGGCCCTTCTTATACCCATTTTGGCCTTTGAAGTAGGCTTACTTCAAAGGAAAGTCTCCCTTGTTTGTGAAATCCTGTCTTGCCCAGGCCAGGCCCCAGACACACACCAGGGTGTTGGAGACGGCATTGTGTGAGGGCAGGCACAGCCCTTTCAGGTGTAAGTGACCACTCCTCCTCTCCCTCCTAGCACAGATGGCTCATCAGGATATGCAGGCTGCACCCCAGCTCCCTTTGTGTCACTGTCTAGAGAGAGGTACAAACAGCCCAACTGTCAAACTGACCCAGACAGGAAATCCACAAAAGGGTAGTAACAGAATGGTTTAAGCACAAAAATGCCCACTTTCTAAAAGTGGCATTTTCAAACACAAGGACCCCAAACTCCACATGTCTAGCTGCTTCCAAAGGGAATCTATGCTTTAATCATGTTTAAAGGCAGCCCCCATGCTAACCTATGAGAGAGATAGGCCTTGCAACAGTGAAAACCGAATTTGGCAGTATTTCACTGTCAGGACATGTAAAACACATTAGTATATGTCCTACCTTAAACATACACTGCACCCTGCCCATGGGGCTACCTAGGCCTAACTTAGGGGTGTCTTACATGTAAGAAAAGGGAAGGTTTACGCCTGGCAAGTGAGTAAACTTGCCAAGTCGAATTGGCAGTTAAAATACGAACGCACAGACACTGTAGTGGCAGGTCTGAGCCATGTTTACAGGGCTACTAATGTGGGTGGCAGAACCACTGCTGCAGGCCCACTAGTAGCATTTGATTTACAGGCCCTGGGCACCTCTAGTGCACTGTACTAGGGACTTACCAGTAAATCAAATATGCCAATTACATACACATTTTATACAGGAGCACTTGCACTGTAGCACTGGATAGCAGTGGTAAATTGCCCAGAGTAACAAAAACAGTAAAAACAGAGTCCAGCACACATCAACAACCTGGGAAACAGAAGCAAAAAGTTCAAGGAGACCACGCCAAGGATGAAAAGTCTAACACGTGTCCCCACCAGCTGAAAGTGGGGAGCAACTACCTAACCTCATGGGAGTTCTCATTACTAAGGTGGAAGAACCTGGACAGACCATCAGCATTGGCGTGTTCTGTACCAGGGTGTACCAGGGTGGTGTTTCACAATAAAGTCCATCCCCTGTAGGGAAATGGACCACCACAACAGTTTTGGATTCTCACCCCTCATCTGCATTAACCATCTGAGGGGCCTGTGGTCGGTCTGAACCCGGAAGTGAATCCCAAACAAGTGGGGCCTTAGCTTTTTCAGCGCCCAGACCACAGAAAAAGCTTCACGTTCTATGACACTCCACCTACATTCCCTGGGAAGTAACCTCCTGCTAATGATGGCTACAGATTGATCTAGGCCCTCTTCTTTAAGCTGTGAACGTACTGATCCAAAATCATGCTCTGAGGTGTCTGTTTGCACAACAAACTCCTTGGAGTAGTCAGGTGCCTTCAGCACAGGTGCTGTGCACATGGCAGCCTTCAGGGCAGTCTAACACACAGCCAAATGGCAGAATTATGATTGGGAATCCTCCAAAAAGGCTGGAGAATAAAGAATGAAAAAAATGACTGAATCAGTCTAAATACTGTGTTAAATCCTCTTACCAAACCAAATCCAATATTCTTAAAAAATGCACAACACCAGTTGTTGCAGATGCATTAAATATCATACATAAAATCTACAAAATGGGTAGGGTACTGTGTACGTATTAGCAGCTGGGTTTCAGAAGCAGTCTTGGCTTTCTGTAAGTCATTAACATCTACCACGGAAGTCAAAGGGACGTCTTTTCATAGGAACAATAGTTTGTTCAAATTGCCAAAGCAATTTCATACTAATACTAGGCCATGGATGCTTCTAATAACATTTCTAGGCAGGGGATACATGGGGGCATATTTATACTTTTTGGTGCAAAACTGTGCTAATGCGGTTTTGCACCAAGTTTACTGCCGTCTTACATCATTCCAAAGTGCCAGCTGGGCACCAAATTTAGGAATGCTGCAAGCCGGCGCTAAGCTTGGGCTAGCGTTGAAAAGAAAAGACACTAGCTGGGTGGTGGTGGCGGTAGAGGAGATGGAGATTGAGAGTCAAAAAATGACGGTAGGCTGGTTAGAGGCAAAAAAAATGCTGCTAACCAGCCTGGTGTCATTTCCTGATGCACAACCATCCATAACACATGACTCCTGTCTTATAAAAGACAGACATATGACTCCTTTCTTATAAAAGCCCTCATGAGGTCATAGAACCTAACATCTGCCTCATTCTATGTCAGGAGTCTGTCCCTGCACTTTCCTGAGAACATTTCCCAAAGGAGAGAGCCCCAGTGCTTTTTGTTAATCTCTATAGAAACACAGGCCCTCTCAAAGGCTGTAGATGACTTGGCAATATCATCATCATCCTCATATTTTGGGACAATAACTTTGGGGATTCTAGGGTTGAAAGCTTTCTCCCTATTTAAGGTATTGCTGCCACCATAGATGGGACCTAGGCCCATCTCATTTCTTTCTTTTTCTAGTTCTAAGAGTTTGATCTCAAGAGACACCCTCTTGGCTAGTAGGTCCAGTTCCCTTTCTGGATCCTCTAGTGCTTCTCTAGACCTGGAGGAGACTGGCCAACCTCTAGGTACAGTCTTGGGGCAGAGGTATCTACTGCTACCCTCTCCCTCAAGGGAAATGGAAAGGGAAACCTCACTATAAGCACTGCTAGCAGGATGATCTTCACTGACTAGGTCATCTGCCTGACCCTCCTTAGGGTTTCTTTGGAGTGCTTGAACCCTATCAAACTCAGCCAGCAATTCCTGGAGGTGGTCTTTAGTAGACTTTGTTTCTGTTTTAATTTTGCTGGCCTTACAGAGGTTCCTTAGCTGCTGCATTGGCAGCTGCAGGTAAGGGGTCAGGTTGAGGTCCACAACTCTATCCTCTGAGACTGACATTTTTTTTAGATGAGTTGGGACCCTTTTAGAACCTGCACAAAACTTCTAGACAGTTTTTAAGGCCTATCTAGTACCTTTTAAATTTCTAAACACAACAGGACTCAAAGACGTAATCAAGGCCCTAACAGACCAGATTAGAAATTTGGGAAAGTAAAAAAAAAATTGCATATGGAAAAATATTTTTGGTAACTAAAGTCAATTGTGGATTCTTTAGTAGAATCACAATACTGGCAGAGTGGTACAGTACATGCAAAGTTTTCTTCCCACCGCTGTACCACCATTGTAGGAGGCTGTCTCTTTATATAGTGGACCAAAATGAGGTACACTGTGCAAAGAGTCAAAACAATCCCCAGAGGTATTACAGAGGCACAAATGACATCCCAATGCTCTTTTTGGGTAGTGTGCTCAAGCAGTTAGGCATATCAGAGAGTAGTGTTAAGTATGCATTGCACACACATAGGCAGTATGTGAGACACACACTCAATCAAAAAAAATCCAACACCATTGTAGAAAAAATAATATGTAGTGTTATATAAATGTTGATCTGAATGTCTTGGGAATTGGGTGAGTACTTTTGGAATTATGAATTTTTACTGTTTTTAAAAGTTGACTGCAATTTTTGGAACAGTAATGTTATTCTATGGGGGGAAAACATATGCTGCATACTGGTATTTAGCAACAAATTACAGGGCCAACCTTCGGGAGTTAGGGTAAGTATCAGGCAAGGTCCAAAGCAGCACCACAAGTCATTTCACGAGGCACTGGGGCTCGGGTGCAGTGGTGTCTTCTGGCATTGGGGCCAATGCTAGACTTGATTGGGGTTGGAAGGGTTCTGCAGAAACAGGCTGCAGACGCTATCAGGAAGCCCACAGCTTCATAAACAGAGGACTGGGGAACCACACTGGCACCATTGGCCGACTTCTGTTCGGGCTAGGCAGCTCGGGTGTAGTGGTGCTGTCTGGTGTCGGGGTTTTGGCAATTCTGGTCCTCACAATTCTTTCTTGGGTGCCTGCAGATGCAGGAAAGCAGCTCCTCTGCTCCAAGGGAGTTCTTCTTGGCGATTTGCAGAGGACTGTCAACTCTTCCCGGTTTCTTGGAAACTGCAGAGGCAAGACAGGTCAGTTGCTCCTCGAGGGTCGGGTGCAACAGGCAGGCCGGCAGGGCTGGTTTCCAAGTCAGTCATGCTCCTTGGTTCTCGGGGTTCAGCAGGCCTCTCGGCCACTCCTTCTTTTGTATCCAGCGAAGAGCTGAGGATCTGGTATCAGGGGGTCCCCTAAATACTCAATGGGGCGTTAAGGAGAGTGAATGGCTTCTAACCCTTGGGGTCACTACACCCTGTAGATGAACACTTCCTGTGAGGAGTGGGCATCACCCTAACCAGAGTTCCTAAATTCCACCACACACAAGATGTCGGAATGTCTAAAGCTGGGTCCACATCAGGCTGGCCACCCTAGGGGTGTGTCCATCCTGGTAGGGCAGCAAGCCTCATGCTTAGCTAATTTGTCTGCCTATCCACGTGCCAGATGAGCCCTGAGGGAGGATCCCTCTCAGGAGAGCCAGAACTGAATACCAAAGGTGATGGGCCTCTTTGAAGCTCCTATCTTGGAATGCAGGTCGTCCTATGGGGAGGGGTGTGTAACACCCTACCCCAGACAGGCTTTTGTTTCTGTCTTCCAGAGACCGAAGGCTCTCACCCTAGGGAGTCAGATTCTCCTCTGTTGGTGGCAGACTGGCCACAACTGGTCAGTGGGCACCCAGCAATTGGTAAGTTTTAAGGGGCATCTCTAAGGTGCCCTCTGGGTTTATTTATCAAGGTAGGCCTCCGGAACAGGAGCTCAGGAAGTTGCTGCTGCTCTGCACCAGGACCTCTGAATAGTGAGCACGTGGAGCTGGACTGGCTCCCTTATATAGAGTCAAGCCCAGCCCACAAACCACACCCAGTCATACTGCAGGGAAAGCTTCTAGAAGGTCCTAGAAAGGGGCCACACCCTAACACACTTAGTAAGCCTGCAGCAATACTTTGCAAATTAACAGTTATTGCAAGCATCATTAATAGTGTTTTTTCAAGGTTAAACTCTACAATGCAAAAGGTTAACATACTGATATGAACACAATGCATGAATTATGCTCTTGCATAAAGACTGCGTTTTTGCATTTTTGTCACCCGTAGAGCACGCACTGTCCTGATGTTGACAGTTATTCCCAGTCTCACATATTTATAACTGCCTGCCAGTAGGGTATCCCCCGGAAGTACTGACTTGAGGGAGACAGTGTTGAAGTATACGCTGAGTAATGCTCAAAAGTTTACCTCCCCTTTGCACCTAATATCACACCACAGTGTATAGAAGGTGCGCCCATGTGCAGTGCAGCTGGGGTGGAGACAACAGGATCTCAGATCTCTTTGGTCAGCCAGGAACCTAAGGGGAGGTGATGTATGTCTAGACTACCTAAGGGCTCCTGGTGTTGCACTTGCCATGATGGTGCGCCCTAAGAACCCCAAACTGGGAGACGTTCAACAGACTCCTATCAGACCCAAGACGGAGATGCCGATGGCAGGTCCGACTTCCAGCTCAGATTGTGTCAAACAAGATAGCAATGCTAAATTTGCCAGACTGCTTTCAGCGGTACAAGGCCTACAGGCAACATTAGAACCAAAACCTGACACTTTAATCATGGAGATGGGGCACATGCGCGAGGAGCACAACAAGTTAAAGGCAAGAGTCTCCACCCAGGAGATGACTCTAACTGAGATGCAACCTGCAGTCAATGACACACAGTCATCTCTGAAGCCCCAGGAAAGGGACGTGGACATCTTGAAGTGAAGAGCTGAGGATGCAGAGGGGAGATCTCAACGAAATAACATAAGGGTAGTAGGGCGTCCTGAGAAGATTGAGGACCTTTACCTAGAACAATGGCTGACCCATGCACTACTGGGGGGGGAAGACATCCACCTTCTTCTCAATTGAGCACACTCACTGAGTACCTGCCCGACCCCTGCCAGCTGCAACGCCTCTTTGCCCTATGGTGGCGCGACTCTTCAACTCCTGGGACAGAAACAATATACTGCTGACCGCTCACATGAAAGGTCCATGGCGGAAAAAAATACAGTCAGTAACTATTTTCCCAGACTACACTGCAGATGTGCAGATGTGATGGGCCTCCTATTACACAGTGAAATCCAGACTTCAGTTCCCGTGCCAAGTTCCAGGTGTTGGCTGGTGACAAGGTGCTTCTATTCCACACTGCTGACAAGGCTTGGGATTGGTTGGAGTCCAAGGAAGTACATCCACCAGGAGACTGACACAAAGTTGAGGAAGGTTGGATGCTACTGAGGACTCTACACAAATGAACCGCAAGATCTGCTTTTGCACCTCCTGAGATTAGGCTGCACAGGAACAGGTGCAAGCGTTGACAGCTTTGGCTCAGGGGGGATCTCCTGCTATGGAGGGTGTCACAGGACTGCCAGACATTTCAGATATCCAATCACTGGGTGGATCCATATTGGATGAACTACCAGACACCCTGTAGGGGGCCCTGTGATTACCCAAATGACAGTTGATCTCTTTGGATGCCACGTACACGTCTATATCCTTTTTCGTTTACATTTGAAGGCAACTTAAGTGTTTCGGGAGAACATGTGAATTGATACCGTTCAGATGTATTCGGGGTGGGGGGACGGCAGGCCCTAAATGGGTATCATGGCGTCACTAGATGGGACAAATGACATATCATGTATCACCCAGAGATAACCATGTGTTATCCCCCATGGACCACTAGACTTTTCACATGTTTCATTCATATGTTTAGTGGGGTTTTTGGCCGGTCCTTGCACGGTTGCGCAGCGGCCTGGGGAACGGAGTTTGAGTTTACACAGGGATCTGGAGAAGAGTGTGTATGGCTGTGGGAACTTAGACAAATTGGTTGGTTTCTTCAGCCGAAACCAACAAACAACTCTTTACATTTTACACGTTTCAATACAAACATTCAATTTGATCATGTGGAATGTGAGTGGCATGGGCTCCTATGTTAAACAACACAAAGGGGGTGATTCTGACCCCGGCGGTCAGAGACCGCCGGGGCCAGGGTCGGCGGGAGCACCGCCGACAGGCCGGCGGTGCCCCGCAGGGCATTCTGACCGCGGCGGTTCGGCCGCGGTCAGATGCGGAAAACCGGCGGTCTCCCGCCTGTTTTCCGCTGCCCATGTGAATCCTCCATGGCGGCAGAGCGCGCTCCGCCGCCATGGGGATTCTGACACCCCCTACCGCCATCCTGTTCCTGGCGGGTCTCCCGCCAGGAACAGGATGGCGGTAGGGGGTGCCGCGGGGCCCCTGGGGCAGTGCCCAATGGCATGGGCACTGCAGGGGCCCCCGTAAGAGGGCCCCACTTAGTATTTAGTGTCTGCTATGCAGACACTGAAATACGCGACGGGTGCCACTGCACCCGTCGCACCTTCCCACTCCGCCAGCTCAATTCTGAGCCGGCGTCCTCGTGGGAAGGATGATTTGCCCTGGGCTGGCGGACGGCCTTTTGGCGGTCGCCCGCCAGCCCAGGGCAAATCCCAAAATACCCTCAGCGGTCTTTCGACCGCGGAGCGGTATTTTGGTGGGGGTACTCTGGCGGGCGGCCTCCGCCGCCCGTCAGGGTCAGAATGACCCCCAAAATGTATGCATACCTGAAGAGGTGAGGGGCTCACTTTGTCTGTCTTCAAGAAACACACCTGGTAGCGTCGGAGCTCACACGACTAAGCAGGAGGTGGAGGAGTGGTTTGTATGGTACTACATTTACCAGTTATGCAAGGGGTGTATTGGAATGGGTGGCTCCCAAGGTACCCAACACTGTTACCCAGACTTAGGTAACCCTGAGGCTCGGTATGTTGTGGTAAACAGAATGCTGAATGGTACGCCCTTTTTATTGGTGGCAGTTTATGCCCCAGCCATGAGGCAACAGGCTTTTTATGCTACATTGACCCCCTCCACCTTGCTACTGGATCCGACGACACACACGTTATGGTGTGGAGTCTATAAGGAGGTACCTAATTTGGTAATGGATAGATCCACACCCCTCCTTCTAGGTGCACATCCCTGTGCAGTCTCACAACGACTCAATGTATGGACGCACGACATGCAAGTGGGGGAGATTTGGCTCTTACTACACCCTGCGGAAAGGGAATATTCCTATTACTCAACAGTGCACACACTACATTCTCGGCTGGATGTGGTCTTAGCCTCGACATCGCTGATCTCAAAGTGTGTGCGGGCAGAATATCTAGGTAACACTTTGTCTGATCATAATCCCCTATTGATGACACTGAACTGGGGCAGAGCCAGACCGATGATACCCACCTGGCAATTACTCATGGAGGCGCTGACAGATGAGAGATTCAATGAACAGATCGGTGAGACCCTGGGGAATTGCTTTCAAGAAAATGAGGAAATGGCATAGAATGTACTGGTTGAGTGGGATGCTTTTAATGTTGTACTGCATGGGTTGTGTGTGAAAGTGGCCTATGGCATGCGTAAGGGTCTGAATGCCGAAGTGGCGGTCGCAGAGGCTCGATTGGGTGAATTGGAGCATGAGTGCCTATGAGATCGTGAACAATACTCAGCTCTTGCAACCTTGAGGAAGGACTATAGACAATTACTCACCAGACTGTCCACCTTTGACTATATTGTTTATTGTTTCTTTTGATTTTCTGCTCTCTTTATTGCTAATTCCAACTACAGCCTGCTGGTGATACACACACTAGCTGAGCTCCTAAAATATGCATAGATAGAGAAGCATTTATTAATGTAACTGCATTAAGAATTGTTTTTTCAATTATCACCAGACTAAAAAAGCAGTGCTTGTTGATGAAGGGAGGATGTGGAGTGGGGGGAAGACCCTTTCATACAAGTATTGAGGGACCGTAGGCCTGCAGTTAATTGTGTACGATACAGGTTCTTCTCTGTACCAAGCTGAATACCCATTTACTGGTGACTGTGATAACTGTGTAAATTGTACTGTGCCTTTTGCAAAACGCAATAAAGATACATATAAAAAAACGATATAAATATTTGCAATTTGCTGAATTCAGATATCTTAATGATTCTAAGTAGCATATGCCTGCACATCAGACATCATTCTTTTTTTTTTAAACATCTTTTTATTAATTTTCTGCACAGATCTTAAACAGTAAATTCTGCCGTCTCTATAACAGGATTTAGTTGATCCGTGATAACATAGTACATTTAACAACAACTTAGGTCTAATTACATCTCACAGGATATATCTTCTTTAGTGCACAGCTGAGTCACGAGTTATGATTGGTGCAATGTATTACAGTTTTACGGCATTCTCTTCCCATTTTTCGCAATTGCTGTGTGGTGGTGGGGTATCATATAGTGTTACCTACTATTCTGTACGCTTCGACTGTATGTTTTTTATTGCCTTGTGGTACTCATGTGGTTTATTCAGTTTCCTGTAGTGTCCAGTGGTCTGTGGGTTTGGGTGCGCTATCCCGCAGCATGTCTCTGGGTTAATGACGTCCCCACTAGGACTCTTCTATTTCTCTCTTGCTGGGTGTAGGGTCAACATTAGTCTGCTTATGTTTACATACTTGGTGTATTCTGTGTGGTTATTTCCCTGTGTGTTTTGAGCAGTTTCCGAACAGCCTCCTCCCCCGGTCTTGTGATATTCTTGAAGTCCATGGTGGACGCTCATAATTTTTGACCTCCAGCTTAGTAACAAATGTTTCCCAGGCTTTGCATCCTGTGTGTAAGTGACCCCTGTCCAATAACCTACATAGTACTTGATGCTCTGTACGTGTCCAGCGCAGTGTCAGGGCCCACCATGTTTTAAAATCTGGTGCCTTAGGGGTTTTCCAGTTCATAGCAATCAATCTTTTGTACATTATGAGTGCTAGGTCTGCAAACTTATGGATGTATCTGTGCTTTTTTCCCTTGTCCTAACACCCAGTAGGCAGGATTTGGGGTCTAATAGAAATAAATGTCCCGTTACCTCTGAGATTTCTGCCACTACCCCCTCCACTCCACCTCCAAAGGACCACATTCCTAAACCATGTGGTAGAAATGGGCTGATGGAGTACCGCATTGAGGGCAGACAGGGTCAGATCCAGGAAACATGCGCTTCAGCCTAGCAGGTGAGAGGTACGTCTGGTGTGTGTAATTGAATTGAGTGTACCAGAATCTAGGGTTTCTCGATACCCTTCGAGTGTGACATAAGGCTTGCAACCAGTCGTCCGGAGATAGCAGATTCGGTAGAACTGCGTTTCATCGACCTCTTACACTTTCCAATCCAGTTTCGGGGAATCTGTTTAAAATTTTATATAAATCCGTTACAACTTTAGTTTGACTGTCATATAGCAACATATGATGTAGTATGAGGGAAATGTCTGGTTCCCGGTCGCCCGTCATCCACGCCCTTTTGATTAAATGGCATATAGAGTAATATGCTATAAATTGTCCTGGTCCCACTGAAAGGTCCTTTATGGATTCGAATGACATTAATACGCCTTCCTCAAAGCAGTCTCCTACCGTCAGTATTCCCGCCTCTACC